>NC_064250.1:57659943-58309943 GCF_003254725.2 Canis lupus dingo
GAAGGTGACCATTTCAAAGCTATATTTTGCTCTTCTCATCCTTTACTTTTGGGTGGGTCAGGGAGGTATTTCAACTGCAGTGCTGGCATTTAGCTGTAGTTACAATGAATTGCAGCCATGATTGCAATTGTTTTGTGATGCCTGTGGTGTCATTACGAAGATGCGATTACCAATTGCTATATGAAATTAGTTATGCATGAAATGAATAGGAAGCATAAATACTAGGAGGGAGAGTCTGAGCACAGACTTCATCCTCATTGTCTTCCAGATCCACTGATGCTTATGCATAATGTGGTCATAAAACTTTAATTTATTTCAGAGTCATAGGACTAGAAGGGATCTTTAAAGGTCAACTAGGACATCCCCCTGTTTCCAGAGCCTTGAGCAAACCTAAAAAGATAATGAACGAACACTTTTTTCCCCCAGGAACAGATTAAAAACCTTCTAATGAGTGTAAGTTGAAATAAGGCAAGGTGTAGTAGGAAGAGGAGTTTCTTATTGGCCAATGAATATAATGTATTTTATATGTATTATGCACCAAATTAATGCAGAGATGTATCTATTGGCTCTTAAATATTTTAATATCAGAATTTAATTTCAGCATAAAGCTTTAGGAAATTGTCATTTTGTGTTAGGTTTCTTTTTAAGGAATGGCATGTTCATGAAATTTTGTACTAATTGAAATTTCTCAATAGAAAAGTTAAAAGCTCAATGGAAATAGCTTTAAAGGAACATACTACACACATACACACACACTCTTCACAAATTCCAATGTAGTGAATCACTCTATAAAGTGAGGCAATTCTATATTTTTATATATTGCATTCTCTTTAAATAAGACACACCTGTAGATTTTTTTTAAGATGAAATAATTCTATTAATATTCTATTTTAGGTAAAAAACCCAAACCAAAAACATTTCCATTTTTACTTCTTAGATACTTATTATGGAATCCAAAAGAAATGGTTAATGATTTGGTGTGAAAGAAGCAATTATGTTCCATATTTTATCACCTCAGTTGTGTAGGTTAACATAAAATTGAACTAAATATCTTTGAATCCCAACTGTAAGATGATATTCACCAAAGCCCAAAATCTTTGAAATCATAAGATGATCTTTCTTTTCTTGTGTACGAAGAGTGGCTTCCTGTGATGGAGCAAACGTTGGACTACTACAGCTCACTGGCCTGCACCATGTGTCAGCAATGCTAGCAGACATTGGTAGGTCGAATACTCTCTTTTGGACTTTTTTCGCTGGAAAATTGGGGTCATAATTCTCTCTTCTACGTTGTGAGGATTAAATAAAATAGGACACATAGTTTTCTTAGCAAATCAGTGAACACAGAAGAGTTGCAAATGTTAGTTCACTGTCCTACTTTCTCATTTAAAATGAAGGGATACAGGGTCACCTGGATGCTCAGTGGTTCAGCCTCTGGCTTTGTCTCAGGTCGTGATCCCCAGGGTCCTGGGATCCTGTCCCGCACAGGCCCCTGTAGGGAGCCTGATTCTCCCTTTGCCTGTGTCTCTGCCTCTCTCTGTGTCTCTCATGAATAAACAAATAAAATCTATAAATAAAAAATAAAATAAATAAAATAAATAAATAAATAAGTAAATAAATAAATAAATAAATAAATACATACATAAATAAATACATAAATAAATAAATAAATAAAATGAAGGGCTACAGAGGACTCTGACATACAGAATCTTTATGATTATCTGACCTCATGTAAAGCCGTAAACATAAGATCAAAGAAAGAGGTGTAGAGACACATGTAACCCAGTGCCTCAGTATGAGATTATTGTACTGACATAAATGTTTGAAACAAAGTATTATGTAAGAGAGAATTTTTTTTATTTTTTTTTAAATTTATTTATGATAGTCACACAGAGAGAGAGAGAGAGGCAGAGACATAGGCAGAGGGAGAAGCAGGCTCCATGCACCGGGAGCCCGACGTGGGATTCGATTCCGGGTCTCCAGGATCGCGCCCTGGGCCAAAGGCACGCGCTAAACCGCTGCGCCACCCAGGGATCCCAAGAGAGAATTTTTTTATGCCTCTATGATTATGTGCTTTTTTAAAAGAGTTTATTTGTTCATGACAGACAGAGAGAGAGAGGCAGAGACACAGGCAGAGGGAGAAGCAGGCTCCACGCAAAGAGCCCAATGTGGGACTTGATCCCAGAACTCTGGGATCACGACCTGAGCTGAAGGCAGATGCACAACTGCTGATCCACCCAGGAGTCCCTGAAAATTATATTTGGTTTTAGTGACCCAGAATATTAATATAATTTATATCGAACACCGATTCATAAATTGTGGCCAGTATTTAATCTTTTTCTATGATATATTGTTCTCTTCCTCCACAGCCTTTTCTATATGGAAGCTAAATTCTCATCCAGGATGTATAGCTTCCAAGTTGTAGAGGCTTTAACCTTAATATTCAAACTTACCTTATTTTTTCACTAATAATTCTAAGATTCTCAAAGAACTCTTCCAGCCACAGAAATATGTAACTTTCTTCTATTTCTTACTAATGTGGGAAATCATAGTATTGACCTTTATTTTGAGGAATTTGGCCATGTTATTTTGACACTTGAACTGTCAAATGATTGACATGGTATCCACTGTACTCTCTTCCCTGCTTTGCTGTCCTGGGAATATATAGATGCTGCTGATATAACAAATAATCTGCAGGATCTGTGGAATTAATCTTCATGTAAACCAAAGGAAAATCTGTTAGGAAGTCTTGCAGGCAGACTAAATGAAAGGATAGTAAAAAGTGATCAGCTCCTAACTAGAGTAAGGAAAAGAAATTAATGGAATAGAAATTAGTCCTGAGGCATCCACATATTGGGACCAGGGTACACTTGTAACAAGCATATTCCTTAAGCCAAACTTTTTCCTGGGCTGATAAGCCATACTAAGTAGAATGGGGAACAACTGGATGGTTGGAAGCAGAGAAGTGGCATGATTTGACCTACCTTTTAAAAGGGTCACTCTGGGGTCTCCTGGGTGGCTCGGTCAGTTAAGCATCTGCCTTTGGCTCCTGTTATGATCCCAGGGTCCTAGGCTCCAGCCTGGCTTTGGGCTCCTTACTCAGCGGGGGTCTGCTTGCCCTTCCCTCCCTTACTCCTCCCTTCCCCTACCGCTCATGCATGTGAACGCTCTCTCTCTCAAATAAATAAAATATTAAAATATTAAAATAAATAAATAAATAAATAAATAAATAAACAAACAAACAAACAAGTGGGTCACTCTACCACAGGATTGAGATTAGACAGAAAAGGGGAGAGGTAGATTCAGGGAGAGAAATTAGGAGGCCGTCGCAGCTCACATGTGAGAGACTATCATCGTTGGGATCAGGGTGTTGCAAAGGAGGTGGTAATTGGTGTCTAGATAATAAAGAATTCCCCATTTATCTGAGATTCCACTTTTCATGGTTTCAGCTGCCAGTGCGTCAACTGTGATTTGAAAATTTAAGTGGAAAATTCCAGAAACAAACAATACATTTTAATTCGTGCATTACTTTGAGTAGCATGATGAATTTCTGTCCTGCCCAAAGCATGAATCATCCAGCTGACCAGCTAGTAACTTAGTTGTCTTTCTTGATTATTGGATCAACTGTCACAGAATCTCAGTGCTTGTGTTCAAGTAACCCTTATTTTACTTCATAAAGGCCCCAAAATGGAAGAGTAATGATGCTGGCAATTAGGATATGCCACAAAAAAGCCCTAAAGTTCTTCCTTAAAGTGAAAAAGTGAAACTTCTCAAATTATTAAGAAAAGAAAGAAAAATATCATAGGCCGAGATAGCTAAGATCAATGGTAACTTTTATTACAGTATTTTGTTATAATTATTCTATTTTATTATTAGCTATGGTTAATCTTTTTCTGTGCCTAATTTATAAATTAAACTTGATCATCACTATGTACGTATAGGAGAAAACATAGTATATGCCAGGTTCTGTATTATCTGCAGTTTCAGGTATCCACTGGGGTCTTGGAACGTATCCTCTGCAGGTAGATACAACTGCAATATATATTTTGGGGTTTTGACCAACAATATTTGCTATGTATTGAATATAGATGTGAAAGAAAGGAAGGGATGAGGCATGGAGGGTCCCACGTGTTAGGGCCCAAACAGATAGATGAGTGAACAGAAGTACCCTTTGTTTAAAGAGGCAACAGATAGGAGTACACAACTGGAAGGGGAATCAAGAGTTGTGTGAAGGCTGGGTGTTATGCATATGCACTGAATTATACTGTGTTATACTGATAACACTGAATTTTAAACCTGAAACCAGTTTTACTATATATATTAACTAACTAGAATTTAAATAAAAACTAAAAAAAAAAAAAAAAAAAAAAAAAGTATGCAGGACTTGTTCAGACCTCCCAGAATCTCAGAATCAGTTTGAGATGGCATCTGGACGTTCAAATAAAGATATCATGGAGACAGAAGAGTATAAGCCAATGTTCAGAGGAGAGGCCTGGGAGGAAGGTAAATATTCAGAAGTCATCAAGGCATTGATGGCATTGAGGCTCCTTGGGAGGCTCAGTCAGTTTAGTGTCTGACTTTGGCTCAGGTCATGATCCCTGCTCAGTGAGGAGCCTACTTCTCCTTCACCCTCTGCCTCTTTCCCCTACTTCTGCTCTCTCGGTCTTGCTCTCAGATAAATAAATAAAATTTTAAAAGCAATGATATTGATGGCCTTTAGAGCCACAAGACTGTGTGAGATTACCCCGGAAGTCAGTACAAAAGAGTTATATTCTCAGGACACAGTTCTGAGTCATGTTAACATTTAGACATCAAGAAATTATTGACTCTAGCAAAGGAGATAGAAGATGAGAGAATTCAGAGAACTAGGAATGAATGGTGTTCAAGAATTTGGGTGGAGAAAGCATTTTAAAAAGAAGTAGATGACAGACTATTACACGGCTGATGGACAGGATGATGTGAGAGCTGGAAACTCCAAAAATGAACAATTTGGATAGCACCAGTGACTGACTGAAATTAAACCAAAAAAAAAAAAAAAGGGGGGGGGGATGAAAACCTAATTGAATATTATTGAGAGTGCAGGAGGTGATGCATTGGAGATGATGAAAAAATATTTTGAAATGTGTTGCTATGAAGTGGAGGTGGAGGGACACAGTGGGGATAGCTGATCGATTGTAATGAATAGAATAAAAAATTACCTCCTCCTGGGAATGGGGAGTTGGTGGGAGATGCAACCTACTTGAAGTGTCCAAATAGGACTTTACCTCATTAAGTCTTTTTCAATGAGCACAATTTGCAATTTATTTTCAATCATAAGAAGTTGTACAAAAAAAAAAGAAGTTGTACATATTTTTGTATTTTGATTTGAGACACCATAGTTTAAGGTTGGGAGCTGCTTTAAATATATCTAATCTTCAAAAATGCAAAAATGAGGCAAGCTAATTTTAAATCTGCTGCTCACAATCCTCCCAGAACCTCAGAACCTGCACTCAAATGAAAATCTAGCCATTTTTTTTTTCTCTAGTCAAGTAATCAGGTGACATTTTTCAATGTCATAGTTTTAAATTTCGGGCTAGAAGAACGAATGTTTAAGTGCTTTCCTTCATTAAGGCAAAAATAAACTGAAGCTACTTGAGTAGGAGTCTTGTGTATTCTTTATTTCTGCTTTAAATTTTGTTTTATATGTGTGTGTATTAATGTAGAGTCAGATCTATCATCTATCTATATCTATCATCTATCTATCTATCTATCTATCTATCTATCTATCTATCTATCTAATCTATCATCTATCATCTATCCATCTATATCTACCATCTGTGAAACCCCCTGTACACCACTTACAGCAAGTTTTGACTTTTTCTGGCCCCCCTCCCTTGTCATTATCAGACTATCTCTTACTTAAGAAAGTTTTTTGAACAAATAGTTCTAATGCCACACTTAAAACTATCTTAAAATGCATGATTGCTTTCACTGAATTGTCTTTAAGACATGAAATTACCTCCGAACCATCAGCATTTATGCCCTTACATGTCTCCACACTGAGTGACACTTGTTCTGGAAGGTAAATTACTCTTCTGTCCTTAACACATGCCTAATTTGTTAAAATGTAGCCTAAAGTTTGTGAGCTAATATAAGATGCAGTAGGTGTGTAAAGATATTGCAGCATTCCTTAGAAAAGTGGATGCTGAGTTTTATGTGGTTTGCTGTCTCTCACTTACAAATGACTTCAATCGTTCTGTTCATATAAACTGAAGTCACTTTCATTTAACCCATTGTTGATGAAAAATATTTCTCCCAAGACAGTAAAGCTTGTAACCAAAACAGTACCACTTGAACTGGTACAACTTGAAATGTCTTAGGGAAAATCTGAGAAACACTAGTGACACACTCAAGTTTTTTAACACACCGACCTGTCATTTGGAGAGCACATTCAATGGGATTCACTTACCAAACAGGCATAACATGATCTGTTAGGCTGTAACTATGTAAGAATACGATGTTCAGTCAGTCGTTTTTTTTTTGTTGTTGTTTTTTTGTTTTTTTTAAGAACTCATCCAAAAAAATAAAAAATAAAAAAAAAATAAAGAACTCAGCCATTGTATTGAAGCAGTCACTTTAACTGCTAAGTGCTTTTCATGTGGTCAGACTCTATATTTATTTAATAAGATTATTATATAGATTTATCATGTGCCAGGAGCTCTTCTAAGCACTTTACAAAGCTTTAATTATTTACTTCTCAAAACAATTCTATGAATTTTTTTTAATATTATAATTGCCAGTTCAGAGATGAGGAAACTAAGGCAGAGAGCAAGTGAATAATTAATTTGTCCAATGTCACATAGTGGTACAATTGAGATTCAGACTCCTGGAGATGTTCCAGCAAGGCTGCCTCTCTAAGATGACTAAAGGTGGTGTGTTTTATAATGCTTTATGATGTGGGCTTTTTGAGCCAGATGGCCTGGGTTCAAATACTGTCTGTGCTGTTATTAGCATTGTGGTCATGTGAAATTTACCTAATCTCTGTTTGCTTTTGTCCCTTCATCTATAAAATAAAGATATTAATATATGTAAGCCAAGATATTAATTAGCATACAGTCAAATGTATTAATCAGGAGTTACAAAGGTTTTTTTGTATCTAATATTTGGTTCTAAGTTGACAAAATAAGACATGACTGAGTAAATGGGTGAATTTTCGGGCATGTGTAATGAATTCATGTAGATATGTCTAAGAGAAAATTGCCTCGGGGGTTTAAAATCCAGCTGTGGGGAATGATACATATTTCTTTCATATTTTTTTAAAAGAAGGGTGCCCAGATAAGCGACCTTTCCTAATATCCTTACAGTGTCCAATTTTAAAGTCTCTTCCTTTTTTTTTAGGACAAGTGCTGAATTTAGAATATCCAGAAAGCCACCTAAGAGGTGATGTCAATATCTGTGGAAGGCTAAACTTTGAGTGTTCATAGAGTCTAACCATATCCTAATTGGAGTTCATCATTTTTGTATTCTGGGTTTGATGGTTCCATTCCAAAGGTTACTGGGTCTCCTTCAAGGCTGTTGGCTAGCCATCTCACATCTCATGATTTATGATTTTCATCAGATTCCCATATCCATCCATTTGCATATATATATACATATATATATACACACAGACAACCATTTGCATATATATGTATATATAGAAATACCTTCATATATACATATATAATATAGAAATATATGGACATAGAGATAGCTATAGATGTAGCAATATCTATCTCTATCTATATCTCTATATATACATTTTCTGAGTAAAAGCAGAGAGTTGGCTATGATGCAGGCAACACCAGCTGTCTGGTCTTTAAAGTACATCCAATATATACATTCTTGAGCTATCCATGATTTAGGGTCATAGACACCCCCTTCTCCAGAAACTGCCAAAACCCTACTCAGAATTAATTTTAAAGCTTCTATAAGTTAGCTTATAACTAACTTAAAAATGCATATCTAAGATACATGGAAATATCTTTCTATTATAGCCTAGAGTGTGTTGTGTCTCTCTATGGGTTTGTTATTACCTCACCAAACACACCTTTAACTCATGGCTCAACTCTGTAATTTACCCATATTTACCTTTACATTTCGGAATAACTTTATAGTCAACTGTTTCTTGAATCACTTTGATTTATGGAATATCTTTATTTTATTCATATCCTATTTCAGTTTCACCTTCAGTGAATGTCTGTGTCTTTGTAACAAGGAAATATATATATGTGTGTATATATATATTTATACATATACCATATATACACCTTATATGTATGTGTATATACGCACACCAAATTACTGGCTGCCCTAACTAAAATAAAGAAGGTTTCTAAAGAAACGTCTGGGCTGGCCCAGTACTGTAGCTATTTTACTTTAGCTGGATTGAGTGACAGATTTATTTAAAAACAATGCTTTTTTGCTGAAGTTAATTTTCCTCTCTCAACAGATACAGGATAGATAATTTTTGAGCTTTAGGTTTTTTTCTAAATTTTACTTTAAGAAGCATATATTGGGGCACTCGGGTGGCTCAGAGGTTGAGCATCTGCCTTGGGTTCAGGTCGTGATCCTGGGGTCTTGAGATCAAGTCCTTCATCGAGCTCCCCCTGCAGGGAGCCTGCTTCTCCCTCTGCCTGTGTCTCTGCCTCTCTCTGTGTGTCTTTCATGAATAAATAAATAAAATATATTTTTTTAAAAGCAGCATATAGGACAACCTGGGTGGCTCAGCGGTTTAGCGCCGCCTTCAGCCCAGGGTGTCATCCTGGAGACCCAGGATCGAGGCCTACGTCCGGCTCCCTGCATGGAGCCTGCTTCTCCCTCTGCCTGTGTGTCTCTGCCTCTCCCTCTCTGTGTCTCTCATGAATAAATAAATAAAATATATTTTTTAAAAAAGCAGCATATATTAAACAGAACTGTATGAAATAACCTCAACTGACATATAAAGACACCAAGTTGAATAAAACAACTCAGTCTTCCAGGAACTTATACTTTCCTCAGGGAGTTTGCTGGCATGCAATCCAAGTTATTAAGATGTTCTTTGAACAAAATACAAACATCAAGTTGCATAACAATTTACTTAATTTGAGAAAGAGAGAGAGAGGGAGAGCAGGAGGGAGAAGGAGACAGAATCTGAAGCAGACTCCATGCCAAGCTCAGAGCCGTATAAGGGGCTGAATCCGAGGACCCCAAAAACAAGAGCTGAGCTGAAACTGAGATTCAGATGCTTAACCAAATAAGCCACTCAGGCACCCCTGACTTTTTTTATTTCAAGTAAGAATTCATTCTAGAAACAGCAGGTCCCTGTGGATCTAGAACATGAAACCTCCAAGTCCAGAATCCTATACCCAGCTCTCCTCTGAGAGAGACCTTAGTCTCCATTCCCTTGGTAGGAAGCACATTCCCCTTGCTTTGTCCTGCTTTTACCTTTCTGTGGTCAATGGATTGTTCATAGTGGCATCCCATGCCATAAGGGCAATTTATTTTTTCTTTTTTTTTTCTTTCCTTTTTAACATTGTTTTGGCAAACAACCCTTAGGACTCCCATTGGCCCCCTACACCTTTCTTGAAACACAGGTATGCTTGGTACAGTTTTAATTCCAAGTTTAATCAGTTCCAGGGCTGAGTCCTGACTTCTAATTGATCAAACTGCATAAAATGCTTTTGTGATTTTTGAGGAATAATGACCAAAAAACCCAGCTTTTCAAAAAGCATAAATATATATACCCTGACGCAAGCCTTGAGCTGGGGTCCAGCAGTCCCAATGCCTGCACATGAGAGGGCTCTAGAACAGGCTCTGTGCTCCACTGCCACCTTGCATTACCTTCAGTGCAGATGTAGGAGGTATCTTGACTCCTTAGAAGCCATTTGGCCTAACTCTAATTAATACTTCACCTAATCTTCCAGTAATACCACTAATTGTTCACAAACCAGCAATTTAATCAACACTCTGCTAACAGGCAAAGTTTTTTTTTTTTTTTTTCTCTCCACTTTTTTTTGTGCTCTGACACAGTGCGAACTTAGGCAAGTATGTCCCAATTGCTTTGTTTCCATGTAATTTAACAGCAAGACATTATTTTCTCATAAGAGGTGCTTTGAATTTTTACTGCTAATGAATAAATTAACTAAAAAAGGTTAATCTGCCTACATGTTTATGAAACATTATGCAAATCGTTCTCCGAAAGGTTTAATGGTAATTGAAAGCAATTGAAAACCATGGTACATTTCCCCCAATTTTCATCTATTTTTTTTAAAGTGTATAGATTACACGGATTTTTACATTTTACAGATGTGCATGGAGAGAGGATTCTGTGGGGCTCTGACATCATCTCTATGGCGTAAGTGCATTAATAAAAACATGCAGGGCCTCCATTTTTGACCAGGAATGGTACCAAATTTGGTCATTAATTTCAAAGCAAAGCTGTAAAAATGAAAAGGATCTGTGTGATTAATATTATTACAGTGAGCAGCAAAAGAAGTCATTATGTTTAGACATTCATTGTGAAGCTTTGACAAAATGGCTCTTGCATTGAGTTCACATTACAGTTTATGACCTGCTATTCAGTCTGGAGGTATTGTATGTGAATGACGCAGGTGTTAGAGGCTGAAAAGGTAGGGATCACTCAGTATTTATGTGTCACTTTATAAGGAAACTTTTTGCCCATTTTCCTCATCTTGCTCTCCTCTATCATGCAGTAAAGATATGCTGTCTTACCTGCTGGTAAGGGCATTTTTAGGAAGGAAAATATGCATGTACGTGTGTGTGTGTGTGTGTGTGTGTGTGGTGCACATGTGTTAGGGAGTAGCAGAGGGCATACATTGGGAATTACATACTGAAATAAAAAGAAAGTAACAGTTTTCCTATTTCACCCCGAAATGCTCCATGTCTGAGAATCTGAAGGAATAAATAAGTGACTGATAAATCTGACATAATTGCTGTTGAGCATCTGCCTTCAGCTCAGGTCATGATCCTGGGATCCTGGGATCGAGTCCCACATCAGGCTCCCTGCTTCTCCCTCTGCCTATGTCTCTGCCTCTCTCTGTGTGTCTCTCATGAATAAATAAATACAATCTTTTTTAAAAAAAGATAAAAACAAAAAGGAGGAAAAATATTTGTGGTGAAGTTATTGAAATAAAATGTTTATCTTTTCTTTTGTAGGCTTGTCATTTTCACCCCCCCCCACCTGCCAGCTTTATGGGGATACAGCTGACATACAACATTTTGTGAGTTTGAGGTGTACAGTGTGATGATTTGGCATATGTACATATTGCAAAATAATTACCACAGTAAGTTTAATTAACACTTTTCCATCATTTAACATAGTTACCTTGTGTGTATGTATTGTGAACATTTTAGATCTGCTCTCTTAGAAACTTTTAAATATACAAACAGTATTGGTAACTGTAGTACTATTCTGTACATTTGGTCTCCAGAACTTATTTTTCCTATAACTAGAAGTATCCTTTGATCAATATCTCTTCATTTCTCCTATCCCAACCCCTGGTAACCAGTCTTCTACTCTGTTTCTATGAATTCGACTTTTTTGGATTTCATATATAAGTGACATCATACAGAATTCATCTCTATATATATGGCTTATTTCACTTAGCATAATGTCTTCCAGAATCATTATGTTGTCATAAATGGAGCATAATGCCTTCAGGGTTTATCCGTGTTGTTGAACATGAGAGGATTTTTTCTTAAGATTCTATTTATACTTTTGAGAGAGAGAGAGAAAGAGAGAGATTGGGAGAGAGTGGGAGAGCACAAGTGTTGGAGAAGGGGAAGCAGGCTGCCCATCCAGCTGGGAGACCAATGTGGGGCTTGATCCCAAGACCTGGGATCATGACCTGAGCCAACAGCAGCTGCTTAACTATCTGAGCCACACAGGCATCCCAGATTTCTTTCTTTTTAATTTTTTAATTTTTATTTATTTATGATAGTCACAGAGAGAGAGAGAGAGAGAGAGAGAGGCAGAGACACAGGCAGAGGGAGAAGCAGGCTCCATGCACCGGGAGCCCGACATGGGATTCGATCCCGGGTCTCCAGGATCGCGCCCTGGGCCAAAGGCAGGCGCTAAACCGCTGCGCCACCCAGGGTTCCCTCTTTCTTTTTTATCACTGACATATATATGTATATATATGTCATATATGTCACATACATATATATGTCATATATATGTCACTTACATATGTATGTTATATATGTCACATATATATGTCACTTACTTTATCTAGTAATCCTCTTGCCCTTTCTTATTTGTCATTTAATATCATTAAAAGTAAAGGAGAATTTAAAATTTTAATTACTAGTATGAATTGACTGTTCATCTTTATAATGTGCAATGTTGGGTTTAAATGTAAATAGAAGAGCATTTAGTTCCTATGTGGAGTAACTAAAATTATGCAGTTTGTATCTCATAGCTCAAATGTGCATATGTATTTCGTTCTTGTCAGAATAGTGGAAACAGCACAAAATTAACTCAACTGTTTTTATTTCACCTTTTGATGTGCACACATTCAACCAACACTCATTCTACCTTTGCCTTACTGATTTGTAAGGGAGGATCAAAAGGAAACAAAACAAAACTGTGTGTCTCTTCAGCTTTCCCTTTCCTTCTGTGTCAAGATATGATGGAATTCTTTGGTTGTTAGTGTTTCTTAAAATGCCATTGCCTTTTGCCTGCATTTAAAACAAATTCGAGTTCAAAGAGGAAGCGTATCTTCTCAGGGTTGTCAGCTGTCAGATGATAAACTCCCTGTACCTCAGTCTTAGATGTAACGTGTTTACCTCGTGCTTGCTTTGAATCTTGTTGAACTCCCAGGCACTGTACACCCACGAGACTTCTGTGCCTAGGTGGTATGGTGATTACTCTATACTCATGGGGTGGTGAGGAATGGTGGCCATAGATATGACAGGTATCTCTTCTGCTCAAGCACATCCTCTGTTGTCCCGTGGGACTTCAAATATAAAAGTAATGATTTTAAGATGGGAACAGCAGAGCATTAAATAAAGCCTGGAACCCTTCTGAATTGCATGACTCTGTGCCACTGCTCAGGCCACACACCTATGAAGCCAGCCCTGAAAATAGCAATGACAAACCCATGCCAGGTTCATATAAATATTTTCATGAAAAATAACTAGATTTTCAAAAAGTGTAAGAAAAGTGACTATTTTTTTTACTTTTGAAAGTGATATTGAAGATTTTAATCTTTAACATCCAGCTTAATAGAAGACAGCTGTATTCTCATATCTGCTTTTGTATTGAATGTCTTATAATATATTGTTTTGGTTGAGATATTTGAAAAACATCTGCCCTCTCACAAATATGTAGTCGGACAAAGTTAGAAGTACTTTATTTTTTTTAAGTACTTTAATAACCCTTTCAGAAATTGTGGATATACTTATTTGAAATTATACTAAAATTCAATACCTGGTTATTTCTCTCTCTCTCTCTCTCTCTCTCTCTCTCTCTCTCTCTTTGAAAGATTCTGTTGATTTATTTTAGAGAGAGAAAGAGAGAGCATACAAGGGGAGAAGGGGCAGAGGGAAAGAGAGAGAATCTCAAGCAGACTCTGCATTGAGCTTGGAGCCTAATGCAGGGCTTGACCTCACGTCCCTGAGAACATGACCTGAGCTGAAACCAAGAGTCGGATGCTTAACCCAGGTGCCTTTAGCTGGTTGTTTCTTATAAATTAATTACAATATGCAATCTTATAGCATATTAATAAATATTTTTACTCTTTTGGATTTTAATCCATTGACCTATCTTGCATTTTGAATAGTTTTTCACTTATGTGTGATTTTTTGCTTCAATGTCATGCGTTATTCATTGGAAGGTACTGATTCACTGAATTATGCAGATATTACAAATTTTGATACATCTCATTGTACAATAATGCTCAGATACTATTTACTATCACCTTCAGTCTTATCATAAGCTGTCAAGCTCCTGGTGACTGATACACATTTTCAGAACTTGTAATAATTTTCAGTTAAAACTCAAATTTTATCATTGACAACATATACTGTGAATTATTATCCTTCATGACAGCATGAAGCTTCATGCATTTTTGAAAAAATATCTGCCTAATACCTAACTCTGAATAAGCATACTTTGTCAATCAATTTTTAAATGAAAATTACATACCATTGAAGAAGAGGCTAGTTCAGCTGGAAATTCAAAGAATTACATAAATATTCCTTCTTCAGATAACCATCACACCTGTGTATGTGAATAAAGTGCTGTAATCACACGTCCCATTTCGTCACACAGAATATAAAAAAGACGTGAGAGGAAAGTTCAAGTAACAAGTTTTACTGATTCATGGAAGGTATTTTTTTTTTAAGATTTTATTTATTTATTCATGAGAGGCACAGAGAAAGAGAGAGGCAGAGACACAGGCAGAGGGAGAAGCAGGCTCCATGCACCGGGAGCCCAACATGGGACTCGATCCTGGGTCTCCAGGATCACGCCCTGGGCTGAAGGCAGCGCTAAATAGCTGGGCCATTAGGGCTGCCCCATGGAAGGTATTTTAAAGTAAAGTTTATTTTCATTTTTATTTTTTGCCCCATCTGTGTAGTGGAGAAGAATACAATGACTGCAAATACAGTGTGAGGCCATAGCTTTAATTATTGTCAAGATGTTGACATTTGCATCCACCATTGTTTCTATGACACAAGCACAAATAACATAGTGAAAAAGGCAGATGACATTTTCGTACTTTTACAAAATTGTTTTTGACATTGTGAACCCCATAAATGGGTTTCGGGAATCCAGAAACCACACATTGGGAACTTCCTTTAAGGAAATAATGCAATAAGTGGTCTTTACTCTGCCACTTGGTAGAAACATCTCTCTGAGTTGTACTCCTTCTGCTTGTACTTCAGTTTTCTTCTGTTAAGTAGAAGCAATAGCATTCGTTCTGATAACAGCACATTTACTCTAAGGATCTGATGAAATCATCATTCTAAAAGAGTTTTGAAAATGTAATGACCTCCATGTTTGTCTTTGTTTTCTTAAAATAGTTATTGGTTTCTTGTTGTTACTACTAAGAAATCTATATTGAGTATCTATTATAGTCTACGCACACTAGTAACCACTTCCATATTTGCTGTGCCTCTAGTGTTTACCAAAATTCTTAGCTTATGGCAGTCAGTGCTGGGATTTGACCTAGATGTCCATAATTTTCCCTGTATGTCACAGTACTTCTCCTAAATGTTGAGACTGATGTAGAAAGGAAGAAGTTGTGTAGGAAGTGGCTTGACTAGAGAGCTTAAAGAATTTCTGTCCCTAAAATGAGAGAAAAACCCTTTAAATTGCATGTATAATAGCTATCATAACACTCTTATGCTCAGACCACTGTGTAGTGTATCCACTGTGTGTATATTCTCCATACAAGAATATAAAAATGCTATTCCTTAAGAAGTTATTGGTGATCAAATATGCAGACATCTCTTCTAGCACTTCACATGGAGGAAAACAAGGCACAATGGTAATGCACCAGAGAGTGTCGGTGAGAGAGCTATTTTGACTTGGTATTTCTGTTTTTGGTCATATAATTTCTATAAGGAGACAAATCTGGAATTATATATTATCAAGTAGTTGTTCCTGTGTAACAGTTTTGTTTTGTTTCCACCTCCACTGCCCAGTAAAAACACTCCTTCCATTGCCTTGTGACCAAATACTGGGTTTTAACACTTGCAACCCCACCAAAGAATATGAGATATGAGGACATAAGTCATAGCAACCGGAGTCTCAAACATAACACAAATAGTGTCATTGGCATGCTGTAGCTCACCTGATTTCTGTTCAGGGCCAATTAGTGACATTTTAGGGAGGTTTCTCTAGATGTAACAAGGAGACTCCTACAACTATAGCCTATTCAAGCAGGAATAATTCCCCTCCCTGGCACAGCCTCATCTCTACTCTTCCCCTGACCTGTTATTTCATCATCAGTGCACTTATCACCAACTGAAATTGTTTGAAATATTTCATTGAATCTGTGACATTGTCAATTATGAGACAGTTCATTATTGTGTGTACACTAAAAATTACCAAGTATATTGTTGTATTGAATTTTTTTAGTATTTATTTTAAAAACCTTTCCAATGTGATATTTTATAGGTAAAAATAAATATAGGTCTCTCCTTTTCCAAACAATATCATTCTCTCCATGCTATTAGATCACATCATTTATTTCTTAAAAGAAACAAGAAATGTTTTACCCTTGTCTCTGGGATTTTTTTCAAAGCCTTAGTACTGTATTGATAATGGTGTTTCTAAAATCTTCTCAAAAGGTGTCAATAAAAGCCTTTAAAGCACCAATAGGATTCCTATTCTTTCTTTATATGATCTTTGATGATCCATGGATTGCAATCCATAGCCAAGATTGTCCTTCAATGCCATTAGGAATAACAGCCAGTTTTGCCCAGGCATAGACAATGACAATGCATTACCACTGCCACCTGGGCTGCCATAATTGAAAGAAGCCATCCCAATTTCATTGTTAAAACATGGGGAGAAAATGAAATATAGTCTTATTTATTTTGTAATGTGTGTAGTATCTTTCTTTACCCATTGGAATATAAGCTCATTGAGGATGGGGCTTTATTTGTATTGCTTCCCCAAGCACCTAGGTGGAACATTGCTCAATACATGCATTAGACACAGTTGATTTAAACGAATTATTAATGAAAGCTCAACACAAATATGAAAGCCTTACAGGAATATAGAAATGGTAGACTTGAATAAAGGAAGGTTTTCTGATCAGAAAGACCTCTAACTCTCTAACCTGCTTTGATACTGACCATGTGACATGGCATAAATGTTGAAACTCTCCAACCTTCAAAATGAAAATAAAAGATGCCCACCTTGTGAGTCTGGATTTTGTGAGATTTGACCAACCCAGAGTGCTAGGTACATATTAGCATAACAGGCTATAGGTAGTTTCTTTCTTTATTTCTCTGTCAAGACGTGTTCTTCCTCATTACTTTGCATCTGGTGCTAATTGCAATTCTTAAATCAGAATTCTTACTGTGATGACCTTCTTCCTGACTCTCAGAGTTCACACAATTGTGGAAAGCCATCTGAAAAAAAAAATATTTCTTTACATTTCCGCATCTGGAGATTGCCTTCCTCCTCTTGTCCGATCTGATAGTCAGAGCCTGAAAAACAAAACAAAACAAAACAAAACAAAACAAAACAAAACAAAACACAAAAACAAACATGTGCTGATAGACAAGGCCCAGTGAGAAAAGGAATAAAGATAATTCATCCATTCTTCACAACCCCAAACAAAATGGGTGTTGTTTTTATTTCGATGAGTTGAAAGTTTGTTATGTTTCAGAATTCAGAATTCTCCAGATTCTCAGCTAGCAGGTGTTAGTGTCATGCTGCCATTGGTTGTCTGCAAAAATAAGTCAGATAGAAAGAAGACTTAATATTTAATTTGGGCTATCATCTGTGTGTCCTGAAGCACATACAGTTCAAAGGGAGGGTGTATTTTCTCCTTCTAAACAGCCAGTAATGAAGAAGTAGGCCTTACAAAATAAACTGAATTGTAGGTAGAAAACTGAGACAGATGATATAACTATATTCCATGCCCCTCAATGATAAATTCAGTGATGGAACTAGGATGTGAAACAGTTTTTAGATTTTGTTATCTTTCCACTTAGTATTTAGCCAATACATTATTTATATGTAAATGTTTAGCTTGCCAATATATTCCCTGTATGATTTGAAGAATTTGACCAATATGATTAAAAAGTAATACTGCATATATTTTAGTTTATGGCACTTTTATTTTTCTGATAATATTTGCTTCAGAAACCAGAAGAGGGAGAATGAAGTCAAACTACTAGAAGTGAGAAATAAGCAGAGAAATCCATAGAACCAAACCAAGGAAGTTAGATGAATTCAAAATTATACCAACAATGCTAACAAAATATGCAAAAGAGATTGTGAAAACTTAAAAGTAAAATAAAAGAAAATGTTTCATTTAAATGTTGAAACCCTAAAGCACAGAAAACAGTGTCAGTAATCTCAAGAGAATAGACATGACTGTTGCTGCTTTCAATGAATTGGATAGATGGCAATTTTGTCAAAGTACTTCTGCTGCATTTACTTTTGACAACTAGAATTGTGATTTTAGTTCCAAAATGAGAGCAAGTCTTCAAATAATTCACTAGTTCATGTTCAATTCTGCATTTGGTTCAAAGTAATCTATAAATCACATATTGTCAGGTGTGTGTTTGTGAAACATGTCTTTTATTTTATTGCTTTCCCTAAACTTAATTCTGTCGCACAAATATTTTGAAAAGCTTTGGTTGATTTTCCCACGTGGCTTCGTAGTACTTAAGTCATGGTGGTCTCAAAAACCAAACTATTCAAGTCTCTGGTTTTATTTTCACTCAACATGTTGAATTGTACACAATCTTATGATGTCAGACAATAGATTGGATTTATGTCTTGTGTCAAAATAAACTCTTTGAAATAATAGGAGTTTGATTTAAACAAGAAAAAATGACAAATTTCCATATCTTTTTTCTTTTAATTTCTTTCTCTAACTCATAAAACCATGAACCCATTTTAATGTTTAGCTTCCCTTCTTGTTTGATTTCTTTCATTCCAAGTGATGCCCAAGGGAGCATTTCACCTGGTCCTATAATGGGAAACTTGGCAGACCTTAATATATCACTGCAATGTTTTTCTCAATTATATACTTTTTTCTTTGTATTCTTTGGACATATTTCAGATGGTCTTGACCATTAAGTTTCTGTAAATGAATATTTTTCAGAAAGTTACTTAAAAATATCCTTGTAGAACAATTTAATAGCCTCATGATAGAATCTATCAGAAGATAGACAAGATTTTCAGTTATTTAGTATATAAAGATGTTATGGAGAGATGAAGCTGGTTGAAGTTACTTGATATGGATATTCTAGTTAAAACAAACAAGGTTTCCATTCTCTCTGTCTACTTCTAATTCAACTACTTAAAAAAGAGTGTGAACAGTGGAGTGATATATTTTTTGAAAGACAGAAGAATGAGGCAAGCTATTTAGGGAAATGGTCAATGATTACTTGAATTCTTAAGATAGATAATTAATAATGATTAATGTACATTTTCTTCTTCTTATCTTATATATTACAAGACTTACTGTATCATTCTGACATCCTTATTCTGTATCTTTATTATTCACTTATTCATGCAACACTATTTTGAATATCCTTTATGTGCCAGGCAATATCTAATTTTAAAGAGAGGTGACAAACAATAAGTAAACAGAGTAATTAAAATAAGTTGTGACAAAGGTCAACAGAGAAATATGCACAGAATAAAGAAGTCTCAAAGGGGAACAGTTAATCCAGACTTGGAAATAAAGAATGTCCCCTGCAAGAAGAGACGGCTGTAATAAATTTTAATATATGAAGGATTTTAGGACTAGTTGGAGTGAACATGGGGGGATTTCTAATCACAAATAGGGCACTTTATGGTAAAATGAGTAGTGTATCAGTGGGATAAAAGACTATGATCCAACATATTTCCTTATGTTCTGAATCCTGTCAGCCATCTTCGTTGACTGCAACTAATCCTACAAATTTTAAATGTCCTTCAATTGTCTCTGAATATATGTGTAACAGAATGCAATTCATTTTCACTTAAAACTCCCTGTGACATTTTCTGCCTTTTACTAGGAGAGAAGGAGGTAGCAAATTTCTTTCATTGGAAAAGAATTTGATATTATTTTGTATAAAGATATTGGTGAATAGTTGAAAGAAAAGGCTCATTCTTTAGTACTGTTAAGTACTCAGACTAAAAAAAAAAAAAAAAAAAAAAAAAAGAGTTTTATTCAAAGCACGGGGGAATGGGAAAGGTAGACTCAGAAGCCTAAGCAAGAAAGCTAACTAGCTAGAGAAATGAAAGAAGGAGGAGCAGGGGTACAGGATTCTCAAAGAGAAGAGTCCAGGCAATTTAGATAGGTGGCCAAAGCCATTTCAGAATCAAGATAGCTGTTATTTAATTTATTTGAGCTTTGTGATTACATACCTTGATATGGTTGTAAACTTTAAACAAGACTGTTAAACACACAAATATTTTACTTTTGAGAAACATCAAAGAGTAAGGCTGAGCTGCTCAAATGGCTTGGTGTAGAGTAGAGTAAAGAGAAATGCAAAACAGTGGATCACATGTTACTTTGTGAAGGACATGGGGTGTGACAAGGGATATGGGTCAAAGTACTCAAGTCAGTTTTGTACAAGTATCAAGGGTAGGATGACTTCAACTGACATCTGGTTGAAGATGTCATATGAAGAAATATAATGCAAAGTTTCTATATATCTAGAACAACATAATAGGATCAAATTTCAGACGTTTATGTTAATGAGGGGAGGAAGCAGCAATAGTATCAATTTGTTAATATCCATTGCAGAAAATTTTTTTTAAAATATTTTGTTTTAAATGCTTATCTCAGCTAATTTAACTTCTTAATAGCATTTGGTTTAGGCTTATAATGTTTTTGTTTCCTAAACACAAGTCTGGGTGGGTGAAAAAAGAAGATGAAACTATTTATAAGCAGTATAGTATCTTGTATAATGCATGTAACTGAAAATTCACTCCATTTTGAATACTGCATTTTATTCTTGTAGATGCAAATAGTTCACTGAAAAGAAAAAATTCTTTGATCAGTCATCTCATGCATGTGTTGAAACCAATTGAATATATATTTTGATTTCCCAGCTATTGGATAAAAGTTAATGTTCCCTAAATAATTCTTTTGATTGCATTCTACAGTTATATAAAAAACAACTGTAACTATAAACTTTAAACTTACTAATATTTTCAAGAATTTATTTACTTCTTCCTGTTTTCAATTCTTCTAGGGTTCTAAAAATGGGAACCAGTGTCCATGATCCATGACCTCCTTAGAGGGTGGGTGCTAGGCAAAGGATCTTATAGGAACATTGTCTTATCTTCTCACTTTGCTACCAACAGTTGTTTATGTTCCTCAATCCTGAACAGAATCAAATAATTCATTTTTTACTTTTTTTTTCCTTCATCATGCCAATTCTTGGCATTTCTTATAGTCTGGTCAAAAAAATACTCAGGTCTTTTTCAGTGAGGTTAGTCTTTTACTTTATTACTTTTAAATTTTAATCTTCTAATGTTTTAGCATGAGCACAAAACCATTGAGTTTCTGGGATGTTGTTGAAAGGCTTAAACAAAACCAAAATCTGTTTTCACTTAATGCCAAAAATAAACTCATGGAGTGATTGTATTCTTGTTAGGTATTATAGCTCTTCAATCTTCACTCTTGTGAAACTGAAATTATGGATCAAAGCTAAATAGCAGTGTCTTTTTAATTTTAAAAGAGTGCTATAAAAGCAACTGACCCCTAGTCCATACAATTGGGGTGTGATCATGTCATTTAGAAGATACTACCTGCTGCACCAATTGCCCATAGATGCATTTTAAAATGAGACATGTTTCCAGACTCATTACCATAGTGCCATCCACGTGCAAATGGAAATCTTGAAGAACTACTCTTGCCTGAAAGTTAATTCAGCTTGATTCTCTTAGAACTCTTCTCTTTCCTTGGTTTGGGTTTGTTTGCTACAGAGCAAAATCATTTACTATGGCAGATAATAAATTGAAAGTACAAAGTAGGAGCTGTCTCTAAATATACAAGTATGGTGTCAAATTATCTTGGGTCCATGTCTTTCCTAAGGGTTTCTAAGAAACTTCGAAGTCCTGAATAACTGCTGGCTACTTTAGTTCAGCCTTGAATTGTACTTAATTGAAAAATGGAGTAGAGAAATAGCAGAAAGCAAAACTGATGAGATTTCTATGGTCAAAGAATGTTAACTCATTTGATTTTCCTGAAATTCTAGACACAAAGCAATTCCATACACAGTGCTAGATGTTGCCTGTGGCTTATATTAGAAATGTCACTTAGCTGAAGCCCTTTGAGGGTATTACATATGTGTACAATATAACATTCCTCTTAGGGTAGAGGATTTCATTGTATGATCAACAGCCCGAGGACTCCTGGATTGAACTTGAAAAATACTAATTTGTCAAAGTGGCTGTTGTACTCCACAAATGCATGTGATCCAAATTTTATTTTCTCTGAATTCTTCTCTTTAGATTTACATTATCCTCATAATTTCATCGTGGTGCTCATTGAGAGAGTAACATTTCTCTAATTTAAATGAAAAATAAGAGAGTTAATTGGAAAGGAAAAGCAGAATCTGAAAATAATTCACTGACCCCTCCTGAATAAAGCTACAAGGCACAAGAAAAATTTGCAAACATAGTTGTGAATGTCAAATTCCAAAGGCTTTCTTTCCTCCCTTACTTTCACCTTTTATTTCTGCTTTGCTCAACTTGCCCCCCTGACCCAACCTCCATTTATGGAAGTATATTCTACCTACCAAAACTTCTAATTTCAGCAAGGAAATCGAAGGAGTGTAAAACACTGTTATACTCACGAAGAAATTTTAAGCTAGTGTATGTAGAGAATTAATCAGAGTATGAAGCCATAAACAATTAGAATTGACTACGTAGTATTAGTATTTTTGTGGGTATATATGTACAACAAATACATTAGTGTGTGATCTTTTCATCCTCCTACAGAGTGGAGTAGACATATATCTACACAATTAAATGAACGTTTCATATTATACACACAGTTGTGAAGAATAATGGAGCCATGGATTAAGCTATTGGGTCTCCCTACCAAAGTGAGAATACATGCAAATTTTTTTTAAGATTTTATTTATTTATCCATGAGAGCCATACATAGAGAGAGAGAGGTAGAGACACAGGCAGAGGGAGAAGCAGGCTCCATGCAGGGAACCTGACGTGGGACCCGATCCCGGGATTCCAGGATCACGCCCTGGGCTGAAGGCAGCACTAAACCGCTGAGCCATCCAGGCTGCCCAAATACATGTAAATTTATTCTGTTTTTAAAGCAGTCTTGTGCATTTTCCTACATCTTAGGTTTGGTTATTTTGTTCAGGGTAGAACTAAAGATATCTATATCCTTACGGCCTTTTGAATTCTTCATCTTTTTTTTTTTTTTTTGTCATATGCATCAAGGAATTCTGTTATTCTGGAATCATGTATTTTAAATATTCTCCATGATGGGCCATTATGAAATCTTCACTGGATTCCTGGAGTCCCTATCTTTCTGTAGGACTATAAAGCAGCAACTTGTAGGCTTTTGGAATAGAATCCATTCTGGAGAAAGACAATGCACGCAGATTGTTGGGACGTTTTATATATATATATATATATATATATATATATATATATATATATATATATATATATATAATTTGTGACATATTTACAATGTGTGCTGAAAGCAGGAAAAAAATTAAAATGAAAGTACCAAGGTATAGTTTGTTACAAGGAACCCTGGCATGTGTTCCAGGAGGAATCTTCCCTCTACCATGTGAGAAGGAGCCACCAGCTGGCTCCTGTTCCTCTATGAGTCCATTTATTTGATGACTGTGCTATTTAAAAGTTTTCATTTTGACAAATATATTGTCAATACATACCAGTTGTTCTTATAAACATGCACACATCAGACTGTAATGACAGGCTGTAAACTTCTTGAGATCAGTTAATGAACAGGGCACATGTTTTCTTTGCTGTGACCATATTTTTCATACTTTTGTACCAACACCACCTCCCATATTCCGTTTTAAAGCACTGAGTCACTTAAGCACTACTTGTTTTCATAGTAAAAAGGTCACTGGGATGCTGAATGAGGAGGTGATTAAAAAAAAAAGATCCACATCGGAGAGATGATTAGTAAGTATATGAAATACTGTCATAAGCTAATACAAGGTCAGGTTGTAATTCCTCAGGAAAGCCGAATGGCATAAGCAAAATCACCAGAGTGAAAATTATGGATTATGTTCAGAAAAGGTCAACTTGTTCAGAGCATAGAATTTTTGCAGAGAAATAATGGCACAAAATGACAGATCTACTCCCAGAATCTCACCTCCTAGAGCCTATCCATACCTCTCTCTAGATTCTGGAAAGATCAGCCTAGGTCCCTTAAAAAGATAGCACATCTATGCACTTTACTGAAAATTCATTCATTGGTAAACAAAACAAGCTACATGCCCATTCTCAATAAATTTCAATCCTAATGTGTATTTTTAAGGATGGGGGGGGAAGTGGCCCAGGAACTGACAATAGATAGATAGATAGATAGATAGATAGATAGATAGATAGATGATAGATAGATAACTAAAGCACATGAAAAATAACAATTCTCGGGCCTGTGTTATGCTAAGCATGAAAATGTTGTAGTTCTTATTTTCACATTATTGGCAACCTTGGGTCTGAGCATGATAAATGGGATTGGGATAGAGAGTGCTTTAGTGATTAGAGAAGTTTACTTATGAGTTGGAGTCAACAGGAAATTTCATCTGCTGATCTGAATCTCAACTTGGGAAACAGTACAGAAATAAGAAGCCTAGAAGAAGAGGCATTTCTTTTAAAAATGTATTGAATGTCTAGTGTGTGCCATATAAACTTTTTAGAGCTTAGCAGTGATAAAACGAAACAAAACAAAAATCGAACCTCCTGGAGTTTACTCTCTGGACATAGGATGTGTGTGGGATGATAGATTAATGAAACACATAAGTAAAATATGGAATATGTTAGTTGAAGGTAAGTGCTCTGAAGGGAAATGAAGCAGAGAGGGAGGTGGTAATGCAGGAATGGTGGAGGTATCATTTCAAAACAGGTAATCGGGAAAGATTTTATTGAATAGGTGACATTTAAACAAAGGTCTGAAGATGTAGCCACATGGATATTTTGGGCAAGAAGTTCCAAGCAGGAAAGAAAAAAAAAAAAAAAAAGAAAGACAGAGAAGTGTACATCCTTGTACCTGGCATGATCAAGAAACATGAGAAGATCTGTGAGGCTGGAGGAGTGTGAACAATAGAGAGATTAGTGGGCCGCAAGATCAGAGGGAACTGGAGAGCCAGATCATAGTCAATGTTGGAGTAAAATGTACCTAACAAGTCATTGTCACAATATTCTATTTATGTTGGAGGTAATTTATTTTATACTAAGCAATGGCTTTTTGGGAGTGCCCCAGGTAGGCCCATCACTTTGCTAACAACTGGATGAGAAAATTTAGAGTTAAGGGACTCCTGTGCGGCTCAGTGGTTGAGTGTATGCCTTCGGCTCAGGGCATGATCCTGGGATTCCGGGATCGAGTCCCACATCGAGGTCCCCGTAGGGAGCCTGCTTCTCCCTCTGCCTGTGTCTCTGCCTCTCTCTCTGTCTCTCATTAATAAATAAATAAAATCTTTAAAAAGAGAAAGAAAATTTAGAGTAAACTGTGGGACAGTATAATCCATTGAAAGGTCAGCTGAGGGGCCCAGAGATATGGTGGTGTCTAGGGCTTGTTCTGTAGAATATTCCAGATTGTGTTAAAGGTAGCATGCAGATGTTAAAAGGAGGGTTATAAGAAATCCACCCTTGTCTTCGAAACAACCACAGAGTGTTGTGATCTTAGTGTTGAGTATTGAGTTGGGGCTTTTATTGTGAAAATGATCCACTCACATCATGTGTCTTACGAAGCATAGGGTACTATGTGAATTATTTTGATGAAGATTCAGTGATGACTATGGAGGTGGCTAAAACTAGAGATTTGGGTGCCTGGGTGGCTCAGCGATTGAATGCCTGCCTTTGGCTCAGAGCATGATCCTGGGGTCCTGGGATCGAGTTCCACATTGGGCTCCCTGTGAGGAGCCTGCTTCTCCTTCTGCTTATGTCTCTGCCTCTCTCTGTGTGCCTCTCATGAATAAATAAAATCTTTTAGAAAAATAAAACTAGAGATTTTGGTTATAAGTACAAATGGTGGTTTTTGAACTCTGTTTTTGAGCCCAGAAACTATTATGAATCCTACACTTTATTAACTGACCACCTACTCATTTTGCCTTAGATACCAAATCCCCCTAATTTAGCAAGAGAGAACCTCCAAGCTCTTATGGTGCCTGAGAGGCCACTCAGTAAATATCTGGAGATTGATTGATGAGTGTACATTTTGAGTTCTGAAATACTGGCTGATTACTTTATTTAAATATATACTAAATTAAAGTTGTAAATAATTATAATCAATAAAATGCTATTTGCTTTAGAAATAAGGATACATGATTTCTTTAAAAATATATGAGAAAGCTGAAATATGGGTATCATAATGATGGAATCTGAAGAGTTTATAAGATTTAATTTTTAATCTAAGATCAAATGACTTGTCAGACTAATTGGATTCATTCTAACTATATTAAGCTAATATAATTCAAAGGAATCTATACCAATAGCTTTTTCAGGAAGTATTTTTGTTTTATTATATATGGAACTAAGTATAAGAATCTCTGTATTATTACTCTATGGTGTGGTGGAAAGAACATTTACAATGATAGGAACCTGAGTTCTGGGTTTGGTGATTTCGATAACTAACTTCTGTAACCTTGGGAAAACAATAAAATATTCGGATTTGTTTCCTCATCTATAAAAACAATAAGGGCAACAACACAACAAAACACAAAGAGCTTTTCTTACAGAGAGTTTATACTGGATCTGCATTTTTCTTAGTATTTTATATATACTATCTCATTTAATCTTCCCAGTATCCATTACATAAGCCTGCTTCCTAATGTGAAGGGTAAATTAAATTATTATGAGGTCTCTTATAGTTCTAAAAGTCCAATTGATTCAAATCAGTTCATTTATTTCCCCAAGGAATGGGAAAAGAAACACCATGCAATGGAACATGCTGGTAGCTGAGCAGTCAAGAAATCTCACATCTTTTCACCATCTGCCTTAGCATCTTAGTAGCTGCATGAATAGTGAACTGAAGTTTTGATGCACAGTCTAGATTTCTCAACCTCTGGCTGCAGAGTTGGAAATTAGTACCTGAAATCTGACTTCTCCCTGTCATGATAGAATCACTGGGGAAATGTGAGTTAATTAGAATATGGCTTTAAAACTTGGGACAGTAGCCTATTAAATGTCACAACTTCAGCAAACACAAGATTGTAGGAAAATGCTAGTCTCTGGGACGGTGCTCACATTATCTTGTTATGGGACAACTTATAACTCCTGTCACCACCACAACACCATCAAATGAATGTTACTGTTGGTCATGAGGGGACAGAGGTATTTCCTACAGCAATCCTAGGCAATTATTAATGTATTTTTCCATGTGTATGAAAACATGGACCAGACAATTCTCAGAAAATTTATAAGTGCTCATGATACATAAGTGCCATACACAAAATTATTTTCGTGAATACATTTTTTCCTTGTCAAGAGTTACGGTCTTTCTTTTCAATATAAAGGAAAAATTTGCTATTGTTTGTCTGTTAGTAAATGTTCATATGTCTCTAAAAAGAAGTCTAGAACAAAAGAAATATTTAAGTAGATATAAATAGGATAATTTGTCCTAGGGGAGAAAGGAAAACAAATTCTTATTTAATAAAGGTTTGAATCCAAGCATGCTTCCTGTTACCAGTAATTATTGCCTAACTTGATAAGCCAGCAAGTAATTATTGGAAAACATTTGTGAAAATATAGTATCACTTTACCACTATTGGCCTATAACTGCCTGCATGGATAGTCATTGCTCTTTATCACTGATATTGCTGTGTCTCTGCTCTGATGAGGAAAGGCAAATTTGTGGGTACCAAATTCTGGGAATAAAGCAGCTCAATTACCATTTGGACTAATTTGAATCCCACAGGACCACACTACATTTAAATGATTGATATTGATTCAAGAAATAGACCTCAAATGAGCTGGTATGGCAGACACAAAATTAATCTGTTGAAATGTGAATGAAATTATGATGAGAGGAGCTGGTCAGAGATTTGCCTAATAACAGAACCACCAAGATCTATGATGATTTTTAATATTTGCTCTAATAATTAACCACAGAAGTTTTTGTCAGAAGAGCTAACAGAAGCATTTAGAGAAACAGGTTGCACAGAACAGATGTAGGAAAAAGTCAAGAGAGATTGTTCAGTGTTAGAGGCATGTCTGATTGTGAAATATCTGGAAGACCTAAGGGTAACACATTAGACAGACACTTCATAGAAGATAAGTCATTAAATGAGTTTCTCACTTGTTCCAAGGTATTGTGTTTTGAATAACTACTTTCTGTAATATGCATTTTTATCTGAGAAAGCATTGCTTGGGGAACTATAGCTGTGGAAAAAATACAAATATTAAAGGTTTCAACCCATTTTAAAGACAAGTGGGATTAAAACTAAGGAAGAAAAAGGATGAAAACTTCAGGAAATAGTAACAGGAAATTTAGAACAATTATTCAGGAGATTCCTTATACATTCCTCTACTAGAGTCCTTAAATCAGATGCAGGTAAGAAAACAAGTATCATCATCTTATACTTGATACATTTTGCTTTGTATTAGGACAAAGACTACCAAAATTTTGGACATGCAAGCTTTTTATATCTAACTTTATGAGTTTTGAGTAGTAGAAAGTCAGTAGTGTTTAGCAGATGGTAATGATTCAGGCTTGCGTTGCCACCAGGGGCAAATGGAGCAAAGGCTCCGTGATGGGACCCTTTACATTGCACTAAAGTACTGCACTTTAATAGAGGTACAAGAACATAAACCTTTGTTGATAATAGAGTACAGCTTTTAGTTATTAAAAAGCTGGAGTTTCCTGTAGGAAATTGTGAGTAGACTCAGGAGGGAGACACAAAATGTATATTCATAACAATAATAGTAATAGACCTAGCATTAATCTTTGGTCAGTTTTAATCAAGTTGATGATAATATCAGTATTTGAGTATCAGAACTATTCTAAAAATAGTGAATTCTTCCTATTAGACCATAACTAAACTCTGACTCTCAGGATGGTGTGACTAATGGTGGCTCAACTCTAGGAATTCCTAAAAAGGTAACTTACTCTCCAAAAGTGAACTCTGGTTATCAAAAGCTAATAGCATGGGGGCGCCTGGCTGGCTCAGTCAGAAGAGCATGCAAGTCTTCTTGATCTTGGGATTGTAAATTTAAGCCCTGGGTTAGAGGTAGAAATTACTTAAAAATAAAGTATTAAAAAAATTCATAGTATGAATAATACTATGACTTAGTACTATTAGCCATGACTTATATTCTTCACTGATTTATTTTTAATCAGGAACTGGAAGCTGCTGGACCCAACAATGGTACCCATGTCCTATAATTTAAGATGGGCATCATTTAGAGTTGAACTTCTCATGGCATGACTTAGAAACAATTAAAAATGACAAAATTCTATGAAGGGCTTCCAAGTCAGTATTGCTGAGGTAAATTTTCTGAAAATTATTTATAAAATCTAAATAGTGCAAAATGGGCTGTTTCAAATTAATTACTATGAATGTACAGGACAGGGAAGAAAGACAAGACCTGCATGAAGTCCTTGGAATAGAACAGATGATTACATAAGCTTTTTAAAATGGTTTCCATGGCCAAAGAAAAGGGGTGTGTTCTGAGCCCTTAAGAGCTCATCCTAAGAATAGAAAAGGTCCTTGATTACTATTGAAATTCAAGGGACACTATATTTTTGTGGTGACCACAGCTTAAATTTAATTAATTCCTCATGACAAAGTTATTTTGATAAGGCAAGTTTATGATAATTGGCCCACTTTTAAATCTGCTACTCTGTTAAGTCTGGGCATTTGCCAAAGAAAATTAAATCACTATAGTCTCTTTTTGCCACTTTGTCAATCCACATAAGCAATATAATTTCTATTTAAAAAATCTCAAATGGCCTAGTTGTTTTATAGGAATGAATATTATTAAGTCTCTTGTTTAATCCAAGATCTCATGAATCAAAGAAGAGAGTCTAACAAATTGTGCTTCTCATTTAAATACAAAAAGTTTGAGAAAAACAATCCAATTAAAAATGAGCAAAATGTCTGTACAGACATCTCACCAAAGAAGATACAAAAGGCAAATAAGCATATGAAAACATACACACTGTCATATGCCATTGAGAATTTCAAATTAGAACAAAAATGAGAAACCACTAAACACCATTAGAATGGTGAAAATTCAAAGCACTAACAATATCAATTGCTAATGAGGATGTGGACAGCAGGAAGGCTCGTTCATTACCTGGGGGGATGCGAAATGGTAGAGCCTTTTTGGAAAATAGTTTGACAATTTCTTATAAAACTAAACATACTTGGGATGCCTGGGTGGCTCAGTGGTTAGGCATCTGCCTTCGACTCAGGGCATGATCCTGGTGTTCTGGGACGAGTACCACATGGGGCTCCCTGCATGGAGCCTGCTTCTCCCTCTGCCTATGTCTTTGTCTATCTCTCTGTGTCTCTCATGAATAAATAAATAAAATCTTTTTTAAAAAACTAAGCTAAACATACTCTTACCTACCTAATCACATTCCTTGGTATTTACTCAAATGAGTGAGAATGTACGTCCCTACCAAAACCTGTACACAGATGTGTATAACAGCTTTATGCATAACTGTCAAGATTTGGAAGCAACCAGGATGTCCATCTCAGGTGTATGGATAAATAGTGCTACTTCCAGATGTTGAAATATTATTCAGCACTAAAAAAAAAAAAAAACAAAAAAAAAAAAACAAAAAAAAAAAAAAAACAAAAAAAAACGAACTATTAAGCCAAGAAAAGCCATGGAAGAACCTTAAATGTATATTGCAAAGTAAAAACAACCAATCAGAAAAGACTAGACATTATATGATTCCAAATATGAGATTTTGGAAATGGTAAAACTATGGAGACAGTAAAAAGATCAGGAGTTTACATGGATGGGGTGGGAGACAGGGAGGGAAAAATAGGGTGGATCACAGAGGATTTGTAGGGTATTGAAGCTGTTTTATATAATGGTGGTTTCATGTCCTTACATATTTGCCATTACTCAGAAGATATGTGGCACAAAGAGTGACTCTAATGTAAACTGTGGATATTGGTTGATAATGATGATGTTGGTTCATCGATACTAACAAATGTAATACTCTGGTACAGGATGTTGGGTCAGGGGCAGAGTGAGGGAGGAGGTAATATACTTAAGGACAATTTCTTGACTACTGGCCACTCTGCAAAATGGAAGTTGGATAAGATGATATTTTAAGTTGATCAAAATTTAAACTCAGAGAATCTGAAAACAAAACAAACAAAAAGCCTCAGTGAATCTGGGTTTAAGCCCAGGTGTATAATCTGCTACCTAAAGGACTTTGTGCAAGAAATAACATCTTTAGTCTTCAAATCTGTCATCTCAAGAGATTGCTGTAAAGGTTAAATAGGAAAATATTTTGAAATTTTTTGTATACTTTTGGTGCTTGTCCCCTCAAATGGCTGGTTTTATGATAATTGAATTGATAAATAAATGGAAACTTGGCATAGTATACTTTTTCTGTGTATTTCTTACCCCCCTCCCCCATATCCATATACACCTTTCATTTCAAGTGTCAATTTGTGGCAAATGAACTCAGATTCTCCATGTTTCAGCCAAGTCTCTCATATTTCTTATAAACAGATGGTTCGTGTGTGTAAGCTAATTAATTAAAAACATTTATCTGCATGCAAGGTTCAGATATAGTCCACACAGTTTCAGACCATATGCTGACAGTAGCAGGCTCCTACTCTAGGACATTAGCATTTTCTTTTATTTTTTGCTAAAAATAGTTTTTTTAAATAAATTCATATTCCACACATCCACTCATTTAAAGTGTAAAATTCAGTAGATTTTGGTATATTTAAAGACTTGTACATCACCATAATCCATTTGAGAACAGTTTCATTCACTCCATTTCCCTCTGAGTCCTCCATATAATTGAAGTAAACACTAGTCTAGGGGATCCCTGGGTGGCTCAGCGGTTTAGCACCTGTCTTCAGCCTAGGGTGTGATCCTGGAGCCCCGAGATCCAGTCCCATGTCCAGTCCTGCATGGAGCCTGCTTCTCCCTCTGCCTGTGTCTCCGCCTCAATCTCTCTCTCTCTCTCTATCTCTCTGTCTCTCATGAATAAATAAAAATCTTTAAAAAAACACTAGTCTACTTTTTTATCACTAAATAATATTTCATATTATGAATGCTTCATGTTTCATTACCATTCATGATTTGGTTGTATAATCAGTTGGGCATTTTAGTTGTGTTCTGGCTCTTTTGAATAATATTACTGTGAACGTTAATGTTCAAGTACTTGTATAGATGCATATTTACATTTCTTTTGGGAAAATACCAAGGAGTATATATTTATCTACTTCTTGAATCACATGGTAATTCTGATAAATTTTTTGAGGAGCCACTATACTGTTTTCAAAAGTGGTTGGACCATTTTACATTCTCACTAACGATGTATGAGCAATTCAATTTTCTCCTTCTCTTCATCAACACTTGTTATCCTCTCTTATTATAGCTCTTAATGAATATAAAGTGGTATCTTATTACGATTTTGTTATACACTTTCCTGATAAGTAATGTTGTTTAACATGCTCTCATGGGCTTATTGGCTGAACTCATTGATCTGTTCTACTTAGAATATATTTCAGAAAGTAGTATATTTAAAATTGCACCTACATTTTAATAACTACTTAATGTAGATATCATATGTTCTATAACATATAATATTAATGTCTGTATTATATATAAAATATGTGTATTTCATAATGACATGTGCAATAGCATAATAAATATATGATATACAAATATATTAAATATAACATGAGAATTCTTGGCTCTTACTTTCACGTTCATACTTAACTAATCTGATACCACAACAGTTCTGCTCCTCCTTGCATCAACCCTACAAGAGAAAGAGGGGCATCTTTGTTATTTCCATTTTATTGATGATAATAATCTTGAAGCCATTCTCTCAGACCTAAACTGCTCAAGTACACTTACTAGCGAGTTTTTCTCTTGTAGTCTGAGTATAATGTGGTGAGAAGAGGGAGGTGGGTCTACCTGGCAACACTAAGAGGGCAGTTTCTTTAAAATCAGGAAGGAGAAGACTTATATCTGAGCAGGACTTTTGTGGTATCAGATTATATAGGTGTAAATATGAAAGAAAGAGCTAAGATATTCTGTTATTTTTTCATTATTCTGATTATCATGTACTTAACATGTATAATATATAGATAAATGTCACATGTTCTCTATATTACATCTACATATAGTGTAATATTTATCATATGCTATATACATTATATGGAACATTTTATGTTCCATCGTATATGGAACACACATATTTTATTTTATATAACATACTGTGTCCAGTTGCTAGAAATTCGTTCTCAAAATTACTCAAAATAGAGATGTTAAGCAACCTGTCCACCTACCTGAACCCATCCCCATAAACTTCCAAGTAAGGATCCATGTTCATACTGAACATGTGACTGGAAGAAATAGCCAGTTTTCTCCTATTATCTATTCTTTTTTTCCATAGTCATAAAGGCCTAATTCTACCCTTCTCCTTCCTTGCAGTTTATCATGGCCATTTATCTAAGTCTTAGAAAATGGAAATGAGTGGAAATGTTTGAAACTTTTAGGTCTTACTCTTAAGAAAGAAGGAGTATGCTTTTCACTCCCTGTTTCCTTGCCTTCTACTGACTGGAGTGTAGTGTAGCAAAGGTGGGAGCTGGAGAGTAATTTTAGAAAGAGAAATAGAGACATTCTCTGGCATATGGGGAAGCAAATTAAAAAGAGCCTGGATTCCCCCAAAAGGTAATGGTGCCACATCAGCCCTAAAATACTGAGTTCACATTTTGTTATTTTGAGTCTCTGTTAGATCAGCTAAAACTATATGCGAACAAGGTAACTATCTCATCCACAGAAAGTCTTTGTTATCTTTAGCAACCCTTCAATACACAAAAACTGCTGTACTGTTTGTCTTAAGTGTGTTCTACTCTAGACATTATTCTTCAGTTCCTTCAACTGGATTCCATATCTGTTCATAGACATCTCACCTTCCGGGAGTCATTCTTTATCAAATGTGATTTTGTTGCTTAGAATGGAAAAGCCTATTCTAGTTGTGAACTGAGAAGCATAGAGCAGATTAATTCCTCTCAAGAAGGCAGTTCAGTTGTGAATTAGCTTATTTAACAACCTCATTTATTTATGAAGTTAGTCAATCATTAGGTTGAGATTATATTATAAAATAGGCTTTGGGCAGGTAGCTGGAGTAATCAAAGGTGAATATGCTCTGAATTCTTATTGAATTTGCAGTCAATAAAAGCATGTCTTCATAACCTGTTTCTCAGTCAGAACTGTCCCGTACTGTGTCAGTGAAATTAATAAAGAACAGACTTTGCATGCTTTTTATGTCTGTAGAATTTCATTATGTTGTTTGCTTAAGTAGGTCCAACCTGTTGAGTTAAACTCAAGGGTTGGATTAGAGGCTCAGACATGTCCTGGGAAGATATATATATTTTATTGCCCACAGGTATTTCTGGAACTCAGAATGAATGTATAGAAATGTCTTGCCAGGCCTCAAGCAGAGAGTAAGAAGGGGATGGCTTGGTAATGCTTGCTTTTACTTCTCCATTCCTGCAATCATTACAACAATTTCTTCCTGGATTTATGGCTTTGGACCTCAGGAACCATGCTCACTAGTATTTAATATTCTTGGTCCATACATGGTTTCTCTTTCTGCCATAGTTTCAGTGGACTAGGTGCTGGCAAGGACATTATGGGTGTGGGGTTATTCCCCTTGATCCACTTACTATTCTATTCTGCTTAATTTGAGATTCCTTTTGAGTTTCTCCCCTTGTTTGCATGTACTTTCTTCTTGAAAGCCCCTCTGCCAATAGTGTCAAATAATGTTATTTCCAATGCATCATTCCCTTTCATTCCTTTAAGGGGGAACTAGGGCAAGGGGTGGTTAACAACTATTAGGTTCCAGCCATTGAAACTGAAAAAAGCCATTGCAAGGCAGCTGGGAAGGGGCTTTCACCATGAGCATGCGTGCTGTTCTGAGCAACTGCAAGCTTTCTTTAGCTCTTAATTACTCCCACACAAAGAGCAGTGTTTGCTCCTCATGCACATGGGATTTACCCGCCTACTTTTCATTAGTGTTAATGGGGGTCTCCATGTATAAATCCTCTTCCCTTCCCCCACTATCATTGTGGAATAGATGCCAAGAGAGCTTTCTGTGCTTTCGCTCACTGATTGGTTTCAGATGGAACACAAAAGCAAAGCTCTGAGCATGAGCACTCATCGTCCACATACTGCACTCCAGGCTTTATTAACACTCATGGGACTTCTTGTCTTATTTGCTGTCTCAGGAGTGGCCAGAAACAATCCTTCCTCTGCGCCCCAGTTCATTCTCTCCCAAACCAATGAAAAGTCACTTATTTTTTCTCATATCTGCCTAACTCATTCTCTTCTTCTTGGTTTAATTAGATCAATATAAAGATCAGAAGCTAAAAATACACAAAAATACAAATTTCTCTTCCTTAGTTCCCACCAACACTCTTTAAATTTCCTTCATGTTTTCCAGGTACTCAGTTCCTATTGGATGTCTTAACTCACTGAAGACTACTCATTCAGTAACCATGTCATCTTACTGGGGCATTCATCTCTCCAAATCTATCCTTCTGTTTTTCATGATCCTCCATATTTATATCTTAATTAGTTCCAGGATTCCTGGACTCTTCACATCCTCACCCATATATTTAGCTCTCAGTTTGTCAGAATATTATTCATTAGCAGGTGAGAACTGGCCAAGCTTCCATTAGCAACATGAAAAACTCTCCCCACCTTTTTCTTATCCATGTTGGCTTTAACTCATATATTCTAGCTATAATGTCTCTTCTTTCTTTAATTTTATTGGTTGGCTTACAGCTGAGTATACTTCTTGATGATTTTTTTTTCCATCCACCCAGGGTATAATGCAGTGAGAAGAGGGATATGGCTTTCCTTGACAGCTCTAAGGAACAGTTGCTTCCAAATTGGAACAGAGAGGGTCATCCCAAATTAGAATTCAAACCCCAGATTTTTCTTGAGCTGTTGGTTCTATGTGGTTACAGGGTTTCCCTCCCACCTCGGGGATGAGAGAACTGAAGAGAGAAGGTGCAATGTCAGGGAGTATTTATGGGTGTCATCTTTTTTATCAAATAAAAGCAAACACCCATTTTAGTAAAATAGTTAAAATATAGAAATAATGTTTATTGATCTGTATATTAAACCAAAATTGGGATCCCTGGGTGGCGCAGCGGTTTAGCGCCTGCCTTTAGCCCAGGGCGCGATCCTGGAGACCCGGGATCGAATCCCACGTCGGGCTCCCAGTGCACGGAGCCTGCTTCTCCCTCTGCCTGTGTCTCCGCCTCTCTCTCTCTCTCTCTCTGTGACTATCATAAATAAATAAAAAAAAAAATTTAAAAAATTATAAACCAAAATTAAATCTTTTGTGGGATTAGTTTTGTTTAAGAGGTCTGGTATGCCTGGGTGGCCAGTGGATGAGCCACCTGATCTGCCTTCAGCTCAGGGCATGATCCTGGGGTGGGTCCTGGGGTCGAGTCCCACATCGGGCTCCCAGGGGAGAACCTGCTTGTCCTTCTGCCTATGTCTCTGCCTCTCTCTCTCTGTGTCTCTCATGTAAAAATAAATGAAATCTTTTTTAAAAAATAAAAATAATAAAAGGACTGATAAAAACATTACAAGTTTCAAGATCAAATTGTTTATTTAAGCACTAAGTTAAAAAAAAAATGTTATCCATGATAACTAACATGCTACTTTACAGGTGTACTAGTGTCATATATAATTTTGTGATTGATGCTCAAGATAATGCTGTTATTCAGGGATCAAAGTCCCCTTTTTGACAGTAAAGGATCAATCTGTTTCCTTTAGTAACACTAACACACATTTTGGTCATAAAGCTACAATGCATTCCCGTGATCTAAAGTTTCTTTGGGGCAGCCCTGGTGGCGCAGCGGTTTGGCGCCGCCTGCAGCCCAGGGCGTGATCCTGGAGACCCTGGATCAAGTCCCAGGTCTGGCTCTCTGGGTGGAGCCTGCTTCTCCCTCTGCCTGTGTCTCGGCCTCTCATTCTCTCTGTGTGAATCTATGAGTAAATAAATAAAATCTTTAAAAAAAATTAAAAAAAAATAAAGTTTCTTTGATGGAAATAAACCTAAGTCATCAAGCTAATCAGAAACATCCTCCACATTAGCCTGCTCCCCTTTGGGATGCCTCCTAATTTCACTTATTTTCCTAGTATTATTCTTACTCTCTCTCTCTGACTCTATTCCAAATGTGTGCAGATTTAATATGTGACATGCATGGTGGGAACATTCTTCCTTGCACTTTGAGGGTGTGGATGGTGGAAGACTACTGGTCCTTGGAGGCTATTGGTATATATATCACTGGACTTAGGTTTGCAAGGGATAGGTTATCAACATTAGGTATGATTTCCAAGATTCTTTGGAAATCTGTTAATTTCTCATGTTCTAATTTTTATAAAGAATCTGACACATTTGAGGAAGTAATAGATCTGATTTACTAATCTGACAAGAGCTCTTTGATTAGTTTCAAGGAATTCAGAGTGTGTCTGTGAAACAAACAGTTCCCACCTTTCCAAGAGCACCACAATGGTTTGGTAATTAAGAACAAACAGCCTTGCTGACAAGGTCTGCAGTACTTGATAAATTTCCTGTGAGTAAGAGTTACATTGAAAGATGAAGTGAGACACGTGGGGAGGAGCCTCTGAGCCTGACTCAACATAGGGGGGTATGAAATGTCAATTATTGCTACTGTTGTGGACTTGGTGGGACTAGGAGTTTTGAGGGATGATAGCCATGGGACAATCTGGTTGATTATGTAAAAGTGATAAATGCCTTAACAAAAGCATGTGTCTGAATTAGAAATGAAATAATTTGAAAGTCAATGCAGCACAGACTTTAAATTGCTTTTGGCCTACATGCTTACTACACTGGTATACTCGCATAATAATTAAACCTGGGAGTTAAGTTCTTAGAGAGCAGAGCCATCACTCTCCTTGGACAGGCAGGAAACCTGTAATCCTTATATCCACATCAGTCTTTTTTTTTTTTTTTTAAAGGATAAATTGAAAGACACCCTTGTGTCTTAAAAAGTTCAACATTTGTGTGTGTATGCAGGGAAAGCAGGATTGAGTGTGTGTGCCTGCTTATAAATGTAACTGCCTTTCCACACAAGCTCCTCATTCATGTATGGAAATGATTAATGCCCAGGAGCCAAGTCCTCAACAGCTCCAGAGGATGTGGTTTGATTGGTTGTGGGTTCAGCAGTCATTGTTTTCCATGGGATGAGAAAGGACCTTGCGTATTAAAACTTTGCCCACTTTCCTTCTGTCTGCCTCCACAGACACTCCCACTGGATTGCCATGAAAAGGGAAATGAAGAACAAAAGTAAAACAGCACAACACAGTATTATGCATCTGGTGAAGGAGTTCAGTTAGTAGTTATTGCTGTTATCTTCATCAACATCACAAATAACCATGATAAATAGACATCTTGAGCTGTGAATGGACTGGCTCAAGAGGACAATTGAATCAGTGGAGGGCTTGATCTGTTTTATTTTATTCCCTGTAAAGAACATTGATGAATGCTTATTATGTCAGTTTACTATAAGTAATATAAAAAAGACTAAGACACAAATCCATCCTCAGGATGAAGCACAATTCTACTGGGATAAGGAGACGGAACTCAATGTAGATAAACAATCAAAGGAATAAACCAGTGGACAGACAGAATGGGGAGCCAAGAGTGGGGTACTGAGCCAGGAAAAGGAACTCTTCAATTTCATTTTAAACCATAGGGTCATGGTTCCTATTAAAACATACCCCAGTGATTTTATTGGGAGGGTTCTAAATGGACTGGAAGTGCAAGGGGTCATGGGCATGGTGGGGGGAGATGAGATGGCACTAATTCAAATCCCTGCTTACAAGTATGAGAGAATCTTAGCTGGATTTAGGGCAGTGATGCTCAAATTGTGGCTCAAAGGCCCCCTGCCTTAAAGTTACCTGGAATGTCTACTAGATGCAGATCTGCCTCAAAGTTCTCATCAGAAAACCTTGGGGGTAACACACAGAGCCAATATTTGAAACAAGCTCCTCAGGTGGTTCTTATGCCCACTAGAGTTTAAAAGGACACATTCAGGAGAGAAAGATATTGCAAAACTTTGCCAGTGACTTCTTCAGGACTTTCGGTTGGATATGGAGATGGATATGGAGATACTGGTGGCCTTTTTTTTTTCTATCCCTATACTTCTAAACTTAACTAAATGTCAAGTAGGTGTAAGAAAGGGAGAAAGAGTAGAATACATGATGGAAAGAGGTGAAAAAGAAAAGAAATTGTCCAAGGATAACTTTTAAGATTTCCCTTCTTCACTCAACTCTTGAGGAGACATTCTAATTACATGTCAAGGATTTATGGCAGAGATGGCAACTAACTAGCACTTGTGACTCTTTTCATAGCCCCAGGACCCAGAGCAGCCATTATTCATAGTTAACAACACTTTCCAGCATAGGCCTCACATTGTCTCACATATATCCTCTATGCAGCCAAATTCAGTCAGTGGAGTTGCTTTGGCTGATGAAATCTGCATGCCATCCTGGGGCACGCACAATTCATCCTGTCTCCTCCAAGGAAACAAACAGATGAATAAAAAACAGTTCTTCTATAAAATTACCTCTGAGAGATTTCAGAGGGCACTTGCTATTAGAAGATAGCTGTGTGTCTCTGTCCTGTTTTGGGATCACTTGTCTTAAAACTACAAATATACATTCTTAGAAGGTTGTCAGGCTCAGAGTGGGTCCTGAAGTAGGGCAATATTCTGGGGAGGGTTTAGGGAGGTTTCTGCTAAATCTTGGTGAGAAATACTCATATAATCTTGTATAAGGTAGTGATCAAGACATAGTTCTGAAACCGGGCAGTGGGGCTCTGTACCTTCCTGATCCTGTGGATGGATAAGCTCAGGTTCTTCATGTTGACATTTTCTCATCTGTGAAATGAAAGTGATGATTCTAGCTACTTTATTATATTAATATATTGAGTGGATTAAATGAAATAATACGTAGTGTCTGGCACATGAATATTAGTGATAATGTGAGTATACCTACTTGTGCTTCTCTTCTTCCTTAGAATATTGAGATCTGGAAAGGCTAATCAGGATAGAGAGGGGAAACAAAGCAAAACAAAGCAAAACCAAACCCAAACAAAACAAAATGAAAACAATAATATTCTCTTTTTTTTGTTCTAGGCTTTAAGCTTGAGGGGTTCCCAATGAACTCACATATGATCCTATCCCATTTACTAGAACAGGAAAGCACATTTTTGAGTAGAGTCCAAGTCCAAGGATTGGAGAATATACTGAACAGACCTCTGGATTATTGCAGAGGGTTTATATTGAATGGCTGTGACCAAAAGCAAGGGGGTAGCTGAGTGACAATTTCAAATAGAAACGATTAACTCTACTACATAGAAAAAAATGTCGCGGAAGGACTCACGCATCTTTTAAGCACCATATTTAAAGACAGATAAGGCTGTTGTAATTCCACCTGCCTCTCATCACTTCAGCAGCTTAAGAGGCTAACATTCTCCTAGACTCTTCTTCATGGGATTCCCTACAATCCAATTTCCAGGCCTAGTACTGGCTGCAGTACCTGCTCTGTAAGTGAGCATTATCCGGCTTCCTTCCTCTCCTTGGTGGCCAGGTAATGAACTGTTGCTTATAAACAGTTGAAAACAAATATTAGAAGGTCATTGTGCTGCTAAACTTTGATATATTGAGAAATGTGAACTTTCACGGGCTTCTAAAGTATTGTCATGCAGGAAGCGGTAGAGTAAGTAGATTCATCTATCACTGGTGAAAACATGGGCACAGCATCACTGCTTGAAGGTTGAGCATGGAAATGCTCAACCCTGATTAAACGGCCATAATTCCTCAAGGCTATGACATGGCTGGCAGGCATGGGAAGCTGGGGCCTGAAAATATAAATCGTTGGAATTTATAATACACTGTCATTCTGTCAGGAAAAAGAGAAGTGTTGGATTCTCTCTAAATTCAAACTATGGGATAATTATTTTAGCTTTTTCAAAGACTAACTTGCACATGCATTTTGGTAGCCAAGGGAAAATCCACATTTTTTTTTTTACTTTAGAAGAAATATCATGTGCAGCTTGCATATGAACATAATATGTAATGTTTCTTTAAAATGCATGTCCCCTTTGTTAGCTTGGGTGGTTTGTTAATAACGTTAATGTATGGATTGTGAAGTTGGGACAATTAGGGATGCTGAACAGTAGACCCATCTTTGAAATTTCAGACACTTACATTGTAGAAATGAAAAATCAGCTAGTGGGTACATTTCTTTTCTTCCAAGAAGAAATCTCCCCTATATATATTGTGCTATTTCAGTTCTTCCAAATAAGAGCAAGTACAAGTAACTTATTGGAGCAAGAAACAAGGCGTATGTATGTCTAGCACTCAGGATTAGACCATGTTTGGAATGATCTTGAGTTACATTCCTAAAAGTCAGGGTTTTGTCTGTGTCCCATCTATTCTATAGTACGCAGCATGTGTAGATAGTGAATACATACTACACTTAACAGCATAAGTCAACAAAAGTCATTGATGATGGGGATTTGAAAGGGATTTTTATATGCCTAAGATATTTGGTCTGGTCACAGCAAAAATTATTTATTTAGCTAGCATTATGGACCTTGGTGTATACCATGGAAGACAGGACAGAAGAACAAGGGGAAGACATCCTTCAAGTAGCTTGCCATTTGGGGAGACAAAACTCAACCACATGTAACTATATGCCTATGATTGTTTTAGGAGGCAAATCGGGTTAAATGTTTAAAGAAGAAAGAGAACAATGCTGGCTCCATGGTTGGGGGAGTTTAAATCGAGTAGGTCCTTCACAAGGACCTTGAATGATGAAGACAATTTTTAAAGTCTGATGGAATATTCTTCAGATGGGAAATTTCAGAGGTAAATGCACTCTAAGGATACATATGATATTAAGATTATTTTTGTATTTGCTCCACCTTTTATGATATTCTGTAACTTCCCTTATATTTCCTGAAACTCCTCTTTGAACTCCCTCTTCCGGTCTCAGGAGTGAACTCAATAATTACTACTCTGCACTTTCCCTTAGTTACCAGTTTCTTCACAAAATGTATGTGCCCCCACTATAAGCTGGCTCTACACACTTTTGCAAAGATTCCATCAAATCCCTGTTCCTGTTACAGTTATTCCTGGGGTGATAGACTGTCCCCCTCCCTGCTATACTCTGCTTACTTTCAGTTTTATGCATGTGTCTCCTTTTCCTCTGTCACCCATAGACTCACAGCCATGTTTGCATTCCCTAAAGCACCTAACATAGTGCTTTGCTTACAATAGGTATAGAATAAATGTCTGCTGGATTAAATTGCCTGCTACCAATCTTTCTGTAATGAAGTGAAAAAATTGACATGGTGCTCAGTGGATAAAAAGGGAAAAAACAAATATCATCTTCCTCAGTACTGAGCAGATGTATGTACTAGATTGGAGCCCCTTGAAGATGGCACCTGTCATACTCATTGGTCTCTCCCTAGTGTTTTTTGCAACACCTGGTACAGAGTAGGTGCCGACAAACATTGGATGAATGAGTGGACGAATATGCATGGGTGGCCCCGATGCTATCTGTGTACTTTATGGCAGGCACATGTGTGTAATCACTGCACCTGTCTGAGCTGGCTGGCTTTGCCAGGTTCCCACAGCTGGTTCTAGTGAGATCAGTCAACACTTACCCGGATAGTGTGTGTGCTATCTGGGCCCAAGGCTCTGTCTCTTCTCCCCTTGGAGACAGTTTTTCATAGAAGAAGCTGTAAAAGGATAGGCTACCATGGAAGTAGGTAGGTGTAAACTACATGCCAGGGTTTCATTCTCATAGTCAAAAGAGCATGTCCTGCTTGTAATAAGAATATAGAACAAAATCCAGAATCTTTATCTTGTGACTTGAGTCAAAATGAGATTTTTGTGATTCATTTGTTATAAGTAAGTGTCACATCTCTTCTAGAAGCAAGGCAAAATCCTGGCTATGATTTCAGTAATCAGATTAAGGCCTAAACATAGTATAGCTACAAGTAATATACTTTCTGTATAGCTTGTGTGTCTTTCCTGTAACAGAGTCTGGTGAGGCATACGGACCACTGTTTCTGGGAATATGCACTTTCTGTTTGAAACTTGAAATGACAACAGATTCTCTGATTATGTGGAAACATGAGTAAGATGTTTCCCATAATAACCAAATAAACAGAAATACTGCTTTTAAGCACCGAAATGATATGGCAGTAGAGATGACAATCTCATCTGGACCAAAGTTCTCCCCATTTAGATGGAGGACTTTAGAGAAATCTGAGGCTAAATGATTCAGAATCATAATGATCAGAACTGTAATTATTTTAAAGAGAGGAAGGATTTAATTTCATAAACCATATTCAGTTGTATCCACTGAGCACTGTGAATGGTGTTAAGAATATGTAAGTTCTTCTTCCTATTTATTTTGTGGATGCCACTTGGCGCTTTTATACACAGGTCTTGTGTTGAATCTCATCATGTTGACAAAGCAAGAAGGCTTCTCCCCCAGACTTGTAGATACCTTGATATGTCAGAGATGAATAGACAGCATAGCAGGGTGAGCAGGTGTGGGCCTTTGGCCTGGTTTTGTTGCACTGAACCTACATAAGAAATTCCATTCAATGGTGAGAACATATCCAACTAGTTCAAAGTGATTCATTAGCGCAAAGAAATAGCAGAGTGGGAACAGTTCTCAGAGCCTTTGGCAAGCATGTTAAAGCAGGCCCATGACAGATGAACTCAATGAACTAACAGCTTAAATGGCAGTTGGGAGCTGGGAGTGCTGAGAAATGAATGTGCTGACCTTACAATAGTGAGCAAAACTTCATGACTAGAAAACACAAACTTTCGGGCTCTTGAGGGAGAATGTATCCTATTATGTAGGGTTTAAGGGGAGGAGGAGGGGACTATACAGTTATATATGCCATTAATTAAACTTAGCACTGAGGACATGGGTGTCTACCTTGCTGCCTGATTAGCATATTGGGTCGAGAGCCTTAGATATTTACAGACTGTTTTTGCATCAGAAACCATAAGGGAAATGGCCCCGCAGAAATCCATCTATAATTCATGGACCAAATCAGAAGCTGTGCGTGGAGATTTACATTGCCATGTATTCTTTCCTTTCCTTCAAGTGGGAGCCAGCCATGCATAAGGAAGGTCCCGTCAAGCTGTGCAATTCCATTTCCGTAGGTGTTGTTTTCAAGATGTTTTGGGTGTCTCTCCCATTGGCAAGGACGATAGGAGAGAATGGTATTTGTATATCAGTTAAATTAAAGGTACTAATCAATCTTTCAAAGATTTGCAGGTATCTAATAGACAAAAACAGGGCAGCCCGGGTGGCTCAGCGGTTTAGTGCCGCCTTCAGCCCAGGGCCTGATCCTGGAGACCCGGAATCAGGGACCTGATGTCAGGCTCCCTGCATGGAGCCTGCTTCTCCCTCTGCCTATATCTCTGCCTCTCTCTGTGTCTCTCATGAATAAATAAATAAATAAAATCTTTTAAAACAATAATAATAGAAACAAATGATTTTAAGTCTGTAATATGTAAAGATACCTCATAGGCACCACCATCAGATTAAATCATGCAATATATTTTTTATCTCTTTGCTACTTCATGATTATTTAGTATAGCAATTGTATTAGCAATTATGATATGTTTTCCCATGTATGTGTGTTTGCCTCAAATTTTAGAGCCTGCTATAAAAAAATGAGCCCTTTGAAGAAGTGCATTTTAAAACATATTTTTGAATACATGTATGCTGTAGATTTTTTCAACTTAATGCACTTATTTTGAAAGTTTTAAATAAAACCTACTTTTGGGATTTTTTATTAATTAAACAGCAAGCCATATGTTTTGAAGTTTTTCTTATAAAAGATTAACAATTTTAGCAAGCCGTCAATAGAAATTAAGAGAACAAATGAAAACATTTTTTTAACTTATTATGGAATTTCCATCTTCCACTGCAAAGTGTTCAAGTAGGGATTATAAGCCACCCATGTGGGCTATGTGACTAATCACTTTCACAATTAGTCACTCAAAACCATCCTTTCCTAAGCACTAGGGAGCAACCTGCCAGTCTCATTGAGTAATTGCGGGTCTAACCAAATCCCTTGCCAGTGTTGGGAGTAATGTGGCTGGTAGACTGCTAACCAGAGACTGGCATCGAGCACACACAGATGGTGGAACATGGCATCCGCCACGCTTACTTGTGCTCCAAGTCCCTTCTGAATCTATTTTAGTGCAATTAGTTTGAAAAGATAAAACCTATCGCTTTCTGTAAGTTAAACCCAAATCCTAAAGTATATACAAACTGAAAATGGCCTGTTTCTAATATCAGAGTTCAGCTTTTCTGTCTGGTGAGCCTACCCATGTCTAGGTCAGGCAATGCGATTCCAGGAAAGTTCAACATAACGTGTTCTTTTTGCCTTGTGTGCTGTAAGACAATATGGACTAAGTTATGTGCATACATTAGAAAAGACTCTGTTCATTCTCCAGTGATTGTTAGGTGTGTAACTTTGCCTCCCATGTTATGTAATTCTTAGTTCATAGCAATTTCCAGCCACATGAGCCAGGTCTTGTCTCATTTTCTTTCAATGAGATTACGCCTTCAGAAGTATGTGTTTGTAAAACAGCAGTCTAAGCTTGCATTCCAGGACCGTCATCCCACCCATTATCCATCTGACTTGATTCTGTGTACTGACCCAGCCTCAGACCCTCACTTTCCCCCCACCACATCTAAAATCCCTCCTCAGTCTCTTTCCATTAGCCTGTGAGCAAAGGAAAGACACTGGTTCCAGAGATATCCCAACAGACCAAAGCCTGTTGATTGAGCACATGGAATTGGGTACACATTCAAAGATGTCTCTGCCTTTGCCCCAGCTGGTTAAATGTGGGTAATCGTGCACATCTGCAAGCCAGCTGTTGCCTTCAGCTCAATCCCATCTGATGTAGAAATCCCAGGAGGTCAAAGAGAAGAGCTTTTCAGTTCTCTGCTATGCCGACATATGGTAGTGCAGGTGGATCCCTGCCCAGTCCAAGTGTCAGAATACAGAGAAGGAAGGGTGGCCATATTGACCCTTCTTCCTATTGTTTTCATCTGCATTATGTATTAATGTAGCCGTGTGTATTAGCTAAGACAGGTACCCTGGACACCGGAAGCCTTTGTTCTTTTTCAAACCAGCTGAAAATCACCAAATGGAGCTAGACAATACTTCTAGGTTCTTTGTTTATTCTTTCATTTATATTTGTAAATGTGGTAGACTTTATGATTAAGAGGGTGGTGGAACTCATTTTAAGTTTGCAGAGGACTTGGCCAGTTGCATTAGTTTAAAGAAATGGGAGGAATCCAAGGTTAGATTGTTCCCTGTGACTTCTATTCTGATGTGACCCCTAGAGATAATATTAATCAAAATAGGAGCTGATAGTGATATGGAAAAACAAAGAAGAATTAAAGTCAAGCAGAAATTCATATGAAATATGTGGGAATTATCAAATATATTATAGGTGTTAATAATAATTTAAGAGTTTCTTTAGGGTGGTCAAAAATAATATAGAAGAAGCAGAGACAAATTTATTTTGTAAGACAAGCAACCAGAAACAATGAGTAAATCAGGCATTAATGAGCAGACTAAGAGTCCCCTTGGGATATCTTAATTTAAGAGTTTCCTCCCAAATCTCAACTCCAGTTGCTTGTTTGAAATTCCTTGACAGGCACGGGCAAGAAACAAGTTTATGGTTGCCTGCTCTATTCTTTCTTCTTCAATCATGTTTTCATAAGGGTCCTATCAGGCATCTCTACTTACAGGGAAGGAAACAGTAGTGCCTCTTTCCCAAAGATTGTGATTCCTTTTACTGGATCTTTCCCCGACTTCAATTTCTCCCCCTGTCTGTATGCCCGGTGCTGGCCACAGAAACAGAGGCAGCTCAGGTGTGTTGTGGGTATATTCAAGGACTTATAACAGGTTTCACATCACCCCACATATCACTTATCCTCTTTGGTTAAGACAAGGCCAGCCAAATGTCTATATTGGTCTTTGGGCATCCCATTTAAAGGATAGGGAGAGTCTCCTCATTTATCCATAAGGCATATGTTGTGGTTCTGTTACAGACACAAACAGAAAGGCAGAAAACAGCCCAGAAAAGAAAGGGACATTTTGACTAAAGCCATTTCTCTCTTCAAGAAGTCTTGTTAAACCAGAATAATATTTGCGAGATTCTTTGGGGACTGGGAAACAACTTGAATGATCAATATGCTTCCCTGATTTGCTTTATAAAACCAAGTGGCTCTTCTCTCATTAGTGAAAATTATAAAACTATGTAAGCTTGCATCCCTGTGGGTATATATGATCTGCTTTTTTCATATTCTTTATTTCCTCCATGAGTCTATGAGACTACTTTTGGGTAATGGTTGCTCCATAGAAGTTTCAATAGAACAGCTTCCTCATTTTAATTTGCCTCCAGATAATAGTTTGCTCTCTTAATTAATGCCATGAAAACACACATTATGATCTTTACCTGAAATACAGTTGATTAACAGCAATACCTATGGTTTCATTGACTAAAGTACTCTTTTCCCCCTGCTGAGAGCTGTGCTCTATTAAGCAGCTGCTTCATTCCACCCCGGACGTTGCTACATTTTGCCAACTGTAAGAGTAATGTTTACTTATGATAGGGTTTGTGAAGATCTTCATATCAATTGAGGTAAAAAATCCTTCCATTCTCTGAGACAAATCAACATCTCTCTCATTATTGTTCTTACCTCGGCTCTTCCTCAGTCTATCCCTGGTACCTCTTACACATCATTCCAATGTCTGTATAACTTCATGAGGTCAAATGCCTACGAGCTCTGTTGAACAGCTACTCATAATAATGATTAAGATGAGATAGTGGCAGTTTATTGAGCAATGCATATGCACTTGGCTTTATTATAGAGTTTTTGCATTACCGTTTCTCACTTGTTTCCACAATAATTCTATAAGTTATAGCAAGAAATATTATTATTTTGGGCTGCCTGGGTGGCTTAGTGGTTGAGCATCTGCTTTTGACTCAAGTCATGATCCCCTGGCCCTGGGATCAAGTCCCACATCGGGCTTCCTGCAGGGAGCCTGCTTCCCCCTTTGCCTATGTCTCTGCCCCTCTTTCTGTGTCTCTCATGAATAAATACATAAAATCTTAAAAAAAAAGAAATATTATTATTCCTCTTATGCAGATGAAAATAGCTGAGGTTCAGAGTGGTTACAGTATGAGTGGAGGAACAGATGTACTGTGCCTGCTTTGAATCTATCCATTCTTTAAGTTGAAATTATGCACTCTAGCTCTCTACATGGCTATCATTCACTTGAAATGAGAGGCCAAGAGATACTCACCAATCTCTATAGAGCAGAGTGTTTGTTCTAAAGGGCAAATCAAATCATCATATTCCCGACTTAAAATTATTCAAATGATCCAAATTTCCCTCAAAATAAAGTTCAAGTTCTTTATCATGAAGTCTCTAACTTTGATGACCTGACTTTGGTTAATGTCTTGGATTCTGTCTCTCCTCATATTCCCCCTTGAATTGGCCTGATTGTCAAGGATTTTTACATTTTCCTTTGGTCTATTCACAACTTAGTCCTTTCTTTACACTGATTGGATTCTACACCCCTTCAAGTCTCACTTCAGACTATTCTGATGGATGGCCCTCTGGAATACAAATGGGGCATCCCCAATTTGTGTTCTCATAGCACCTCAAGCTTGCCTATCTTTTTATTCATTTACTCTTTCTCTTTAGTCACCTGGATTTTTCAATTACTTACTAGAAGAAAAGATCCTTGAAGGCAGAAGCAGTTTCTCCACACCTGCATCTCCACCCACTCAGTTCCTGGCACCAAGTAATATTCAAACAACTATATGCTCAATGAACGAATAAGCAGAGAATCAAGGCCAAACTAAAATACAGCTTTATAAAACATTACAGAATTAATGTATGCTAATGTCATTACTTCAAATTCAATTATGGGAAAATAATTCCTGTCTCCCTTCAGGTCAGCGTATGGTGGTTGGTTTAGGGTGGCATGAGGTTGAAGTCTGGCAAATAAGTTAGATTAATTTGACTAGAAAAGTCAGGAAGCAGAAGTTTTCCATTACTGAGGACACTGAGCTGGGGAAATACAGCTCTGGATCTGTGGATGGCCTTTCAAATGAAAAGAAAAAGCTTGATTAAAGTCAACTCAAGTTGGCTTTCTATAACTTCCTACTAAAATAATCCTAATGCCCTGTCTTGGTTTATATTCTCACTGTATTATTTTCTGTCTTTCACCCCATCGATCCTTAAGTGTTTGCCTGACTTAATTTGAGAGGTACATGTGATCATGTTGCTTCCTTTCCTAAAGGCTTCACTAGCTTCCCATACCCTTCAATGAATGCTTTAGTATTGAATAAGACCCCAGTCTGCCTATGTAGTCCTATTTACTGTTACCGCCTCTCAAATCACAGCTCTAACTCTTATATTTGTTATCTCTTCTCCACAAGATGACGTTTCCAGAGCTTGACATATGCTGTACTTTTGGTCTGAGTATCATTCTCATCCAACCTTGTGCATGAACGTTCAAATGTTAAATGCTGATCAAATATTATCACTCCCTAGCTCCTGTACTGTTAGTTGTTCCATTCTCTCTTGTGTAAAATTTAAAACTGCTTCTTGTAGCATCTATTATACTAAGTTGTAATTCTATAATTTCATCACTATCTCTCTTTGGAACATATGATCTTTAGGATCAGTTTTGGTGTCATGTTCATCTTTGCAGACATATCGTATGACATGGTGAATGCTCAATCAGTGTTTATGGAATGAACTGTTTATAGAAAGGGTAAATAAATTGAAAGAGTTATGTGATGCTCTATTTAATCACTTTATCAGCATAAAGGAGGAACTGACAAATTTTTTTCTGCAAAGGATCAGAGAGTAAGTATTTCTGGCTTGCAGGCCATTCCATCTCTGTCACAACTGTTAACTCTGTGTTGTAGAGAAAAAGCAGTCAAAGACGATACAAAAACAAAGGGATATGGCTATGTTCCACAAATATTTCATTTTCAAAATCAGCTAGCAGGCTAGGTTTGTCCCTGGGCCTTAGTTTGTCAATCACTGACATAAAGGAGGGACAGGTCGTAGTTCTTACACTGCCTATAAGACTTTGAAAAAGAGGTCCCTACATTAAATAGATGGAAGGTAAAGGGTAGAGCATGGTGCATAGACATTACAATAATCATGTCAAAGTTTATGTCCTTTACATACAAAAGCTTTCACTTGCAATCTCTTTGATATAGACTTTCCTACCATGTGTTCCAACAAATCTATTATATTTCATTAAAATTTATCTAGTTGCACAGTAAGTGCTGGTTGAAAACATAACCATTCTCTATTTGAAGAAATTTCAAATAAGATACACTGATTTAATGGTGAGTATGCTTTCTGAAAGTAGAAAATGTATTTTACTCAAATACATTTAGGATCCTTAAGCCTTTTTTAAAAATATTTTATTTACTTATTCATGAGAAACACAGAGAGAGAGAGAGAGAGAGAGAGAGAGAGAGAGAGAGAGAGAGGCAGAAACACAGGCAGAAGGAGAAGCAGTCTCCATGCAGGGAGCCCAACATGGGACTCGATCCTGGGGATCCAGGATCACGCCCTGAGCTGAAGGCAGGCACTAAACCACTGAGCCCTGCCTAAGCCTTTTTTTGAGTGATACAGAACTGCTTTTACGATCCCTTAGTTTTCAATGAGCTGACATCTTTTCAAACAATTTTATTCCTTAAACCATTTCCTAAAACCCAAAACCCAAAACCAAATGCGACTTCTTTAACCTAAATTCAATTCAATGGTATCATACTTAGGAAGGGCTCCATTTTGCAGATCCAATGAAAAGAACTGACTGTTGTAGCTTTATATATATTTTTTTCTTAAATATATAAATCGTAGAATATTTGTTGGTTTCCAGTTGTGATTCTCCTCTAAGCACTGAGCCAACACAATCAGAAGCTGTGGGTTTGGAAAGAGATGGCAAAACCTGAATTAGAAGACTCTACACGAGCAAACATATGGAAATCATTTCATTATTTGAAGGTCATGTTTTGGACAGTGTCTGCAGGCCCCAGCTGGAGTTTAATGCAAAAGCCCCAAAGCTCCAGCAGTACCCTCTATCCTCTCTAGTGCCTTTTACCCAAAAGCCATACAAATCTACATTCTAATTGGGTTAAGCTTTTTAATGGATTTGACTAAACCAACAAAGGCACTTTTAGACAGATATGATATTGTCATGGCTGCATCCTGTTTCTCTGTGTTTTCTTTTATGTCAGATTACACATATTATATTTTTTGTTGTGTTTCCTTTCTGTTTGTCCACCTTGCTATGAACACAGTGGAATTTTGGATGTTTTGGTTTAATAAAGAATATTACCATATTCAAACAGTCATTTGTATGAATGATGTATAATCTGCTTTTATTTTCTAAGTTTTAAAAGGACTTGGCGGGATGCCTGTGTAGCTCAGTTACCCAGCTCAGGTCATGATCTCAGGGTCCTATGATCAAGGCTGGCTTTGGGTTCCATGCTCACTAGGAGTCTTCTTGAGGATTCTCTCTCTCCTTCTCCCTCTGCTTCTCCTTTATTCTCAAAAATAAAAATAAATAAATCTTTAAAAAGAGGGAGAAAGACTTGTTATCATCACATAAAAACACTTGAAAGGATACAAACACAGATAGAGACTTTTGAGAACAATGGAATTTACAAAACATAGGCAATTTAGACACACAAAGCTAAATCTCTCTTAAGTGGTTCAAAGTTCAATGTCATTCCCTTGTAGGCCAGATATATACCTCCTATATCTATCAGGGTTCTCCAGAGAATATATCAATAGGATATCTGTACACATACACACATTTATATATATATATATATATATATATATATATATATATATATATATAAATGTTTTATATATATTAATGTATTTATAAACGTTTTATATATTAACATGTTTATATAACTGTGTGCTTATATATATATTTTATAATAAATTTATTTTTTATTGGTGTTCAATTTACCAACATACAGAATAACACCCAGTGCTCATCCCGTCAAGTGCCCCCCTCAGTGCCTGTCACCCATTCACCCCCACCCCCCGCCTTCCTCCCCTTCTACCACCCCTAGTTCATTTCCCAGAGTGAGGAGTCTTTATGTTCTGTCTCCCTTTCTGATATTTCCCACACATTTCTTCTCCCTTCCCTTATATTCCCTTTCACTATTATTTATATTCCCTAAATGAATGAGAACATACAATGTTTGTCCTTCTCCGATTGACTTACTTCACTCAGCATAATACCTTCCAGTTCCATCCACGTTGAAGCAAATGGTGGGTATTTGTCATTTCTAATGGGTGAGGAATATTCCATTGTATACATAAACCACATCTTCTTTATCCATTCATCTTTCAGTGGACACCGAGGCTCTTTCCATAGTTTGGCTATTGTGGACATTGTTGCTAGAAACATCGGGGTGCAGGTGTCCTGGCGTTTCATTGCATCTGAATCTTTGGTGTAAATCCCCAACAGTGCAATTGCTGGGTCGTAGGGCAGGTCTATTTTTAACTCTTTGAGGAACCTCCACACAGTTTTCCAGAGTGGCTGCACCATTTCACATTCCCACCAACAGTGTAAGAGGGTTCCCTTTTCTCCGCATTCTCTCCAAAATTTGTGGTTTCCTGCCTTGTTAATTTTCCCCAATCTCACTGGTATGAGGTGGTATCTCATTGTGGTTTTGATTTGTATTTCCCTGATGGCAAGTGATGCAGAGCATTTTCTCATGTGCTTGTTGGCCATGTCTATGTCTTCCTCTGTGAGATTTCTGTTCATATCCTCTGCCCATTTCATGATTGGACTGTTTGTTTCTTTGGTGTTGAGTTTAATAAGTTCTTTATAGATCTTGGAAACTAGCCCTTTATCTGATATGTCATTTGCAAATATCTCCTCCCATTCTGTAGGTTGTCTTTTAGTTTTGTTGACTGTATCCTTTGCTGTGCAAAAGCTTCTTATCTTGATGAAGTCCCAATAGTTCATTTTTGCTTTTGTTTCTTTTGCCTTCGTGGATGTATCTTGCAAGAAGTTACTGCGGCTGAGTTCAAAAAGGGTGTTGCCTGTGTTCTCCTCTAGGATTTTGATGGAATCTTGTCTCACATTTAGATCTTTCATCCATTTTGAGTTTATCTTTGTGTATGGTGAAAGAGAGTGGTCTAGTTTCATTCTTCTGCATGTGGATGTCCAATTTTCCCAGCACCATTTATTGAAGAGACTATCTTTCTTCCAATGGGTAGTCTTTCCTCCTTTATTGAATATTAGTTGACCATAAAGTTCAGGGTCCACTTTTGGGTTCTCTATCCTGTTCCACTGATCTATGTCTCTGTTTTTGTGCCAGTATCACACTGTCATGATGACCACAGCTTTGCAGTACAACCTGAAATCTGGCATTGTGATGCCCCCAGATATGGTTTTCTTTTTTAAAATTCCCCTGGCTATTCGGGGTCTTTTCTGATTCCACACAAATCTTAAAATAATTTGTTCTAACTCTCTGAAGAAAGTCCATGGTATTTTGATAGGGATTGCATTAAACGTGTCAATTGCCCTGGGTAACATTGACATTTTCACAATATTAATTCTGCCAATCCATGAGCATGGAATATTTTTCCATCTCTTTGTGTCTTCCTCAATTTCTTTCAGAAGTGTTCTATAGTTTTGAGGGTATAGATCCTTTACCTCTTTGGTTAGGTTTATTCCTAGGTATCTTATGCTTTTGGGTGCAATTGTAAATGGGATTGACTCCTTAATTTCTCTTTCTTCAGTTTCATTGTTAGTGTATAGAAATGCCACTGATTGCTGGGCATTGATTTTGTATCCTGCCACGCTACTGAATTGCTGTATGAGTTCTAGCAATCTTGGGGTGGAAGCTTTTGGGTTTTCTATGTAGAGTATCATGTCATCAGAGAAGAGGGAGAGTTTGACTTCTTCTTTGCCAATTTGAATGCCTTTAATGTCTTTTTGTTGTCTGATTGCTGAGGCTAGGACTTCTAGTACTATGTTGAATAGCAGTGGTGAGAGTGGACATCCCTGTCTTGTTCCTGATCTTAGGGGAAAGGCTCCAGTGCTTCCCCATTGAGAATGATATTTGCTGTGGGCTTTTCATAGATGGCTTTTAAGATGCTGAGGAATGTTCCCTCTATCCCTACGCTCTGAAGAGTTTTGATCAGGAATGGATGCTGTATTTTGTCAAATGCTTTCTCTGCATCTAATGAGAGGATCATATGGTTCTTGGTTTTTCTCTTGCTGATATGATGAATCACATTGATTGTTTTACAAGTGTTGAACCAGCCTTGTGTCCCGGGGATAAATCCTACTTGGTCATGGTGAATAATTTTCTTAATGTATTGTTGGATCCTATTGGCTAGTATCTTGTTGAGAATTTTTGCATCCATGTTCATCAGGGATATTGGTCTGTAATTCTCCTTTTTGGTGGGATCTTTGTCTGGTTTTGGAATTAAGGTGATGCTGGCCTCATAGAACAAATTTGGAAGTACTCCATCTCTTTCTATCTTTCCAAACAGCTTTAGTAGAATAGGTATGGTTTCTTCTTTAAACGTTTCATAGAATTCCCCTGGGAAGCCATAGGGCCCTGGACTTTTGTGTCTTGGGAGGTTTTATATTTATAAATATATACACATTTGTATAATATTTCAATATCCTATTATATAATATGTATATATACACATGTGTATATATGTTTTTAATTTTATTTATATATTTAAGATTTATTTATTTGAAAGAGAGAGGGAGAGAGAGAGGGAGAGAAAGAGGAAGAGAGAGGGAGAGACTCTCAAGCAGACTCCACCTAGCATATAGTCCCATGTGGGGTTCAATCCCACAACCCTGAGATCACAACCTGAGCCCAAACCAAGTGCCAGGCACTTAACCAACTGTGCCACCCAGGCGGTGCTCCTATATTTTTATTTTTGTGTAATATATTTTCAAGATTTTGACATGAGTTGTTTTGGCTTCATAAAAGGAGTCAGGGAATCATTCCACTCCTCTGTTTTCTGAGTTTTTGTAACTTGTGTATGAGATTTCTTTTTAAATTGTCTAAAAGAATTAATCAATGAAACCACATGTGCCTGGAATTTTTTGTTAAGATAGCTTGTGATAACAAATACAAATTATTTTTTAAAGATTTTATTATTTATTTATTTATTTATTTATTTATTTATTTATTTATGAGAGACACAGAGGGAGGCAGAGACACAGGCAGAGGAAGAAGCAGGCTCCATGCAGGGAGTCTGACATGGGCTCCATCCCAGGTCTCCAGGATCACACTCTGGGCGGACGGCGGTGCTAAATTGCTGAGCCACCTGGGCTGCCCCACAAATTCAAATTCTCAATAAATACTGCCTTCTTAGGTATATTTTTCATCTTTTGTCCATGTAGGTAAGTTCTGTTTTTCAAGAGATTTTTCTGTTTTATCTAAATTGTAGAATTTGTCGGCATTAAGTTATTTATAATGATTTCTTATTACACATTCCATCCTTTAACTCATTCCTGACATTGGTGTTTTCTCTATTTCTTAGCTATGAGTTTATTTTTATACTGTTGTTTGTAGACTATATATTATGTTATGTAATGACATATTTATATATAGTATTTTTATATTATGTATATATAAATTTTGTGCTTATATTTAAATATAGAATATATGACATAGTCTATATTTTAAGTTCTATATTGTTATCATATCTAATTGGTTTATTATTTTTATTAGCCTTTTCAGAATCAATGGGACTTTGTTAATTTTACTTTGATTATTTTTTTCTATTTCATTGATCAACTTTATATTCTTCCTTCTACCCATTTTTGATTTAATTTTCTCTTTTGTTTTTCTAACTTAAGAAGGTAGATACCAGGATTGATGGTCTCTTATAATTTTCTTTCTAAGTTTCTGAAAACTATTTTGCTTTAACCATTATATCAAGGGCCAGTGAACATTTTCATTAAAGATTCAGATAGTAAATATTTTGGGCTTTGTAAGACATACAGTTTGCCACCAGTACAACTCTGCTATTATAGTATGAAAATAGCCATAGACAACGTAAATGAATGATGAGGCTGTATTTCAATAAAAATTTACAAAAATAAGCAACTGATTGGATGTGGCTTTCAGGTTGTAGTTTGCTTATGTTTTTATACGTATATCACAAATTTTGATATGCTGTATCTGAGTTATAATTCATTATCATATATGACTTCTTGTGATTTTTTTGGACCATAGACTGCTTATAAGTGGCTGCTTTATTTCCAAATATATTACTTTTAATATTCCAATTATTTTACTTTTTATCTTATTATTGATTTCTAATTTAATTACTCTTTGATAGGAAAGTACAATCCTAAAATTATAATCTCTTGAAGGGTATTGAGATTTTTTTTTTTAATGCAGAAGAATATAATCTGTCTTGGTCAATGTTCCATGTGCAATTTAAAACGGATATGCAGGGGATCCCTGGGTGGTGCAGCGGTTTGGCGCCTGCCTTTGGCCCAGGGTGCGATCCTGGAGACCCAGGATCGAATCCCACGTCGGGCTCCCGGTGCATGGAGCCTGCTTCTCCCTCTGCTTATGTCTCTGCCTCTCTCTCTCTCTCTCTCTGTGTGACTATAATAAATAAATTAATTAAAAAAGTAAATAAACTTATAAAAAAATAAAATGGATATGCATCCTGGAGTTATTGGGTAGAATATTTTATAAACATTTCATTTCAAATATATGACAGTGTTAAGTGTTATTCAAATCTAAATACATAATTTTTATTTCTTTTTTTTTATAATTTTTATTTCTATATGTGGTTTTGTTTGGGTGTTATTTCAATTACTGAGAGAATATTAATATCTCAAATTAGGATTATGGATTTGTCCATATTCTCCCTTTGTATCATCAGTTTTATTAAATGAATTTTGATGTATATACATTTAGAAGTGTTACATCTTCCTAAATCTGTTCTCTAATGATTGAAGGAAAAAATAATTTCACGTGTTTGGATTCTCCTATGAGAATGTCGCTGATTAACATTTTGAGTGACAACTTTCTTGTGGCTTAGGAACAATGAAATATAACTGCAGTAATTTGAAAGGGCATGGACTAATGATCTATGTATCGTTTCATCTTCACATTGCTCTCTGAATTCACTATGTTGGCTGTATTTCTATGCCTAAATGATAGCATCTAGCAATTAAAACATCAATGTCTATGAAACAATGGCAAAAAAAGAGGAAGCTCTTTACAAGACTGGTAGTCTACTGAGGCCCCCAAGCCGGAAACCTGTCTTTGCTAATTTGTATGATAGTTCTGTTAAATATGTCATTTATATTTAGAGCAACATGTACTCTTAAGTGACAGCATACTAGAACACTTCTGCTTTCACAAACTCATAAAAGGAGAAAGTGAATTCACATGATTCAAAGGAGAGATAATAAATCCAAGTTAGATAAAAGTTGAATTGGGATTCAAGGTAAGGAAGTAAAGGAAAAAAAAGTATCTCATGGTTTCTGGAAATAATTTGATAGCCAAAACTCAATTGGACAACTAAACCTTAAACACTATGTGACTGAGCACAAGCACAGAACTCATGCTACAGTTTGCTAGGGAAATGACTCCATGTATGAAAAACCAAAAAGATTGACCCAGTTAAAAAATCTCCTTGGGAACAGGGTCAAGGCCCATTCGAGCTAACTTATGAAAAGGGTGATTTATTATGAGATGTCAGTGAAGCCATTGAAAATCTGAGGCTAAATACTAGGTCATAACTAGGTCTCATGACAAATGGGACTAGGGAAGTTTTGACATCAAGACCAAGATAGGTTGTTGAATTCTTGAAGGCCATTCCAACTCTAAAAGTCTATTGACATATTCAGCCATTTCTGATCTGTGGACTATAGGTCCATCAGAAGTGAACAAAGGGTTAAATGTAAAGGATCTTTGAAACTATATGCATACAATTGTACTGTAGTCTGAAAAATATTACTGTATCTAACACATATATGTTCTGCTGGAAGGAAAAATTGGTATCCCTGGGGAGCCTTGAGTTTAGCACCTCTTCAAGCCTTTATCTTTTCAATTGTTCAGTATCTATTTTTAGGGTAAATAAATGGGCCCTTGAAATGAGTTACAAAATTTCTTCTTGAGGGTGCTGTGTGCTGCAAGCAGAGAAGTAGGCTTGTCTATGGGTCAATGAGATTTTGATAAATCAGTCTTCACCTTCATTAATTTGTGAACTATTTTTATTTATCTCAGTTAACGATTCAGTACTCTTTATAAATTGACACTCTGGTCAGCAATCCGGCATGTCTCTTTAATTTGTACTACCTTTTATTTGTTTGTTTGCTTGCTTATATTACTTAATAGTGTTTGTGTGTTTATGTGTGTGTACACATGCACACTTAATGTTTTTTTTTCACACTTAATGTTTTAAGGTGTCGGTACATTTACAATAGCATTTAGACATTTTCTCAGACACTCACAGGACATTAAGTATAGTGTGGATCCTTAAAAAAAATTCTTTGGCATATGAAAGGAGTCTTCATACATGAAAAATGTGGAAACCACTGTATTGAACTGTAAAGCTACCAGCTGCAAAAACAAGATCTGTTTTTATTTTACTGTGGGATGTATTTTTTTTTAATTTATAAACTCAATCTCATTTATAAAAGCATCCAGAGTGTCCTTTCTCATTCAGAGATTGCTATTTCATTTTATTCATTTACTCAAATACCCACTTTCTCTATTACAGAAATCACTTCTCATTTGACATACCCTTTTCCTTCTACTCCGCCCATCTCCCACTGAATAAACTAAGGCAATATCATTTGTAGAAATGTCAGAATTTACATCATCATCTGTCTGTATTTCTCTTTCACAATAACTTAGAATCTGTGGCATTGTAAGAGTCTTTTAGCTTAAACAATTTTGAAATTTTTCATAGAGTTTTCCAGATGTTTTTTCTGAATGGAAACTTTGTTAAACCATAATCTTCCGGGACCTCAAAAAATATTTGGTTGGTTGTTTTTCCTTTTCGTCTCTCTGCTCCAAATTGAAATTGAGTTCTATGTCATCTCTGGTCAGAAAGATTTTTCTCCCTTCTTTTCCCTCCTTAATGGACCACGCTACACTTTTAGAGTAATAAAACATCATTTAAATGAAATGTACAAGGCAATAACCACTGAGCTCAGTGCCATTAAATATTTATCAATACAATAGTACAAGTTTGACTGTGAGGTAAACATTAAGTCCTGCAAATTTAATAGTTTCCTGTAAAAGGAAAAAAAATTCTTTCCAAGCTTTTGCAGCCCAGAATACTGAACTTAACAAATAAATAGTTCATGGTGTGCCAAAATGGAATTGCCAAATGATTGACCACATCCTATACTGCACAGGGAAATGACCACTATTGTTTGTACATGTGTGTTTCATTCAATATTTGACTTCGGTGGATAAATAGCATGAAGTTGGTATTTCCAAATTAACCTTTGTTTATAACTAATTACACATAAGGGAGTATAGGCACAGAGAGAAGGCACTGAAGGATTTAGGGAAAGAGGAACATCAGGAAATCTTGACCTGATATATCCTGTTCAAAGGCAAGAATTGCTGGTTTAAATTTGGAGGGATTAGACCCCACTTAGTAAATTTTCTATACTGGTATTGATATATAGTGATATATATATATATCACTACATATATTTTCTATACTGGTATTGATATATATATATATATAGGTATATATATATCAATACATATATATATCTATCACTATTTTCTATACCAACTACTGCTTCTGTGTTGTTGTTTTTGTGCTCCAGGAAAGAATAACAAAAGTAAAAATTTAAAGAAGTGGTTTAAAGATACTAAAAGGCAGATAAAATTATTAATTATGATCACACACTGAACCAAATATGTTTCTTTAGTAAAAGCTATATGTGTGTCATTAGCAAAAGCTATCTTACATTGAATGATTGTTATCATTTTTTAAATTTCTATGGAGAATACAATATATTCTATGAGGGCTATGTTGATCAATTCAATCACAAAACACTAAACTCAGAGTATCTTTTTACATTTTGAAATAGTCTAGAATACACAAATACACACATACCCCAAACTACCTATTGGCTTCCTAAAGCATTAAATTACCTGCAGATCACAGATATTTCTTCTTAATGTAATTATGATAAACAATTAAAACCCATTAAATATTTAATCCTAGAAGTGATTATACATTTAGCAGAGAAGAAATAAATATTTGCTACAATGATGATTATGAAAATAAGTAATTTTTATGACACAAATCATAATCCATTTTAGTGACTCTCAGTGAATGCTGAAATATTAGAAGCACTCTTCTAGACAACTTCCAACAAGTCTAGATGATTTTGTTTTAATCTTATAGACTCCACATAGTGCTCTATACCATATACCCTTCCAGAAAGCCATAGCCAAGGCACCCCTCTCTATGGTGGAGAAGTCAGTTTTGCAGCTTTTCTGCATGAGTTATTTTCTATGCTCACCTCTCTTTTCTTCCTCAGAGGTTTCAACTACTCTGCTTGTCTTTTCTCTGCTCCTTTTGTTTTCTCTTGTCTTCTCTTCTTCCCTCCTGTGCTCTTCAAATGATTTCCTATTTCTGGTCTATAACCAGAATCCTGTTCCTCTCATCTCATCATCTCTCAGGAAGGCGATATATCATATGTACATTTTGATGGTGTAAATTCCAAGGATATTAGTGAAGAAGTCTGATCCATGAAGAAGAAAGTCCAGTGTCTAAGGTAATATGATTCAGTCAAATATGTAATTAGGAACCTATTTTCTAAGAATTCAGGTGCTATAGGAGGTTTTTGGGGCTTCATTGAGGAGCCAGTGAGCCCAATGCACCTAGGTATAGATGTAGAAAGCAAAAGTGGTACCAAAATCCTCCTCTAAGAAATTGGTAAATAGGAGTGAAACATTCTGGTCATTTTAGAACCTAAGATATCAGTTTGGTTGTTGAATGTCTTTCTCTAACTGCACTGATAACTTTTTTCAGTTGAACAAAGTAGACTTTATAAAATTGGAATGTTGGAATATGAAAAACATAGATCCTGTCTGTGTTGTTCTCACTTGGGTAGCCACTGTTTATATCCAGTGCTTCCCTTCCAGAATTTTAGCAGAATCCAGTGCCTCATGTAGCCATAAAAAACAAATCCATTCCACCAAGCCTTTAGTGAGAAATGTGTGTTTTGCTCAAGATTTCATAGAAAAGAAAAAGAGGACTTATATTAAATGTTACACAGCAAAAACTGAATACAAATCCCCATTTGTCATATTTGTTCTTTCCTGAACATTTGCTTTATCCTTTGGTCACCAAATCATCCCTATAGACACTTTCAAAGCAGCTTATTTTCCTTCTCCTGTGTTCTGGGTTCCAGGGCTCTGAATCCATCTTCTGGATTTTTCTGGATTTTTCATTTTATATTTATTTTATGGGTAACTTAAATCTATGGCAATCTTTACTTACTTTCACCACCAAATCCATTTCCCTTGATTCAAAATCCAGCCACCCCCTTTGTTATGATGATCTACCTTCCTTAGATGTCAATAACAGGTTGCTAGTTTACCCCTTTCTTGTCACAAATACAACACTCATGTATTATATTCTAATACTAATTATAGTTATATGTAATATATGTTAAATATACACACACACACACACACACATTATCACTTTCCAGATGTTTGATGCCATGCAAGGTACTAAACCTTTTCTGAGGCTCAAGACTAAGAACAGTACTTATCTCAAAAGGGAATAAAACATGTGTGTGCATGTGTGTATACTGTGGGTTCAGAATAGTGTCTGGCCCATGGAGAGGGCTATAGAACTGTATGTGTTATTATTTTTACTTATCATGTATATCGTATCATTGGAGTTTACTAAAGGAGTTATAAAAACAGAAGTTTCAAAAAAGACTAAAAACATTGACTTAGCTAAAAATCTAGCTCAGAGGACAACGTAACAAAAAAATATTTAAAGAGAACTAAAGTATTTTTCCCCTTTAGGTAGATTTGCAAGACTCAAGTGTCAGACTCCGACCTTGTGTTGTACCCCAAGAAAAACTTTTATCTTCACCAGAATCTCTGCTTCTTTCTGGTTGTGCCTGGAGGGATGATCAGATGACCTAACTTTTTCACTTGGTAAGTGTCAAAATTTACATAGGAAAGTGAACAGTGAGCTGTCATTGCCTTGCTCTAGGCATCTTGCCAGGTTGTGAAGTTGAATATTCAGTTGGGTTTGTATCTCATCATTACAGCTACGGCCTTCCAGGGGGGACCAAAAGGGCCAGACAGCGATGAATTAATGAAGCTCTGTGGGAAGTCTAAATAGAGACAAAAGTTTTCATCTATATTTGTTTAAGAATGTTGAAGTAGAGACTGCTTTCCAAATGCCATGTCTAATTTAAGAGCAGGCCTACAGTGGTAATAGCCCAATATCACCATGTCTCCACTGCCTGCTAAAGCTGATATCAGGAGACATCATGCTGTGGAAACAATTATATCAACATAATTGGAAAATATTTTTTCGGTGCAGTTCTGCCTTAATTAAAGCTCATTTTACATCTTGGGGAAGGAAGTTTTCTCCAAACTTTGGGGGTATATTTAAATATCTTTCAAAGAATAAAGCCTAGATCAAACACACAAAGGAAGGCTAATGTAGATCAGGGATAGGGAGAAACAAATGGAGAATTTTGTGTTAAGTCATGGAGGTTTGAATCCTAGTCTTGCCACTTACTGGCTAATGACCTTGGGCCAATCTGTACTTCTAGGTTTTTTTCACTGAAAATATTCATGATTAGTGTCTGCTTCTGAGTATTGTTGGGGGAAATAACTTGCCCATGAAAATATCTTGAGAACTATAGGGGTAGAAAGTGAGATCATGGGTAAATATGGTGGTAGCTAAGCTACTCTGCATGACCAAATGAGGCGAAATTATTTTATGCTTCTGAGAGTAACATAAAGAATGGAGAGGATTTCAAACAAGAAGGGGAGAGGGGAAGGAATTAACAAAATGACACAAGGCTAGACCCATGCAGCTTCATAGATCTCAGGCAGTGGGTGGCTGTACTCATAAGACTTTTAAGACATTAAGTAACAAGAATATCTAATATATAATTTTTAGGGCTATTCTCTGATGTTGGTGTAATCCTCCCATTATTCCAGAATTCTCACTGATATCTACCAATCACATCCATGATTATATGTTTTATCTTTAGTGACACCGGTGGTGGAACTTGAGGAGAGGACAGACTTAGCCAAGTTTTATCTCTGGTTCAACATGAAAAGGGCACTGTTGGAAATAGGAAGTTGGTTACAGAAATGACATGAGAAAATAAGCCCACCAGAAAAATCACAAATATCTTGGAGAGATCAGGTTAACTACTGGGTACAGAAGAGTGATTTGAGTTGAAGATCATTGGACTTGGCACATCCATCTGATATCTGATTGACTCACAGCAAACAATGCACCAACTGGCATGTATATGTACTCAATAAATGGTTATTACTCTTGTTAAGTCAATGAGGATAGCCTGAAACAATAATATTATATTTTGGCTAAATAATATTTTACCCTTTACAATGTCATTTCACTTTTTAATCTTTTTATCTCATGGATCAGGCTGTTCCCTCCCTCATTCGATGGTTTTCCCCAAAATTTTAGTCATCACAATCTATTCTAGATTGGTTACATACTTGTTTGAGGATAGATTTTTCTGGAATGAGACTATATCCATCTTTTCTGTTCACAAAGCATAATAAAGTGCCTGGTGCATTGGTACAGTCAACAAACCTCTCTTGAATAAATCAGTGCATTTGTGTTTGAGTCTCACAATAATAGATAGGAGGAATATTGTTTCCTTTCATTGATGGAAGAACTGAAGGTCAGAATGAGGTGCCCAAAGTTACATAGGGAGTAAATGACAGTCATGGCTTAGACCTAAGTCTCCTCTGAGATTGGAATTCTCACTTTGGTTTATTTCACTGCAGGTTTTTCCAAAGAGATAAGACAAAAAAAAAAAAAAAAAGTAGTGGATTTTAAAATATCTGAGATATTTACCCTAATTTTATGGAAAATTAGACAATTTCTTCTTCCTACTGGTTATTACTCCAAAAAGCGATTGAATGCTTAATGACAGATTTTATAATTCTGTACCCCTTGGTGCTGGATTTAACCTTCATTCCTCAAAATGAAGTTGCATAACTTTTAATTTGTCATTCTATTTCCAGCCAAGAAGAAATGAATGCATTTTGTTTTTGTTGTAATGAATTCATGACCTTGATATGCATTCTGGCATCTTAAATCCCGAACATAGACCTTTACTTTCGATTGTTAGATGCCAGTTTTCCTAACGCATTGTCTTTAAGTTATCAAAAAAAAAAAAAAATCATCCGGCAACAGAGAACAGATAGAAAGGAGTCGACCAGAGGCTCTCAAAAGCAGAACACTGACCAAAGTAAGAGAAACCTGTCATTGACTTTTCTCTTTACTCTTATCTGGTTTTATCATCAAACTCTGCTCTAATCTCAGATGATTGCTTGGAAGTCACTACCTAATTTCACCCTTTCACAGATTGGTTATCTCCTTGCTACTCACTAAGTGTGTGATTTTGGCTATGTACTCTTATCCACATATTATACCTTGGTGACTATATCGGTTTCAGAGCTTTTCGGCTAAAAATGACACAAACCAGAAATGCAGTGACTTAAAAACACACGGGTTATTTAACATAATAACAAGAAGTTCGGAGGGAGCCACTCAGCAGCTAGGAGGGCAGCTTAGAAATGTTCTCATTGTCCTGCTTCTTTCTCTCTTTCTGTCTCAACCCAGAAAAGCTTTTCCACCGCATAGTCTCAAGACAGTGGCTGTGTCTTCAGACAACTAGTGTGAATGTCTTAGGATGGTCTGGCCTTTTCATTTATGGAGACCTTAGTTTATATTCATAGAGACCCGAGTCTGTCTTTTTGATCATGTATGCATCAAATGGCTGACACTAGCTAGAAGGTGGCTAGGGAAAAAAAGGTTAGTGGATGAGAGCAGGGAAATCCAACACAGTCTAATCCATATGATCTTACAGTTTTCTTCAAAATTCTATCTTTACTCTTCTTTCGTCTGATCACAGGTCTTTAATCCATAGGGAAGAGGTTAACTCTAATATACTTAATGTCTACAGTAAAACTTTGCACCCTAGAATCTGAGAATCTCAGACTTGGCAAAGACTTGAAAGGTCATCTGGACCTATCTTGTATTCAAGGATGATTTTTATGAAAATGAATTTGCTCAGCCTGCATTAGAAAATTTTCAGCGATTTTCATGAGCCAGCAGCTGGCTAAGGCTACTTCCAGCAGAACGTGGCTTTTGATTTGCCTTAGCACTCCTTAACGGAGCCACGTACCAAATAAAATATGTCTCTACTCAGAATTGCCCCTGGGCTCAGATGAGAGGGAAGGTGCACAGCAGAATGAATACACACAATAGGTTAGTTATCTGTAGTTCTTCCTCCCATGTAGTGGCTGCTGGCCAGGAACACTAACGGACAACTGGAATATGTTGAGGGTAACATTAATGGTTAGAACAAGAAATGCTGTCAGTGAGATTGCCAACATGCCCCTTTCCTAGAACATTAGCCATGCTTTGAAGGCGACATGGGGGGGAGGAGGCTAAATTGTCAGTTCATTTTGCTGGATTAAAAATGAAAAAAATTAGAAATAAGGGCTAAGGCGTTCTGGAGGTGGATCCCTCATAGTATGACTGGGCAAAGGAAGCTGTGTATATAGTGACAGGTTTGAATTAGCTCAACTACATGGAGACATTTTAATATTTCATCAGCTTACATATGATATAAGTTAGGCTGCTGCTGAGATATATAGATATATAGATATAAATATAGGCTGATGTTTAATAGCCAAAGAAGTAAGAAAAGTAAGTGGCATTTTATTTTTGAGTGAACAATTCATATTTTTTGAGATAGCATAAAATGAATATTCTCACGGCTTACATGTTTTTGAAAAACACAACAAAATGATACTATGGAATCTCTAAATTCATCTACCACATTGTCGTGGACGGATAGCATCAAAATACACACAATGCCCTTTTCAAACTGCTGTGGAAATTGATATGACTGAAAACAACTGTCTCTTGCCCTTTTTAGCCATAGTTCTGACATATTTTAGATAATATGGAAAGCACAGCATTGAAAAAAAAAAAACACTTTATACCAGAAAGAATTTTGTGCTATATAAAATCTCCACTATAATGGATTTATTTGATGCAATCATTGTTATGTGAGGTTTTATTTTCAAATCTTTAAAATATATATGTTTTCCTAGTTCTTCTGAGGGAGAGCAAAAGAATTAGCAGAACTTGCTCAGCAAATCACAAAGATCAGATTGACAACAACAGAAACATTTAATAACCTCCCTTAGCTCATCTTATTTATTTGTTTTGCTTTATTTCAAATAAGGAATAATTTTATTTTGGGGAGTTGGCTAGTTCTTGCTATCACTATATATTTATATGTTGAATATTTTTTTGACAGCTTAACTTTTTATATGCATAGAAAAAGCTAGTGATCAAGTCTTTAGTAGTAAATAAGAAGAGCTAATTTGAGTCTTTCCATAGATACACAGCCTCCTACAATCAGCCACAGCATAAAGGAGCCACCTTTATAATTTCCCAGTTCTTATTTTCCAACTTCATTCCATTTTTAGTCCACCAGAACACACTGACATTTTAGACTACCTGTGCATAGACAGATTTGGTGGACAGACATAAACACACACAGAGACAGACAGGTAGATGGAGACATGAATAGAAGGATGAATGAAAACAGATTCAGGGGCTCAAAGCAACATGTTCAAGCTTCATTTTTGTAGCTTTAAACACTGGTTTTGGAAAAGACTTCTTGCATTCCAAAGAGAAGCTCAGTAGTCACTGGCTTTCTGGATTAAAATAGCTGGTTGAGCAAGAGAAGCACTTTTGCTCTTTTGGGGTTTTCAATCATTTAAGATTTATGAGAAAGTATTATTTTGGTAATAATATCTTCTGTAACCAGGACGATGGTACATTACTTACATCTCTGGATTTGATTTCCTTTTGATTTAGTGAAGTGAAACATTTACCTGAAGTAGGATTAGGGGAATGTTTATCAAATATAGACCAAAGGCTCATAAATGTTGCCTCACAGTATTTCAATGACTGGACAAGTTCTGTAAATTCAACAGCCTCAAATCTGCCAGCAATCTCTTTTGTTTCTGCTATTATTAGTCTACTCTGATGCATTATTCCTGTAATACTCCACAATTATCCTGTTTTCACAGCACCTCTTTGAGATTAGCTAATGACCCATACACTCATGTTCTTCTTTAGAGAAGAGAGTTGAACCTCAAACTGTTATAGATTTTCCAAGTATAAAAGAATAAATGAGAAAGGAGCCTAATATTCAGGAATTCAGTTGATGGCCTTATGGGCATTTTGTTGGGTCTTGGGCCTGTTATGAAAGGAAGAGTAAAAGCTACCCTATCTCATGGTTCCTATATATTTTGTTATTGCCTCAGGTATGTATTAATTTGTTTTCTTGTTTTTCTTGTTGTTTATTTTTCCCTTCATGTTTCTCTTGATTCTTCTGTTTTCTCTAGTGTGTGAGAGGTAACTCCATAAAGTTTCTGGTTTATATTCTATCTTTAGGCATCTTTTCATTATGGTTACAGAAAAGCCATAAAACCTAAATACTGTGATACTTTGCATGATTTTTGCTTTTATAATGCTGAATTTATCAGTATAAATCTAACTACAAAGATAGGATCAAACTGGGTTATATTCATGAACCATGAGCCATCAAACTCAATGGTCTCTTGACAGAGGTACATTACATTGTGAGAGAATGTGGCTGAAGAGAAGAAGAAGGAACTCATTAATTCGTTAATTCATTCATTCATTCATTCATTCATTCATCCATCCATCCATCCATTCATTCAAACAAGTAAGTACCGAGAACCTGCTATGTGATATACTAAATTCTGAAATGGGGCTACAGAGATGCATAAATAACTGTGTTTGTCCTAAGGAGCTCACCTGAAGGTGAATTTCCTCTATGTCCTAGTGTTAACCTATGTTCTTCGACAATAAATTGAGAATTAATAGTGGTGGCACCAGGAAGGGACTTGACTGGCAAAGGTAGTCTATTCAAATTGAGTAACTGTGAGAAGAGTCTAATATGACTTCTATTCACAAAGATACAGGCAGGATGGAAGGAAACCACAAGGGATAATACAACACTTAGGCTTGAGGGGCTGGGGAGGGACATGTTACTGGAATCTGAATAAAGCTGCATGGAAAAGTTCTCTAGGCAGGAGCTAAAACTTTTGGTTGATATATTAAGAATGCAGCCAGCCTAAGGTAACCCTGTAGGGAGGCACATGGGGAAACAGCTGCCTGAACCTCTCTCTTTACTCCCTCCAAACCCTTCTATGCTGGACTCTATACTATTCAAATGCATCTTGAAGCTGGACAAGGGAATCATACAAGTCAAGGACATGGAAGAGGGTGGAAAGTAGATCAGAAAACATTCTTCACATTGATCAAAGGCACGGACTCTAAAGCCAGACTGCCCAGGTCCAAATACCAGTTTTGGCACTTACTAGCTATGACCATCAACAACTTAAGTTTTGTTGGATCTATTTACTTACCTTATTTTTTTAAGAATTTATTTATTTATTCATGAGACACACACAGAGAGAGGGAGAGACATAGGCAGAGGGAGAATCAGGCTCCCTGTGGAAGCCTAATACGGGACTCAATCCCCGTACACTGAGATCATGCCCTGAGCTGAAGGCAAATGCTCAACCACTGAGACACCTAGGTGCCCCTATTTACTTATTTTTATAATGGAGAGTACTACCAGTCCTTCAACATTGTGTTTCTCTTAAAAAATTTTTAGTTTTAGAACAATTTTAGATTTACAGGAAAAGTGAGAAGATAATATAGAGAGTCCCCTCTGCCCCTCATACAATTTGCCCTGTCACCATTGTCTTACATGGCTGTGGTATATTTGTCACAATTAATGAATCAATATTGATACATTATTATTAGATGAAGTCCATACACTAATCAGATTTCTTTAGTTTTTATTAGGTCTCTTTCTGTTCTTGGATGTTATCCAGGATCTATATTGCATTTAGCATCTATCTTTCTTTAGTCTCCTCTTGGCTGAGACAGTTTCTCTTTCTTTATTTTTGATGACCTTGACAGTTTGGAGGAGTACTGATTTGATACAGATGAGAAATATAGGCCACACTGACACTTAACTGGGATTTTTAAAATTTGAGATGTAATAAACATGCCACAAAATCCACACTTAAGTGATACAGTTTAGTTAGTTTTAGTATGTATACCCGGTTCTGCTACCATTTACCCCTATCTAATTCCAGAATAATTTTATTACCCCAAATGAAATCCAATACTTATTTCTTACTTCCCCAAACCCCTAGAAACCACCAATTTACTTTGCATCTCTATGGATTTGTCTATTCTAGATAATTCATATAAATAGAATCACACAATATGTGGCCTTTTCTGTCTGGCTTCTTCCATTTAGTATAATGATTTCAAGATCCATCTATGTTGTTGCATGTGTTAATACTTTATTCCTTTTTGTGGATAAATAATATTCACTTGTATAGATATACTGTATTTTTTTTCCATGCATCAGTTGGTGGACATTTGGGTTGTTTCTGCTTTTTGGCTATTACATATGGATGCTGCTATGAATATTTAAGTACAAGTTTCTGTGTGAGCATATGTTTTCAATCTCTTGGATATGTGCCTAGGAGTAGAAATGCTGGATCATATAGTAACTGTACTCAACATTTTGGAGACTGCCAAATTCTCTTCTATAGTGACTGTTCCATTTTATATATCCACCCAGCAATGTACGAAGGTTCCAACTTGTCCACATCTGTGTCAACACTTGGTATCATCTGTCTTTTCAAACTTGGTCATCTTAGTGGGTGTGATATGTGATCTTAAATTGTAGTTTTGGCTTACCTTTTCAGATGGTTAATGTTGCTGGGCATCTTTTCATGTCCTAATTTGCCATTCACATATCTCTTTTTCAGTAATGGTTAGAGTTTTTTTGCCTATTTTTAAATTGAATTATTTTTCTTTTTCATTTTCAAGTAGTGAGAGTTAATATATTCTGGATGCTAGACCACTAGGAGACATACAGCGTACAAGTATTTTCTTACATTCTGTGGGTGGTCTTTTAACTTTGTTGATAGTATCCTTTGAAGCACCAAGGTTTTAATTTGGATGAAATCAACTCATCTGATTTTTTTTTTTTTTTTTTTTTTTTGGTGCTTGTGCTAGAGGTGTCATAACAACAATAGCCACAAATGTATAATCTAAGGTCACAGTGATGTATACCTATGTTGTATATTCCAGGCTTTTATAGTTTTAGCACTTGTATTTAAGCCACACTTATGGGATCCCTGGGTGGCGCAGCGGTTTGGCGCCTGCCTTTGGACCAGGGCACGATCCTGGAGACCCAGGATCGAATCCCACGTCGGGCTCCTGGTGCATGGAGCCTGCTTCTCCCTCTGCCTATGTCTCTGCCTCTCTCTCTGTATGACTATCATAAAAAATAAAAAAAAAAATAAAAAAAAAGTTAAGCCACACTTATATTTAAGCCACTGGTTCCTTTGGAATTAATTTTTGTATATGGTGTGAGGTCGGGGTCCAGGTTCATTCTTTTGCATGTGGACATTCAGTTTTAATAGCATTGTTAGTTGAAAAGCCTCATGAAGAGACAGGGCTTATGGGTTTGGGGAAGGAAGTCATAAAGGTAAAGTTCCATTCTTATCACATCACACAGTCACCAATATTACCACAATGAAATTAACCTTGATCACTCGGATTAGGTAGTAATGTCAGGTTTCTCCAGTGAGTTACTCTCCCTACTCCCTCCTCCACCCCACTCTCCATGCTATGCTTTAGAAGGAAGTCTTTATGCCTTGCCCACACTTAAGGAGTGGGGACTTATGCTCCACCTCCTTGAGGGCAGAATATCTACATACATTTTTCAGCATAGGAAATTTATCCTCTTTTTTTTTTTGAAATTCATTTATATCAGTATGCACTCATGGATATTTATTAAATAATTTGATTATAATCGAATAATGATTTATTTTATTGCTCAAATTGTTGAGTTTTGGCTTCTGTGCTCTTTCAGTTGTCTCCTTTCACAAAATCAAATTATTACATTATCATTTAAATACTTTCTTATGTTTGATTTTTTTTAAAAAAATCCATTTTCTTTGGTCCATCTGAATGTATTGTTTTGTCTAACTTAGTAGGAAGCAGTATCTAATTTTTTTAAAGATTTAATTATTTATCATGAGAGACAAAGACTGAGAGAGAGAGGCAGAGAGAGAAGCAGGCTCCCTGCAGGGAGCCCGATGCAGGACTCTATCCCGGATCCTAGGATCACAACCTGAGCTAAAGGTAGGAGCCCAACTGCTGAGCCACCCAGGCATCCCAGAAGCAGTACCTAATTTTGGTTGCACATTCAAGTGAGGTTGCTATAATATTTAGTGCCAAGACAGGTATAGAACCACAAAATATTCTAAAATTTAAATACTGAAGTCGGAAGATATTCAGTGACTAAATCAGGGTCAGTTACATAATGTGAAGTGCCCACATTAAAGGAAATTTTTTTTAAAAGATTTTGTTTATTTATTTGACAGAGACAATGATATAGAGAACATAAGCAGGGGGAGCAGCAGAGGGAGAGAGAGAGAGACAGGATCCCTGCTTAGCAGGGAGCTGGATGTGGGGCTCAATCCCAGTACTCCAGGGCCATGACCTGAACCAAAGGCAGAGGCTTAACCAACTGAGCCACTCAGGTGCCCAGGACAAAGGTATATTGGAGGACCAGAATCTCTGAGTAATTTTCAGGACCATGCAACTAGATCTAACATGAACACCAGGTGATAGAATAAGACTGAAGGAAAATATGAGCTAAATTCTTATGAGCAGATTCTTTTGTCATTTCGTTATGAGGCTAAGAACTACACCCTTGTTCGTTACAAATTAAAGCCACAATATGGTAAGACTATTATGTGATAAACAATAAACAAGGGACAAAGCTTATAATTCTGTCTTGGAAAAGGCCAATCAGAAAGAAAGAAAGAGGCACACCTGAGCGGCTCAGTGGTTGAGGGTCTGCCTTCAGCTCAGGGCATGACCTTGGGGTCTTGGGTCGAGTCCCACATCTGGCTCCTTGAAGGGAGCCTGCTTCTCCCTCTGCATATCTCTCTGCCTCTATCTGTGTGTCTCTCATGAATAAATAAATAAAATATTTTAAAAGAAAGGAAGAAAGAAAGAATACAGACATAATCCATGTGAACAAGCATATATGCTGCTTTCCCATGTTACAATATTTTAAAGCAAATGCTGTACTTAACATGATTAATTATGCTCAACAAATGCTGTTGAGTAAGATCCATAAACCTTTTTTTCCCCATCCTCCCTCTAAATTCCAACTTTCAGCTCAGAGTGCACTGTTTTTATAATCAAAGTTACTCAAAGCATTTCCTTTTGAAAAGGTTAGCATCAACCTGACGCATTGGGGAAACGGCAAAAATAACTTCAAACTGCAGCATTTTATTTTTATCACAAACCACAAAGTATCATTCTTTTCTAATACTTTAAATTGAAGGAAGTAGAAAGGTGTTCGAAAATTGTACCTCTAGAATATTCTTGTTTTCTTTGAAATAAGAAGAAAATACTTCTTGTAACCAGTTGAAACAATAACATGGCAGGGATAATCATTACAGAGTAAGATTCTTTCTAAAAACTGTCACTAAACACTCAGCCTAGGTGTCTTCATGCAGTGACTCAGCTCAGTGTCATTTTTTTTTCTTTTTAAGCAACAATGAAACCCTGATTTTGACAGACCCCATTCCTTTCTCAAAAATTCAACTCCACAATAAGGTAGAGCTCACTATACATCCATTTAATTCCTGTCAAAGTTATCACAAGTAATTTGCTTTCTAATGAAAACAACAAAAGGGCCATGTCTCATTTTGCAAGCAATTTTTAGTAGAAAACACAAGGGACTAGAATACTGGCAACTTATTTTCTGGTGGTAGGATTAGTTTGTTGTAGAGGAAAAAACAAAAAGGTAAAAAGCTGAGATTGGAAGGTGGGCAAAACTAACTGTGCTCTTGAGAGGAAAGATAAGTCTTTTTATCCTTCCATTCCTAGTCCTAGTGTGTGGCACTATGTTCAATTATTATTTCTGTAATGAATGAATGAATGAATGGATGACCATACTATGAAAATTCCCACAGGGGTGTTTGCTATAACAGAAAGTAAATCCTCAAATTCCTTTTCTTTTCTTTAGTTTCTTTAAGATATAATCACCAGAGAGATCAATCAGGTCAGAGCTTAAATCATAGTGGTGTCCCACATAAGGCAACCACTGCTTAGACCTAAGCCAGATAAAACTGTGCCTTCCTAATTAGGATTTCCAAATTCCCCCTTCTAACACTTGCCTGTCTTCAGAACGTATGTGTGTAACACATAGGTCTACTTACATCGAAGCTCTTCCGTTTTCAGCGTGAAGCTTTTCTTTTCTTCCAAGTTTGCTCCATTTTCTCTATTAGATGACTTTATAATAACTCTAGTAGATAGCCTCTCACCTGGCCTGATGGGACTCCCATCATATGTGCAAGTTCAACCATCCCGTTTTCCCACTTAAGCTTCAATCATTTTTTATAACCCAAAGAAACCCTAGATTCCTAGTTGAGTCTTTGAACCCCTCATGATGTGACCCCAGCCTAACCCTTCATTCTCGTATCTGCCCCTTGCTCTATGCAATTTATAACTATGTGACAGAAAACTGCTTCGGGTTCCCTAAAAATATAGTGTACATCTTTCTTCTGGTAAGTAAATGACATTTTCCTGATTAAATTAGCTTCCTTACTCTGCTTCCTTGTCTGCTTCATTTCACATCTGTTTTTGAAAGCAACTATAGTAGCATCTTCTCTATAAAAAAATTCCTCATGATTAAGTAGGGGGATGTAAAGTGGGGATTAAAACTTGGATTTTGCATTTAGACAGATAAAATAATGTCTCCCAGATCTTCTACTCAGGAGCCATGGAAATAAGATACTTCCTTCAGATCATTTTAATTGTTATTGATTAGATTGAGGACAATTATACCTACAATCTTTAGTGAGGACTCAAGGAATGTGGCTTATGAAGCACTTAGCAGAGACAGTGGGACATAATGAACATTTCATAGTTGGCACACATATTTATTGCTATTGTTGTTTGTTACTGCTCTTGTTTAGATTATTTTTCCGTGCTCTCTCAGCTCATCTATCCTGATACTAAACACAGGAGACTGAAAATATATCTTTGCATACCCATGTATTCCTTTAAACTGTAAGATCCTGAGGGCACAGAATCTGGCACCCAGAAGACTGCATTATAGACATAACCATGTCTGTTCAATATTCACTGCTTTCCAAACAGTAAATATACACTTTTTTTTCTTTCTGACTAAATATCTGTATTCAGATAAAACTCATAACTTCCCAACTCATTAGCTGTGTAGGTGTTAGAAATTCTCCATTAGCATCGAGGAAATAAAGCCAAATTGCAAAGCAATTAGCCAATTTTATTTGGGTTTTGTTTTGTTTTGTTTCTTTCTTTTGGTTCATTTTAAATAAAGATAGACTAAATAACTTCTTCAGTTTGTCTTTGAATTTTTTAATGCACAGATTGTATTTTGGCTATAAATAGAAAATTACATCTTTTCAAGTTTTTAAAATACGCTGAATTCAATAAAATTATAATGTGTACTTATCTATGAATTCTGGGACAGACAATACATGCTTTTAGGACAAACTCTTTGACTAGTCTAAAATGTTAAAATGTAGTTTTTGTTGCCAAAAATCTCAATCTTTTTTAAACCTTTCTACAATACTTTGTTAAACATCAATTCTGTGGCATTATAGGAAATTCAAGAGACTTAAAAGTCATGTACTGATAAGGTTTTAAACCAGATAAGTCAAGAATGTAGACTAAGAAACTAAAAGGCAAGCCACTGATATCTTCTCAACTAAATTTCTCATATTTATTAGCATATTAGTAGTAGATGAATATGAATGCCATTTCTGATAGATATAAAAATATAAGCTTTCCATTTTCTTTTCTTTGCTCTATTAGAAGTAGCTCATTATGCTTCTTTTTGGGTAGGATTTGGGAATGGATGGTTGGGATAGAAAGCTGTCTTCCCAGAAACAGGATGAATTTCTCTTTTTGTTTAATAATATCAACTACACCAGCTATTCCACCCTCATGTCCTATTGTGAGAGGGAAACCTTTCTTTTTCCTGTCCTTCACTACTTTGTTTAACAGATTATTGACCAGGTTACTGGTTGACTTTCAAGTGTTGTTATTGCAAGAAAGAGATTGATACATATTTGTGGCAGGAAACCAAGGACTATGAGTTGGAAAACAAGGCAGAGTCTGAAAACTGTGTGAGAAGAAGGGGCACATGGGTGTTAGGAATCCTCTAACAGGAAAATGGTCTCAGAGATAAAATAACCTGGCAATAGAAGAAAAAAATCTAATGCAAATGCATTGTTTCATTGTTGAAGAACTTTATTGAATAAAAGTCCTTCCAAATCATTTATGGTTCAGGTTCCCATTAGTCAAAATATTCACCAGTGACTCTCATCAGCCTGTCTCCTAGCCAACAGGCCAGTGCCATGAGAATTTGCTCTTGAGCTAGCTACTCTAAGTGATGCTCCTTTACAGTTCACCCTTGAGAAACTGTAGGATCAAATAGACCCCTGAGCACTTAGTGTTATAAGAGAAGAACTCCTGCCTTTTGCACTTCGGGGTTAAATTGTGATTGTGCCTAAGATCCTACAGCTGAGACATTTGGAAATAGATTTTCTTGATATACATAGATCTTCATTATGTAAATTTATGTATTTTGTAGTTCTAACTATTCACAAAAATTGTAGTAATGACTCATGTTAAGCATACAAAAATTCTGCATTATAAGGGAGATATAGTAATTTTCACATGATATGAGCATCAATTGGATTATATATATTAAAGGAAAAAATAATTTCTCAACAATCTTAAGAGACTGAGATGTTCCCATGGAAGATTTAAAGAAAAAGTCTAAATTGCTGAGCTTGAACAGATTCATGTATTTCACATGCCAGCTGATTGCCTCAAGTAGAAATGGACCCAGTTATAATAGAGACAAGTATTTCAGAAAGAATCTTATGACAATAGGGTACAACTTTCCAATTGCTGACCTAAATTTCACCTCCCAGTCCTGGAGAGTATTTTTTGTAATTTTTTTTCAGGATAATGCACTGAACTACCCACTTCTTTCCCTGAGGAATTTTTTTTTCTTCTCTTTTCAAACTTGAGAAGCAAAAGTGCCATAACAACTGTGAAACTATTCAGAGGAAGAATGTCAGCTTTTGACAAGTTGACTTTTCTCTTACTTGAAGGGACCAGAGGAAATCAGAAGATGAAAGGAAAATTGATGAAGCTTTTGGCACAAAAAAATCCTATCTACAGATGCTGCCTCTGTGGGTCACTTATTTTTCTATGCTCTACCTACTACCCCAATTCGTTGACCATAAACCACCTTTTAGATAACAATTCTTGGATGGCATGCTAGATGACTGAGCTTTCTTGGTCTAGCTGCATGGTTCTGAAAGACTTCTTGGTACTGACAAGTGACCAGAGAGCTTATTTTTACAGAAAAAATGCCCCCCATTGGACTATAGGTTGAATGGAGCAAATAAATGGTTGACTTTTAATAAAGAATAGAGAACAATCTTACTCTGATAGTTTTTCCAATTGTAAAAAATATTCTTATTTAATTGCCCAGTTTTAATATTTAATGCTGGTTTATGTAACCTTGTTTTCAAAAGTGGAGTTAAATATGGAGCACAGAAAATATTGCTCAAAATGATCACAAACTTATTCAAGATGGAAGACTGAGAATTCAGTTTTGCTGTCTTTTGTTCCCAACTTTTTTTTTAAGATTATAGAAAGTTAGAAAAGAAATTAGAAAGCTAACTGCAGGAAAACAAGAAATCAGTGGACCACAATACTTGAGGAAATCTGGAAAATTTCAAGCAGATGGGTTGACATTATTAGAGAAATTCACAATCCAAAACACCAGAGGTAAAATGTCTTTACTGAGGAAACCCAGGAGGCCCTGGTATCTGAGCTAATTGTACAAAGGACAGGCGTGGGACACAGGGCAATTATGAGTGTAATTAATTAAAGAACTCTATCAGGAATAAGTGGACCAGTTAGAATTTCAACATTTCATTACCCTTTCTCCTCCCTTCTAATACAAAATGGCAGTTTTTTAGTCCCAAGATAAAAATATATGAACTGCTCTCTGTAGAAAGGAGGTAGAGAAGACATAAAGATAGACTCAACAAATTTCAAAAGAATGAAATTATTCAGATTATGTTCTCTAACCACAAAGGGATTAGCTAGAATTTATTTTATTATTATTATTTTTTATTTTAAAAAGGAAGATAACTAGAAAATCTCAAACTCTAAACTCCAAAGTATAAGTGAAGATATTTCTTGCTATTCCAGGGTCAAAGAACTATTCAGAATGCAAATTGGAAAATATTTTAAATGGAAAGTTAATAAAGCTATAAAGTGTTTTAAAATGTGGAATAAAAAAAATAAATAAATAAAAATAAAATAAAATGTGGAATAGAGCTAAGATAATGTTTTGAGAGAAATTTATAGGCTTAATTTTATGTATTAGAAAGAAACATAAAGACTTAAAATGGTTTAAGTATTCATCATAAAATTTGAGAAGAAAATCAAATCAAATCCAAAGACTATACAAAAAAATAAGTGCCAAAGAGGAGATATAAACAAAACATAATCCAAATATAAATGGATAATATAAACAAAAAGCTTGGTTTTTTAAAAAAAAATACAAAAAAATTAGCAAATCACTAGAAAATATTCAAAAAAAATGATATGGATTAGCAATATTGGACCTGAAAGAGAGACACAATTCCAATATCAAATGATGGTGGGAGTATATTATGATCAGCTTTATGATGCCAACATTTATAATTTGGATGGAATTGAAAAATCCACTGAATAATACAAAACTGAGAGAAAAGTAAATATAACATCTGATTACTTAAGTACTTTTTAAAATATTGAAACCATAATTTGAATTCTTCCACAAAAAAATCGTCAGGCCAGATCGCTGTTCTAGAAAATTTTCCAATAATGCCAGTATTCCAAGAATAAAAAAATTTCCTTTTTTTTTTGTAAAATTAACTTAATTTTGATTCCAAATATTATATTTCAAGAAACAAAAAGTATATTTTGACCAACCTTTCTCAGGAACTTAAATTAAAAAATGTAGCTACATGTCAAAATTAATACAGCTAATAAATTAATTCATAAAATTTACCACATTAACAGAAAACAGAAAAAATAATCTTAATTCACGTACAAGAGGCAAAAAACATTTGACAATGTGTAACACATTTATGATTTTAAAAACTAGAAATAGAAGAAATTTGCGTCACTTTGTAAAAGAATAGTTCCCAAAACATAAAACCCACATTATGCACAATGGTAAAATACTGAATCTTTTCCCCAGAAATTGCGAATAAATATTAATTATCAGTCCTTCTTTACTTCAATAAGTCAAGAAAAAGAAATAAATAGAATCATAATATGAAGGAAATAATATCACTACTTACAGATGACATGATTATGCAGATAGATAACCTAAAAAGTCTACAAACTATTGAATTTAACTAATGAATTTAGCAAGTTTGCTGGATATTAATCAATATAAAAATTAAACATAGCTCTATATACTAATACCATATAGAAAATAAATTGAATGTCACCATAAAAATGTTCTATATCAAGTAATAAATTTAACACTTTCTGAAAGACCTCTAAACTATAAAATATTGTTGAGGGATTAAAGAATTTCAGCAAATCAAGGGATGTACCATGTTCATGGATTTAAGCTACAAGACTATAAGGATGTTAATTTCCCCTAAATTAAACTGGAAATTAAATGCAGTCTTTTTAAGTTATTCCAGCAGGATATGTTTTTGAAATTGACAAGCTGAACCTATTAAGTTTCAGAAATACAATGAACCAAGAATAGTTAGAGCAAAATTAAAGAAGGATAAAGTTGAAATATCCATACAGACAGATCTCAAATCTCTTTATGAAATAATAAGTTATATATAATATGCCTCTGTCAATCTTTATCTCTCTATATATATCCCTGGTTTCTGGTAACAATTGATCTTTGACGCTTGTTCTTGACACGGAGTTCCTAAAACCCTTGTCATCTCCTAAGCAATAAGAGTGCTTTTTGTTCTAATATTTGGCCACTGATCTTGGTGTCTTACATAGATATTCTAAATCCCTTGGAATTTTCAGGTGACAGGAGCATCTTTGTGCTAATTTTGCAAATCTTGTAGGTTCTTGGAGGTTAGCTGGTAGCCAGAAGAATCAAGCATAGTTAGAAACTTGGTACTTTTAGTCTCACCTCTATTCTCTGGAGAGGGAAAAATAGATGGGAAGTGAATTGATAAGTGATCATGTCTCCATGATGAAACTTTATGAAAATCTAGAAAATACAGGATTCTGGAGCTTCTGGGTTGGAAGCCAGGAAGGTGACACACTCCAACTGTAAGGACAGAAAAAAGTTCCTGTGTTTGGGATCCCTCCAGATCTTACCCTATGTAAATCTTCATCATGCTGCTCATTTGTATCTTTTAAAATAATCTTTATAATAAGTCATTAGTAAAATAAAACAAACTGTTTTCCTGGGTTCTGTGAGTTGCTCTAGCAAATTATTATACCTAAGGTGGGGTTTGTGGTAATCTACAATTTCTAGTCAGGTAGAAAAAAAGTTGTGGTCAACTCGGGACCTACTATATAATTGCCATCTGAAATGGAGCACAGTGTTCTGGGGCTGAGCCCTTTACCTGTGGGGTCTGTACTAAGTCCGGTTGGTGTCAGAGATGAATTGTAGGACACCAGATGGAGTTGGAAATTGATCAATGTGAGAAATCCACACTTCTGGTCACAAAAGTGTTCTGCAGGAGTGTGTAAGGAAAAAACAGTGAGTTTTTCCTATACACTATTATAAAACTATGGCTATTAAAACAGAGTGTTATTGGCACAAAGATAGATGTATTGACTAATAGGATCAACCGAAGCATATAGAAACCTATCCAAACATATTACATTTCCTGAATACAACAAAGTCTGCATTTTAGTTTAATAGAATATACTAAATTATTATGAATTATACCATATGTGTTGCTGAATCAATTAATCTCCATTAGAGAAAAAATGATTCTGAACACCTATCTCATACCATACTCAAAATCAATTCCAGATGGATTACTGATCTAAACATAAAGAATAAAATATAAAACGTTTAGAGGAGAATTTAGAAAACACCTTTGTGGCCTTGAAATAAACAACATTACTTGCTTAAAAAGTCTCTTGACAATAGAAAACATTAAATCACAAAAGATAAAATTGATTAATTTTATCTTAAAATAAAAATTAATGAAGAAATTGAAAACTATTGTTTATCAAAAGGTACCATTAAATGAGTGAAAATCAATATAGATATTTATAGATATAGATATGTAGATAGAGCTATTTAACAATGAGCTCATATACAATATGGATACACTTAAAACAAAACAGAAAACCCAAATAAGACTCCTGTATCAAAAAGAAACAGATGACCTAATTGAAAAAATAAAAATAAGCACATGTCTTGAACATGCACTTAACAAAGCCAAATACCAATGCACTCTATCAATTGTTGGGGAAATGTGATTCCACATCCAACTCTCAGAAATCTAAACTATCAGAGAATGACAGTAAATATCCAATCTTGGCAAGGATATGAAGCAAATTGCAACTCTCATAATTGCCAATGGGAGTAAAATTACTTTGGAAAGCTATTTAATAGTATCTACATAAACTGAATAATTTCATACTCTATGATCCTGTAGTTCCAGTACTTGGGACAGAGGCAACAGAAATGTGGCACATGTTCATAAAAAAGGATGATTTAGAATGCCCGTAAGACAATTATTCTTAATAGCTTCAAACTAGAGTCAACTCACCTGCCCAATGAGAGTAGAATTGATTTTTTTTTTAATTCACACAACAGAATACTATTCAGTGATAAAAATGAAAGATTAACCACGGCACAGAATGATAATATGGGTAATATGAATATCTACAATTTGAACAGAATAAATCTCACAAACCTAAAATTGAACAAAAGAAGCCAGGAACAAAAGAGGACACACTGCCTGCTAATTAGAAGTAAGGTTAGTCCCTGGTGGAAGTGATGCGCTATGACCTTAATAATGTTTTTTTTAACTTTTTTCTTTAGCCCCATAAGTGAGACAGGAAGGCTGGAGAGGGCTGGATTGGGAGAAATGTTTCTCTCTCTGTCCTCCAGGTTGGATAATGGGTAATGCTCTGGTAAAATTTCTCCTCAATAACCTCCAGTGAGAGCCTATTTAGCAATAAACCATTAATGTGAACTACCACCCTTTTGATAAATGTGGCTATAAAAACCCATAATTCATATCTGGTTGTTTCCTTAGGAAGGGTATTACATAGGTATTTCCTTAGGATAAATTTCTAGGAGGAAAATCTCTAGGTTATAAAACATACTATTTAAGATTCTTGAAGATTGTTGTTTTAAAGACTGTGATCTATAGCTACAAACATGTCTATCTATCCCCATCATCTCCCTACCATGGCACAAGTAACTTTCCCATTAAGGGACTTGCTTAATTCACCACTTACCCAGGTTTTTATAGGTATTATCCCATGATAACTATTTGTTTCATGTCTAAACGGCTAAAAGTAGTTTTTATTTACTCCCAGTCTCTTATAATAGTATCTTCAACCTACGCAGATGTGTTTTCTGAAATGCAGCTTTCAATAAGCAGCATTACTCCTTGGAAATCTAGATAAATACCTATTGTAGTTTAGTTTCTCTATCACGTGTATGCTTTTTAATAAACCCATTAAGATTGTTTAAACTGATTGTGGTAATTATTTCATTGCATATGTATAGCAAGTCATCATGCTATATACCTTAAAGTTATACAGTGCAATATTGTCAATTATAACTCAATAAAACTGAAAAAGAAAAAGATTGCACAAATGCATCTTTTCCCCTTAAAATAAATTTAAAAACTCATCCTGTTATTACTTTTTCCAGTCTACATGAAATAAAGCAGATGAGAGGCAAAAAGCCAGATTCACTTCTCAGTTCTTACTGACAGCATGTACTGAAATCCTGCAACGTTCTTGCTCATGGGTCTCTGATGCATCGTTTTACTTTATAAGTGATTAACTAGCTCTTATTGGTTTACATACTTATCACAAAAAGTCCTGACAATTAATAAGAGCTGATTAAGAAATTAAAGTGAGGGAGCTTCAGGTAGAAGCCTGAAATAGTTCTCAAGACCACAATGCAGGCAGCAGCAAGGGGAGTGGATGGATGGCAGGATGGAGAAAATAAGGTGGAGGTTGGATCTAGGTGAGTAACGGGGGCAGCAGGTACAGGAACTTCTGGCTTGTTCCTGAGGATATTAAAATTTGAGAGAGCCATTCCACATTCTTTCATTAGAAGACTCTAACTTGGAATCTGAGGCTCACTTTTGATCATAACCCTATTCAAGGAGAATATGGAAACTTGAATAAGTCATTTGAATTTTAGTTTTTCAGTTTTCTTATATCTACAAATGACTGGATCAGAAGACATCCAGGGCCTACTTATGCTCTAATACTGGTAAAGTACTTGTTTTGTAATGCCACAATATGCACATGGGCTACTTCTTGAGCATTTCTTCTGTCTTCATCTTGATTTCTAGTACAGTGTCTTGTATTCTTTAGATAATCATGACCGATGTGCTTTGATTCTTTCTTGCCTTCACATGGCAAGGTAAAATGCATAAAGAAAGACCTTACACAAATATTTTGTTTTTGTTTCCTCCATTATATGAACTCTTTCTCAGTCCTGCCATGGAGCATGGCAATAGTCCATGCAGGGACAATAAGTCTTTCATGTAGATGAGACTGAAGGAATTCCCCACAGAGGTTCAGAACTCAATTCCAAGCTGTTGTTGTTAAACTCTGAGGCAACAGAGACCCTTACTTTTGGCAACAATTAGGCCTTCTTCCCACGGTTCTCCCCACATTTTTCTTTACAACCACAAACTAGAACTATGGTTCCAAATAGCAAAACACATTTTAAGAAATAAACTGAACCATTGAGTGGATTTTATTATACTGTAGAATCTCAAGACCCATTGATATAAAGGCACATTTTAGCATCCCATAATGGGAAAAAAAATATAGGGAAAGTATCCAAAGTAATTCTTATGTCCCTCATGAAAGATTCCCTGGACTGATTTCTATGACACTATTGATTTTATCTTAATTTGTAACTCATTGGTTTGCTGATTTCAGAGAAGCAAATCAGCAATTGGGAAAAAGAGTTAATTGTTGATAGTATAAGTAAGTGTGGATTGCTGTAACAAGATACCAGAGACTGGGTGGCTTAACTACAGGAATGTATTTTCTCACAGTGCTGGAGGATAGAAGTCCAAGATCAAGGTGCCAACAGAGTTGGTTCCTGGTGAGACTTCCCTTTCAGCCTTCTTGGTCTGTCTTTATATGGCTTGTCCTCTGTGTGCTAGAAGAGAAGACCTGGTGTATCTTCATTTTCTTATAAGGACATCAGTCCCATCCTATCAGATTAGGGTCCCACATTGATGACTTCATTTCACCTTCATTCCCTCCTTGAAGGCTCTATTTCCACAATGCCCTTAGGACTTCTACAGATGAATTGGGGAAACATGATTCAGTCCATAATATTGCTATTTGATTAATTCTTTTAAAAAGAAACAATAGAATAGAAAAATTGGCTTTTTATGAATGGAGTTTTGAATATAATTGTGTTTAACATAAGCAATTTTTAATTCAAAGTTACTAAAATTTGTTAACAAAATACTAACTCTATAAAGCTATGTTGAATAATAGAACATAGATACAGACTGTAGACTGACTTTAATATTAACTGGAACAACACATAATTATTAAAGAAACTTACCCAGAACAATTCTCACATAATATCTTAGTTAAGTGGCTTAGAAATAATTCTTATGGCATCTTGAGATATTAGGTATTAAGGGGAAAGAAGGTGCTAGAGTTTCTGATTCCTTGAGACTAGTGAGAAGTAACTGTGGATAACTTGATACTGGGAAGTGATTTTTTTTTCTTTTTAGATTTTATTCAAATTCAAGTCAGTTAACATATAGGGAAATAGCATTTTAAACATATTTGTTTGAAATTAAAGTGTCTATGGGACACCTGGGTGGCTCAGTGGTTGAGCGTCTGCCTTTGACTCAGCTTGTAATCCTGGGGTCCTGAGATCTAATGCCACATCAGGCTCCCTGTGGAGAGCCTGCTTCTCCCACTGCCTCATGAATAAATAAATAAAATCTTTAGAAAAAGTAAATTAAAGTGTGTATCTGGTTGTGTCTGTGTGTCTGTGCCTCTGTGTTTGTGTGATATTTAATGTAGGCACCAAAAAGCTGAAAAACCTTTAAAAAATGTTTTTCCTGATTATTGTCTTGAAAAAAAAATCAAGTAAAGATTAAATTATGGTTTAGGACTCTCAGTTTAAGTAGCTGGAAATGTGTGAAATGCATTTTAGAAAAACTTTCCAATAGAAATTAAAAGTAAGGGTATATTTAGGCTATCTGGAAAACATCTGTTACACCAAACAACCAAACAATAAATTCTCCCATCATTGTAGAGAAGCAAGGCATCTTATATCTAACTAAACTGGTAAAACGATGTTTCAGGCTATGGAGCAACATTCTTAACTAATAAAGAAATTCCCCAAAGTCCAGTTTTTTTCATCACCACTATCAGAACACCACATAACTCATGCTTTGATATTTGACATTTTGATTTTTTTAAATGCAAGTATTCTTTTTTTTTTTTTTTTTATGATAGTCATACAGAGAGAGAGAGAGGCAGAGACACAGGCAGAGGGAGAAGCAGGCTCCATGCACCGGGAGCCTGACGTGGGACTCGATCCCGGGTCTCCAGGATCGCACCCTGGGCCAAAGGCAGGCGCCAAACCGCTGCGCCACCCAGGGATCCCTAAATGCAAGTATTCTAGAAGAAATGTACTCCCCTTTTTGTTATGACAATTTTCAGATTTAAATTCCTGAATACCGTATGGGTGAATGTTTCAGGTAGAGAATGTTTCAAAGGGTTGTATGTTAAGGAAAGTGGGTGCAGGGCACAGTAGTATATGTAGAAAAGGTTTTTGTAGCTACAATATTCTCACACTTTTTAACAACCAGCAGTCTCTTCAGTGAAATGACTTCTGTATGTGGTTAACTATTCAATTAGTCTGAATTATTTGCACTCAAATTCGAGATAAAATGAAGTTGTTATCACCATAAAATTCCAGCCTGGGATTGGAAGAAATGTTGATGAATTTATGGAACTGGAATTTAGGTGATACTTGGGACTCTATAGACATTGATTAGCAAAGGAGGTCTGTTTAGAAAACATAGTGCTTGGGATAAATACATCTTTTTCAGGGGCACCTACCCAGGTGTATTTTATTATACTGTAGAATCTCAAGACCCATTGATATAAAGGCACATTTTAGCACATTTAGCACATTTCAGTAGTTGAGCATCTGCCTTTGGCTCAGGTTGTGATCCCGGGGTCCTGGGATTGAGTCCTGCCTCAATAAATAAATAAAACTTTAGAAAAAAAAATATATCGTATGCATAAGCATCCTCAAATGGCTGGTTCTAGCACAAAACTTACTATGGAGATTTTTATGACTACAAATAATGCTGTGTTAAATCTCAATCCACGCACATCCTTTTTCTTCAGCCTTTAAAATGATTTGTGACCTATGAGGGAGTGTTGCAGACAGATGTCCATTTAATGAGGCAATTACCTCAGGACTGTGTTTCTCTCATGCTTTTGGCACAGATGCCTACACAACTGGGTAAAAAGTTAAAATTTTGATTGTTTCACAAAAACATTATATAGATGAAAGAATATTGGTGCTGGAGCCTGTCTGTTGTCCCTTCTTTATTTCATTCATTGGCTAGGAAACCTATAATGCAACAGTTCTTTTTTTTTTTTTTTTTAAGATTTTATTTATTTATTCACGAGAAACGCAGAGAGAGGCAGAGACACAGGCAGAGGGAGAAGCAGGCTCCATGCAGGGAGCCCGATGTGGGAATCAATCCTGGGTCTCCAGGATCACGCCCTGGGCCGAAGGCAGGCACTAAACCACTGAGCCATCCAGGGATCCCCAGTTCTCATTTTTAAATATCATCCACATTCAAGCCTTGTCTAGAATCACAGAGAAGCCATTGCATCCCACTATTAAGACTTAAAATTAAAAAAAAAGAATTTTGGGTGGAATAATGGATGAAGCACTACTTTGTCCAACACATTAACTTCCCACGTATCTCCTGAATTCCATAGTTTCCTGGTCTCTACATTGTGTCTCTAATAGCTTTCATCAAATTGTTAAACCTAATCTAAATAGGCTTTCAACCAATCACATTAATTGGGCCATAAATATCAATTCAGTACTGATGACTCACTAAATTCTATTTGTATTTGTCTATTTATTAACTGTCCACTCCAATAGAATCTAATCTATATCAGGCTAGGGATTTTGTCTATTTTGTTTATTGCTATAGGTCTAAAACATAAAAGAATACCTAATAAATAATAAACAGTAAATATTTTCTGAATGATTTATTCCATTTTTATTTTTAATGTTTATTTTAAGAGACATTCTTAAGCAATTTAGAAAATTCTCCAAATTCCAAGGAAAAAACACCTAAGATGTCTACTTTTCACAGGACATAGTGTCTTCAAAAATACATCCAAAGTTCCAAATTGACTTCTCTGCTTTCTCTGTTAAAGTAACCCTTTCATGCATTGCATGAAAATCCTACCCACTTGACTCCAGAAAGTGTTTGTTAAAACCAGGCAGTTCAGAATTTAAATCTTAACTCGGGCATGTAATAGCTGTGTGGAATTTTGTTAAGTCACATAACATCTGTGAATCTATCTTGCGATCGGACACAAATAATTCTTAATTTGCAAATGTGGGATGAAAGAGTTAGAGATAGCTTACATAAAACCAAGATCCTAAAAAACCTGGACATGTGTCAGGGGCTCCAAAAAAATAAACATTATTATTTTTATTTGTTTCATTATTACTGGAAAATAAATATTCTTGATAAGAACAAAATTTTACTAATTTTTATTATTCACTCAGAGAATTCAAGGTTTTTTGTTAGGCTTCATAATATTATTGATTTTTGCTTCTAGAAAGCATATGATAGGAATGGAACCTTGAATCCAATCTTGAATCTGATTTGTTGGAGGGTCCTAGTGTTTACTGGGATTGCGTTCCCTCTCTTTAATACAGGACTACAGACATCTCTGTGGAGCTGGTGGTGTTTACCAGGATTTCTCCTCTCTTAATTTCTAAGTTCTGTTCCCGTTAGCTCCTGCTCAGCTCTCAGCCTCTATACTTCCACTTGTGAGTTAGCAAATGCCCCCAAGAGAAAAGTTGTACTGATGGTTGGAATTTTATCTATATATTTTGTTCTTCTAAAACTTTGATCCTTTAAGTCCTGGCTGCCTTGTTTTTTTCTTTTTTTTCTTTTCCCAATGCTTTCAAATTAATTTTGTTTTTTGTTTTTTGTTTTTTTTTTATAGAATTTTTTTTAAATTTTTATTTATTTATGATAGTCACCGCTGCGCCACCCAGGGATCCCCTCAAATTAATTTTGTTAAAAAAAAAAAAAGAGAGGGGGAAAGAAAGAAAGAAAGAAAGAAAGAAGAAAAGAAAGAAAGAAGAAAGAAAGAAAGAAAGAAAGAAGAAAGAAAGAAAGAAAGAAAGAAAGAAAGAAAGAAAGAAAGAAAGAAAGAAAGAAAGAAAGAAAGAAATCCCCCTGGCTGTTCTTGTCATGCCTAAGGAGAAGAGAAATAATTTGAAATAGTTTATCTACAAAACCAGAAGGAAATTTTCTGATATTGATATTTACAAATGGGATATTATTCATGAGTTTTTCTCAAAATCACCACACACTCTTTTCTTTTTAAAAATAATATCTCGGGCAGCCCAGGTGGCTCAGCGGTTTAGGACTACCTTCAGCCCAGGGTGTGATCCTGGAGACCCTGAATCGAATCCCACATCTGGCTCTCTGCATGGAGCCTGCTTCTCCCTCTGCCTGTGTCTCTGCCTCTCTCTCTCTCTCTCTCTCTCTCTGTGTGTGTGCGTCTCTCATGAATAAATAAATAAAATCTGAAAAAAAAGTAAAAGTAATATCCCAAATATCCCATTTAATGTTGGCCAATTGTTAAATTTAAAAAAATAATCTAAGGCCAATGGACGTAGACTATGTAGTTTAATTTCTATCTGAGCAATATTGTCACCCATTGTAATCACAGCACAAATGTCCCTCTATCATCTTAACTATCGTGGCACTTGAATTTCCATTGGTCTTTAAGTATTTCATATTACACCCAAGCTGTTAAAGATGAGGCGGAGTATCACAAGTGTATCAATAAAGGTTTGGGATAAATATTGACCAGGTCACTTCTGGAGGCCACTGAGCGAAAGGAAGAGCCATTTCTCCTTCAAGACCAGGAAGGCAGTGCATCCTGTGCACAGACAACTTTCTGCAAAGATTTACTTGAACTACTTTGTTTACTTAACGAGACCGTCTGGCTGTGAAGGCCTGGATGTCAGACCACATTAGCATTGCACTTACATGTAAAATTAATCAAAAGACCCACAACTCGCCGTGTAGTCCCCTTAGAACCAGGGGTTAAACATCTGTCTGGAGTGATGTTTCCTAAAAAGCTTTATGTAATGGCCAGAGGAGCTCAGAGTAGGCACTTAGTGTGCAGCGAAGGGCAACAAAGACGGTTGAGGGGATGTGCTGGGTTTCCGCGGACTGTCAGCCTCACCATCATACCCAAAGGTTACCACCTCAGACTGCAAAAGCTTTTAAAGCTTCTTGCATCTGTGTTGCCTGACTGCCTTTAGCATTTAGCACTTAAGACCAGGACACTTGGAGCATGTGTCTTTTGTCAGGGTTTATTTAACGTGAATAAAAATGTTTGGATCTTTCTGGAATATCCGTCTCTTGAATCACAACTTTGACTTTGTGGTGCTGGGCTGAGCTGTTTGGTTTTTCCACATTTTACCTCTGTTAACATTAAACCTGTAAGGCTTAGATACATCTTACAGTGGCTTAAAACACTAGCAAGTTTCCCTTCTAATATTTGACAGAGTTTGTGCAGCACAATGTCATTGAGATAATGTGAGCTTTGGGTTCGATTCTGGGCTCTCCTACTTATTAGCTGTGTGACTCAGCCTGCCTCCTTGTCCAATGACCCGTGCCATGCCGTCACCTTACAGACATCATCTGTACATCTGCAATTAGGTTGTATGGATCATCGTCTGTTTGCAGAGTGCTCTATATGCGTAGTTCCTCTGGAACCAGTTCGATAAATCAATCTTATTTGGTAGCTACCATAAGTAATGGTCCTAAAGAAATTGAGTTCTGTACTGACACACTACGAATAGAAAAATAATTAATAGTGGGGGAGGGACTCTTTAGCAGTGACAAAATAACTCCTTTCACTGACCTGTTTGAATGTTACTTGGAACATGCAGTAAAATGATAATAAACTCATCTTCAGGCAATTTATTTAGAATAGAGAAGATTTAGAGACATGCATGGAAGAGATTTTCCGGGGTGAACAGATGCATCACCACGTACCAGTCATTTGGAAGTGAGTAATAGTCTGCTGTCATTGAGTTGAATAGCAGGGTTTCTTGCTCATTGCAATCTTCGCACTGAATGTTTGAAGGTGCTCTCCTAGTGAAATAAGAGAAAGAGTGGCTAGGTTTTTTATATAAGTTTCCTTAAATTAGCCTCTTATTAAATAATGGGATATTTTTTTCAGAATTAAAATGAACTCAATTTATATATGAGACCTGACAAAATCTTGCTCTGGGAAATGAATAGACCTGCAGTCATGAGCTTTGAATTTTAACAATATTCTTCTCTTGTCACCTGTGACCTTGGGTATGTTAATTAAACTCTCAGAATATCAGTCACCTCATCTTTAAAATGAGAATTATTAAAGAGATTAACTTCTCAAAACAGCCCCTTGCTTGAGACATGGAGGAGAGAGAGCGCAATATTTAAATTCTGATGATTTGGTCAATGAAGCCGCTAACTGGAATGTGGGGAGCCAGTCAGAGTCAGACACCACTGCGTATGTCAGTGGTGAAGATGAACGCTGTAGAGTTGTACCTGTGGTAGCCAGAATTGTGGCCCCTAAAGCTGTCCATGTCCTAATCCCCAGAACTTGTGAATATGCTATGCTACATGGGACGTTGCCGATGAGATCAAACTAGGACCTTGAAATGGAGAGGTTATCTTGGATTTTCCAGGTGAGCCCAATATAATCATGAGGGTCCTTTGAAGTAGAGAAGGGAAGCAGAAGAATTCAGAATGATGTGACATGCAGAGGATTTGGCCTGCCATTGCTGGCTTTGTAGATGGTTGAAGGACATCACAAGCTAGGGGATGAGGCCATTCTGGAAACTCAAAGATGTGATAAAATGTATTTTGTCCTAGAAAGCCTCCAGAAAGGAATTAAGACCATTTGACGCATTGATCTTAGTCCAGCAAGACCTTGTCATACTTCTTACCTATAATCCTATAATTTATAAATTAATAAATCTGGGTTATTTTAAGCCACTACGTTTGTGGTAGTTTGTTACAGAAGAATAGAAAACTAATACAATCCCTAACATGGCAACCAGCATACAAGGAGGATTTGGGTTTGTTGGAGGAGTAAATGAACAACTTCTATGATAAACATCCACATGGAGCTTCCCGAGGATAGTTAAATGGGGATCCTCCCACTCTCGTGATCTTCATGTATTCTCTAAATCCACACTCTGGTTTCTCCATTTGGGGAAGACTACTTCACCCGTAATAGAGCTCACTTCTCTGCCTATCAATACATAAATATGTTCTTCAAAGCAAATGAACCATCATGCAATTACTAGCTCACAAACTATCCTCCTGCAGAGGCAGTTGCTGGAGAGTAATATTGTGTCATCTTCATTTCTATCTCCCAAAATGTGCAGCACAGAGCCTGGGCCAGGTAGGAACACAATGGAGATTAGATGCTGGAATGAATGGAATGAAGTAAGGAAACCAGGTTGTGACTGGGAGTTCAGGCCCAGATTCTCAGCCCTGAATCAAATACCTTGGAAAATGTGAATGTATTTAAGTCTACACTAATTCCATCCCCAAGGGAGCAAATCTGAAATCCAATCTAATCATTGTATCTACTCAAAATCCAGGATCTTCTGAACTTGAACAGTTTTCTCCATTTGTTCTGACAAGGATTCCTTGTGATCTGGCTGCCCACAAACTGAAAACACCAACTTTCCCCTCCCACATACAGAATTATATACACAATATATATAGAAAAAAGAATAGGAGACACTTATTATTCTTCTGCAGCCATTTGGAAATCCCCTCTGGAGACACTAGGAAGGCCTCTCCCTGGAAGAGGGGAAATAATCTTTGTGACCCTGGTACTACCTTCTAGAAGGCCTGTCTTATTCATCACGCTCCATGGCAATGTCTGAATCTAGAATAATGTTCTCTTAGGAAATTGTTTGTTTTTTAGGGGCACCTAGGTTGGCTTACTCATTGAGCATCTGCCTATGGCTCAGGTTGTGATCCCGGAGTCCTGGGATCGAGTCCCACATTGGGCTCCCTATGAGGAGCCTGCTTCTCCCTCTGCCTATGTCTCTGCCTCTCTCTTTCTGTGTCTTTCATGAATAAATAAGTAAAATCTATTTTTAAATAGTTTTTTTAAAGACTGATTCCTGTGGATGAAAGGTTAGAATACCAAAGCTTATTACAAGTCACACAAAGTTAAATAATTTTCAGTCTGTCCCATGACTTTCTTTTTGCTCTTTTGCAAAATTACTCCTTCAGAACATTTGCAGCTTTCTGGTGTACTTAATTTGTTATGCACATTAATAATCATACTTGCATTGTTGCATCTAGTCTTAAATCTGCTTTATTTCTTTGTTTTCTCACCTTCGTTTCCTAACTTTTTAATTAATGTGGCTGCACTGAAGCTACTAAGATCTAATGGAAAGGCTACACACTTGATCATCTCTGCTACAAAGCTGCATTTTCCATCACCTCTCAAGCTGTAATTTACATACATTTAAACTTACCAATTTTATGTACAATTTGATGATATTTACAAAGTAACCAATGACACAGTTGTAACATAAGACATAAGACAGAAGACATTTCTGGTACATCAAAAAGTTCCTTGTGCAAATTTGCAGTCAAACTCTGCTCCACGCCCAGCTGACAGCAACTGCTGACCTGCTTTCTATCATTAGAGATTATTTTATTTTGTCTAGAATTTCTTATAAAAGGAATCTTACAGTATACATTATATTGTACCTGGTTTCTTGTATTCAACCTAATGATTTTGAGATACCTTTTGATATTTTGTGTATCAGTAGTTGATCATATTTCTGTGGAGTAGTATCTCATCATATAGATATACTGAAGTTTGCTTCTCCATTATCCTCTTGTTGGACATTTGTGTTGTTTCCAGTGTTGGCTGTGATGCTCCATGACCATGCAGAGTTTAATAGGAGAGTATTTCTATTTCTTTTTGATAAGTATGGGAGTGATAAATATTATAAGTATGGGAGTCACTTTCTTGACTTTACCAGAAACTGTTAACATGACTGTATGGTTTTATATTCCCACCAGCAATTTATGAGCTTCAGCTATTCTCTCCAACATGTGATATCTTCAGTCTTGGTAATTTTAGTTATTCTGAAAAGTGTGTAGTGATTTTATTGGAATGTTTATTTCCTTTTAGTGGTGATTATGCTGTATGTCTTTTTATGTGCTTATATATCTTCTTTTATCTTCTCGTATAAAATGTCTCCTCAAATATTTTGTACCCTTGCTTGTACTATTGAGTTACAGAGTTCTGAATATATAGTTTGAAAAAAAAGTTCATTGTCAAACTTTATATTGCAAATATTTTCTCCCAGTCAGTGATTCGCCTTTCAACGTCTATAGAAAAGTACTTTATTGAGCAGAAGTTTTTGACATAAATAACTCCAGTATATCAGTCTTTTATGGTTTATGCTATTTGTGTTTATCAAATATATCATTGCCCTCCTCATTTTCTCATATAATTGTTCCTCAAAATTTAATTGTTTTAGCTCTTACATTTAAATCAGTGGTCTACTTTTTAAAAATATTTTATTTATTTATTCATGGGACACAGAGAGAAGACAGAGACATAGGCAGAGGGAGATGTAGGACTCAATCCTGAAACTCCAGGATCACACCCTGGGTGAAAAGTAGACAGACGCTAAGCCACTGAGCCACCCAGGCATCCCTAGTGGTACACTTTGGATCAACCTATTGTGTACAGTGAGGTGTATGGTAGAATTATTATTTTGCATATGGATATCATCTGTTAATTTCACTACTTTAACAAAATGAACATCCTTTCTCCCTTGAATAACCTTGGAAAAATTTTGATATGTAAAAAGACCATAGACTTTCTATTATCTATCTATCTATCTATCTATCTATCTATCTATCTATCTATCATCTATCTATCTATCTATCATCTATCATCTATCTTTCTATCTTTATTCTGTCCAACATCTATCCATATGTCAATACCACAACTGTCTTGTTTCCTATGACATTGTAGTAAGTCTTCAAATGATGTATAGTAATTACTCTAATTCTGTTTTTATTTTAAAAAAATTGTTTCTGCTATTTGGTTCATTTGCATATGCCTATAAATTTTTAAATGAACTCATCAAAATTTTACCAAAAATAAAAACAAAAAAATAAATAAAAATTTAAAAAGTAATAAAAACAAAACAACACACACACACACACAAACCCAGATGGGATTTTGACCAGGATTTCCCTGAGTTTTTTTTTTTTTTTTTTTAAGATTTATTTATTTATTTATTTATTTATTTATTTATTTATTTATGATAGACATAGAGAGAGAGAGAGAGAGAGAGAGAGAGAGAGACAGAGGCAGAGACACAGGCAGAGGGAGAAGCAGGCTCCACCCGGGAGCCTGACGTGGGACTCGATTCCGGGACTCCAGGATCACGCCCTGGGCCAAAGGCAGGTGCCAAACCGCTGAGCCACCCAGGGATCCCCTCCCTGAGTTTATAGATCAATTTTATGAGAAGAAATATAATAATAATATGCTTTTCAATCCATGAATATGGTATATATTTCCATGTCTTTTGGTCTTCCTTAAGTTATCTGAGCATTATTTGTAGTTTTCAACTCACAGGTTTTGCTTTTGTTTAATTAAATTTCTCTCCCAACATTTCATATTCTTAATACTATTGTAAGTGGTATTGTTTATATTTCATATTCTAAGTTTTAATTGTTAGTATATAAACATACAATTGATTTTTATATCAAGAATGTGTTCTGTGACCTTCATAAACTATCAATTACTTCTAGTACCTTTGATATTTGATATGTAGACAATCATATCATATGCAAATACTATTTTTCCTTCTTTTTTGCTTTCTCCTTTCCAATCTGTAAGATTTTCTGTTTTGTTTTCTTGAATCTTGGATAGAAGTGGTGAAGGCATATGCATTTTTGCCTTGCTCTTGATTATAGGAGGAAATAAAGCACTTAGTCTTTTATCACAAAGTATATTGTTAGTTGTTTTTTTTTTTAGATTTTTTTTATTCACTTGAGAGAGAGAGAGAGCAGGAAGATAGTGCACAGGAATGGTGGGGAGGGGCAGAAGGAGAGGGAGAAGCAGACTCCCTGCTGAGCAGAAAGCCCCAAACAGTGCTCTATCCCAGGAGCTTGGAATCATGACCTGAGCCCCCCAGATGTCCCTGTTTTTTTTATGCCCCTCATTATTTTGGGGGAACTTCTCTTTTATTTCTAGATTGGTTAGGTTTTTTTATGAGTATGTGTTGAATTTGTAAGAAAAAAATTACTGCATCTATTGAGAGGGTTATACAGTCTTTGTCTCTTCATCTCTTCTTTTCTCTTTCTTTCTTATGCTGTCTTCAGTTTTTAATTGTTTAAGAAGACAACTGTTTTACCTATTACTTCATCATTATTAGAAAGAATGTTTCCTGTGCATGGTTATGTTTTTGTATGATTTTGTTGCTAAAGGTTTTTTCATCATAATACCCACTGTTAGGAGGTCAAAAGCAGTTAGATTTTACACCCTTTCAGGCTATGAATTTCCAGACACCTTCTCATTATCCCTGCTTGCAAACTGTACAATTCCCTCCTGATGTGTTTTTTTCTTATAATTTCTTCACAAAAAGATACAATAGTAGCCAACAGATACTAATGCTTTGATTCTTCTCAATCTCTTCCCCACAGCTGTCAGTTCAGTAGACATGTGATCTTCCCCCAGGAAATTGAAAGCAAGAGTTTTACCAAATGTTTGCCATTACGTAATATGGATCATCATCTCCTCAGCCTCTGATAACAGTTTTATTATTTCTTGTTTCCTGTATGCTAAGCCTTTGCCACATGTTTTAGGTTTTTGTTACAAAGCATGTCTCTTGAGTTTATCCTGAGCATTGACATCCCGCTGGCAGTGAGACATAGAAATGAGGGAATAGAGAAAGTACACAAGATGTGACACATCAATTCTACTCACACACTACTGAAGAAAATTAGTACCATGTCATATGTATATGCAAAAGGGATAGGAAAATTTATTTAACTGTGTAGTCAGAAAGCAGATAATAGATTTAATGAACTGTTAGTTTATCTTTGATACATGCTATAACTTTTTTTCCTGAGGGAGCTACCCTCTAAAAGCATACTGACAAAAATCCTATAAGGATTCATAAACAAGCCTTCCAGTTGTGGAGGAGGGTAACTGTTAAATGCCAATAGACTGGCTAGATATTAGAGAATAGACTGACTCACTAAGAGAATTTTAGAACTTCAGTAAGTTTTATCAGAAAAATAATGCTATTAGATTTGGGAATAGACTGAGGATGTTTGATTGACAAAAAGAACAGCATTTTATATCAGTCTGAATCCACTGAAATGGGTAAATTTTTCAGAGCTTTTGGATTCAGTGTGTTAGCTCAAGCAGCTGGGGATAGTAACAATTGTTTGTTTATAATTGTTCACTCGGTGGTGTCTCATACTGAATCTAGTTTGAGATGTGAGCGTTTTAAAAATAATATTGGTGAACTGCTTCACATAATCAGGAGAGAATGAAGTGCTGAAGGAATATCATTAGTGACCAGCCCATTGACCCACTATGTCCTTCATGAAAGCCCAGCAGACCCAAGGCTCTGAGAAATACATCAGTGAAGAGAGCAGCTCATTTGAATAGTAATTAGTGGCAGTATTTGTCAACTAGGATGCTGCTGCCAACTGCTATGTTTGAAATGAGCTCATTGTTTTTAGGAGGATTGGACAAATCCTGGAGTGACTGCACCAAAATGGAGATGCATAAAAAGAAGTTACTATGAGGAGCAAAGAAGCTGCATGAAAATCCTAATGACCCAACACCTCAGAATATTTAACAATTTAATCTTTGATCTCCTAGAGCTCAGATATATAGGCAGTCCAACAGAATTTTTATTCATTCATTACCTTCATTCATTTAACAAACAAGTTCAAATGCTTGATAACTAAAGCTGCTGTGCTTTGTGCCTATGATACAATGGTGAAAAATACAGGAAAAAGAAATCCCTGATTGTATGGAATTTACACAGTATTAGGATGAAAAAAAAAAGACACCAAATGTGGACAACAAATAAATTATTGTAATTTAGAAATGTATGAGTGATTTAAAATAGTTGAGAAAAGTAAGGATATTGGCAATGCTGTGAATCAAAAAGATGGGTACAATTTTATTAAGGTGGACAGGGTAAAAACATTAATAAAAATTCCTGAAGGATGTGTAGGAGCTATTCATATGGTGATCTGCAGATAGAGAATTACATGCTAGAGGAGAGTTAATGCAAAGACCCTAAGGTGTGGCCTTTCCTGATGTTATTAAGAACTATAAGAAAGGGACTTCTGGGTGGCTCAGCAGTTGAGTGTCTGCCTTTGGTTCAGGGCATGATCCTGGGTTCTGGGATCAAGTTCCATACCGGGCTTCCTGCGGGGAGCCTGCTTCTCCCTCTGCCTGTGTCTCTGCCTCTCTCTCTCTGTCTTTCGAATAAATAAGTAAAAATCTTAAAAAATAGAAAAAAAACAGTAAGAAAGCTAATCCAGCTTGACATTCCCATCTGGTGCAGTCAAGGAAAAGTAGTAGGAGAGGAGGGCAGGTGAGGCTTAAAATTTTAAATGTGATAGGAGATTTTTGGAATAGTTTGATTTGAATAGAGACAATATCTGATCTCTGTTGCCAGTAGATAAGTCTGGGTGCTGTGTCATGCAGACATGGTTCAGGGGTTGAGGGTAGGGGTAAAAGTAGAGCTAGGGAAATCATTTAAGTCATTGCAATTGCAATTACCCAGGTAGGATATAATTGTAGTTTGGACTATGGTGGTGCAGTGGATGTGGTGAAATATGAGTCTGGGTATTCTGAAGATTAAAATCAATAGGATTTTAATGATGGATATGACAGAAAAAGAGTAATCAAAGATGATACCAATGTTTCTGACCTAAGGAAATAGTAGGAAGAAGTTGCTATTATCTAAAATGGAAAATGCTGCACTTGAAGCAAGTGGGACAAGCTAAATGTGAGAGGTTATTAAGTCATCCTAATGATGATGTTCGGTTGTTAGATATATAATCTGAAATTCAGGAGAGAATGCAGAAGGAGTTACTTCATATAGGTTACATTTAAGGCCATTGATGTATGCAAAATTATTTATCCTTATTTTATTTTAATTGACATGTATTGGTTTCAGATGTACAAAATAGTGATTTGACAATTATATATATTATGAAATGCTCACTATGAAGTGTAGTTACCATCTGGCAAAATTACTGCAATCTTATTAACTGTATTGACTATATTCCCTTTGCTGTATTTTAATCCTTTGAATACTATTGGCTTGCTTATTTTAAAACTGTATGATTGTACCTCTGAATCCTCTTCACTTATTTCGCTTTCACCACCCCAAATCATCCCTTGTAAAAACCACCAGTTTGTTCTCTGTGCTTGAGTGTATTTCTGGTTTTTGTGCGTGTGTGTGTTTGTTTATTCATTTGTCTTATTTTTATGTTTATACATATAAGTGAAATCATATGATATTTGTCTTTATCTATTTGACTTATCTCACTTAGCATTGTATCCTTTAGGTATATCCATGTGGTCATAAATGGCAAGATCTGTCATTCTTTTTTATGACTGAATAATATTCCATCCTCCTTGTATATATCACATCTTTACCCATTCATCTATCCATAGACACTAGGCTGTTTCTTACCTTGGTTATTGTAAATAATGCTTCAATAAACATAAGGGTGCCTCTAATATTTTTGAATTAATATTTTAATTTTCTTTGGGTAAAATCCAGGAGTAGATTGCTAAATTGTATGGCATTCCAACTTTTAATTTTTTGAGGAGATTCTATGTAGTTTTATGTAGTTTTTCACAATGGCTGCATCAATTTACATTTCAGTCAAGAGTGAGTAGGATGTCCCTTTTCTCTACATTCTGTCATTTCTTGTCTTTATGATAATAGCCATTCTGACAGGTGTGAGATTATATCTCATTCTGGTTCTGATTTCCATTTCTCTGAATATAAGTGATGTTAAGCACCTTCTCATGCGCCTGGTGGTCATCTGTACATCTTTGGAGAAAAGTCTACTCAGATCCTCTGCCCACTTTTAATGAGATTTTTTTTTTTTTTTTGGATGTTGATGTATACGTTCCTTATATATTTTGGATATTCTTTTTTTAAGGATTTTATTTATTTATTCATGAGAGACACAGAGAGAGAGAGGCAGAAACACAAGCAGAGGGAAGAGAAGCAGGCTGTATGCAAGAAGCCTGATGTAGGACTCAATCTCGGGAATCCGGGATCAGGCCCTGAGCCAAAGGCAGTTGCTAAACTGCTAAGCCACTCATGTGTCCCTATATTTTGGATATTCTAATCAGATATTTCATTTGCAAATATCTTTTCCCATTTAGTAGGTTACCTTTTCATTTTGTTAATAGTTTCCTGCACTGTGTAAAATCTTTTTAGTTTTTTACAGTTTCAAATTTTTTATTTTATTTTATTTTATTTTATTTTTTGCTGTTATTTCCCTCACCTGGGGAGATATCCACAAAAATACTGTGATGGCTGATGACCAAGAGTTTATTGCATATGTTTCCTTTAAGGAATTTATTGGTTTCATGTTTCACATTTAGGTCTTTAATCTACCTTTAGTTTAGTTTTTGTGTATGGTATTGTTGGAAGTGGTCCGGTTTCATTCTTTTTGCATGTAGGTGTCCAGTTTTCCCAGCACCGTTTGTTGAAGAAATTGTCTTTTCACCCTCCTCCATATTCTTTCTTCGTTTGTCATAGATTACTTGACCACCTAAGTATAGGTTTATTTTTGGGCTCACTATTCTGTTCCTTTGATCTATCTGTCTATTTCTGTGCTGGTACATACTGTTTTGATTATTATAGTTATGTAATATAACTTGAAATCTGGGATTGCTGTATGAAATTATAAAGGAGCTATGTATGGCTACCAAAGAGAAAAGACCCTAAAACTACTTGGACTTAACTCTACTTCAAGTTAACCTTTTATTCCCCCCATCAGTTTCGAGTATATAATTGGAAGAGATATAAGCAATGGGAAAATCCGTATATTGGATTTGTTCTTTGGAAGAAGAAGTAGTATGATGGAAAAGACTAAATGGAAGTGTCTCCAAAGTAATCTCTCTTTGAAACCAATTGATGAAAAGAAAAATCAAATTTCAGAAGTGAGGAATGTCACACATTTTACGTCTATGATCAAAACTTGAAAGATGCAGGAGTTGTGACTTCCAGTAAAATGCTATTTAATATTCTAGTTTAGTCAATGCAAAAGACTTTGTAAAATGGCTGGGGTTATCATAAGCTTAACCAAGTAATAATTCCAATTGCAATAATGATCTTGTATGTCGGCACAAATGAGTATACAACCTCTAGAACCTAGTACTCATATTTTAATAGAAATTTATTTTTATCTTCTATCTTTAGTTCAACAAATAGAAAGATGACATGCAGTTTCTTATTTTGTGTAGAGTACCTCCTCCTTGCTGTACCTGAGATAAATTCTCCCAGTTTGTACCACATTTTAGCCTACAGGGACTTTGTTTTTTACACAAAACCCCAAATGTCATGTTGGCCTACCACATTGGTGATCTCGTGCTCCCAGGATGTGTAGAGAAGGAAAAAACAAGTAGTATAGATGCTTTTGTAAGATGCATAAATTATTGAAGATTGAGGGAGTAAATCCCATGTAGCAAGAATATTGCTTTCTACAGATAAATTTTGTTGAAAGCTAGCTAGATCAGCCAATAGAAAGAGATTTGATATGGCTTAGTTATAGATAAATATAGATATTATTGCAGATAAAGACATATTCAGGTGCTATGTTTGTTGCCACAGATAAAAATGCAAATAAGAAAAATTCTTCATATCAAGGACTCAGAATCCTGAGAAATATATCCAGCCATATTCCAAATAACATTATGGATACATTTATTTTATTAAAAAATAAATTCAGCCTGAAGTTCAATATTGATGGGCATAATCAACAAAAGACAATATCTAGACATCAATATACAATTTTTGAAACTTGAAAGACAAAGACATTATCTTATGAGCTGCTGGTAAGAAAGGAATAATAAACTATGAAGATAAATAATTTTTAATTTCAATACTAAGTCCCTGTGAAAGAAGAATGTGGGAGAAGCTAAATAAGGATAATTAAATTTAAATCATGAACTTGGCCAAAATGATTTTTTACTTTAAAAGAAGAAAGAGAATATATTTTAAATCTAGATACAAAGATAACTTGTCAATGGATAATCTCTATTGCAAACCTCAAAGCAAGAGATAATTAAGAACTTAAAGAACAGTATAAGTTATGGGAAGATAATTGGCTTTACATGTTAGCATACATTTTGTTTTGTTAAGCAAAATATATTGATAAAAATAAGGCTATAAATTGTAACAACATATAAAATCTTTCTTTAAGGTATTTTTAGCCAAGATATAACAGCAAAAGATATATAAGGATTAGGAAATTGTGTTAAGCTACTCAGTCTTCCTTAATGTGAATTAAAAGTTTTATCTAAAATAACTAAGTTAATAATTAAAACAGTGTAATTGTCAAAAGCTATTTTAAAATATATGTTAAAATATTAAAGAATACCTACATGATGTTCTATAACATATTTTAAGAACTATACAGCAAAATACAATTTTGAAACAAAATTTTGCTTACTGCAAATTTAAACAATTATTTTTGATGTTTTGCATGTCCTAGGTAATTATTTTAGTGCAATGAAATAAAAAGTTCAAACTGATTATCAAATTAATTTATAAAAAGAAATAAGAACAACTGAAGATAAATTTCCAGAATTGTTCAGATTTTATATATATTTATAAAATACACATAAACATACATATATATGTGTATATATGTATACATTTTTGCATATACACTTGTGCATATACATATATATGTTAATATATCAATAGACAAGAAAGAACAGCCTTTTTTGTGGATAACAGAAATGCAACTTTGCTAACTGTGAAATCAGATCATACACATATAATTGAAAGTTTACTTAAAACAATGAAGCATTACTCTAAAGAATGTAGAATATATAGAAAAAAATCAACTAACAATAGTGAATGTCTATATCTCAAACTGTTTAGCTTTGAGAGATCTTAAGGATAATAGTAAGTGAAGCAAGTAGAATTACTTTTAGATATCATTGTAATTTCAAATTTCTATTGCTAATTAAATTATTCACTTGGATTATTAGACCAATACATCAAGAAAATGCAATAGAGTGGGCCTGGACTATAACAGTATATCGATCACTTTTCTCATAATAACATTGTATTTAGGAAGGAGAAATATGGCTAGATATAATAGAATAAGTTGGGTTCATACCTGATTGAACAACTGAGACCAAAAGGCTTCGATTAATGGATTGATACCAAAATTAAGGAAAGTTTTAAGGGACATTCCCAGAACACTTTTCTCTGTCCTGTTCTATACAACAATTCAAATAATAAACTTGAAGATGGCATGCTTATCAATTTTGAGGAACTGTATCAACTGGCTAATAGGATCAGACTTCAAAAACCATTTGTTCATTTATTCAACAATATTCAACAATTACTGTTGGATAGACTCATTTATACAAGATGAGGGAAAATCTATTAAGATGAATTTTAATAAAATCCCTAGAATGTTACTAGACTTAGCAGTAAAAGGTCAAAGCATAACTCTATGACTTGTAAAAAATCACTTAGGAGCCTATCTGAAAGAAATGTTAGGTGTTGGCATAGACTCAATGTCAACCAATAGCGTCCATAGGTACCAGGAAACCAAATGTGAGCATAGACTACATTTAAGAGCCAGCTTAGGCTGAAGTGGAGAAATAAACAATCAACTTTATAGGCCAGTAAAAAATTCCAAAGAAACATAAGAAAATATTGGAAAATTTACTAAGAGAACTTTCCAAAAAATGGATGTGAATGGATTCCATGCAGAATAGTTACAAATATAAAAATAATAATCTCTGTATTCCATAAGCTATTCCAAACATATGTGTGCGTAAAATTAGTAGAAAACCAGCTAAAGTTAAATATAATTTATGAATTTAGATAAAGACTAAACTTGTGACATTAAAATATTCTTCAATGGTTTAGTACTTTTTATTTTTGATTTAGTACTTTTAATGAAGACATGTTTAGTATGAATAAATTATTTGCATCACAGTCACCCAAAAGAAATGTTTTACTATTTCTTTCTATAATTCTGCTCTGATCTTCATCAACCCAGCTGGAAGAAATTCATCTCAGCAATGTTTGAAGGATTTATCATCATGTAGAGTTGGCAAAGGCGAGTTAGGGATGTAAGTTGTGAAGAACACCTAGAGAAGTTTCTTCTGATCATATCTCACAGGCCCATTGCCCAAGGATCCACATTCCCTTTCTGTTCTGTGGTTTCACTGCTTCTTGCCAAATTTGTGTAAGAATTTCTCAGTGATTTCCAAGATTAATTTTTAATTTATCTGGACTTTATGTTTTTCCCTATCAAATTGCCATCACTTTTAGGTGCTATGTGTTGGAGCAGAGAATGGGTCTGTATCATTCAACAGCTTTTTTCTAAACCCAGGTCTTTTCCTCTTACCCAGGGAAATCTTAGGCAATACTTCCATACAATATTGACCCAAGTATATAACTTTTTATTTTAAAAATTTCTATTTTGGGGAAATTTGGCACCATTATAATTCAAACCATTAAAAAATACTTTGTGACATTTATTTGCCTTCTCAGTGCATGAATTTTTTTTTCTTCTGAGTCTGTAATTTTATGGCTTTTATTATCAGACAATACTGTTTCCAAGATCTTAGAAAAGAGTTCCAAAGACTTGACGTGGCAATCAATTGTCTTAGGCAAGTGGTGGGTAAGCCATCAATAGCAAAGTGATTTAAAAAAAAAAAAAAGAGTTCAATATATAAATTCACCATGTGATGATAATCATTGGGAAATTATTAGCTTAATATATCATGTAAGACATATGCACTTCACAGGTACTATACTATAAGTTGGGTCATCATTTGATACCATTCTATATCTGTTATACTATGACATACTATAAAGGTCTATGTTATTTCTAAAGATGTATAAAAAATACACATACATTAAGGAAAAAGGAAATCAATAGGAAACAAGGAAGAAAAAACAGCACTTTCTGAAGATAATGACTGTGCATGAGAATATGTAGGAATTAACAAAAATTATGAGAGGAAAAAATTAGTCATATTGTAGTCTATGCTTACATAGAAGAATATTGGAAAAAATTGAAAAAAAAAAGACATTTGTGCTCATTTCCTGTGACTCATCTAATAACCTTGATGACTTACAGCAACAGAAATGGTTTCCTTTATATTTCTGGAAGTCAGATATCCAAAATCAGTATCTTTGGGTATCAGGGTTAACACCTTGTGTTTGCATTCCCTCCCACCGCTCTGGGAAAAATCGGTTTCTTGTCTCCTGCACGTTCTGGTGGCTACTGGTATCCCTTGGCTTGTGGGCAATCCCTCCAAAGTGCCTTTCTGGTCATATTACCTTCTCTTCTTTTGTCACTGTAGTAAAATCTGACCATTTAAGTTTTCATGGAGTATTTTATAGAAATTGACAAAGTATTAATAAAATCAAATTAGAAAAACATATTAATTTAGTCAATGAATTGATATAATTTAAAAAGTAGTGATAACAAATTTACCATGCCAGGGTTTTTTTTTTTTTTTTTTTTTTTTACAGTTCCAGAATTATTTATTGATTTATTTACCTACCTCTTTTTATTTATTTCATTTTGTTTTTCCTTTCAAATATTTATTTAAATTCTGGTTAGTTAGCATACATCGCAATATTGGTTTCAGGAGCTCCAGTTTTTAAAATACATCAAAATTTGTAATCACCAAAATCTTTTGACATAACATTTAAAATAGTGAAAAATGATAATTGTAAAGAAAACTGACTATAGAAGTTCCAAGTATGATCAAAAAGGAATACAGAAAACTGAGTAAATAAATATGTTCTTTGGGGCTTGAACTATAAGAGTAATTAATTTATTCTATTCTTCATCCCATCTGTTGAAATAAACTGCAAGAAATAGAGAGAAAATGAACCAATTTGTGAAATTAAAGGAAAAAACTATAAAATTTATTTTGAATATAAAGAAGGTTGACAATGATGAAATGCATGATCACGTTAAAGCTGTGATGGAAGGCAACCCCAGTGGCACAGTGGTTTACTGCCGCCTGCAGCCCAGAGAGTGATCCTGGATACCCGGAATCAAGTCCCACGTTGGGCTCGCTGCATGGAGCCTGCTTCTCTCACTGCCTGTGTCTCTGCCTCTCTCTCTCTGGTCTCTCATGAATAAATAAATAAAATCTTAAAAATAAATAAATAGAGCTGTGATGGATGTGTATATGTATATCATTCATAAAACTCCATAGCAAAATTGTGTCAAGGGGGATGTTTGGAAGCAACTAGTAGAACACTTAACATAGTGACTTCAGCAATAATGGCATTTATGGATCTCAAACAAAAAGAGGTCCAGAGATTGGCAATCCTGAGCTGGTACCACTCAGTTTTACCAAGAGTATTCTTCTACTCACTTGTCTGCAACTGATTGCTTTTTTGGCTAGAGGTTTATTGAAATATGGTTGCCAGATGACTGCAACACCTCCAGACATCATGACTGCATTCAAAGCAAATAATCATGGAAGAGGTTGATAACAATGGGTTTTTTCTCAAGTGGTTTTCTTTCTTTCTTTTATTTTTTAAACAAAAAGGAAAAATAATTCCAAGTTGGTGTTTTGTTTTGTTTCGCTTTTTAGGAAAGCAAAATAAAACAAAGCATCTTAGTCATCTTAGTCTCAACAGCAAGGAATAGGTGATAAAGTCACTTCTGGTGGCAAAAATGGATATCTGGCAAGGAAGAATGAAATCTGTAGGCTTACATAATCATTATCAATCCCTGGGGTTGGGCACATAATTCTTTTAAACAGAACTAGTATATTTTAGCCAGGAAAAATAGGTAGAATGACTATTGGTTAAAAGCTAGAAAGTGTGTGGCATAAACCTCTCACATTATTGCAGTACCTGGTGGATAGTATATGATGGTAAAATGATAAATCCATATGTGTCTACAAAAAAACTCTAGGATACTAAAATATGCCTATTAAATAAACAGAGGTAAGTTAAAATGATGGTATTCATAATTCATCCATTTAGTCATAATTACTGAGTGTTTATATATCAGGCACTAGGTATATGCTAGTGAATGAAATGATCTCTACCGCAAGAGTGAAACTAAGATTTGATGGCTGACCTAGTAAAAACTGATTAAACTCTCGAAATCTAGTGTGCTTACATGTCACTAATGGTATTTAAAATAAATAGTTTCAGTTTCCTTGGAGATAAATCTTGAAACTCTTAATAACATCTATAAAACTATACGGCCAATTCTATGGATGTATTTCAATTTTTCAAAAGTCATTTTTTAAATGTATATGGTCATTTAATGAAACACTGGAAACAATCAAATATCTAACAGCAAGTGAATGATTTATTAAACCCTGCTTTATTCATGCATTAAAATGCAATATGGCTATTACAAATGTAAGATCTGGGGCAATAAGCCTAACACAAAAATGTGTATGTGAAATAACACAAAAATGTGTATGTGAAATAACAATGTGTGAAAAAGCATGTCAAACAATTGAAACTAGTAACGATTTCCTTAGCTTTCATAGATCTGAGCTCTATTCCTTCTTTTATATTACTCAGGATGTGTCTCCTCTTCCTTAACGGACCATCACCAATACCTTACCTTCTGGGAAGTCTTCCTTGCTACTTCATCCCTATTCAATTAGTTGATTTTTCCTCAACACTAATAACCTTTACTAATTTCTATTTTATCTGTTATCATGATGTATCAAAATTAGTTATATATGCTTCTGTCTCTTTGATCATCTCTCTAAGGGAAGAAGCAGTATGTTATCTACTTCCAAATTCCTGCCACTTGAGACTGACATTTTATTCTTGTGTCCTCAGTATCTATGAATATGTCTGTCACAGGGAAGGCGTTCCAAAAACACTTGTTGAGTGAATCTGGTTAGTGCTCAATAAATACTGGCTGAATGAGTGAATGAATTCTCATAGGATTTTAATTATATTCATAATCAGAACTGAATTTCAAAATGTTTAATAAAAATTAAAATTTATTACATACTTTTTTCTGGAGAAAATTTAATATTATTTTACATGTTTTTAAAATGTGACATCTAATTAAATATGTACAGAACTTTGAATATATATATATATATATATATATATATATATTATATTTTGTGATACATCCCATCATTTGATTTATCTGGACCTCCCTGTCTGGCCTATTGAACGTGACACCACACTTGAACTAGCATACTGCTTTATTAAGCCTGCCATATATAGTAGGCAGACTGGATGCTATTAATGTAGCTTATTATCCTTGAATAACTACATGCAACTACATGCAGTTTAAGATCCAGGGTAACTGTACACTTGTGTTTTTGTTTCTTTGTTTGATTGTTTACACCTACATGAAAACAGAATGAGGAGGAAATCTGGTTACCCATGCAATGGAATAAGAAAAAAAGTCTCATCTTCTTTTACTGTTTCTCAATAGATTACCAAAAGATAGCATTCACTGATCTTGTAACCTTACATATGTCACAAAAGAGTGTGTTTTATTTAAATATACCGAAGACAAAGTCTTGTGAGACTTCACTTGAATTAACACCAGGCTTACACAAAGGAAAAAGTACTAAATGTGTGGTTCAAATAAGAATATATACATACAAGTTCCCCTAGAGCCTTTGAAATCAACCCAAAATATCCTGGCTCTCTATTCCAAAGTGTTAATTAGAGTGGTAGGGCAATTCTACTTTTTTCCCACTTTTGTGGAGGTTTTGATGCTCTATCCAATAAAGACAAGTATCTAGACTGCATTAAATGAATGATTCTCAAAAGCTGCTGACAAAGATAGACAAAATCTAGAAAGTCTTTGATGTTGAATACATGATACTGTTTTCATTACGTATTTCCACAAATCCCCATAAAAATTAAGTTTTGGCTCCTTTTGAGGACTAAGGTGTGTGTGTGTGTGTGTGTGTGTGTGTGTGTGTGCTGTGACAGGGAGGAGGGGTGGTGTTGGTCCGGAAAAAGATATGAAAAGATGCAATGCAAGAAACAAGAATCCTCTTCCCTTTCTCTTAGCCAAATGGTTTGGGTTTAACTGCCCTTGTTTGTGTTGGACCTGAAAAGAAAAGTGAAGCATTTTAATCTCCTTTTTAAAAACATACAGTCTTATGGAAATTTAAGTCAACAGCTGTTCAACTGTCAAGTCACCAGCTAAATTCAAATCCGAGAAAAGAAGAAAATCTGTTTAAGTGAAAGCTTGTTTGAATAAAGGCCGTGGGTTTCAGTATCTGTGTGTGTGTGTGTTGGGGGGGGATGGAATAAAGATTGTTACTGAATTAAAGGATCTTTTTCTAAGATGACTTTTCTTTGTTGAAAACGTTGGAAAGCCATCATTGGATATGAAATCAGAACCTGAAGTATGTCCTCTGTAGGTTTATCAGAAGGTTGTGGGAATAGAATACCACCAGGTCTTGAACTCAAGGTCAGAGGTTTGACTGACACAATACCTAAAATATAGAAAGTGGTCTAGAAAAATGTATGTTGGCAGAATGAACGAAAAGAATAGTCAGGGATTCCTGGGTGGCTCAACGGTTTGGTGCCTGCCTTCGGCCCAGGGTGTGATCCTGGAGTCCTGGGATCGAGTCCCACGACGGGCTCCCTGCATGGAGCCTGCTTTGCCCTCTACCTGTGTCTCTGCCTCTGTGTGTGTCTGTGTGTGTGTGTGTGTGTGTGTCTCATTAAGAAATAAATAAAATCTTAAAAAAAAAAAAAGGTCAAAGATGGTGGTTCAGTCAGTTAAGCACCTGCAGTCAGGTCAGATCGTGATCCTAGGGTCTTGGGATCAAGCCCCGCATTGGGCTCCCTGCTCATCAAGGAGTCTGCTTCTCCCTCTCTCTCTTCCCCTACTCCCCACTCATGCTCACTCTCTCCCTCAAATAAATAATAAATAAAATCTTAAAAAAAAAGAACAGTCAAAGAAATCAAGTGGTCACTGCTCGCCCGCATTTTCCAAAGGTCTTATATAATTGAGTTCTTTTTTAGAAAGATTAATGATAGTTGGCAGGATATGTAGTTGTGTGAAAGATAGACAATTATTTGAGTACTTTTTAACAGTTCAGAAAATTAAGATATAAACTCTTGGTGGAGCATGAGAATAGCCTGTCTCATTATGATATTGAATAATGGGTTAATTATTTTTCTTCATATGTGATACAAATCTGTGTTCATATGTGTGTTGCAGTTGAAAAGGTATAATAAAATAATGTGATTTTTTTCCCCCAAAGTAGGCTGTCTGGCTAAAAGGCTCTGCATTCCATAAATGTATTGACCTTGATGAAAACATACTGATTAAAGACCGGACATTAGATTTGCAGATGCAGAAAATCAATTGTGTTAATATATTAAATACTTATCATACTCTTACAATGATTCACACTAAAAAGACTTAGGAAGACCAACACATAAATAAAATGGCAATGTATGGGTTTATTATGGTGGTGGTTTCTCTAACCACCTTCAGCCCTGCTGTACGTCACGCAGACAGAGCTGGAAACTATTGGGACTATAGTTATTCCTTCTGAGTCAGACTATCAGACTAGATGCTCACATATCAAGCTGCTAAAAGGCGTTCTCCATCCATTGCTGTTCTGTTTTCTGTTTAAATTGATCAATGTCCCATGTGTAAGGCTTCCTTTTTATCCTGTATACGTCTTTTTCTGGGACCTAGCTCTCAACCACACCCTTACCTCTGCAACTCTCCCACCTTAATTTCAAGAGCTATCAAGCTGGAATCATCTCAAAAGCCTGTCTTCAACTTCTTCAATTCTTTGCCATAATTGAAACTTGATCCTCAGTACCACTTTTTCATTCCCTCTTGAATGCTAGATGTTTATTTTCCCACCTCCATATACCTGGATAGTGAGGCAGGGTTTCTGTACTCCATACTCTATAGTACTACTTCTAGTAACAAGTCCTCCACTCTCTTATAAGACTAACACACACACACATACACGCACACACATTCCAACTCATTTCAGATTCATGATATATTCCTCACTGACTTCTTATTGCTATCATGAGCAAAGAAATCCAAAACACTAAGAATTATTTGTCAAAACTTGTGGTGACTTGATCATTAACATTATCTCTACCCAAATCCCGTCATTGTCATCCTTGATGACACCTGTATAAACATGTACTCTCTACCCTTAAAGTCCTCATCTCTAAAGTCTCTAAAGACCTTATCCTCAGCTACCTGATACATCCCTACGTCCACATTCTGAATTTTCTTACAAATGTGGATTATTTCTACCATGCAATCGCTGCTTCAAGCATCACACTCTCTGAGTCTAACTTGCTTTCCTGTTTATATTTATTTCTGGACATTAATGAAAGTTCCAGTTCATTGCTTTTCTGAATTAATATGGTCTTTGAGGCATCTTATTTTGGTTACCAACATTCCTTTCCAGTCATAAACACTTGCAGTAAATATTACTCCAAGCTTCTTGATTTATTTACTACATTAAAAATATTAGTCCTTACATTTTTTTTTTCAAAACTGGGACCCAACAATGCCTCCCAGCCCCCAACAGAAAAACAATCTTATCTCTTACTTTGCAGAGAAAAATATGACGATATCTCCTTTAATTTCCTACTTCCAAACATGCAGAACTACTTATACCTGCCTCTTTTTGTCCTGCATTCCTCTGCTTAAGCACATGGATTTTAATGTCATTTCCTCACACATCCTTAGTAACCTTTTCTTACAGAGTTCCTCAACACCTTGTATGCATTTAATAATGCCTTCACAGTCAGATCATTACAAGGTTAATTAGTTGTATATGTATTTAATTGCATGTGCGCATGTGAGTCTGCATATATACATACATGTACACATACATACACACACATATACAGTTGTTCCACTTGAAACTATGTTGCTTTCTAACTTCACAGATTTTTTTCAACTTTGCGCAGAATATGAATAGAAATTTTAAAATAAACTTCTATTTAGACTACTGAATATTAAATAAATTAAAATGCCTAAAAAAGATTTCTATTTCAAATCTGAGAACTAAATATTTTTCTGTATTTGAAAAAAAATCATAACAGTTTATAGACAGGAAGGTTATTTACAACTATTTTAAAGACAGATTCTTCCTTTATATGATAGATTGATATAAATTAATAACTGTGTTGTATATGATTGGAAAACTATGGCTAAAACCATCATTCTTCCTCTAGTGAATATGTGCAAAACCATCTCTTATATTCATGATTGTATCTCATCTAGTACGGTGAGAAATAATACCCAAATTTTTATAATTCTTTCCTACTGCCTCTGCTTCTGCCGTATATAATTTCTTATGACATGGAAAACTTTTAACTAACTCTGAGTCACACACATACATGCAAACATGTATTTATGCATATGTAAACATGCATGTGTATGTTTGCATATTGTATGTTTATATCTGCCTGCAGTTATAGAACAATAACAGCACATCTGATATTTATGTGGCTCCCCTCTCCCTCTTAAGGTAGGAGCACCTGTTCTTAATAGGCCTTTTGTTCATGGATGTCCTCAAAAGTTGTCCCCATTTGTACAAAAGAGCTCATTCTCTCTCTTTTAGTGTGGCATCCACCACTTTTCCCCTCTTATTTGTCTTGGGGGAAGATGATACAGTGCAGACCCAGGGCACTGATTTCACAGCGAGTCAGTCATAACCGTAGATTTGCAGGCTCTGCAGTCTCTGTGGCTTCTACCACCATCATGTCCTGAGATGTGAGAACAGATGTTGATCGCTTTTTAGTAGCATAGGATCCCATTGTGCCACAGGTTTTGGTGCAATTTCCCACCTCTGCACAAACCACAGTGATTATTCTTGCATGCTAAAATACACCTTGGGCTGTCGCAAGAAAAATAATTCTCATCCCCTGACTCATTAACCCCTAAACTCTCGGACCACACACAGCCTGTCTTAGGACAGATGGGGATTCAAAGTGCCTACCATGTACCAAGGAGAATGTTGATTTTGTAATGGAAAAACCAAAAGAAGAAAACTCTAATATGATAGATTTTTTTTGGACGATATGAGAGATTTATGTGAACCACTAACACTTGGCCATAGGAAAGGTGAAGTGTTAGGAAAGCATAAAAGGGGAGATATTTTATTCTGCCTAAATGTTAAAGATAATCACAGAAGACAAAGCCTTTATTTAGCAGGGTCTTTGATGATTAGGATAACTTCACTGAAGAGACAGAAGAGGGTGAGGAATTCCAAAGACCAAATTGGTTGAGCAAAAGGAGTAAGTCATTGAAATTTATTCAGGTTTGGAGGATTACAGAATATTTTCATCTGATTAGAGATTAAAATCTCAAATGTCTTTATGGCTAAGGGAGGTTCTAAAGGCAAGCCAACTAGATAGTGGAAGATGGCAAGGAACAATTTGTAAAGAATATATATATATATATATAGTATTTGTGTAATCTAATCTGTGAGCAAGTTTCTGATGTTCAATTTCAGCTAATTGTTGCTACGTTGGAATAATGAGTTGGCAAAGAAAAGATTTTTTATTTTTAATTTTACTAGAGAAACTGAAAAAAATATGGATTTTTAATGTAAAACATTCCCATTTTTAAAATGTTGATAATTGTGTTCTTGTGTAATGTATTATATTTTTTATTAATTATCTTTAAATAATTTTTATTTATTTATTTGTGTGAAGGCTGAAGGTTGACACTGTTTCGGCATTATCTCCTTGGACTATCAATTTACGACCTGATGGTTAAAATATAAGTGTTGGGGAGATGTACTGTAAGATATTTATACTGAGTTAAATTTGTTTTCCCAAGATCTGAATTAATAGGCCAATCCTGCCCAACTCAGAATGTTTCAACACCACTCTTGGCAGTCTTCCTTTACCATCTTTTTATTATTCCTTCCTTTGACTCATTCTTAACTTTGTTTCTTTCTAGACCCTAATCTTGGATTTATCTCCATCCTAAAGGTTTTCTTTGATCTACTTTAACTTGGTCTTTTGAAGACTGTTTCTTTGTCTCCTTGGCCAACATTTGTTCTTTCCTTCTGGTTCTTCTGAATTTAAACTATATCCAGGTGGTTTGTATTGTGTAATCATTCCCTCAGGATTCAAATTCTATATGGCTGGTCAAGATCCTGGTGAGAAAATATTGCCCCCACATAGGAGAGAAGTTGTACAGATGAATTTGGCTCAGAAAGGATTTTGGAAATGTGTTGTCTACTATGCTAAGGGACTAGGAATATATGGATGTGAAAGTAGGGCACTATCAAGCATTTATAGGTAAAAAATAAACATGACTCAATTTGAGATTACATAACCATAGTAAGAAAATGGATCATGAATTGGAATAGAAGCATTTAGTCTAAAATATGCAAATATTTCAAGATCAAAACAAATTCTATTTCCTTCTTTTTTCAACACCTTCAATCCTGATTATTCACACATTTCTGTAAAATCTTAACCATTTATTGTCTGTGTTATATTAGTTATCATTAATATTATTTTCTCTCTCTCATTTAATTCAATTATGATACAGAATATGTTTGAAAACTTTCAATTATTTTGAATTTCTGATCCTAAAAGGGTATGTTTTGTTACACAGAATGTGGTATTTGTGACCACTATGTGGACTCTTTGGTGAATATACATTTAGGTGATATCCTGTGTTCACTTGAATCTATATTCTTCTGTATATGAGTGGAATATACTATAAATATCAATTGGATCATTCAGTGGTTAGTATTTTCATGCCATCTGTATGCAAACTGGTGCAGCCACTGTGTAAAACAGTATGGAAGTTCCTTAAAAAGTTACAAATAGAACTACCCTATTATCTAGGAATCTCACTACTGGGTATTTACCCCAAAAATACAAAGACTAGTGTGCATTCATCTTGATGTTTACAGCAGCATTATTCACAGTAACCTAATTACGGAAGTAGCCCAACGGTTCACTGATAGAAGAATGGGTAAAGAATATCTAGTATAGATAGATGGTAGAGGTTAGATAGATGATAGATAGATGATAGATAGATAGATGATAGATAGATAGATAGATAGATAGATAGATAGATAGATAGATAGAAGGGGATATCATTCAGCCATAAAAAAGAATGGAATCTTGCCATTTGCAATAATACAAGTGGAGATAGAAAGTATACTGCTAAATGAAATAAGTCAGAGAAAGACAAATATCATGTGATTTCACTCATGTGGAATTTAAGAAACAAAACAATTAGCAAAGGGAAGAAGGAGGCAGAGAAAGAGAAACCAATAAGCAGACTCTTAACTATAGAAAACAAACTGATGATTAGCAGAGGGGAGCTGGGTAGGCGGATGGTTGAGATAGGTGATGCAGATTTAGGAGTACATTTGTCATGGCAAGGACTGGGTGATATAAGAAATTGTTGAATCAACTATATTATGCTCCTGATACTAATGTAACATTATGTTAACTGTACTGGAATTTAAAACTAAATTAAATTAAAATTTTAAAAAGGAAAAAAAAAACATATGAGCTGTCATCTGACACCTGTTATGGTCATTATCAAAAAACAAAAGGATATTGTGAGGATGTGGAAATTGGAGCCCTTGTGTACTGTTGGTGGGAATGTAAAATGTCCACTCACTATGGAAAACAGTAGGGAGGTTTCCCCAAAAAACAAAAACAAAAACAACAAAAATCAAAGCAACAAAACCTTTTATGTAATCCAGCAATCCTATCACTGGGTATTGATCCAAACAAATTGAAATCTAGATCTCAAAGAGATATTTTTACTCCCATATTCATTACAGCATTATTCACAAGAGCCAAGTTATGGAAACAATCTAAGTGTCCATCAGTGGATGAAAGGATAAAGAAAATGTGGTATATATACACAATGTAGTATAATTTAGCCCTATAAAAGAATGAAAACCTGTCATATGCTACAACATGGACAAACCTTGAGGACGTTAAACAAAATAAGCTGTCACAGAATTATAAACACTGTCTGATTCCTCTTATATGAGGTATCTAAAGTAGTCAAACTCATAGAAAAAGAAAGATAGTGGTTTCCAAGAGCTGGGGGGAGGTGAAAATATGTAGTTTCTACTCAATGGGTATGAAATCTCAGTTAAGCATGATGAAAAAGTTTGAGAGATCTGATGTGTAACATTGTACTTATAGTTAAAGATACTGCTCTGAAGGCTTAAAATTTTTAAGAGGGTAAACCTCATGATATATGCTTTTTAGCATAATGAAATAAATTTTAAAAATATTGATAGATTCATTTTTTAAAGATTTTTATTTATTTATTCAAGAGAGACACACACACACAGAGGCAGAGACGCAGGCAGAGAGAGAAGCAGGCTCCATGCAGGGAGCCTGATGCGGGACTGGATCCCCGGTCTCCAGGATCACGCCCTCAGCTGAAGGCAGGCACTAAACCGATTAGCCACCCAGGAATCCCAAAACATTCATTGCTAAAGACCAAATCACTATCTATGGCTCTCCTCACCCCCAAACTGAGTATCATAACATCCAGAGGTTGCATTCTGCATTTTAAAATAAAATAAGCATGAGTTTTCTATTTACATGTGGCTTTGGCCATCTAATTGGTTGTATTTACTCTACAGAAACATACAGTTTAATAACCATTACCTTGATAGCCCATCTCTTGTGGTGCGGTTTCATTATACCTCTGTGGTTTTCTAGACTTTTCTCAGGTTTATGATCCAAACATCCTTTCTTCCATAGCTCTTCAGTCAAGGATGAAATTTTCATTATTTCCAGGGAGGGAGAGGTTTGGCAGCAACTGAGACTTACGTTGTTTATTATGTTTTTAATGTTATTACTGTTATTAGTAGTAAACATTGATTAAATGTCTCTTGTGCAGTAAATGAGGTGGGTTATTGAAAACTGACATCCTTTGACGGGAAGCTGCCCTCCTTTAAAAATATGATAAACCCCTCTGCCTAAAGAAAATACAGTGCTACTTACATTTGCTTCATGGAACTATAAAACTCAAGACTTGGAAGAAAGTTAGTTGTCAGCTAATCCAAAGTTCCCGGGTGGGTTCAAGTTCCAGTACAACATCCCTTTGCTACAACAGTTCCTGAGCCTTTCCAGGAAGTAAGATCCATTATTAGATAGCCCTAAATGTTATAGAGTCCTTTCTTTTCTTGAGATAAAACCTAGGATAATTCATCTAAGACAAGGTTATGGTCAAGATAACCTCTGAATATTAGGGCCATTATTTTGAACACAAGACAGGAATTATTTTTATCTGCTTCTCCCTGCACAGAGGGAAAATGTCCAGTAATGAGGTTATCAATAGATTGCTGTGAGGCCATTCAGCATAAGGCATATGGAGATATCTTTGTGATGGTCATTCTGTAGTCTATAGCTGGTGTTTCTTTCTTGGCCAGGATGGGAGGGAAGAGAAAACTAAGTATGGTAAGAGTGACTATCTTTCCTTTGGGTAAACTCCTAACTTATCACTATGCTTTTACATAGTGTCAGGTTCATCGCGGGGATATCCAAGTGTGTGCACCTAGGATTTAAAAAGATTAATGCACATTGATTAGAATGTGAAATCCCAAGAAAAGAACTATCAGTATTTTGTATTCGTTTTCTAGGCCTGATGTAAGAAAATACCCAAAATTGGGTAGCTTAAACAATAGATATTTATTGCCTCATAATTCTGGAGGCTAGAAATCTAAAGTCAAAACTGTGTGGCAAGATTGGCTCTTATGGAGGGCTGTGATGGAGAATCTGTTCCAAGCCTGGCTTCTAGCTTCTGGTGGTTTGCTGGTATTTTTGGCATTCTTTGCATTATAGATGAGTCACCAAAATCTCTGTGTTCAAATTCATGTAGTGTTTTCCCTTTCTGTCATATTGGATTAAGAATTTATCCTACTCCAGTATGAACTCATTAACTAATTACATCTACATCAAAACTATTTTTTAGAAATGTCACATTCTGACATAGTGAAGGGATTAAGACTACCATATGACTTTTTGGAGGACACAATTCACCTATAACAAGTATGTAAGTAACATGTTGAATATTAAAAAAAAAAACTAATCCATGAACCATGGGAATCCCTAAAAACCTAAGTGGATGGTCAAGAATTCCAAATAAAATCACAATTATAAGCAAAATCCCAAATAAATATAGTTGCATAACCATACAGTTAATTGGATGAGTGCTGGGATTAAGCTTTCCTTTATAATGACTTTGCATTCTCAGATGTAAGACAGCCCTCCTTGCTGCTTTAACTTTAATCTGTGCAGGATCTATGCAAAAGAACGACTTTTTTTGTTGTTCTTTTGTTTTGTTTTATTTTGTTTTTACAGAGCTCAGCTTCAATGATATAAATAAAGGAAAAAGAGGTGCAGATAATCAGAACAACAAATAATCAAAGAAAAACAATATGTCATTTTTAATAAAATGGCAACAGATTTATCTTCCAGGATATGGCTTGCTTAGCTTGTTTTTGTGTTACAGGAATTTTCCATAGGCGGTATATGGAGGTGGAAAATGTAGAGTTATGCCTTTTACTCTCTATGTAATTTGGATCTTGCTATTTTACCTTTAAATTTATAATCTACAGATGGAACATTTACATATGGAAAGTGAAAAGAATAAATTCACTCATAATGTAGTGTGGTATCCATAGATTTTGCTCCTGGAATATTAGTATTATTTTTGTTTTCTCTCCTCCAGATTTTACTCCCACTCTCCTCACTAAGAATATGATTGACCATGGCCCCACCATACATTGGTTTTGGGCAAGGGGTGAAAATTATTTGTAGAGGTACATTTGTTGAAGAAAATGTGCAAATGGGGAAGCCTGGGTGGCTCAGGGGTTTAGTGCCTGCCTTTGGCCCAAGGCATGATCCTGGGAGTCCCTGGATCAAGCCCCACACTGGGCTCCCTGCAAGGAGCCTGCTTCTCCCTCTGCCTGTTTCTCTGCCTCTCTCTCTCTCTTTCCCTGTGTCTCTCATGAATAAATAAAATCTTAAAAAAAAAAAAAAGTTTTGTTTGCAAATGCAGTTACAAGCACTACATTCAGGGGTCTGAGAACATTTATTTTCACTTGGTATTCAGACTTAACTACTAAGCATAGCAAGTGTAGGTCCACAGACACATACCTCCAGTTTTTAAATTCCACAGCTGGGAAAACAGAAGTTTTGTGTTTTTTGTTTTTGTTTTTGTTTTTGTTTTTCATAAACTCTGATAGCAAAATCTAACCTCACGTGAATCGATCTGGTTGTAAAACCTGAGGTCATTCCCACTCCGTATGAATGTTACCATAGAAATGTTAACATTCTGATTATTGGCCTCTCGGAGAGGTTTAAGGTAGATGTACTGTATTACTTTTCCAAACTCCAAAATTCTGAATTCCTAAGCAAATCTGGCCCCAAAGATTTCCATTTAGGAATCGTGGATGTACGTTTCCTCTCTTATTTTCTAGAGAAAATTCTATAACTTGGTAAATGTCACAGAGGTATTCAGTACTGTGTGATTTTCTTTGTGTATTTTTGTTCTTATTCTGTAGGTATGAAGCCAACATCATCATTCATCCATTTTGTGAGACACATTCTGAAAGACTGGAACTGTATTTCCTATAAGAGGATTTACAGGATGGTAATTAACTGGGAAGTGACTCTCCACCCATATGCTCACATGGTAAGTCAGAAGGTCTACCAGTAATGCTGGTAATGATTTCAGTAGGGTTGCTCTTCATTGTTGTTGGTGATGGCTACGGGTATTGTTATCACGTGGGTTGCTGGAGTAATTCATTCGTGACAGACAAAATAATTTATTAAACACCAGTGTCTTAGAGCTTGAAGACATAATTCATTCTGCCATGGTGATGCATAGGTACGGGAGGCTGGGATGCACAGGGTCAGATGAGATTTTGGCTTTTAAGATTGAAAAGTTCTATATTAGATAAAGCAGGTCTCCCGGGAGACAGTTTCATTATATCCCCAATGTTAGCAACATTTCTCTGATAGACAAAATTTTCATTTTCCTTGTTTCATTCCATTGGTCCCAGCTATATCCTTTTGCACTGCTCGAAATAATTCAATATTTTAGCTCTTAGTAAAGGGCTCCTTTCACTTCCATTTCCTACTCCCACATTATCCAATAAAACCTTCGGCTTAAATTTGCTATTCTTTAATATCCTTTAATTTTATTCTCTGGACCTCAGTCTATGATTCATCTACCTTTTACTACCCTGAGTTTCCCTAGCAGTTATGGTCAGAGCTACTTAATGAGAATAATAATACATTTTTATACAATAGTAGAATCAAATGCAGCAATTCATATCTTTTTTGCTAAAAGTTCCATGGTGATACAGGCTTTTTTTTTTCCTCTGCCAAATGCCAGTTGCTTTCCAATTGCTATTAGGACAAATAAAACCTAAAAAAAATGATGATTTTATGATAATTAAAAGCCAAAAAGTAGCTGGACTTTTTTCCCATTTAACAGTTGCAAGCACCAAACTGACTTTCTCTTCTGTAATTAGCTGAGAATTGACATTTTGTTATTTTCTTTGTTTTCCTCGCTTGATTTTTAAATGACTATTTTTATCAACTTACATATCCTCAATATCTTATTTAGAAAATTTCAAACTCAATCTCCTTTGACTGTTATGTTTTTTTCTTCTTCTTCTCCATTTCCATTTGTTTTAATGGTGCTAAAGGAAGTTTATTAAAAACTCCCCTCCATCCATTATTTTTTGTACCTTGTGCTTAGCAAAATGACTTGCAAGATAGGAGAGTGAATGTTACATGAATTCTATTCCAAGCAAAATTTGCACTATTGTGAGGAAAACATATATAAAACATTAAAAAGGCTAGCATGCCTTCATGCAGGGGTGAGTGTGTGTGGGTGAGAAGGGACCATGAGGTATCAATAGTGAAGAGTGAGCTAGTACAGACATCCAAATACATATCATGCTGATGTCACTTTAAATTTTCTTACTTGCAACACAATTAAGATTCAAGCCAATTCTGGGATATATCATAAATGAAAGGTGACCACAAAATGTTTTCCACTTCTCCCCTCCAAACATGGAGACCGCTTTGGAGGCACTTGATTTTGAGCTGGCCTCGTACCTTGCTTTGACTAATAGAATGTGGTGAAGTGGAGTTGTAGTTCTGAACCTAACCCTCAGAAAGCCTATGAAACTTCAATTCTCATCTTCTGGAAACACTGAAGCTACCATGTGAAGAATCCCAGGCTAGCCATCTTGAGGATGAGACCATATTGCAAAAAGGGTTCTACAAAAAACCAGCAACATCCATCAAGACTATGGCGGTCAACTTGGCCTACAGAGTCCCAGAGAGGCTGTCAGATGCCAGTGGCTACGTAAGTGACCCCAGACAAATCCAGCAGAATACCCCAGCTGAACTCAGGCTCACGGGCAAATGAATTTATTGTTATTCAATAAATTCTACCGGTATTGTTATACTGGTAGACAAGGCAAGGGGCGTTTGGTCGGTTGGAGGAAATACTTTTAACTGTTTTCTATGATGATACAGTGTTTATGTTTTCTCTGGCAGTACACAGTAGGCCTACTGTAATGTCAGATGCACCACAATCACAATCAAGCAGTTGTGTGACAACGAAGCTCTTTGTAGAGTCTGCAGGCGATAGTTTGTGTCTCAAATGTTTGACCTTTTAATTTAAAATGATTGCACCTGCTACTTGGAGAACAAAAAACAAAAACAGATGCTGATGATACACATTTTGCATTTCTTTAAATTCAGATTATTTGCATCAGAATAACATATGTACAGAAACATTTCTCACCCCTCCCTGCTACTGATTTCCACTTCTTGGAGCCAATCACTTTGAAATCTTTTCTCTCTTCCTTGGCTATTTACTTGCACATCTTCATGTCACATGCTTACAAAGAATACATTTAGATTTGCAATTTCGGATATTAAGTCCAGATTTCCTACTGTGGGCGGGGAGGATTTAGCACTTCCAAGTACATCATGACTTTCACCACACCTACTTCCCCTCCTCTTTTTCCCCAATATATTAACTTTTTGTTTAATTAATATCCAGCATTAAATTATGATTATGCCTTAAATATTTTTCAAGGTAAGACTATGCAATGTGCACTTTTTAAGCCTGTGATCCTTTTTTATTTTCTCTCAAGTTAATAATTGCTTCTATTGTTCATTTTCTTAGTCTTCAATGTCTCCAGTGCTAATGTATGATCAAACTCGCCTCTGCATGTGTAAAACTTACCACAAAATGATAAACCACATCTGGGAATCAACAAACTTAATATTTTTCCTTGCAGAAAAAAAAAAAAAAAAGAAACTTTAACTTCTGTTTCCCTGTTCGGTATGGACCTGGGGCTGCAGGGACAACAGATAGCCTAGACTTTGAACTTACCTTAACCACAATCCTGAGAATTCCTTTTCCTCTCTGCCACATTGGACTCATTTTGCCTAGATCCCACGTCTTTTTCTATTTCTTGGATAAATGCCCCATTTTGTTGAGCCCATTCTCCAGTAAGTTCATCATCCCAAAGGATGAATATAAACCGAATCACCTTGATGTAGAAATCCAGAAGTTCCATGCACCCTGAACTCTGGGTGGATGGGGATGCCTAGGGGATGAGCAGCTCTATCAGCAGCTGTGACATTCAAGGAAATCATCTGAGACATTGTCTGGGATTATTTTAAATCTCTGCTCATGGTTGTTGCTTTTTACTGGGATGGTATTATGGAATACAGGTAATTTTCCCTTCAAATTTTGAAAACATTGCTTCAAAGTGATTCAACTTGTTGATATTTTCTGAGCTGAAAACCTAATTTTTTTTTTTCCTGCAAACATTTAGAAATTTTTATCCCCAGTTTCTGAAGATTTCTAGTGCTGGGATCTGGCATGGATTACCTTTTATTTTACTTTTATTGAGCTTACTGCAGGCCCTTTCTCTTTCCATATCTATGTTCTTTTGAATATGGAAAATTGAATTTATTTGTTTGATGTGTAATTTTTCCTCTTAATTTTCCAAACCCCTTTTTTTAGTACCATTCTTATTCACATTCTGGGTTTATTCTCTAATTTGCATGTCTTTGTCCTTAAATTTATATCTATTTTTATATCTCCTAAATCATTCTTTACAGGGCTTTTTAAACTTATTTTCCCAATGTCTATTGTACTTTTTAAAATTTCTGCTGACCTATTTTTAATTTCTAAGAGCTTATTCTTGTTATATTAATATTCTCTTAAAAAACATTTTGTTGTTCAGTTGATGAGATATTTTTGTTTCTTTCAGAATATTAATTATGGTATTTTTATATATTTTTCTGCTAGGCATTATCTCTGTTTTTTTTTTTTTTTAATTCTTATATTTTGTAGGCTTGGATTGTTTTCTTTCTTTTTAGAAACTTTTCATGAGCACCTCATAATCCTTGGCCAGCTTTCCTTTCTAAAGAGGGGTCTCAAAAAAAAAGAAAAGATAGATATGTATGAACCTGGTATGTTAATTGGTAGGAAAATAAGAGCGCAAATATGTGACTATTTTTTTAATGGAGTCTGTCCGTATGTCTATATCTATAGGTCTTTTACAAATCTCCATCCATTTGAGTTTTGAGTGTGGATTGCAAGTTTATCTCTATTTTGTAGAGCCTTGGATTTCAGTTTTGAACTGTATTCTAACCATTTCTTTATCTATTATTCAACTTGCACATTTTATTGATGTGACCAAATGACCAAATTATCCTCTCATTCATTCTATTTATGCTTGTGGGCATATGCTTTTATTTAAAAAAATCATTTTTAATAGAAGTTCTGGGAAAGATTGGGGGTTCAAAAATATGCTCAATCTACATATTTTATCAGACATGTTTTGATACTTTTATTTTTGCTCAGATGTGTATTTTTAAAAATGCTATCACCAGGCAGTACTTCAAATGGTATAGAATTGAAAAATTACAAATTAGAAAATGTAGCATTTTCACTCCTGAAAGTGAGTTTCTTCTCCTTTCAATATTCTTCTAGTTCAGAATTTTCCCATCTCTTCCTTCTTATTTACTCATATTTTTGTATAAAAGTTAGAGTAATCTTGCTATTTTATAAAAATAAATTTTGTTGGATATCTCTGTTTGGATTTGTTTAAACAAGATTTAATGGGTAACCTATATGTGAACCATCCTATACACCATGGTTTATCTTAGCATTTGTTTGAGTTTTTCTTTGCTTATTCTAACAGCATTATGAATTTTTCTTCATATACATGCTGCATATTTCTTCCTAAATTTATCACCAGCTATTTTATTATCTCTGATTCTATTATAGGAGCATTTTAATTTCTCTCAGTCATTCTTGCCTAATCATCACATCTAACTTTTTCTATGTATTAACTTTGTTTTAATCCACCTTCTAAATTACATTATCATATATATTGTTTTGTCACAAATTATATGTATTGTATTGTTGTTCTCTGATTGCTAATTTTCCAAACAATTTCTTAACTTAACTCTTTGATCAAACTAAATTAATATTAAGAAAGTTAGGATAGTTGGAAGGCCTGACTTTAGGGACATTAAATTTCTTGATAGAATGTTATAAAACAGTTAACATATAAACAGATACATACTGGATATAAATCCACTTCCTCTTATTATTTCACATACCCTTTATTCTTTCAAGTGTGTTGATGTGAGGTTTTTTTCCATTATTTTTTTTTAATTTTTCTCAGAATTTTTTCCATTAATGATTCCAAAACACTTCCTCCATGTTTCTTGAGAGAAGGATTATATTTTCTGATTTTTTTTTATCTTCATGCTTACTTCTCCACATTGAGTTCTATGCAAAACTCAATCATTCATGTGATAAAGAGTATACTTTTTCAGTTAGGTGTTTGGATTAGATGAATATTATAATGATTATGATTTGTTATTCTGCATATATTTTTTTCTTTTTCTATCCTGGTTCTTATATTGGTCAGCACTTAGTTATGTTAACTTCCTCCTAAAGAATCATGGGTAAAGGTTATCATTAGAAAGATACTAAAAGTGAACACATGTTGTGCCAGAGAGGAAACTGTGAGAAATCAATTGGAAAACTTCATATTCTGAACATAATTGATCTTAGTTGATAAAGAAGTTCCCTATGAAAATCACAATTATCCTTGATAAGGTACATAAGGAAGGGAATGCTTGTCTTTTGTCATTGATGCATCATCACCACCTAGAATAAGTCTCTGGGACCCAACAGGAACTCAAGAGATACTACTTGTGATTGAGTTCGTTTTCCAAATATTGGATTGTGATCATGCTGCTCCTTATAATAGTTATAATAATTGATGCGGCTGGGTTGGAAACTTGTGAAATTATTGTAAAGGCCAGGGCTATGGGTTGGATGAATAGGCTGATAGTTTCGATAATTACAAGTATTGGATGAGGGGGAGAGGTGTTCCTTGGGGCAGCAAATGTGCTAGAGATGCTTTAGTCTTGTATCAGAAACCAGTAATAACAGTTCCTGCTCATACGGGGGTGGCTATTCCTAGGTTTATAGATAAAGGTGTAGTAGGAGTAAGTGAATGTGGTAATAATCTGAGTAGGTTAGTTGTGCCAATGAATAGGATGAGTATAGTATAAGAGCTCAAGTTCATCCTTTTTGATAATGGATAGCTAATGTTTGTTTTGATGTTAGTTGAATTAATCATTGGTAAATGGAGATAAGACAATTGTTGATTAGACAGTTAGGTGAGGGAAATAGGATACTTGAAAGTATAATAATTACAATTACAATAGGGAGTCCTCTTATTGTTGGGGTAGTGAAAGAGGCAAATAAATTTTAGTTCATTTGTTTTCTCAAGGTGTAGACTGTTCTGTTGATTTTATTGATTTTAATTCTGGATTTTCTGGATAATAGTGTTTTGAAATTTTTAGTTGAAATATAATGAATAGGGTTAAAATTATTGAGAGACTTGTGATAAGTCAAGTTGATGTAACTAATTGTGGCATTTCATTGAGGAGAGGCTTAAACTCTCAGTCTTTAACTTAAAGGGTTAATGCCTTGTAGCTTCTCAGTGATTTTATAGCATTAAGGCAGTTCAAGTTTCAAAATATGAAAGTGGAACTATTTCAATAACAATAAGTATAAAACTGTAGTGGGATTCACAGATTTCAGAGCATTGACCATAATATAGTCCTGGTTGTATGGCCATTAAAGTAGTTTGGTTTAGTCGTGCTGGTATTGCATCAGCTTTTAATCCTAATGATGGTACAGCTCATGAATGTAATATGTCTTCTGATGAAATCAATATTCAGATTGTTATTTCTATTGGGAGAACAACTCGGTTATTGACTTCTAGTAATTGTAGTTCCCCTGGTGTTAGTTCTTGTGTAGGAATTATGTAGAAGTCAAAATTTATGTCTTCATATTAAGTATATATTCATAGCTTCAGTATCATTGGTATCCTATTGTTTTTACAGTTAATGATGGATTGTTGATTTCGTCCATCATATAAAGAATTCCTAGTGAAGGCAATGCAATTAAGATTAAAATAATAGCTGGTAGAATAATTCATACTGTTTCCACTTCTCGTGTTTGTATGGGTTAATTTAGTAGTCAGTATTAATGAAATGATATGAAGAACTAAAGAGCTAATTAGGAATACAATTATTAGTGTATGATCATGAAAATGTAGTCATTCTTCTATAATAGGGGAAATTGCATCTTGGAGTCCGAGTTGAAAAGGATATGTCCTAGAAATATAAAGGATTTTCACCTATAATTTGACTTTGACAAAGTCATGTAATGTTTTTACTAATACCTCTTTATTGAGAAAGACATAATGGTTATAGAATTGTCTTGAAACCAGTTTTAGAGGGTTCAATTCCTTCCTTTCTTATTTCTGAATTACATATTTAGGTTCCTCAAATGTATGATAAGGGTGGAGGGACATCCATGTATCATTCGATATTAGCTGTGGTGAGTTCTATTATTGCTACTTCTCGTTTAGATGTGAAGGCTTCTCAGATTATAAAGATGATTAATATGACTGATGAAAGTGCAATGAATGAGGCTATGGAGTATACTCTATTCATGTTGTATAAGCATCTGGATAGTCAGAATAATGACAAGGCATTCCGGATAACCCAAGAAAATGTTGGGGGAAGAAAGTTATATTAACCTCAACAAATATAATTGTGAAATGGATTTTTGCTCAGGTATAATTAAGAGTATATCCTGAAAATAGTGGAAATCAATGAGCAAGTCTGCCCATAATAACGAATACTGCCCCTATTAAGAGTATGTAATGAAAATGGGCTACCACGTAGTATGTCTCATGGAGTACAACATCCAGGGACAAACTGGCTAAAATGATACCTGTTAACCCACCTACTGTGAATAGGAAAATAAAACCTAAGGCTCATAGTATAGCAGGGGATCATTTAATGTTTCCATTTAATGTGGAGGGTTGCTAGTCAGCTGAATACTTTGACTCCCATTGGAATAGCAATAATTATAGAGGTGGATGTGAAATATGCTCATGTGTCATCTGTTCCTACAGTGAATGTCATGTGCTCATACGGTAAAGCCGAAGAATCCAATGGACATTATTGCTCAAACTATTCCCAAGTATCCAAAAGATTCTTTTTTTTCCCCCTGAATAATATATAACAATATGATAAATTATTCCAAAACCATGTAGGATTAAGATATAAACTTCGGGGTGCCCAAGGAATCAGAATACATGTCGGTATAAAATAAGATCTCCTCCTCCAGCAGGATCAAAGAATGTGGTCTTTAGATTTCAGTCTGTTAAAAGTATAGCGATTCCAGCAGCTAATACGGGTAGTGATAATAATAGCAAAACTGCTGTAATTAGTACAGATCATATGAACAGAGGGGTATGATAATGGGATATGGCTGGAGGTTTTATGTTGATGATAGTAGTAATGAAATTAATAGCACCGAGAATGGAGGAGACACCTGCTAGATGTAGAGAGAAAATTGTTAAGTCTACTGATGCTCCTGTGTGGGCTAGATTGCCAGCTAGTGGGGGGTATACTGTCATCCAGTCCCTGCACCTGCTTCCACTATAGAGGATGCAAGTAGTAAAAGGAAGGATAGGGGAAGAAGTCAAAAGCTTATGTTATTTATTTGAGGGAATGCTATGTCTGGAGCACCAATTATTAGTGGTACTCATCAGTTTCCAAAGCCACCAATTATGATTGATAACTATAAAGAAAATTATTACAAATGCATGGGCAGTTACAATTACATTGTAGATTTAGTCATCTCCTAATAGGGCACCAGGTTGACCTAGTCAGCTTGAATTAGAAGACTAAGGTCAGTGCCTACTATACTCGCTCATGCACCAAATAGTAGATAAAGAGTACCAGTATCTTTGTGGTTAATGGAAAACAGTCATCGGTTGATGAACATAGGTAAAATGAGTGATAAAAGCATTAGACTCTAACTCTAAAAATAGAGGTTTAAGTCCTCTTTTTGCCAAGCTCTGTGGTGAAATATCATATTGAATTGCAAATTCAAAGAAGCAGTTTAAATTCTACTGGGGCTTCTCCCGCCTTTTTTTTTTTTTTTTTTTTCCTACATGGCGGGAGAAGTAGATGGAAGCCAGCAGTTGTTAGGGTATTTAGATGTTAACTAAAATCTCATGGGGTTGAAGCCGACCAATCTACTAAGGACTTAGCTTAATTAAAGTGTTTGATTTGCATTCAATCGAAATAGGATAGATTCTTGCAGTCCTTAGTATTATTTTCAGGAGTTAAGTAGATAATACTTGCTTAGGACTTTGAAGGCCCTTGGTCTAGTCTTAACCTAAACTCCTAGTCTAAGATAGATAATATAGGGGTGAGTGGCAGTAGTATAGTGAAAATAATGATTAGTGGAGGTAGGACAATTATTCATTTTAGATTTTTGAATTACCATTTTATTTGTATATTATTTATTGAGGGAAATATAGTGAGTGCTGTGCTGTTGTAAATCGTATGTAGAAGTATAAATTAAGTAGGGCTGTGATAGCTATTAGTGTGGGTATAATAATTATATTTGTTATTTCTTGAATGATTATTCATTTAGGGGTGAAGCCTGATAGTGGTGGGGGGCCTCCTAATGACAATATTAGGATTAGGATTATGGAAGTGATAAGGAGTAGTTTATTTCAGTGTGTGGGAGAAGGATAGTGTTGTGGATGAGTTGAATATGAATAGCATAAATGTTAAGAGTGTTATTAGGTTTTAAATAGTTAGATTTAGGATTGTTGTTGTTGGGTTGTAGATTGTGATAGTGGCCATTCATTCTATGTGAGCGATAGATGAGTATGCTAGATTTTTTCATAGTTGGGTTTGGTTTAGTCCTCTTCATCCTCCTACTAGTACAGATATGAGGGCTATTGATATTAAAAGGTTGGTATTGATGGATGATGAAATCTGATACAAGACATATAACGGTGCGATTCTTTGTCATGTTAGTAGAATTATACCTGATGTGAGTGAGATTCCTTGTGTTACTTCAGGAATTCAAAAGTGGAATGGAGATAGGCCTAGTTTTATTGTTAAGGCAATAGTTATTATAATTGATGAAGTTTGGAGATGCATTTACTATTAAATGTGTGCTGTAGGAAAATCAAAACCATGAGTCCAACAGAAAGGGAAATTCAGAAAAACATGGATAAATTAAGTATGTTCATCATCAGCCTTTAGGTTTATTTGTTATTCGAGAAACACCATCTTACACAGGCAGCTGAAGCAGGCAGTACCTACTTAGGAGAGTCAGAAAGTAGAGTGAGGTGGTAAGGAGAAAAACCTTATCAGAAGCAGGAGATCATAATTTCCAGGTCAAATGTTCTTATAAGTACTGTCCCAGTCATCATACTGGGCCAGCATATGTGTAGAACATCCCCACAAAATACCTTAAAGTCGCTGAGAAAAATGATTATTATTAATATATTATAAAAGTGCGCAGCCCTAAAAAAAAAAAAAAAAAAAAAAAAAAAGTGGGCAGCCAGGGTGGCTAAGCGGTTTAGCACCGCCTTCAGCCCAGGGTGTGATCCTGGAGACCCAGGATCGAGTCCCACATCAGTCTGCTTCTCCCTCTGCCTGTGTCTCTGCCTCTCTCTCTGTGTCTCTCATGAATAAATAAATAAAATCTTTAATATATATATATATATAAAATGAAAGTAATTGTTATTTTTATAATCACCATTGTTGAGCATTTAAAGTATGACAGTGTCCTAATCACTTTACATAACCTTTACAAAACCCCTTGTGAATTGTTATTCCCATTTTAATAGAAGAGAAACCTGAGACAAAGAGTATGTAACTGGCTTGAGGTCACAGAGCAAGTAAATAGCAGAGCCATGACCCAAAGCCCAGGCTTTCTGATCATTATTATACTCATGCTCTTCAGCAGTAAGGAATTCTGCACCATAAAATTAAATGTCTGGTGAACAAACTGATGGTTTTCAGAGGGGATGGGGGTGGGCATATGGATGAAATAGGTGATGGAAACTAAGGAGGGCACTTACATACCGTGATGAAACCTGGTGATGTATGAAATTGTTGAATCCCTATAATATACTCCTGAACTAATACTGGATGTTAACTTACTGGAATTAAAATAAAAAGTTAAAAAAAATAAATTTCTGATATTTTAACTTTTTTCCCTCAAGGTTTTCACAACTCAGAATAGTTTAACTTCACCTTGAATTTCAAATTTTTCCCATACATTGAAAATTAAACTTTCCTGTTTCTCAAGTTCTATCCTTCTTACAAAAGAACCCCATGGAGTTTTGGATCAAACTGATGCTGGGCAGATGTTTTCGAAAAGTTTTAGAACTATTGGAATTGATCAGTCATCCCCAGAAGTTTTAACTCCGGGATGCAGAGGAATCTCAAATCAAACAACTTAGATCTCTATAAATAATGGAATGGTGGGTGTATTGTGGTATGGGGAAAGTTATCAGAACCGTACAGTGATTTCTGAGAAGAGGAGTTACTTAATCTGAGAAAGAGCAGAAGCCTTTAAATGCTCTGTGCTCTAGTCAAGATCCCCGCATTGCCTTCATTATTTATGAATGACTTAATATTTTTGTACTTTTTATAAACTATCACTCTTCTGAGTATCTTTGAATTATTTTATTATCTCTGTATAAGTATATATTATTATTGATCAAATTTCTTTTTGTTTCCTGTTAAAGAAACTTAAAAATATTCCACATTATGCCCTTCACTCCACAAACATCTGCTTATTACTAAGTATCCTGGGTTTTCATGATGAAAGAAAAACCTGCATGCAGATGACTTCTTTGATAGGCTCTGGACTGTGGTACTGCTTTCTGTTTAAGGGAAAGAAAATACTATAGCCGTTGTGATTTTCTAATATTACTGATGCCTAGAAAGTGTTAATTTGCAATTAGTCAAGTAAGCACTATATCTGGAACATTGAACACTCCTGTTTGGTAGTTTGACAATCTGTCTGTTGAAAAGGGAAGACAGTCTTTTGAGAAAACTATTTGTAGTCACTGGTAACATTGATTATCTACGTTTGTCAGTGCCTGGAAAAAGGGAAATCATTGTGAATGACTCAGATTGCATATAAATATGTTGATAAATATGCTTGACAATGTTGAAATATATTATTTCCCTGTACTTGAAAGAAAATTATCTGCCAACCCAAGAAAGAGGATAAATGACATATACAACACAAGCTAGTTCTTTATCTTTTTTATTCCCATTCAAAGTTAACATTTTTACTTCTCTGCAAGACAGCCTATCTGTGCATGTTCATAGCAGTCTTCAGCCTCCCTGACATTCCCAAATGGCTCTGAAAATTGCTGTGAAAAAGAGATTTGCCTGTTTCCTGAGCACCAGAATGACTCAGAAGCTGAGTACATGTGGGAACAGTTGAGTTTCTGGATTCTCTGAGTAGTTTCCCATTTCTGATAAGTTATTCTCTTTATACATGCATGAAATTCTCTCCCAGATAACAATCCATGCAGGGAGGAAAAGAAGAAAAGGACAATTTGGACCTATAGTGATATTCTTCTAGCAGTATTCGATGCACCCAGACCTTGGAAAAGGGCTGAAACTGCATTTGTTTGTCGCGAATGTGAATTATTGTCTTTCTATTTCAAGTCGTTCACATCTTTTGATAACAGAGTGGACAATATGTACTCAGAGTATTTATCACTGCACTTAACCCGCTCTGAAAGAAAACTCTAATACCCTTAGGGAGAGCTTCCATTACCAAGCTATCCAATATTCATCTTGCCCTAAGTGCAACCTCTAAAGATAAAGCCCTATTTAAATAATCAATGTTTCTAATCATCCCGCCCAGCAATGACTGGAAATGACTCCAAAGAAAAGAGGAGTAGGATAATCAACTTTGAAAGAAAGTCCTTTTTATCTTAAATTTGAAAATATTTTTTCATCCTATCATTTATGTTTGCCAGTACATATTGTAAGCATATATATTCATCAGCACACACTACTCATTCAATTGTAAATCGAATCAAATCCCTCTATGTGGGATTGGTATTTATACAGCAAAAAAGGGAAAAGACAAGTAAATTAAAGAGCACTGAATTATAAAAGGCAATTTATAATGTAGGTTAATATCCGTGATTATTTTATTAATCAAGTCAATTTTGCATTGAAAGAAGAGTTTTGAGTGTGTTCTCATTGTTGGACACAGGTCAAAGAGTGAAAATTGACTCATGGTGTTAGAAAGTTTAAGATGAAAAAGAATTTGGGAAGTGAACTAGTTATCCTGACATTGAAAGAAAACCAACAAGTCTGATTTCACAGTGAAATAAACAATGTTGGGGGCCTGGAAGAGCTCCATTTTTTGACAAAACGTGAATTACCTTAGTTTGTTATTCTTTATTGATCAAGAAACTTGGCAGTAATGGCATTCTGCTTCATCATGGTACTGTGTAGAGAAAACCACAGCCAGAGCAACAACAATCAGAGGAATAAATCATGATTATAATAATTCCAATCTTTTCATGACACGTTGCCCTCTATTCTTTGAATTGATACTTATACAAACTGTGTGGTTTGGCAAGAGAAAATAAAGACGTAGCAATGGTCTTTTAGTGCTTCATAAAAAGTCTGTTTTTCCTTAGTTACGTGGATATATGTGATGTTTGCATTGAACTAGTGTCTCTCCAGAACGTATCGGAATCATATGCAGCAAATACTGGTAAATCTGAATCTGTGTCCACTTGGATTCTATTTCACCATATCATACTGGTATGGCTTGTACATCCTGAAATGCTTTGTCAATGTGTAGTCTGGGTTTACATATTAGTATGATGGGCCCCAAGGTGACCTTCAAAATCCTAGTCACCTTTCAAATAAAACTAATGTCTTCTCCTTGCTGGGGTTTTAGTCACTCTTGAGGCTTCTTTCAACTCAAGGTCACTTCCTTTTCTAATTTAATTGTGGGAGGATAGATAAAGAACATATTCCCTGAGGCATGTGGGAAGTCTAATTGTATTTCTGTAGCTTAGTTTCTCATGAAAGGTGCGACTTTTTTTTTTCAGAAAATAATGAAGTTAAGTAAAACACAAGATACATTTGGGATAACTAGTCCTGATCATTAAAACTCTTTTATCAAGTGATTTTCAGTATAATTGTATATATATTTTCTTGTTCATCCATGGTATGTATGATTATTTATACTCTTTCAAGAAGAAGGGACGCATATTCTGAAGGTGTTACATCATAGATTTATCCGGGTAAAATATTTCAGATTGTCAGTTTTTCAGTTGAATTGAATTTCTGTTTAGGGTAACCTCAGGAAAGATGTTAGCTAGAGCTGGACATTGGAGAGGGTGATGGGCAGGGCACCCACAGAGTGGTAGGTCTTTATTTGCTTTGAATATGACAGGAAGGAAAGAGAGTCATCAAGAGCCAAGTAGAGGAAATTATGTTACTTGTATCAATTGAACAGCCCTATCTAGGGTCAATCTATGAGCTGATCATCATAACAGTCCTTTATTTCCATGTTAGACACTTTGGCATAATAAGAGAGACAAGAGAACATGGAACTATGTGGCCTGTGAACTTCATGTACAATTTTCTCTCATTCTTGGATTGACAAACGGTTATAGGGATGTATTAGTCTGGGTTCTCCAAAGAAATAGAATCAATTGGACAATTCAATTGGTTCCATGTGGTTATACAAGCTGAGAAGTCTCAAGATGTGCAGAGTTAGGAAAGCTGGAGACCCAGGAGAGGTGATGTTATAGTTCCCGTCTGTGCCTGTGGGCAGATCAATGTCCCAGCTGGAAGACAGTCAACTGGAGAGCGGGTTCTCCCCTACTCTGCCTTTTGTTCTATACAGGTTTTCAACAATGCCTCAGTTTATTTGGGTTGCTATAATAAACTACTGTAGATGGGGTAGCCTATAAGCAACAGAAATTTATTTCTCAGAGTTCTGGACATTTTGAAGTACAAGATCAAAGCTTCTGTAGACTTGATGTTTGATGACAGCCTTATTCATGGTTGGTTCATAATTGGCTGCTTTTAATTGTGTCCTTAAATGGCAGCAGGGCAAGGGAGCTCTCAGAGATCTGTATAAAGGTACTCATCCCAAGGGCCCATCTGAAGATATCAAATAGGTTTCAGCATAATAATTGGACTAAGGGAGCACAAACATTCAGTCTATAGCAAATGGATAGATGGTGCCTGCCCACACTGGGGAGGGCATTCTGCTTTGCTCAGTTTTTGGCTTCAAATAATAATTTCATTCATAAGCACACTCACAGACATACCCAGTATGATGTTTAGCCAAATATCTGGACAATCTGTGGGTCAGTCAAGTTGACACCTAAAGGCCATCATGAGGGGTGAGGGAGTGTGCAGTGAGTAACTACGGTTAGGCTTAAGATCTTTTATTTATTTTTTTAAAAGATGTTACTTATTTATTCATGTATTTATTTATTAATGAGAGACACAGAGAGAGATGGAGAAACATAGGCAGAGGGAGAAGCAGGCTCCCCATGGGATGCCTGATGTGGAACTCGATCCCGGAACCCCAGCCCTGAGCCAAAAGCAGATGCTCAACTGCTGAGCCACCCAGGCGTCCCTGGGTTAAGGTCTTTTGAAATGGTTTGTTTAACTTTGCTTCTTCAAGGTCACTTCTCTATTGAAGATCCATGTGCATTGCTATGGAAAGCAATTTGTCTCAGATGAATTCAATTCACCACACATTTGTTCTGCCCCGGCACTTACAGGATACACTGCTATACTGTGTGAGAAAAGGAAGGTGCACAAGCCTTAAAAGTTTATAATCTGGCATCGAAAGGCAGATGTCATTTAATTGCAGTGAGAGGCAAAATATAACGTAACATACAAAAGGTATAAACTACTTCCAAAGGAAGACAAAGGAAAGAAGAAATTATGTCTGCCAAATCAAAGAATATATTAAGTTAAGGTCTGAACTGCCTGGATTTGGAGGATAAAAACCAGAGCTTAAAAATGGTTGGTTTTATATTATAATAACTAATCCACTTTGAAATAAATTTGTGCTGAAGCCCAGAAAATTCTCTAGATGAGTAGAAGTGAATTGTGGCCAAAGGCAGGCAAGGATCAGTAATCCTATCATGGAATTTGCAGGAAGACATTTTGGGGAACTATTTCGATGGAATCTTGAAGGAATTTCCTGGTGATCCATAATTAAGGTATTTCTCCTCCCACTTAGCTCCAACCATAAGATGTTGTCATTTGAAGTGGGATCTCACTGAATGCCATTGATCAAGGAAAGAATGTAAATCCAAGAGGAGTCTTAAAAGGTAAATATCAACTGTTTCTGGGGGCACTTGGGTGGCTCAGTCCATTAAGCCTCTCAGACTCTTGGTTTTGGCTCATGTCCTGATTTCATAGGTTGTGAGACTGAGCCCCGTGTAGGTCTCCAGACTTAGTGAGGAGTCTGCTTGAAGATTCTTTCCTTTTGCCCCTCCCTCATTTGCAATAAACACTAAATTTAAATAAATAAATAAATAAATAAATAAATAAATAAATAAATAAATAAATATTTTAAAGAAAGTGTTCTCTGTACTGTGCAGAAATAATGTTATTTTCTGAAGTATTAAACCTGAAATAATGGTACAATGAGGCTTTTGGTTACAACATATATCTGTGATAAGTAGTAAAACATCTATTCAGAAAACATAACTTTTATAACTAGCTTTCATATTAAGTGGAAAATTATTACACATTCTTCCTATTTTGTAGATTCTTATAGCATAAGATTGCCTCAATCAATATTTCTGTAGTAATTAATATTTAATTTATATTGATCCTGCCTCATAATTTTGATCCTTTATGATTAATGGTTATAGTAAATATGTACAGGATGTCAGAAGGATATATAAAAGATTGGATTTTAGCAGGGTAATAAAGAAGGATAAGAAGTAAACAAGATATAGACATTCTTCACCATAAAGTCTAAAAAGGGAAGCAAAAATTTCCTACTAAAACACTTAATGATGTGTATCATTTATTTAGTAGCTATTATGTACTAGATTTTGTGCTAGGCACTTCAGCATTAGAACTACAATATTATTTGCCACCTTTTAAAAGGAAGAATCTGGAGTTGGGGGAAAATTGTTGCCTTTTCCTGTTTATGCAGACAGCAAGTGATGGAGCAGAGATTCACATGCAAGTTCAATCTCACTTCACTTGTTCTAAAACTCATTCTTTTCAATATGTATTAGTTCCATACAGGAAAGCCAACACCATCTTTCATATTTTATCATTGAGATATCTTTGGCCTACATTATCCCCATTGACATGCCTTCTGTGTCTTTGTCTTGGCCTGAACTGATCTTTTCCAGTTTCTGAAATGATTTTTCTTACTCTTTTTTTTTTTTAAAGATTTATTTATTTATGATAGAAAGAGAGAGAGTGAGAGAGAGAGAGAGAGAGGCAGAGACACAGTCAGAGGGAGAAGCAGGCTCCATGCCGGGACCCCAACGTGGGACTCGATCCTGGGTCTCCAGGATCGCGCTCTGGGCCAAAGGCAGGCGCTAAACTGCTGAGCCACCCAGGGATCCCCAGATTTTTCTTACTCTTATTTTCCATCTGTGCTCGTGGTTAATTTGTCACCTTTCCACTTCAAAGTCACCCTTGTTTTCCTATCTTTGTGATATGATAGCTAGACTCTGCAAACATTTCTCCCTTGTCAACAGGCACAATGTTAGGCTTTTTCAATAGAAGCCACCAAAGGGGTATACTGCATAGCTATAGCAGAAGCAAGGGCTTGTCTAATTCATTCATGTGCTTTTCTTTTTTTCTCCTTCTCTCTTTTTTCCTTCCTTCCTTCCTTCCTTCCTTCCTTCCTTCCTTCCTTCCTTCCTTCCTTCCTTCCTTCCTTTCCTCCTTTCTATCAGTCCTTCCTTCTTCTCTTTCACTTTTTAATAAATCCCATCAACTAGAACAATGTTTGGCACATAATGAACACTCAAAATAAGTAGATGTACATCATAGAAGGGTTAGAGGTGGTTCATGGGCCTGAAGAACAGAAATACGTGCCTGAGAGCCATGGGGGATTAAGAGTGCCTTAATATAAATAATAATGCTATTACAATAAAGTATCTCAGTAAGAAATGGGATATTGGTGCATGTAGGTAATTCCTTATAGAAAAGCATTGCTCCATAACAGATAAGAATTCTAGAAAACAGATTAGAGTAAATCAGAGTGCATGTTAAATGAATAAATGCTGCCAGGGTATTAAAACTCCAGATGAGGAGTTTTGTGGTTGTCCTTATTCCAATCTTTTGAACACTTAGATTTTATCCATTTTTCATATAAAAATAATGTTTTAAAAGTATTTACTGTCTTTTTAAATACTCAATTTTCACATGTATCCTCTCAATGCTGTTCTGCACTCTTTTTCCTTCTAACAATGTTCTTGAGGCTCTATCAGTTATACAATAGTTAATGGATCTGTACTGAATCAGGATACAAGTTCTTCTAATTTTCTATTTTAATCACCAGAAGAGGTATGGCTACTTGATGGAGAATACTAGATTTTAATTTGAACATTGTAATGTCAATATTTCAAATTTCCCTCACTGTCTCATTTTCCTAACAAATATTACCCATCCTCCAGTGTTTAGTAGACAGTAAATCAGTGTCGTGGCTCATTGAATAGTCATACTGGAAAGGATATATGCTCTCTGAAGTTTCAGAAGTTGGGCTAAACATATATAGATAGATAGATAGATAGATAGATGATAGATAGATAGATAGATAGATAGATATATCCCAAACAAAATCAGCCTTCAAATAAATGTGATATGAAACAAACTAGCAACAGTACAAACCAACTCTCCTCTCTGGGGGCAAGAAGGGGGAGGGGAGAACGTAGTGAGTTAAAATCACTGATAGATAAAGTGAGAACACCCTCTCTAGATCATTAGATTTTCTCTCCTTTGCTCCAGCACATACATTCCTTTCCAACAGCATAAATCTATTTCTTTCAGTCAGTGAGATGATTTAGTTTCCAGAGCCTGTAGGAAATGTTGTTGGCTTTAGAATTTGAAGAGTTCTGTAAATTCCAAACAGGAATTTACACACCAGAACTGGCCAATGGTCCATCCAGTCAAGCATCCTGCTTCCTACTGGGTCTAATGATGGATATTGTAGGAGAAAGTCATAAACTCACCATGATGCACCTAATTGAGAGATATAGCATTGCCAAGGAAATTTCTTCCTAACTTTGATAGCTGGTTAGTTTACTCCATGGTGCCTGAGGCCTGATAACTATTTATCTCTATTACTACTGTTACAGAGAAACTCTTATTTTTTCCTAAGAACACAGTATTAAATTTATCATAAGCATCTAATCCTTAATTGAATCTTATTAACCTCTTCTGATTAACAACTCACTATAGAATGAACATGTAATCACATTCTGCATTTTAACTTCACTTAAAAACTTCCAGCCAAAAGTACATAAAATAGCTGTATCTCTCTACATTATGGGTTTCTTAATTATATATATATAACAAATATATATAATATATATAATATATATATATATAATTGACTTCCAGGTGTGTGTGTATACATTTATATACACATATATACACAAAATATATTCAATAATATATTTAATAGTAATATATATTCCAATATTTATATTGGAAGTCAAAATAAAAATGTACTCTGTAATTAGGTACAGAATGTATTATTGGGTTATTAAGATACAAGGAGAGAAAGTTCAATGCATGGCTTCTGAATGTTTCAAGTGTACTCTGTATTATTTGCTTAAACCTTTCAGGAACCCCATATTTCTTTACTGGAAGAAAATTGCCATTGAGCTAGACTACATTAATATGAAATATGTTTAACAATGTCCTTGCTTGGAAACTACTAACAACGTGCTAACAGTTTTCCAGGACACGGTAGACAGTGTATTTTATTTTTTTGACAACAGGGCTGCAAACTACTTTATTTAACTCTGTATGACGTTGTTAAGCTGTTGGTGGAGGGACTGTAAGTAAACAATCTATGTCATCAAAGGACTCAGTGCATTGTCATCACCTATTAGAATTTGAGCAATGTGAGCAAGGTCAAAATCTTGCATTAGTACTTTGTGCTTCTGTGGGTTAACTGCTACTCAGGTTTGGAGAACTAGCATTTATATTTGCTGGCAGACTAATTAAGGGGAAGGATATGCCAAAAGAATTCTCATCATTTTTTTTCTCATCATTTTTTATGTTTGCATTTATTCGTGGCTTCACTTGGGTTAGTGGAGAGAAGGGCTTGTAGAAATACTCATCCTTTAATGATTCTGATTCTTTTTTTGCAAAGACTAATGAACCTTTTTTGATTGAGAAACCATAAACTTATTTCTGAGAAATAATAAATATTCAGTCATATGCTACAGGTTGATTCTCTGGATGGTAACCTGCCAACAATCCAATATATTGCAAGTTACCTACCTTCTATTAGCCTACTCCTCATGGGTACTATTCGAAGGTTAGAAATCTAACAGCGCTTTCTACATCATTGTTCCTGTTATTACTACCGTTATATATATATTTTTTGCAATTTTCTAAATTGCATCATTAACATGAATCAGTAAATTATATAGACATAACTTATTTTACAACTAAGTTAGTTAATTTTGAGAACCAGTATGAACTGTGAGTTGTTTAGAAACTAAAAAAAAAAATAGAAAGGAAGTCTTGATAATAACACTAGTTTACAGTTACTAGGTTTCTTTAGGGAAATGATCTGAACCTTCTTTTGTATTGTTAACAGGGGAGCACTGGGCTCATAAATAGCTTCCCACCATGCCCCCTTCCTCTGCTCATGGACAGAACACTTCTTGAATGGCTTTGGAGCTTTAACATTTTTGCGAATGTTATCATCAAATTATTTCTAAGCGCATATCATTGTCTTTATGCCCAGAATGGTTATGTATAGACCTCCTAGTAGATTTAAGCAAGTTGACTTAGAATTTTTCTTTTATTCAGATATTTAATTGTGAGGCAAATCCACCATACAACCACTGGCCCATGAACCTAAGGAGAAACACAGAAATCCACAAATCTGAAAACTGACAATTAACAGAATTTTAAAGTGCACTCCGCATGCACTAACATAATTAACATAAGGACCTGTGAATGTATACAGCCATCTAGGTAAACAGAATCTCCAGAGTTGAGTATAAAATCTGGCACAAAACTAAAGCTTCATGATTATTTCCTTGAACACACACACACACACACACACACACACACACACCACAACATCCTACATCAGTATCTATCATATTTGCAGAGGATTATTTTTTGACTGTTGTACTTACTAATCTTTTAAATGTTAATAGTGACTTAACATATGCTCAATCATTGGAAATTGGAAAATAGGAAAATAAAAAAATTACCCACAATTCAGTCAACTCAAAGACTTCAATGCTATTTACACTTCAGGGTATTTTCCCTTGGAGCTATAATTTTTACATGGAGCAATTTTTCTTGTAATGTTTGTGATATTTCACATAACTTTCATCTTCATTTTTTTCTATTATTATAGCATATACACATTTATAATGACATTTTTGGGAACAATATTACAATATTCTATTTGGTTTGGGGATTCCTGGGTGGCTCAGGGGTTGGGTGTCTGCCTTCTAGTTCAGGGCGTGATCCTGGAGACCCGAGATCGAGTCGCATGTCGGGCTTCCAGCATGGAGACTGCTTCTCCCTTTGTCTGTGTCTCTGCCTCTCTCTTTCTCTGTGTGTCTCTCATGAATAAATACATAAAATCTTTAAAATAATAAAAATAATAATATTCTATCTGGTGAATGGACCTTGAAATAAATGTGTGGTCTCTGAGATTTTGCTTTAAAAAGTAAGGTTGAGGGAACGCCTAGGTGGCTCAGCGGTTGAACATCTACCTTTGGCTCAGGGCCTGATCCTGGAGACCCAGGATCGAGTCCCACATGGGGCTTCCTGCATGGAGCCTGCTTCTCCCTCTGCCTCTGTCTCTCTCTCTCCCTGTCTCTCATGAATAAATAAATAAAATCATAAATAAATAAAATAATAAATAAATAAATAATAAACAAACAAACAAACAAACAAACAAATAAATAACAAGGTTGAAATGAACATCCTCAAGAAGAAAAGTTTTTCTTCATTTCATTTATTTTATAAGTTTGGGTCTCAGAAATACAAATACTGGTCAAAAGGTAAAAACAGTATAAGTTTTTTATATGTGAACTTTCAAAAGATCTTCTTTTGCTTGTACCATCATTTCTTAAACTTTGCAGCTCTGGCCCAGGTGAGTGTTTGTTGTTTGGCTAACTCAGTTTGCAATTATTTGAATGTTACAATATTTGAGCGATTTTCAAGTATTGTATTTTTCTTATTTTTCTTCTGTATATTACATATTTTCTTATTATCCTTAGTGCTTTTCTCCTTGCTATTTCTTAGTTTTTCTACATTAAAAATATTAACCCTCAGCTACCTGGCTGCAAATACATCCTTCTGATTTTATTCTTTTTGTATTTATGTTTTGGCATGTAGGCAATCTTTTTTTTTTTTTCCTAAAGATTTTATTTATTTATTCATGAGAGACACCGAGAGAAGGCAGAGACATAGGCAGAGGGAGAAGCAGGCTCCCTCTGGGGATCCCAAGGTGGGACTGGATCCCAGGACGCCGAGATCACGACCTGAGACAAGGGCAGAGGCTCAACCGTTGAACCACCCAGGCGTCCCAGCATATAGACAATCTTGATCATTGTGGAATGAAATATCTTTCAAATAAAATCTATGAGTTTTGAAAATTACATTTTGTGTGCTTATTAATCATTTTTCTCTTGAGTATACAGTATAGAGATCTAGAAAAAATTCATTTTTCTTCCAATTTCATGATTCCATTAAGTCATATTTAATTATTTAATACGTATAAAACTATGATAGATGATGACCCAAACTGTTTTATTTTTCCTTGTTGTTGCTCGTTTTGCTGTGGTGCTTTTCAAGTGGTCATTTTTAAAATTTTGTTTACTTAAGTAATTTCTACACCCAACAATGGGGCTGGAACTCACAACCCCAAGTTCAAGAGTCCCACACTTTTCCGACTAATGCCCCTCCAGGGGTCATTTTTTAAACTTAGATATCAATCTTTGTTTATTATTTTTACTTAGAATATGTTATCTTGGATTTTTCCTATTTATTTATTTATTTATTTATTTATTTATTTATTTTAGATTTTTCCCTTTTAATTTGAGAGATCTTTTTTGAAAACTAGGTTCTGTTTATAAAATGTCTTCTATGAATTCTTCCAAATCTTCTAAGTTTAGAAATATCTTCACCATATCATGTTTTGCTATTCCTAACTTTTTTTAAAAAAATGTAAGGATTGATATTCTATCAAATGCCTCTTTAGTATCTACTGAGTTTATTTTTATTTGATTTATTTAAACTAAAAACAAACAAAAAACAGTTTATCCATTTTCCCACCTACCACCCCAACTTCTGGCAACTGCCAATCTATCCTGTGTATCTATGATCTTAGTTTATATATTTAGACTCCACACGTAAAAGAGATCATATCTCATGTCTAACTTGTTTCAAATACCATAATGTCCTCAAGATCCATCCATGTTGCAAAAATGGCAAGAGTTGATTCTTTCTTACAGCTGAATACTATTTCTTTATACATATACAGAACATATTTTTCTCTACTCATTCAGCTATGGATGGATACTTGTGTTGTTTCCATTATCTTGGTTATTGTAAGTAAGGCTACAATACAAATGGGGATGCAGATAATTTTTTGAATTAGTATCTGTTTTTTTCAGAAAAAAAATATTCAGAAGAGGAATTGCTAAATCATATGGTAGCTCTATTTTTAACTTTTGAGAAAACTTCATTCTGTTTCCTACCAATTTACAATCTCACCAATAAGTCACAATGGTTTCCTTTTGTCCACATCTTCACCAACACTTGCTATTTCTAGTCTTTCTGATAAGAGCTAAGGTAGTATGTCATTGTGGTTTTGATTTGCATTTTTCTGATGGCTAATGATGTAGAGGATCTTTTTATATACTGGATGTCCATCTGTATGTCTTATTTAGAAAAATGTTTATTCAGATATTCTGCTCATTTTTTTAATTGCATTGTCTTTATGCTATTGAGTTCTTGTAGCAGTTCTTTATGTATTTTGAATAGTAGCCCCTAATCAGATATGTGATTTGCGCATATTCTCCCCTATTCAGTTGGTTGCTTTTTCATTTTGTTGATAGTTTCCTTTACTGTGCAGAAGCTTCTTATTTGATGTAGCCTCACTTCCTTATTTTTGCTTTGGGTGTCAAACTCAAAGAAAAATTGCCAAGACGCAAGTCAAGGAGCTTACCACTTATGTTTTCTTTTAAGGCTTTATGGTTTCAGGTTGTATTACCAAGTCTAGTCCATTTTAAAGTATTTCTTAAAGATTTTATTTATTTATTTTAGAGACAGAGATAACACACAAAAGGGAGAGGGGCAGAAGGAGAAGGAGAGAGAATGAGGACTCCTCACTGAGCAGGAAACTTGAGGTGAGGCTCTATGCCAGTTCCCTGAGATCATCACCTGAGCCAAAATCAAGATTCAGATGCTCAACCAACTGAATCGCCCAGGTGCCCCAAGTATATCCCATTTTAAATTAATTTCTGAATATGGTGAAGACAGTGTTCTAGTTTTATTCTTTTGGGTGTGTCTGTCTAATTTTCCCAGATCCATCTATTGAAGAAACCATCCTTTTCCCAATGTATATTTTTTATTTCTTTGTTGCAAATTAATTAGCCATTATATGTGAGTTTATTTCTCGGCACCATATTCTGTTCCATTGTTCTATGTGTCTTTTTTATGCCAGTACCATACTATTTTAAGTACTATTTTTTTGTTATAGTTTGAAATAAAGTAATGTAATGCCTCTTGCTTTGTTCTTCCTCAAGATTGCTTTGAATATTTGAGGTTTCTTATGGCTCCATACACATTTTAGGATTTTTTTTTCTTTCTCTGAAAGATGCCATTGGAATTTTGATAGGTATTGTGTTGAATCTGTATATTGCTAATATGGATATTTTAATGATATAAATTCTTTTAATCCACAAGCACAGTATATCTTTCTGTTTATTTGCACCTGCTTTAATTTCTTTCATTAATAATCTGTAATGTTGAATATGCAAGTCTTTTACCATTTCAATTAAATTTATTACTAAGTATTTTATTCTTTTTGTGCAATTGTAAATGAAATCGCCTCTTAATTTATTTTTCCGATAGTTCATTATTAGTGATTAGAAACACAACAGATTTTTGTGTATTGACTTTATATTCCATAACTTAACTGTAATTGTTTATTAATTCTAGCAGTTGTTACATGGAGTCTGCTGGATTTTCTATACATAATATTATGTCCTCTGTAAATAGTCATAGTTTTATTTCTTCCTTTCCAATTTGGATGCATTTTATTTCTTTTTCTTATCCAATTATTCTGGCTAGAACTTCTGATACTATGTTGAATCAAAGTGGCAAGTGTGGCCATCCTTGTCTCATTCCTGATCTTAGTGTAAAAGCTTTCAGCTTTTTACTCTTAGTATTATGTTAACTGTGGGCTTGCCATATGTGAGCATTATTATGTTGGGGTATGTTTCCCCTATACTCACTTTAAAAGTTTTTATCCTAAATGGATGTTAATTTTTTTTCAAATGTTTTTTCATCTATTGAGATGATCATATGATTTTTACCCTTAATTTTGTTGATGTGGTATACAATATTGACTGATTTCCAGATGCTAAACCATCCTTGCACCCCTGGAATAAGTCCCAATTGATCATGGTGTATGACCCTTTTAAGGTATTTTTTTATTCAGTTTGCTAATATTTTTGTTGAGGACTTTTGGCATCTACCTTCATCAAGAGTATGGCCGTGTATTTTTTTTTTTTTTTCTTATAGAATCTTTGTCTGGTTTTGGCATCAGGTATTAGTGGACTTGAAAAAAGAGTTTGAAAGAGTTCTCTCCTTTTCTATTTTGGAAGAGTTGAAGAATTCTTTAACTGTTTGGAATAATGCACCAGTAAAGCTGTTTGGTCTTGGTCTTTTGTTGCTGGGAGGTTTTTGATTACTGGCTCAATCTCCTTACAAACCATTATAAAATTCTTAATATTTCTGTGTTATCAGTTGTGATATCTCCTCTTTCATTTCTGCCTTTACTTGATTTCTCTCTTTCTTTCTTGATAAGTCTAGCTAAAGTTTTATTAATTTTGTTTATCTTTTTATTTTATAAATATCTATTTATTTCTATAAATATTTATTTATATTCTATAAATATCTATTTATTTAACCTAGGCGGGTAGGGGCAGAGGGAGATGGAGAGAGAATCTCAAGCAGACTTCCCACTGAGCATGAAGCCCAATGTGTGTTCCACCTTACGATCCTGAGGTCATGATCTGAGCCAAAAGCAAAGGTTGGATACTTAACCGACACCAAACAATACACCAATAAAGATATTATTAAATTTTCCCACTATTTTACTCTTCGGCAACAGAAGTTCAGACAGATTTCATATATTTCCAAAGGTACAGGAGAGACTTGAGGCAGGTGTGATTTTTAGGTCTGTTGAACAATGCTCCTGGAAAAATCACCTTCATTTCACCCAGTTTTGTAAGTGCACAGGAATATGTAGGAGTATTTTGCACCAATTACTTAAACCTAACATGCAAATAAGCATATAGCAGATTCTCTAGATTAATTAGGATTATATAACAGGCCAGAAATTATTATACAACAGGTGCCAGAAATCAAACCCAAATCTAATTAATATAGTCATATGTTTCCCTTTAATCTACAATGCCTAGCATGGAAAAAATGAGATGGTGTTGAGATATAAATTCTGTTATCTAATGTTCACAGTATGACTGTGTGTGGTTATATACATGTGTGCATGTGTGTGTATATAAGAGAAAGACAGTATATTTTTGGAGTGAATTAGAATATTTTAAAATTATTTTCTCACAGATAATTCCATATGTCAGAATGTGATTCATCCATCCAGTTCAAATTCATATCTTTCATAATATATTTATTATTGTCTATCATGTAAATTTGGTTTCTTGAATATCTTTTCACATACATCACAATGCATCTTTATTTGTTTTTATGACAATATAGTGCTTATTTTGAGGCCGAAGAGTTTTGCCCTTCACTCCAGATAGAGAGCATTCTAAGGAACGATGAATTGTGTCTTGTTTTATATATACTAGAAACATTATCAGGTCTTAATAAATGTTTGCTGAATTAAAGTGCTAGAACATAACAACTAGCATTGGTTATAAAATAATAGCTGACAGGGCAGCCCCGGTGGCGCAGCGGTTTAGCACCGCCTGCAGCCCAGGGTGTGATTCTGGAGACCCTGGATCGAGTCCCATGTCAGGCTCCCTGCATGGAGCCTGCTTCTTCCTATGCCTGTGTCTCTGCCTCTCTGTGTGTGTGTGTCTCTATGAATAAATAAATAAAATCTAAAAAAAAAAATAGTAGCTGGCATTTACCAAAAATATATTATATGCCAGGCACAGTGTGTTTTATAGAAATAACTCTATCTAATCCCCACAATAATCCTACCAAATAGGTACTATTATTACCATTCTCATGTTCCCAATGATGAAATTAGGGTAAGATAATATGCCCAAGATTACATAGTTAATAAGAAGGAAAACTAAGACTTAAAATAAGACTCATTCTCATCATTTTTTTAAGCAGAAATTAAGCCTACCTTTTATTCTCAGGTAGAGTAGGCCTCTTAAGTGTGAGAGCAATGATCCATGCTGTGCTGCTCAACTAGTGCGATATCCAAAATAGGGTCTAGGTATCATGATGATCAATCTAATGATATTTATAAATTGGTATATGGTGTCTTATATATATCATGCTAAATAAACCTTTGTTTTTCTAACTAATAGTTGAAAATAAAATCAAGTTCCTTAGATGTCTATAATAATTTGATTCTTGGGTGACTGGGTGACTCAGCTGGTTAAGCATCCAACTCCTGATTTCAGTCCAAGTTGTGATCTTGGAGTTGTGAGATCAAGCCCCGCATCAGGCTCTGTGCTCAGTGGAGAGTCTGCTTGATATTCCCCTTCTCTCTCTCTCTCTGCCCCATCCCTTGAATACACACACACTCTCTCTAAAATAAATGAATAAATCTAAAAAAATTTTGATTCTAATGTGGAAAGGTAGCTATTTCATTCATGCAATTGCAGTATTAAGGCCTCAATTTCCAAAGAAGCATATTCTTTATCGCTCTGTAAGCTGATATTCATCAAGAAACTGGATTTATTGGGAACGCTTGGGTGGCTCAGTGGTTGAGCATCTGCCCTTGTCTCAGGGTGTGATCCTGGAGTCCAGGGATTGAGTCCTATATTGGGCTTCCTGCAAGTAGCCTGCTTCTCCCTCTGCCTCTGTCTCTGCCTCTCTCTCTATCTCTGTCTCTCTCTGTGTGTGTCTCTCATGAATAAATACATAAATCTTAAAAAAGAAACTAGATTTATTATTTTGGATATTAAGTCTTGGGCTGGTTTATAATGATATTAATTTTAGTATAGATCAAGAGCGATCTCTGAGGACTTAGTAAAAATCTGAATACAGATACCACATGATTCATTCCTTAGGTAGGCATCTCTGGGGCATGTCATGATGGCTAGTGTTCAGAGATATTTGGAAGTGTCAGTGTAAGCAAAGAAAATGAAATCTGCAATTGAAAACTTGCCCAGAGGTTTCAGTGAGGCTAACTCTTCTGAGATCTGCAAAAGGCAGCATGCCAAATCCCACCACTGTCTAAGCAATCAGATAAACACATATGTTTGCATGTGACAGTGACCACTGACAGATGACCTATGGGAGGCTGCCAGAAACTATGTCTCGATTAGCACTCGACTGGATGCTCTCCTCTGCTTTGTGTGGTGGGCTGATTTCTGTTCCGTAAGATAAACCTACTTTCTTGTAATACTGGTTTGCAGCCACAATTTGGACTTATTAATTCCACATTCTCAACAATTCTTCTAATGTGCAAAAGTTTTTGAAGGCCTCATTCAGAGCCCTAAGTTAAACAATGGGTATAGTAAACCAGTGAAAATAACAAGACAAGGCTAAATGAACCTCCTTGCGAGGTAAGAAATAATTATCAGGATTGTAATGGGAGGCATTTCATTTTTATTTTTCTTTCTTTTTATTTTATTATCGAAATGGTTAAAAAATCTGTTTATTTCTAAGGCTATCTTTAGTCCCTGATCATGGTGTCTGTCAGGAGGGACAGGGTAACTATGAGAACAGAATAGGACAAAGAGTCCTTTGGCATGACTTGTAGCCAGTGCTTTGAAATTACCCAGCTAGGTGCTCTCTGCTGGTGTATGGGTTTAATCTTAAGTAATATGAGAATTAAATGATCTCTAAAGGTTTGTTTTCTTCTCTATAATCTAATATATTTTGTCCTTTGAAATACCACTCTGCATATCTGAAAAGATCACTCTGCATACTCAATATAATAGCATTATGGAAGGAAAATCTATAATTTCTAGTATTCTAATATTTTTGGTATTGTGTGGATAAATTCTTGTGTTTAAATATTTTTATGCATTTGAAATACTTGCTATATAATAGATGCTCTTCAAGTAAACACCTTTCAAGCATTAGATACTTTATCTGCTTCCTTATTTTTTATTCGCCTTTTCCCATGTAAGTACAGGATAGTGATGTAAAACAGTGAAAAGTATTAACATTTGTTAACATGAATTACACAGTTAGGAATAATTCTTCTGAAACATCTGCATCTGACTATGATGATTAGAATCATAGTCCTGAATTATCCAATCATTAAGCCATATATCCTGCTATCACTGAATCATAGGTATGGATTATCCAATCATTAAGCCATTTATATTATTATCATTATCCAATCATGGATAACACTTTTTAAAACTAGGCTGTCTGAAGACATCAGTGTATGTTCAAGGAGCCAATACTCAAGGGCACAAGATACTAAAGACGTGAGAGATGCACTGTGGGGAGCCTGATATTGCCCTGCTAAAAGCAAGGAAACAGCAAGTACTGATTTAAAAGTCTAAGCAAAGATTTGATTGAATCACAGTTTCAGGGACAAAAAAAAAAAAAAAAAATGTAAGGCCCATTGAGGAGAAGAAACCCTGGCAAACATCCTTGGATTTTATTTCAGATTCCTGAAAGGTTACTTCCTAGAGTGAAGGCACCAGAAGGCACCAGAAATGGACCAGGCCCCACTTAGACTGGAATCATCATATTACAGATTGAATTAAGGTGATCTTCCAGAAGAAAATGATATCCTCTCTGGCGGAAAAAAACAAAACACAATATTTAAAGATTCTACAATATTTATTTTTTAAGATGGTATTTGTTTATTAATGAGACACACAGAGAGAGGCAGAGACACAGAGGAAGAAGCAGGATCTCTTGCGGGGAACCCAATTCAGGACTCGATCCCAGGACCCCAGGATCACACCCTAAGCCCTAAGCCAAAGGCAGATGCTCAACCACTGAGCCACCCAGGCATCCTCCCTACAATATTTCATACACTTAGTTCAGATTTTAAAAATTACAGACATGTTTTCAGATAGAAAAAAAGTGATTAAAAACAACCCAAAGTTCAGATAATAGAGGCAGATAGAACCTCCATTTGTTGGTGTTAGTCATGAACTTCAAAATAACTATAAAAAATTATCAATAAAATAGAACACAGTATGGAAAGTTTTTCCAGACTACTGCAATCTATATTGAAAGCATGACATTAAACTAGAATTAAAAATATATTAACCAAAATTTATTTAATGAACTAACAAATTAGAAACAATAAAAGAATAATTAGTGAACTGGAATATAGCTAAGTTAAAACATCTGAATTGATGGGGGAATTAAAATAAATAAATACAGAAAAGAGCTTAGAGAATCATATGAAACAGTGAGTTTTATTTATGTGATCATTCATATGATTCAAGTTTTAGCCTCCGTGAGGTTAACGTAGAAGGAAAGGAGAAATAGAATGGGACAACATCTGAAAATTTTTTCGAAAGTTTTTTTTTTTCAAAATCTTTGAAAAATGTCCAACCACAGATTCTGAAAGGCTTATTAATGCAAAGTGAAATATTTACAATAAAATCACCCTGAGGTATAGATTACCAAAATTTCTGAAAGCCAAAGATGAAGAGAAGATTTTAAAAGCAAAACACAGTGCCTTTAAAGGAACAATAATAAAATTGATGGCTAGTCTTTCAATAGAAAATAACGAAAGTCAAATTAAGTCTTTAACTCTAATTACTGGACCAGATTAAAACAAAAACAAAGATTATACTTCCTTTAACAACAAAGGTTGGAATTTAAAGAAAAAAAAAGATTTGCCCTGCAAGTATCATCAAAAAGAAACTTGGAATAGCAATAATAATACCAGAAGAAGTAACTCTGAGCTATAATATATGTTACAAAAAAAATAAATTTCATAAAGATAAAATGGTCACTCTACTGAAATAATTCAATACTTAAAAATTTATAGACATCTAATAATATAGCCTCAAAAATGAAAAATAATAAAAGAAACCAACAGAGATAAAGGGAAAATAGATATATTTACAATTATAATGGATGATCTTAAAAATCTTCCTTAAATACTGATAGGTCAAGCAAATATTCTGCAAAGTATTTATAATAAATCAGGCTGATTTAATTAACACTTATAGAACCCTAAACCCTCAAAATGCACAAAACATATATTTTTTTGCAGGTGCACATGGAATAGTCAAAAAATTGAGAATATGCTGTGTTGTAAAGCAAATATTGAAAAATCTTTAAAAATTGCTCATCCAGGTTGACAAAATTCATTGGTCTTGGATTTGACTATTAATCAAAATTACCAGACATGATACGCTATTTTCTGCCATCAAGTTTATTTAGCTTTAAAAAAAATACAAGATATATACTGTAGCATGAATGGAAAAAGTAGAAGTCTCAGACACAGTACCCTCTATGTCTCTAATATGCTCTTAGGACGTGAAAGGTAATAAAACTTTGCTGTGTGTGCGAAACCACTTCAGCCCAGAAAAGCTAGCTTCTTTGGGGCTTCTTTAGCTTTTACAACATGCTGATTACATACTTACCTTTTGGATATGTGTCTCTCCCATTGTTCAGAGTAGCTCAAACTTATCAGTTTTAAGTTATTCAATAAAAAAATCTCAACAATAAAGTACAGGTGCTCAGTGAAAGCATAGCATTTATTATGGATCCAGGTCGCTCCTATAAATTTCTTGACTTATTATTGTAAAAGGATTCTGGCAAGCTTCTCCTCCCAGGTGTTTCTGAGGCTAGAGAAGAGAACACAGATCAGCTGTTAACTAACGTCCCAGACAAGAAATCATTAACATAATTATAACTCACACAAATATTTGGAAATTAAATCATACATTTCTAAATAAAACAAAGAGGAACCAAAAGAGAACAACAACAACAACAAAAGATCAACACTTGTAAGGTTTAGGTAAAGTAAGGTAGGACAAGATCAACAAATTAAATCTAATGAGTATAAAAAGAAGGGAAAAAATATGATACGTAGCAAGTGTACAATAGAAATCATAAAAGAAGCCAAAGTTTCTTTCTTAGTAAATTATAATAAAATTGCTACAATGAGTGATAAATAAAATGACAATACACAAATTAACATTATTCAACATTTTTAAAACATATATTACATCAAATTTTATACATTAAAATATTGAGATGATAATATGAATATCCATATGCTATATATTTGTGATAAAATACAATAACCATGGATGATTTAAGTAAGAAATATCTACCTTTACAATAACATGTATGGATCCAAAAACATGCAAGTAGCTTTACATTAAATAGTAAATATTGAAAACTGTCCCTTTGAGGTTAGAAACAGAATAGTCACCTTCTATGCAACATTGTACTGGAGATCCCTATTATGGTAGCAAAGTGAGCCAAGTTTAAATATGTAAAGAGTGGAGAGGTAGTAATAAAACTCTCATTATTTGCATATATATTTTTCTACATGCATGAATATGTATGTAGAAAAGTTACTATGATTACAAAAAAGTTTGTTAGAAGTAATTTGTGAGGGACGCCTGGGTGGTTCAGCAGTTGAACATCTGCCTTTGGCCCAGGGCGTGATCCTGGAGTCTCGGGATTGAGTCCCACATCGGGCTTCCTGCATGGAGCCTGCTTCTCCCTCTGCCTATGTCTCTGCCTCTCTCTCTTTTTCTGTGTCTCTCATGAATAAATAAATAAAATCTTTTATTTAAAAAAAGAAGTAATTTGTGAAGTGAACAAAACTGTTGGGATGCCTAGGTGGCTCAATGGTTGAGTGTCTGCTTTTGGCTCAGGGTGTGATCCCAGAGTTCTGGGATCGAGTTCCACATCAGGCATCCTGTGGAACTCACAGGAGGAACTCCTGAGGAACTCCATTGGCATTCTGTGGAACTCCACATCAGGGATCCTGCTTCTCCCTCTGCCTATGTTTCTTCCTATCTCTCTGTGTCTCTCATGAATAAATAACATCTTAAAAAGAACAAGACTGTTGAGTTCAAGATCATGATAGAAAAGAAATTCTAATTCTACAAACTAGCAGAGAGAGATTAGAAAATGAAATTAAAGGAGTGCCAAGTGACTTAGTCAGTTAAGCCTTTGACTCTTGATTTCAGCATAGGTCATAATGACAGGGTCATGAGATTAATCCCTCCCTCCCATGCTTGTTGGACTATAGTGCTGAGCATGGAGCCTACTTAAAAATCCTCTTTCTCCCTCTGCACTTCCCCTGAACTCTCACAAGAAAGAAAGAAAGAAAGAAAGAAAGAAAGAAAGAAAGAAAGAAGAAAGAAAGAAAGAAAGAAAGAAAGAAAGAAAGAAAGAGAAAGAAGAAAGAAAAGAAAAGAAAAGAAAAGAAAAGAAGAAAAGAAAGAGAAGAAAAGAAAAGAAAGAAAAGAAAAGAAAAGAAAAGAAAGAAAAGAAAAAAGAAAAGAAAAGAAAAGAAAAGAAAGAAAAGAAAAAAAGAAAAGAAAAAAGAAAATGGAATTGAAAAGCAGGTCATTTACAGCTGAAACAAAGTCAAATACTCAAGAATAAATCTGAAAATCATGTGCAATGTGTACAGACAACTGCAATACATTTTTGAGACTAATTAAAAAGACTCCTATAAATGAAGAGATTTATGAGTCTTGATATGAAATTTTCATATTGTAAATATGTCAATTCCTAAATAATCTATGCAATTCCAATTAACTTTGCAGTAATTTCCCTTGACAAACTGATGCCAATAATTATACAGAAATTTGAAGAGCCAGTGTAGCAAAGACAAATGTAGAGAATTTGCAATACCAAGTATCAAGACTTATATAGTAACAGAAACCATCATGATATGGTATTGGCACAAGGATAGAAATAGACTAATGAGTCCAAATACAGAGTTTAGAGAAATGAGAATACATAGTTACTTAGTATATGACAGAGATGTCACTTCATCTCAATAAAGATAGAATGACCTAATAAATGGTCTGGGACAATAGAGTCTTCATCATACATTATGAAATGTATTCATAATTTTCAGACTGAACATGAAAAGAACTGGCTATTGGGGCACCTGGGTGGCTCAGTGGTTGAGCATCTGCCTTCAGCTCAGGTCGTGAACCTGGGGTCCTGGGATCAAGTCCAGCATCAGGCTCCCCGCAGGGAACCTGCTTCTCCCTCTGCTGTGTCTCTACCTCTCTCTCTGTGTCTCTCATGAATAAATTAAAAAAAAAAAAAAAGGAAAAAAAGAGAAAATAACTGGCTATCAAGGAAAAGATCGGAAATTCTGACTAAAAATTTAAAAATTTCTTGTTTATCAAAGAGCAATATTGAAACTATCAGAACACATGCACAGAGTAGAAGAAAATATTTGTAAAATATTTGTCTATCAAAGGATGTGTGTTTATAATGATATCATTATAGTCATCAAGAAAGAAAATCAAAAAACAATTCAGAGTAAAGGACTAAAAAGTCCTTCCACAAATTATTTTCAAATAACCAATAAATATTTGAATGTGTTCAACTTTATTTGTTATTTGGGAAATGCAAATTAAAATCACAATGAAATATTCTCACATATGGCCAATTAAATAGTAGAATAGCAAAACTAGCAAAATAAAATAAAATAGTTAAAAACATCATGCATGTTTGATGTGGCTCAGTTGGTTAAGCGTCGGCCTTCAGCTCAGGTCATGATCTCAGGGTCCTGGGATGGAGTCCTCCCCTGGTCAACGAGGAGTCTACTTCTCCCTCTCTCTCTCCCCTCCCCTCCAACTCATGCTTTCTCTCTCTCTCTCAAATGGATAAATTAAAAAACCCTAAAAACAAACAAACAACCCACCACATATTGGTGAAAATGCATTCCTAACAACAATAACTTCATACAATGTTACTTGGAAATTCCAGTTGATACAACCATTTTGATGAGTTGGTTTTTGCTCTAAATTTCAATATATGCATATCCAAAGATTCCATAAGCACACTTCTATGTATATGTTCCATGTAGATACATAAATAAATCACTGATGGATATGCACAGAGAAACATTATTTATAAATATTCCAATGGGGAAATAATGCAAATGCACATCAAGAGTAGAACAGGAGATATAATCTGAGGTATACTCATTCTATATATTAATAATATTATCAAATTAAACTTAAATACAACATAATATGCACAAATCTCACAGACACAGATTTAAGTAAAAAGAAACGAAAGAACACATGTTCTGTGATTTCTGCCATGTAAAAATGAAATTGGCAAAACTAATCAATGGTTATAGAAGTCAAAATGATGTTTATCTTTCAGGAGATAACACCTGGGATGGGCCTGAGGCAGTCTTCTGCAAAGCTGCTGATACTTTATTTCTCAATCTGGTAATAGTTACACAGATGTGTTTACTTTTCAGTAATTATCAAGCTATAGTATGATTTGTGCAACTTTCTCTATATGTGCTATATTTCAAAAATAAAATAAAATGGTAAATATTCTTCCTAGAGCAAAAAGATTTTGCTATGAAGAATAACCAGCGTAGTTCTGTATGAGCTTGAAGAGCAGTGGGATAGGGTATTTCTAATTCCTAGTAACAAATTACAAAATGGAAAACTATCTGGTTGTGTTCTATTGGGAATTTGTGGATAACCAGAAGATTGAAATGGAGCCAATGTTCTGGAAATTACAACAGTTTGGCTGTAGAGATTCAGCCTAAAGGGAGGTTAATGGCTTAGCCAAATTTTTTAAGTAAGATATTTTGCCATTTTTGGATAGATTTATAATCAGTTGAAGGAGACTGAGGGACATATAGATGGAGAAGGAGGTGGAAGTAAACGTAAGTAAAGGAAATCACATTGTCAGTAGGATTATGCTCTGCAATCAAACTGAAGCTATACCCGTTTTATCTACTGGGTGTAAGCAAAGAACAGGAGGTAATAACTAATAACTATACATTTAAAACAGAAACTCTGCTTCATAATTGATGGCCCTCCCTATTCTTGAACGTAAATCTACTCAAAAAGTAGGAAACATAATAAACAATTTCACTTTTACACGATATTTTCAGATTTTGTTATATAATAGTCATATTTCACATATCCATTCATCAATTATATGACACATTCATATACTGAACCAGAAAATGTATAACAAAAAGTCTTAAACAAGCAGAAGCCATGTCAGCACTAAAGTTAAATAAGTTGCTCACAGGAAAGTACCTCTGGATCTAACTCATGTCCTATGATTCTTTATTATTTTCAATTATCTGCTTTCCATAAAATTATGACACCAGGACTGAATATTCTAATATTCTAGAATACCATTATTTTTACTTATGCAATAACTTTATTTTAGACATTGATTAGAAGCCTCCGTCATTCCATTTGACATGAAAGACTTTGGTTCTTTTGCCACTTCTTTCCTTCTTCACTGTCCCTGAGGACACATCCCTCTTTATAACTATCATTCAGCAACAAATTCCTCCCAACCACCTCTCTCATGTTGCTCACTGCCTTGGGAAGAGTTTTACTTGGGTCTTGTAGTAGTACCTCTGCAGTAGGTGGATCATTCCATGGAAGAAATATGCAAGTAGGGCCATCTCTCCTGGATTGGTGGGGAGGGAAATTAAAAGTTTTGGAAAGAAGAGTTTCCCAGAAGTGGTGGCTCTGAATGATCCAGCCAGAGAAGATCAACCTTGAGTGAGCCACTTGGACAAGGGCCATTGAAGCAGTTAATGCTGAAAGCAGACTGAACTGGTGGGAACTGAAGTAGAACGAAGTAGAGAAAGCCAGTAGTGGCTAAAACTTTCTATTAAAATGATTATGCTTATCATTTATTATATAGTAAATTTGTGTTTTTGTTATAGTTTTGAAATGTTTAAACATGTTTATATCAGAAATGCATTATTTTTTATAATTGAATTTGTTTCATGAGTAATTTGTTTTATGAGGTGGCACCCGGTGGCTCTCAATTGGTTAAGTGCTGCCTTCAGCTCAGGTCATGATCTCAGGATCCTGGGATCGAGCCTCATATCGGGCTCTCTGCTTGGCAGGGAATCTGTTTCTCCTCCTCCCTCTGTGTTCTCTTTCTGTTAAATGAATAAATAAAATCTTAAAAAAATTGTTTTATGAGCTATGAATATAACACTCTATTATATATCATAAACATAAGGATATAAAGATGTGAAAATGCTTTATATAAATATAAAAATAAAGTATCAATATTTTGATGTGATACAAAATAGATATATATGTGTATATAAATATACATACACATGTATATAAACCTATATACTTGATAGGTTACACTGATGGATAAATGAATGCAGATCATTACAAAATATAAAATATTTAATGCAAAAATTTGGAAATAGAAGGTAGAGGCAGGTTCACCAGAGGCAGTGAAAAGCGACAGTGAATCTGACAGTGATAAAAGAGAGGAAGCATATATCAAAAGGAAATATAAGAAATAAAATGAAGCCATCTAGGTAAGGTCGACATTCCTAGTGGTGAGCCTGAGGAATATAGAAAATATTTTTTTGCAATTTTTCAAAGTAGGCATCAAATACTGTAGCTCTGGGTTTCCAAAGTAGCTGGGTTTTAGATATGTCAAGGAAACTTGCCACATTAAAATGTAATTTATAAAGCAATTTTCTACATTTAAAAAAAAAATACACTCATCTATGTCTCACTTTTAAAACTCTCCCCTGGTGGAAGTTCATTGAGTTTTTCTATTTGAATAGAAGAGGCTTCTTTTTGTTAATGCACTTTTGTTAATTGCACACTTAATGAATCTCTACAGGAGGCCCACCATGAAAGAGGCAGCATGTTATTCCTCAAGGAAATGTTTCTCAAGTTTCTATTGACATGTGTCCCCAGATGAACCCTCCTGCTTCTGCTTCTACCAAAGCATTAATAGTGTGGAGACTTGGAGAAATCCATTTTGAGATATGAAAACTGGAGAAATAAGTGATGTTGATGCTTCATATTGATTACCAATTAAAGGAGATTTTATGAAGTAGCAAAATATTAGTGATTTTTTCTTAATTTAAGTATTATAAATAGTTTGGTGTTATTATATTTTTATATAATATATTGTATTTTTATTAGGGTTGGACCATGAGGACTTCGGCTGTCTGGAGAAGTATCAGCAAAGTATATAGTTTTATCCAGCCAATTAAATGATAGGCTTCATATACTTTGTTAGATAAGTCTGTAACCACGAAGATTCTCCATTGTACCTGTAAAGATGAGTAGAAATTGATGAGCACATGTGTTTTTCACTAGTTACTTCAGAAATTAGTTAATGCATAAAAACAACATTGTTAATGAAGTCATATGAAATAATGTCTAATATATTTTTATTTTATTTTTAAAAGATTTTTATTTATTTGAGAGAGAGAGAAACTGAGAGAGAGCTAGCCCACTCAGGAGCTTGAGCAGGTGCAGAGGAGCAGAGGGAGAGGGAGAAGCAGAGACTCTGCTGAGCAGGGAGCCCAAAGCAAGGCTGGATCCCAGGACCTGAGATCATGACCTGAGCTAAAAGCAGATCCTTAACCAACTGAGCCACCGTTTATTACCTGGGGAAGTAGATGAGTGTGATTTAGCGACATGTATTGATTCTATAATGCATATATTAAAAGCTTTTTTGTTATAACATGAGTAGTAACTCAAATTGGCATTATAAAACAATGATTTGGAGAATTACTTCAATGAGTACCTTGTAATTATCGCATCTTTGATTATGAATCCTAGTGTGTTTAACACTGACCTTTTCCTAAACATATTAAGCGTACCAACTGAAAATGTCCTTAAACTGCTAATTTTCTTGCTAGTATTTTTTTCAAAAAAAAAAAAAAAAGAAAAAAAAAAGAAAAATCGTGAATTCTAGCCAAGCCAATTTCACAGGCTTTAGATTTCAATTAGTGGAACCCTGATGTGTGCATTTTCCTTCAAGAGAATGTACTTAAAAATAGTAAAAATTCAACTTTATAAATATCAAACTTATGCAACAATTCCAAAGAAAGTGATGATGGGGGAATGAATACAGACTATTAAAGGAGTTAGCCGGCCTTTGAAATGGTCCTGGGGTGGAGAATTGCTATAAGGGCCACTCGTGAAATGTCAGTTAAGGAAGGATTGGATACACTTTTGTAGGAATCATCTAGTTATGTAGATCTCATAATCACTGTTATTATGTGTTCACTGATCCCCAACTTGTGTGATGGGTGCATACTTTAAAACAAAACCAAAATCAGGCAGAGCTAGAAAGTTCTATCTATTGATAGATTTCATGTTGGTTCTCTCTTTAGAAGTAATATAAAGTTACTCTACTAAATGGGAGTTCTGTGAGTCAACTTTGCAGGTGGAGTGAGCCAAGATGCAGATGATACCCAGTAGTTATCTAGGGAATACTCATTCCCCTAATCGCACAGCGCCAGCTTCTAGCTTCATACTTTTATGATAACATAAATTCTATTAAAAGTACTTTAGTAAAGTAGTACAATGGGCTCTTCCATATTGGCAACTATTTTATTATTCAGAGTTTATTGCTATCACTAGTTAGGCACTTCCCAACTAGAAACCTATGGTCCCTATTTTTCTCATTTGAGTCTTCTAATTTTATTTGCATGTATAACATCTGCTTAGCTCAGAGCAGCGAACAAGCTATTAAGACTTTGCTGATAATGGGAGCTTCAGGATTTTTATTTACGTATGTTTCAGTCTAAAGTATGCATTCTTGGGACACACATATACATCGATACAAATGCACACAAGGAAGAATTTTACTTCTAATCCATGTAGATGGTTCATAATTATTCTTAGCATTTATTACTACCAGCGATTTGCCTTTTTTGTTGTTGTTGTTCCTCAAATAGGATGTAAATATCATGGGGAGGGTCGTAGAATGGGTTTCTTAGAGATTTTGATATGGTGACTTGCAGATTTATTTGGCAATATATTTGAAAGATTTACCACACACACAAAAAAAGTTGGGAAGGCAAGTTTGAGCATAGGGCAAAAGTGATGATATACAGTTGTAACTGTGATTGAGCTGGTCTTATAAGAAGCTTTGGAGCTGAGATGATTTTGCAAGTGGCTGCTCCTACTGGGGGCAGACTGGAGGGTGAGGAGAAAGAATGGTAACCTTCTTGGATCAAGAGGTTCCTATGGCCAAGGGCGATTCCCTAGGACGGATGCAGTTGTGAGCCAGGAGCATCTAATGTTGCCAGCAAGTGGGACATGGCATCAGTTTCACTACAGGGGTTTGGGCTTTATTTGCATTCTTTCTCCCCATATCCCCAAAGCTTAGCACAGTGCCTAGCAGATAGCATGTGTTCAGCAGATAACTACTAAAAGAAAATAAATCATTTATCACAATCTTGTAATGTATAGGTTATTAGATCTACAAAATCCTGACAAACTATAAATTACAGTTTAGCCTGAGAAGGAAGAAAAACCATCTTAGTGTTCTCCCTATAAATGTAAATCATAGATATAACATTATGTTTGATAAAAAAAAAGAAACAGAATAATTGTAGGATTTCCAACATAAAATGGAAAAATACTTTGGTAAATATTAACATTATATCAAAGGAGCTGTCAGTATTAAATGGGAAAAGATGGTATGGATGGGGAGACCACTTGAAATTTTGTAGATCTCAACCAAGGCCTATGAATCTGGTAAGTTTGGAAATACATATGCCAGCTTATTCTAGCATACCTCAAATAAAAGTGTTTTAGGGTATTTCAGTTACATAACAATTACATAGGATTTTTTTAAGCTAGTATCTTCATTTATTGTTTAGAAAGTTGTGATGGTTTTTATTTGATTAAGTCTACACAAAAACTGCATGCTCATTTTTATAGATACATGCTAAAACTGGAATGATATAGAAAAAAATATATCATCATTCCAGGGCATGCACAGAATATAAATATGTGGAGCATTAAATATGTATCATTATAAAGGAGCAAAAATCTCAAGCTGGTCAGTTTCTCCTGGTAACCTTCAATGCCTTAAGAGAATGCAACATCAATCAGATGTTAAGGGGAAAATTGTATCAGCCATGGAGGAGATAGTGAGTCAAGCTTTTCTATAGCTATCAAGCCCGTAAAGAGTTCTGTACCTCTTAGAAATCAAGGAAAATCTTCCCTACGATCTTTTTGTGAGAGCACTATTTAAGATAAAGTATACGTAATAAAGGGATATCTGGGGGAGTTACATATAGGACTTATATTGGACATTTGAAAAATGTGTAAGTATAAAACTAATATTTAAACATGTAGAACTAGGTTGCAAAACAATATAAGTATAGATGCTAAACATCTATATGTAAATGTAAAAACAACAGAACACAAAGTAGGAGGGAAAGGGGTAAAGAAGTCAGAGAGTAAGCTCAGTATTTGTCTCTGCTCTAATTGCTAATAAGTCAAGTGATAGATTCATAAACATTTAAAAGTACTTAGAAAGATTGGGGCACCTGGGTTGCTCAGTTGGTTAAGCATCCAATTCTTGGTTTCAGCTCAGGTCGTGATCTCAGGGTCCAAGGATCAGCTCTGCAAAGGCCTTCGTTCTTGGCAGAGAGTCTGTTTGTTCCTCTGCTCTTCCTCCCTGCTCCTCCTCTTGCTTGACACTCTTTTTCAAATAAATAAATAAAATCTTTAAAAATGAAAAAATAAATTAAAATACTTAGATAAATATTAAGGAAATGGAATGACTGACTTTCTATATAATGCATTTTTATATGGTATCATTTGCAAAGTACAGCATAAATATAAACATTCTTACATACTGTAGTGCCTGCACACACATACACGGCAGATACAGACATTGCAATGAAAACCATAGCAAGACTTGTTTATTTTTATATAAAGACCAATGTTATAGACTCTAATCATCTAACAGAGCTAATATGAAATATCTGCCATATGATAACTATAAACTAAGTGAGGACACACCTTAAAAGAAAAGATTTGTGCAATAAAGTAAACCTCAAATCTAGGTTAAAAATCTAGGATATAGTAAAGAGAACCATATAAGACAGTGACTGAGAAAGTCTGAAAAAGGAGAAGTGAAGGTGTATTAGGTAAATGCAAACAAAAAAGAAATGTTCAGTTTACATGTTATCCCAGGCTTTTGTATAACTATATGCTAGATAACATCAACATACATAAATCAAATATTAAAGCTGAACTTCGAATACAGAGAAACTCACTACTAACAGGAAACTTTAATTCATTCTCTCAGTCTGTGAGGGATTACTTATGTGAAAAAATTAAAATATAAAAATAAAATAATTAGTATTAATGATATAGAACTATTCTGGAAATCATAAAAATAAAATAACTTCTCATATATCAATGGAATTTTCACAGATATTAACTATATGTTAGTTTACAATAGAATAATCATATAGCCACATAAAATTTTGTAAATTAATAACAAAACTAGAAACAAAATGATCCTTCTACAAAAAACTAATATATTAATATTAGTACATTAATATTAGTATATTAGTACAGTAATACTAGTATATTAATATTAATATTAGTAAATTAATATATTAATACACACTAGTAAGTGACTATTGAATGGAAGAAAAAATACAATATAAATATCAGAATTTCAAGAAAAAAGAATAGTCAAAATTGCATTACTCAGAACTAATGGGACTCAGCAAAATTAGTGGTCAGCAAAATTAGTGGGACTTCTCAAATTAAAATTCCCATACAAAATTGTTAGACTAAAAATAACTAAAAACATAAAGATAATATGTAGGAAGGAATTAATAAACAAGTGGGAAATTAAAGGGAAAAATCAAGAGAATTATAGATACAAACGTTTGCTCTTTGAATAAAAATAAAATAGAAACACTGAACCTAACATATGAAAATAAAATCAAAAATGCAAAATAGTAAAAAAAATGAGGAGAAGAAAAACACCTGAGCTAATTAATTTGCTTTTTGTATTTACGGGTCTGACTCTGTTTTTTGTTTGTTTTGCATTTTAGATTCCATATGTAAGTGAAAACACATCATATTTGTCTTTCTCTGACTTAGTTTACTTAGCACAATACCTTTCTAAGTCCATCCATGTTGGAAATGACAAGAACTCATCTTTTTTATGCTGTGTAATATTCCATACTCTTTTATACTACACCTTCTTTTATCTATTCATTTAGCAATGGACACTTAGGTTGCTTCCACAACCTGGCTAGTGTAAATGACACTACAATAAACATAGGAGTGCATCTTTTCAAATTACTATTTTCATTATCTTCAGGTAGGTATGCAATACTGATATCACATGGTATTTCTATATTTAATTTTCTGAGAAACTTCCATATTGTTTTCCCCAATGGCTGCACCAATTTACATTTCCACCAACAGTGCACAAGGATTCTTTTTTCTCCACATTCTCATCGACACTTTTTCTTTCATGTCCTTTTGATTCTAGCCATTATGACGGGTATGAAGTGATATCTTCTAGTTTTGATTTGCATTCAAGTGATGTTGAATATCTTTCTCTGTGTCTCTTGGCCATCTAGATATATTCTCTGGAAGAATGTTCATTCAGGTCCTCTGCCCATTTTTTAATCAGATCATTTAGGGGATTTTTTGGTTTTGAATATTAACACTGTATCAGAAATATAAATATCTTCTCTCATCTCAGGCAATCAGCAGATTGCCTTTTTGTTTTGTTAATGATTTCCTTCATTGTGTAAAACCTTTTTGTTTTGCTATAGTCCCAATGTTTATTTATTTTTATTTTTTAATATTTTATTTATTTAGTTGAGAGAGAGAGAGATAGGGAGAGAGAATACTAATGGAGGTGGGAAGAAGGAGGCTGCCTGCTGAGCAGGAAGCCTGATGCAGGCTTGATTTCAGGACAGCAGGATCATGACCTGAGCCAAAGGCAGATGCTTAACTGACTAAGCCAGGTACCTCTCAATTGTTCTTTTTTTTTTTTTTTTTTTTACTTTTGTTTACCATGTCTTAATAGAAATATCTAGAAAAATGTTGCTACATCAGATGTCAGAGAATTTACTGCCTATGTTTTCTCCTAGGAATTTTATGATTTCAGGTGTCACATGTAGGTCTTTAATCCATCTTGGGTTTATTTTTGTGTATGGTGTAAGAAAATTATCCAGTTTCATTCTTTTGTGTGTAGCTGTCCAGTTTTCCCAGCATCATTTATTGAAGAGAATGTCTTTTCCCCATTGTGTGGTCTTATCTCCTTTGCCATGGATTAATTGACCGTATAAGTGTGGGTTTATTTTTGGCACACTGTTCTGTTCCATTGATCTGCATATCTATTTTCATGCCAATACCTTACTCTTTTGATGACTATCGCACTTTGTGGTATATATTGAAATCTATATTCACAGTACTTTTAGCTTTGTTCTTTCTCAAAAAACTATTTGTGGTCTGTCTGGTTCTATACAAATTTTAGTGCTATTTGTTATAATTTTATGAAAAATACTGTTGGTATTTTGATGGGAATTTCATTTAATCTGCAGATTTCTTTGGGTAGTAGGGATATTTTATCAATATTAATTCTTAGAATTATGAACATGGAATTTCTTTTTCATTTGTTTGTGTGGTCTTCAGTTTCTTTCATCAATGTTTTATAGTTTTAAGAGTACAAGTCTTTCATCTCCTTTATTAAATTTATTCCTTTTTTTTGGTGCAGCTGTAACTGGAATTGTTTTCTTAATTTCCTTTTTTTCTACTCTATTATTAGTATATAGAAGTGGTACTGTTTATAAGGATTAGTTTTAAATCCTGAGGTTTTACTGAATTTATTTATTACTTCTAACAGTTTTTTAGTGGAGTCTTTAGGGTTTTATATATACAGTATAACATCATCTGCAAATAGTGACAGTTTAACTTCTTTCTTACCAATATGGATGCCTTTTATTTCTTTTTCTTGTCTGACTGCTGTGGCTAACACTTCCGTACTATGTTGAATAAAAGTGGTTAGAATGAACATCTGTGTCTTGTTCCTGATCTTAGATGAAAAGCTCTCAGTTTTTTGAGTATGAGGCTAGCTGTGTTTTTCTTATGTTGCTGTTATTGTGTTGAGGTATGCTTCCTCTAGACCCTCATTTTTGAGAGTTTTTAACATCAATGAATGTTGAACTTTGTCAAATGCTTTTTCTGCATCCATTGAGATGATCATATGATTTTTATCCTTCATCTTGTTGATGTAGTATATGGCATTGATTGATTTGTAAATATTGAAACCGATAGCTGCCAGAGAAAAGGGGGATGAGAGCATGGGACAAAAGAGTGAAGGAGATCAGGAGATATAGGCTTCTACTCATGGAATGAATAAATTATGGCTGGAAGGTACAGCGTAGGGACTATAGTCAATGATATAGTAGCATTGCATGCTGACAGATGATAACTACACTTGTGGTGAGCAGAGGATAACATAGATGTTGAATCTCTATGTTGTGCACTTGAAACTAATGTAACTTTGTGTGTAACTATACACATATGAAAAAAATTTAAGAAACATAAAATTTAATTAAAATAATAAGGTTACATTACACAATGGAAATAAACTTGAAAAATGGTAAAATTGAATAAAGTAAGGGGACTAAGAGTACGGAGTAATGTAACAAGTAACAAAAATGGTTGATTTTAGGGAACTATACATTATCAAAACTGACCTCATAAGAGATTAAATCTAAAAAAATAAACCTCCAATGTGGCCATGGAAAGTGTGTTAAAAAAATGATTCTTTTTAAAGATTTATTTATGATAGACACAGAGAGAGAGAGAGAGAGAGAGAGAAGCAGAGACACAGGCAGAAGGAGAAGCAGGTTCCATGCAGGGAGCCTGATGTGGGACTCGATTCTGGGACTCCAGGATCGCACCCTGGGCCAAAGGCAGGCGCTAAACCGCTGAGCCACCCAGGGATCCCCTAAGAAAGTGATTAAAGAGAAGTAATTTATATGACATAAAATTTATTTAACACTTCATGAAGTGAACAGTCTCATTCTGGAGAACTGTAAAGTGGGATGGCAGCAGGAATCTTACATAAGATAAACAATAAAGAACAAGGAAGAAAAGCATAGAAAACACCTGATTGGATGAGGTCACACAGTCAACCTGCTTAGGGTGATAAGGCCCAGAGTTAACTTGTCCTTAGAGATTGGCTGACCGAGTATACTGTGTTTCTGTGAAGCTGTATGTTTACAGGGATACAAAAGTTACTTAAATTTTGTTTTGCTGATGTGACACCCCATTCGGAGATGACTCCATCTTGGCCCTAGAAATGTATTTTAACAGGCATTATTAAAGATCTACTTTGTTTTTTTAAGGTTTTATTTATTTATTCATGAAAGACACACACACACACACAGAGAAAGAGAGAGGCAGAGACACAGGCAGAGGGAGAAGCAGACTCCATGCAAGGAGCCCAACGTGGGACTCGATCCTGAGTCTCCAGGATCAGGCCCTGGGCTGAAGGCAGCGCTAAACCACTGAGCCACCTGGACTGCCCTAAAGATCTACTCTTAAGCAAACACTACCACAGCCAAGTCCTTTACAAGAAAATTTTACCAAATATTTATTTATTTATTTATTTATTTATTTATTTATTTATTTATTTTACCGAATATTTAAACAGAAGATGATTCCCATGCTATTTAAACTATTTCAGAACATAGAAACAGGAAAGAAAACTTCCAAACTCTATGCATGAGGCAACCATAATACTGATTCCAGCATTCAGCATACAAAAGTCAGAAGAATTTTCAATTATCACTATTAATAAAAATCATAAACAAAGTACTAGGAAAAACCCATTGTACATGAAAATAAAAACACATGAATAAGTGTCATCTATTCTGGATATACTAGTGTATATCAGCATCAGGAAATCTGTTAATAAAGTGGTAAGGGGTGAAATGCGATAATTATTATTAATTTAAAAGTAATCAGTTTAGGGGCACCTGGATGGATCAGGGGTTGAGCATCTGCCTTTGGCTCAGGGCGTGATTCGGAGATCTGGGATCCAGTCCGGCGTCGGGCTTCTTGCGGGAAGCCTGCTCCTCCCTCTGCCTGTGTCTCTGCCTCTCTCTCCTCTCTGTTTCTCTCATGAATAAATAAAGAAAATCTTTTTAAAAATAAAAAAAATAAAAATAATCAGTTTAAATAGGAATAGATGGATATTTGCTAATATGACAAAAACGCCCCTATTTCAAACATAAAACCAAGAACGTGTTTAATATAGAAAAACCTGATCAAGTCCCCTGAAAGTCAGGAACAGGAAATGCATGGGCCATGCTGACCACTAGTTTTAAACATTGATGGCACATATATTAGACAGGCAAAAGAAAAAGATGTATTAAAACTGAAAAGAATGCAGTAAAACTATCTCTATTTGCAAATGACATGATTGTATGATAAGATAATTTAACTAAGTAGCAGGATATAAAATTATTATATAGAAGCAAATTGAATATATTTTAAACACTTAATAGGATGATATAATAGCAAAAAATAATTTTAAAAATCTGGAAATAAACTTAATATGTAAGAATTGCCTTTTACAAAGACTTTACTGAAGAAGAAATAACAAGAGAGAAAAGGAAAGAACTTGAATAATTGGAAACACATATTACATTCTTGTTTTAAAAGACTCAAAATCATAAAAATGTCAATGTACTTTGTAAGTATAATGAGATCCAAGTAAAAACACTATATTTATTATTTGGAAAAAACAGTTCTGAACTTCAAATAGAAAAATTAAAAGACTGGAATTCTGGTTTCTATTGCAGTATGTAAAAAACTTGGATCTTGTTATTGCTGTTCTTATAAAAGAAAAACAAAAGCAAAAGCAAACAACAACAAAAAATAACTGTCCAAAATGAAAATCAAAGACTTGATACTCAGAAATCTGAATAGCCTGGGGAATCCATAGAATCACAGCTAAAATTTGCTTAACCTGAAGCAGAAGCCTCTGAGGCCACAAACTGGGAGACTCAAATGGCAATATTGGTGAATTTCCAGAGGTTGAATGTGTAGAGTGAGAACTTTCTCCTGGCTACTGTCTTAGGAGGACCTCTGTGCCTTCATGAGCTTTTCTTTCTGAAATCCCACCAGATTCTCATGGGCACAATCTGAAAGACATCCTATCAGATGATCCCCTGTTGCTGGCAGAGAAAATGAGAGTAAAACATTTAAAATACTTCTAAAACCTTCTCCATAACAAAGGCCTACACCACAGGAGAAAATAACTTGTCAGAGCTCTAAGAGCCATGGGTGAAATACATTCCTCTTCTACCCCTCTTAATCTTCAGTCTCCAGAAGGGGAAGGGGAGACATTATATAAGAAAAACCCTTGTAGAGGTAATAGATCAGAGACCCAGGTCTATTAAGACTGGAATTAAATCATAAGATTATTGAATGGTTCTCCTCCACCATGTCTTACCACTATACTGTCTAGGCTCCAGTACAGTAGTGGATTACACTTGACTAGATGGCTAAATAAAATAATTTTTTTCACAGTTCCAGAGGCTGGGTAGGCCAGGATGAAAGTTCTGGCCAATTTGGTTTCTGGTAATTCACTTCCTGTCTTTAAATGGCTTCCTTCTTGCTCTGTACTCACAGGGCAGAGAGAAAGAATGTGAGCTCTCCCATTTCTTTCTTATACAGACAGTAGTCTTGTTAGATGGGGGTTCCATCCTTATGACCTCATTTAACCTTAACCCCTTACTTTAAATAAATCATATTAGATCAGACAGGATATGAGTCTGGGCCAAAACAATCCAGTCCATAGTAGTAGAGAAGCCCCAAGTCAAGAGGAGAAAACAGCAAAGGTAGTAGAGGAATTTAAAGCCTCTAGTATTTATAAGCACAAAGCCCAACTCCTGGCCAGATTTGTGTAAATCCTCATGCTAGAGTATTTACTTCCATTTTTATTACCTGATACAATATATACAGCTAAAATATTACAAGAAAACTACAGAATATTCCTTTTGAATATTGATTCAAAATCCCGCAACAAAATTTTGGTAAATGGAATTTAACAATGTAGAACAAGAATGATAGATGATTGCCAAGTGGGATTTATTCCACATATTCAAGGCTGGTTGAACATTTAAAAATCAATTAATGTAATGCAGCAAGAAAATTCACATCATCATATCAACATTACCTAAGAACATTTGAAAAAATTCAAATCTTTCCATGATTAAAAACTATCAGCAAATTAAGAATGAAGAGGACCTTCCTCAACTTAATAATAGACATTTATCAAAATTTGTAGATCACTTTATACTTAATAGTTAGTGACTGGATACTTCTTCCCTAAGATTGGGAACAAGATAAGGATGTCCTATTTCACTACTCTTATTCAACAGTCTACTGAAAGTGTAGATAATGCAAAATGACAGAAAAAAAAAATTTTGATATTGAAAAGAAAAAATCTCTTTTTCAAGATGAAACCATTATCTCTGCAAGAAAAAAACCAAAGAATCAATAAAAAATAAATATATATTATATATATATATATATGCTATATATATAGAAAACTATAAAACACTGGTGAAAAAAATTAAATGATTTACATAAATAGAGATAATCTGTGTTTATGGGTTTCTATACTTAATAATTGTTAAGATGCCAATTCTTCTCAATACAACTTGTTATACAGATTATGTAAAATCCAAGTGAAAACCCAGGAAGCTATTTTGTGGGACAAATACATTCTAAAGTGTATTTGGACATCAAAAATCAAGAATATCCTAGGGGCGCCTGAGTCGCTCATTCAGTTAAGCATCTGCCTTCAGCTCAGGTCATGATGCTGAAGTCCCAGGATCTATCCCTGCATAGGGCTCCCTACTTGGCAGGGAGCCTGCTTCTCCCTCTCCCCCTGCTCATGCTCTCCCCTGCTCCTGCTCACTCTCTCTTTCAAAGAAAAAAAGAGAAAAGAAGAAAGAAGAAAGAGAAAGAAAGAGAAAAAAAGAAAGAAAGAAAGAAAGAAAGAAAGAAAGAAAGAAAGAAAGAAAGAAAGAAAGAAAGAAGAAAGAAAGAAAGAAAGAAAGAAAGAAAGAAGAAGAAAGAATAAAAGAAAGAAAGAAAGAAAGAAAGAAAGAAAGACGAAAGAAAGAAGAAAGAAGAAAGAAAGAAAGAAAGAAAGAAAGAAAGAAAGAAAGAAAGAAAATATTTTTAAAAAAATCGAGAACACCCAATCTACTACTTGGTAGTAAGGACTTAGAGTAACAAATTTCAAATCTTATTATAAAGCAACAGCAATTGATATATATATATATATATATAATCTTGGTATTGGTAAAGGAAAGACATATAGATCAATATGACAGAATGGAGAGCCCAGAAATAGGAATGAAAATAATCAGCTGATATTTGACAAAGGTATAATTGCAATTCAATGGATAAAAAATATCAAATATGTTAGAACTACTAGACATACATATGCAAAAATAAATACACAAAATGAATCTACACCCGTTCTTTATATCTTTCATAAAAATTAACTCATAATGGGCCACAGACCTAAAATACAACGCAAACTATAGGACTTCTAGAAGAAAACATGAGGAGAAATTTTATATGACTGTGTGGTTGATAATGAGATGTTAAACACATCAATAGTACTATCCATGAAAGAAGAAAATGGTAAGTTAAACTTGACTAAAAGTAGAATATTTGCCTTATAAGTCACAGTTAAGAGAATGAAAGGACATGCCACAGACTCTAAGTAATGCATATCTCATAAAGAAATTATATCTAAAATATAGGAACAATCCTATAAACTCAAAAAGATGAAAATAAACCACCCAATGAAAAACTGGGCCAAAACATCTGAATGTATACTTTATCAAAGTAGATATACTAGTGGCAAATAAGCATATAAAGATGCTCACTATCAATTGTCATTAAGGATTTGCAAATCAAAACAATGAGATAAAATTACATACATATTGAAATAGCTAAAAATAAAAAAAAAAAGGAAAATACTAATTGCAGGAAAGGGGATGCAACAAAGTGAAACTCTCATTTGTTTTGGGTATGAAATCAAAATTGTCACCCATTTTGGGAGACTGTTTAGCAATGTCTCATAAAACTAAATACAATTTCACTATCTGATTCAGCATTGATGCTTCTTTAATGTACCCAACTAATTTGTAAACATATTTCCACACAAAAATCTATACATGAATTTTCATAGCAGCTTTGCTTATTATTACCAAAAACTAGAAGGAACCATAATGTCCTTCAATAGGTGAATAGACAAACTAACTGTGAAACATCCTTATAATGGAATATTATTCAGCAATAAAAAGAAATGGGCTATCAAGCCATAAAAGAATATAGATGGATTTTAAATGCATATTGCTAAGTGAAAAAGTCAGTCTGAAAAAGCTATAATACTGTACAATCCCAAACGTATGATCTTCTGGAAAAGACCATAATGTAGAGTTTTGCTGAGGGTTTGGTGGGTTGAAAGGGAAGGTTGAATAAATGAAATAGAGGAGAGACTTTATTTTTTTAAAGATTTTATTTATCTATTCACGAGAGACACACAGAGAGAGGTAGAGATACAGGCAGAGGGAAAAGCAGCCTCCATGCAAGGAACCTGATGTGGGACTCGATCCCAGGACCCCAGGATCATGCCCTGAGCCCAATGCCGACAGCCACCCAGGCGTCCCTAGAGGCGATATTTTAGAGGAGTGAAACTATCCTGTGTGATACTATAATGGTAAATATAAAATATTAAGAATTTGCAAAATCCATAAAATTTACAGAACAGAGTCAATATTAAGATGTGCAAATTAAAACAAATGTTTTAGGAGGTAGGGAGATTTTATTGATTGAACATAGAATGTGATAAAGATTCTAAATGTATTGGAAATGAATGAAAGAATTTCACTGAAAGGGCTGAGTAATAACAGACTGAATTGGAAAATGGAATCTGTGCATCTCATAGGAAAAGGAGCTTACACGTAGCACCATTCTCTAGTCCATTCATTTGTTTCTTACAGAAGAGCATGACTCCCACTCCTTAACTTTGGGTGTGCATAGTGCTTCTTTCCAAAAATTATAATATAAAAGGGGACTATTATAGTATAAAAATAGAAACTTTACAGGAAAAAAGAAACTAAAAATTACTGCCTCAAGCCAAGTGATCCAGTTTAAAATCAACAGTGATTAATTATGCTGATAGTATGTACTCTTGATATAATGTGATGAGAATTGCACTTTATCTCTGTGTTCTTCCTCCACACAATATATCACCCTAGTCTAATCATCAGGAAAACATTAGACTAATCCTAATTGAGGGATGTACTAAAATATCCTTAAACTGTCAAGGTCATCAAAAATAAGAAAATTATAAGAAACACTCACCACCGAGAGGAAATTAAGGAGACATGACTAATAACTAAAATATGATATAATAGATGAGATCCTGGAAAAGAAAAACAGGGGACTAATAAAAACTGAGGAAATCTGAATTAAGTATAGACTTCAGTAATAATAACAATAATGCATAATTAATTGTGACAAATGTTTCACAGTAATGTGAGATGTGAATAACAGTGGAAATTGGTTATAGGTCATGCAGGAACGTTTTGTACTTTCCAAGAATTTCATAAGTCTAAAACTCTTAAAATTAAAAAATGATCAAATTATAAAGTAAATAAATAAATGAATTGCCTGGCAATTTGATGATGCCCTGTGCCAATGATATTAAAACATATGAAAAAGTTTTCATTATTAAAACAATTTTTTCTTGTCCATTTTAATAGACAAAACAGTGAAACAAAGCAAGAAAGCCTAAAATTAGATTATAGTGAATGATGTAGGATATTAAAAAAGGAGAATTCTGGAATCATTGATGAAAGGCAGAACTCAGTAATATTTAATGCTATAACTATCTGGTAGCCATGTGAAAAAAAATGAAGTTAGATTTATATCTCACAATGTACAGGTAAGTTCCCAAATGGATCAGATATTTAAATGTATAAATGAAACCATACAAGTATCAGAAAAAAAGAATACAAAAATTAATTTGTAAGCTTTATGGATGGAAAGTCTTTCTAGTTCTCAAAACTTTCATAAAAGATATGATTGAGGGATGCCTGGGTGTCTCTGCAGTTGAGCTTCTGCCTTTGGGTCAGGGTGTGATCTGAGAGTCCTGGGATCAAGTTCTGCATCAGGCTCTTTGCATGAAACCTGCTTCTCCTCCCTCTGCCTGTGTCTCTGCCTCTTTCTCTGTGTCTCTCATGAATAAATGAATGAACGAATGAATGAATAAATAAATAAATAATCTTAAAAAATATTTGATAATTTTTTCCACATAAAATGAAAAATCTTATACATGGCAAATAAAGCATATGTTGAGTAAAAGACTACTTACTAAACAGAAAAATTGAAAAAAGTATAGAGCTCACAGAATAGTGAATACAAAAGACTTTTTTAACCATATTTAAATATCATCAGGTTTTTTCATAGAAGAGAGAGAGAGAGATGTAGATAAAAAGAACACTGAAAACATTTCACATCAGATTGGCAAGAGTTCAATATTTAACGATTTTTTAGTGAAATTATGAAGAAATAAAGAAATAAACATTCTCTTGTATTGCTATGAGGTGCATTAATTTGTACAGCTTCCATTCAGTGCAACTTATCAGCATCCATCATATTTACAAATGCATACACTCTATTGACCCAGCAAATTTCACAAGAATTTGTCATACAGATTCATTCAGCCAGATAGAAAATGTTTTCACAGGGGTATTCACCATAATTTTGTTCGTAAGAAAAAAGATTTTTAAAAATATCCCTCAGTAGCAATTCAATTAAATAAATTTTGAGACATCTATGTAATGGAATATTAAGCAGCCTTAAAGAATGAGATCTCTCTATACTAATATGAAATGAGTACGGTTATCTTGACTAGTAAGTGAGAAAAGTAAGCGCAAAATAAGAATTTCACCATGTTGAAGAGTATAATTTTCGTAGGTAAGCATAAATAAACTCTGTGAGATATAAAGAAGGTATGAGGTATGATATCTTTAAAAAAGATATAAAGAAGGAATGAGTCTTTATATCTTAATTTTGTAAGATATAAAGAAGGTATGAGGCATGATATCTTTTATAAAGATATAAAGAAGAAATGAGTATTCACTAAGGGAGGAATTTATGGGAAGAAATGGGAACTGAAATATATATGTGTGTATATGCATGTGTGTGTATAATATATATATATATATAATTTTTAATCATGTTAATGTATGTCTATTTTTAAAAGTTACTTGATTTATTTACCAGTTCTTTTTTTTAAGATTTTATTTATTTATTCATAGGAGACACAGAGAGAAATATAGACACAGGCAGACGGAGAAGCAGGGAGCCCAATATGGGACTGATCCCAGGATCCCAGGATCATGACCTAAACTGAAGACAGAGACACTCAACCACTGAGCCACCCAGACATCCCTAATTACCAGTCTATCAAAAGGACTGAAGTGGTTGCATATTTAAGCCCAGTCTACACTTTGTCAATGTCAAAAGAAAACATTAGTTAATGTTGAAATCACCAATATGAACAATATAACAAAATAAAACAATCTTTACTATCATATTAAATTTTCCAATGGATCTCACCTTAGAACTAGAGTTAAGGTCAAATTGTTGTTCTTGAAGGAAAACACACTATCATAAGATAGACTTACTAATCTCCTAGTAAATAAATAACATTTTCATTTGCAATAATTTTTTTTTATTAATTTAGGATGAGACTTTATTTCCCCTATCCCAATGAAAACATTTGCTAGTAGGAAATGCATATTTTATGGTTGAAGAAAATTTTCACAGGATACAGAGATAGTGTGCAACTTGAGCTTAGTGTCCTTTGGTAAAAAAAAAAAAAATATATATATATATATATATATACACATATATATGAATTGGACTTCAATTCAAATTTCTAAATTTAAGTTTTTATTTAAAACTTGTCATATGTCTTAATTGTATGACTTTAGCAAGTACTTTTATTTCAACTTTTCTCAATGGGTTGTGGCAAAGATCAGATGACATTATGTGCGTAAGAGCACTTTGTAAATTTTAAGGCACCGGATAACTGCAAATAATTATTCTGACACAGTCATTTGCTAAATTGTATGGTAGGATTCTCAAAACAATGAGTGGACTTTCTTTAAAAAAGTTCACCTTTTGCTTATTAGGGCAGGAATTAATAACACCTTTAGCCTTCTTGGTTGCTGTTATCACTAGATGCTGCTGACATGTCTGAAGAAGAGTCACATAAAAAGATTTCAAAATGTGTGGGAGGACTAATAAGTGTTGAGGGCAGGACCATGAAAAAAGGAAATAAAAACTAAAAATGAAGAGAGAAGGGAAGAAGGCATATGGTCACAAGAATCTATACTTTCAGTGTTTCAGGGGGTTACCCCTATAGATTTCCAAGTGGGGATTTTACTTGTTAAAGCCATTTAAATATTTGTTTATTGTAGTTATGCAGATCATCATTTTCCAAAATTTGGGAGAAAATGTGAAAATTATTGAACTTAAAGTATGTCCTGAGATATATGTGATGCTATTAGTAATAACAGCAATGAATAGTTATACTTTGTTTGTATCCTAATGAGTTGATTTGGCTACTTTCTCTGGTAGGACTATGTTCCAAGATTGTAAAATGATAGTTCGAGCTAGCATAATATTTATGGCTCGCTATCTTATGGCTTCTTTTCTGCCTAATGTATTGATCCAACTCTATGGATATATCATTTCTACTCCCTTACTTCTTTACATGCCAAATAGATTTTTTTTTTCTACATTTAGAATTTGGTTTCTTTGACTTTGCCCCATTCTATGATTTGTTGACTGTCTTCTTAGGTGTTAGTTACTTCAGAACATGAATAAGGAGATTGTAACCACAGAAGTTTTTCTCAGGGTAGATAAGACTTTTACAGATTGTGGAATTGCAATGATAAATTCTTATGTACATACATGATGTTATCACACTACAGACGAAAGAGACAAGAGTGGATAAAACAGCACTTCCCTCAGCTGATTCACAGTGTTTTCATTAGTTTGGATTTAATCCAAATTGATCTTTGCATACTTTTCATCAACTCAACTAGACAAGTTCCTAGTAAACAGAGAGAAACTAGAAATACTGAAGATTAAAGGGTTTCTGCATGCCTGGCCTAACCTTGGGCAATGTCACTCCTAATAACAACAGATGGTGTGACCCCCTCTGAAGTCCTGTTTGTTGATGTTATAAATGACTAAAAATTGGGATTTTTTGCAAAAGTGCCTACAAAGACTATACTAGATCATCTCACAAGATAGCATTAACGCACATTAACTGGTAACTATAAAGGCAGGGCATTCTTGCTGCATTATAATTGCATGGCATTCCCCATAATCCAGTATCAAAGAATATTTCAAATATACATGAGAAAAATGGGAATGTAGCATTTAGAAAATTGTAAAAGATTACCATATCAGCAAGAGGTAGACTCACTGATTTTTTTTTTCTGCTTGCAGTAAAACATGAAATTTTCTTTAAACTTCAAAAGTAGTATGAAAGTCAAGAAGGAAGAATTTGAAGTAGGATTCAGAGAGAAAAAAGTCCAGTGGCCCAGAAAAACTCTCTAGAAGCCCTTTGCTCAGGCCTATTAGTTTCTGGCTGGGACTTAATTAGCACCAAAAGGGGCAGCTGAAACTGAGTGAGCACAGACTGGATGTACCTCTTTTTTGGGTAGTTGTCATGCTCAGGAAGATGTCTCATTGACTGCTGGCCATTGACAGTTATTGGATGTCAGTCATAGCAATTGCTTTACTGATAATTGTATGTTAGAATTCAAAAAGAATTTATGGGGTATAATTATGGGCTCTAATGATATAAATATGGTTTTACATATATATAAATACAATAATGAAGAACCTGAGATGGACGGAAGATGAACACAACTTTCCATAGAATGCATTTTATAATAAGTAAATAGCTAAGTATGCCTACTACTCAAATTCTTTATTCTTAGGTAAACATTTTTTTTCCAACTTTATTCTTTATACTACAAGAGTCATTTTAGTATTAAGAGTAGTGATTGTTAGTATTTCCGTTATAATACTAGCACTTGAATTTGGCAAACTCTGCAGTATGAGTTGTTTCATCCACAAACCACTGAGGATTTAATAATTAGCTGCTTTCATTAAAATCCTAGTGATGTGATAAGCAGTGGGTGTTACACACAAACTGATAAATTGTGGAACACTCCATCTGAGACTAATGATGTGATATATGTTGACTAATTGAATTTCAATTAAAAAAATCAGAACATAATTAACACTGAAAAAATTAAAAAAAAATAAAATCCCAATGAATCAGATTCAGAAACTGAGAAAATAAAAAAACAAATATATATACATATATATAGATATATATGTATATATAGATATACATATAATGTGTGTGTACATACCACATGATGTGAGAGACATCATGTACAAAGCTTTATAAAATTTTATCCCATTTTTGTAATAGTTCTGAATTTAAGTTTTTGTAGTAGTATTTTTATGCATAGAGGAAACAAGGTTCAGAGAAGAAAAATAGCTTATCCAGGTCACATAACATGTAAGTAATGAAATGAATTTGAATCCACCTTATTGTTAACTTCCCATCTGAGCAAGCAAATAATCTGTCCAAGGTTAAGCAGTAAGCATTAAAATGAAGTTTCAAATACAAGATTTCAGATTCTGTATCACTTGCATTTTCCATAGCATTGCACTTTAGACTTTTTCCAGAAGTTCCTCAGCATTTTTTATGAAAAGAAACTATTTTTCAATTTCTAAAGCCTTGGAGTTCTGAGTGAGGGATAATTCTTGCCAATATGGGGTATTTGTGATGAGTCTCAGAAATGGGAATTTGGCAACATTAATCAGCTTGAAGGTCTACCCAATATAACACTTGGATCTCCTTTTAAGATTTCTATTGTTTGGTTAGGAGTTTTTATTATGTGTACTCTCATGTACATTAAAATGACTTACATACACACACTATATATACATATATAGTATATCTACATATCATCTATGTCATCTTTTTTTTTTTTCTTTTTTTTTTTTTTTTTACCTATCATCAGTTTAAATCTATTGAGATGCTATAGGATAAAAATGTGAATACAATATTTCTTTTTTTTTAAGATTTTATTTATTTGTTCATGAGAGACACAGAGAGACAGGCAGAGACATAAGTAGAGGGAGAAGCAGGCTCCATGCAGGGAACCTGGTGTGGGACTTGATCCCAGATTCCCGGATCACAACCTGAACTGAAGGCAGATGCTCAACCACTGAGCCATCCAGTCATCCTTTTTTTTTTTTTTTTTTTAAGATTTTATTTATTTATTTGAGAGAGAGACAAAGAGAGCACAAGCGGGTAGGGTAGGGAGTCACAGAGTGAGAGGGGCAAGCAGACTCCCTGCTGAGTGGGGAACCTGACTTGAGGCTGGACTCCACCCCAGAACGCTGAAATCATGACCTGAACTGAAACTGAGTTGAATGTTTAACTGACTGAGCCACCCAGGCACACAGAGAGGTCTACTTTTTTTTTTTTTTTTAAGATTTTATTTATTTATTCATGAAAGACAGAGAGAGAGAGAGAGAGAGAGAGAGGCAGAGACACAGGCAGAGGGAGAAGCAGGCTCCATGCAGGGAGCCTGACATGGGACTCGATCCTGGGTCCCCAGGATCATGCCCTGGGCCGAAGGTGGCGCTAAACCCCTGAGCCACCCAGGCTGCCCCAGGTCTACCTTTTTGAAAAGAATGATCAATAAATAGTCCCTAACATAAGGTACAATATATTGTGTGACCCCGAATTAGCATGGCCACATCAGGTACATGGAGGCACAAGCCTCTAGGCAAGAGTGAATTTTGTGGTCAGGTAAGTTGAAGCTTCCCGTTTCCAGAGATCTCTTTCTGAGTTGATTCATGGATTGATGTATGGTGATAAAGGGTCTTGTCTCAATCCTTCAAGCTTTCTGACTTGTAGGGGCAAAACAGAAGAAAATCATAAAATGAAGAAGATTGAGAGCAGTAGCTCATGAAGTAAGAGAAAAACAAGAGCATGAACTTTTAGAAACCACGTGGAAAAGAAGTATGTATTTTATGAAATAGAAAGTGGAGACTGGGTGTTATATGTAAGCGAGGAGTCACTAAATTCGACTCTGGAAACCAATATTACACTATATGTTAATTAACTAGAATTTTAATAAAAATTTGAAACCAAAAAAAAAAAAAGGGAGAAAGAAAAGAAACAAAGGGAGTGGGTACTAATATTTATGTTGATTGATTTTAAATCCTACCTACTGGTGAGGGAGAGATTTCATAATCCACTGCCAGGCTTTGTTGTGATTGGCTCAATGGTTGGACGGAGCTTGCACCAAAAACCTTTGGAGCTAAGAGGGAATGGGACAGGGAAAGGCTAAGAAGCAGAACCATTTCTCCTAAGTTCTGAAACTCCTGGTGTAATGTTACTGGCAAAGCAGTCACCTGATAAATATTTGTTGATTGATTACCACATCAATAGAATCAAGGAATTTGCATATGATAATAGGGCTGAATATTTCATAGGACTCATCTGGAAAAATGAAGGGTAAATGATGTGATTAAAGTCTATGAAATTTTGCAGGATCTGAATTGAGTGAATGCAAATGCCCTCATTAAATGCTTGATTATTAGTATGTTGAGGATCTCTTGAAACTTGAAAGAGACAATTGTGAATAAATGAAGGTAATAAGACTAATGATAAAAAGGTTAATACACCTTTGGATTGAAAGTGGCAGGGTAGGCTGGACATATAGGAAGGCCTGAGAAGAATTGAGATCAGTTGATGGATGATACATCTAGAGTGGAATTTAATATAATTTAATTCCATGCACATTTAGAGACAATCCTATACCCGTTTGAGTCTGACATTATGGAACAAAACAACCTCCTCCTATAAATTCCTCCTCATTTTCCCTCTTAAGAACTTAATGATGTTCTGAATTGACAGAGTTTCTGTCATTTCTCACACATTTTCAGTGAAGGACAACTATTTAGATGGAGAGCACGACTATTCAAGGACCTTGTAACAAAGAACATTTCTTCTCTGTTTGGGAAGATTGTTGTTAGATTCAAGGGCACAGCTTTGGAGTGTACTTAGCCCCAGATCAACTGAACCGAACTGGAGATGAATGAAGTAAGAGACATTATAGCCAAATAGCTTTTATCCACAGATGGAAGAATATAGATTTTCCTCCTGGTTGAATGATTTGAATTCCATTGGTAAAAGCATCCTTGATGAAGAGAGGAGGGACATTATTTCTATTGCCCATCTAAATCTGTGTCCAACTCATACCATCTAAATGCATCCCCTTTCCTTTAAATTTGGTTCATTTTGAAATTGTTTTGCATTAAAAAAATACCTAACAACTTGTTGAACATAGTATTTGACTGAGTTGACCATTTTCTTTAGATAAGAAATGATTCAATAACATATTAAATAGTCATTCGGGAAATGACATAAAATACTACTTCATATTTTGCTTAGTATTTTATTAAAAATCATTTCTATATTTTACCTTGTAAATTACTAAAGAACAAGGAACTCAGTTTCCAAATATCATCAATAGAATTTTATGTATACATTTTATATAGGTAACTTAACACACGACTGTTTTGTGTTATTTAATAGCTAAAATTTGTCCATATTGACCATCACTGTTGCTAAAAAGCAATTTGTGTCAAAGTTGTTTCATCCAAATCCACATTTAGAGCCCAAAAACTTTTATAAAAAATATGATTAAAATACAAAAACTTCAGTTGGCTTGCAGTTTTTTTTAAAAAGAAAATTAGGACTGCATTTCTGAGCCAATATGTGTGAATAACTTCTATTCTCTAAAACTATCTACAGTAATGGATTCTTGCAAGGAAGGTTAATTGCTAGCATTTTATTTGACCTGACAGGACAGCCAATGTTTTCGCTATCCAGTGTCAATGTGCCAGCACCCCCTGGTGGGCACTGTTAAAAATAAAATTTAGTCCTGATAAAAAAGGTTAAAGGTGTTCATTGGTATTCGGTTTATTGTGTGGGAATGCCTTTGCACAATCCAGATAGCTTTGCCTTTCTGACTGAATACTGTCAAAAGTATATTATGTAACCACAAAAATTGCAGTTAGGATGTTATCAGCTCTCATTCTCCTGAAATATCTTTGTATTTAAAAAATTCACATGTACTTTTTTTGTATTAATGTATATGTGTTGGGGGGGTATATAAAGTAACATGAGCTATATATCATTTGTATTCAACAAATATTTTTTATTTAAGTTTGTGCTATTATTCTTGCAGTTACAATCAGAGTTTTGACTCTTTCCTGGAGTTATTGTGGTATAGAAAAAAGCATGGATTTCTGCATGAGACTGATTTTATTTGACCTCTAATTCTCTCAAATATTAGCAGTGCGATTTAGAGAAAATTACCTACCCTTTTGGACCTCATTTTCTTCATCTGTAAAATAAGGATAGAAATACACACCGATTGTTACCAAGTGGAAGTGGTCGCCCAAATATTTTAGGCAAATTTTTCCTGGAGTCCTCCTGTGGCATATGTTCTTAACAATAGACATCTTTAAAATGCATAAACATGCACACATTTTTATTGCTGAACATCAACAATGATGTAAAAAAACTAAGGAATTCTAAGCATCAAAATGCATTATAGATGGTTGCTTTATGCTAAAATAAACACAAAGTAAACAACTGGATATTTATCTTGATAGGAATAAATTATACATTTTGTTCTGTATTATCCTTGGTACCTGACATAAGTTAATTATTGGGAATTTTACAATAAATGTTTATCAAGTGACTCATAGGATATGCAGAAGCTCTAAAAATAGTCAAATCAAGAGCTAGAGCTTATTAGTGAAATGACATTAAATTTGGCAGAGTTTATATAAATGCTCTTCTGTGAATTTATTTGTAGATGTGAAAGAAAATCCCTTTAAAATTCACTCCCAAGATATTAGACTAGCTTTATATGTGTGACTAGTTCCACAAATCTTGTCTGAATTAACGGGTGATTTAAAACAATAAAGTAAAATCTAAAGGAAAGCGATAAAAGAAAATGAATGAAAATTTAAGAACACTATGCAAGTTTCCTGACAGCCAGGTTTTGAGAAGGATTGTTGAATGCCCCAAGAAATTGGGGTGGAAGGATTGAGACACAAAATACTCAAAGGATGCAAAGTGCAGAACGAATACATGAAAAGCAATCTCCATTTTTTTTTTTTTTGCAATTATGCTCTGTGATATCTGGAAGCTATCTGGAACTGTTGTTTTGGTGAATGCACATCAGAATTTCTTGGTTTCATGCTTTAGAAACAATCTGGTTTATGGTTCGTTGAACAAAGTAGATCTTCTCTAACCACAGTGGTCTGTGGTGAAGGCTTTCACCAATGGATTCCAATGTTCGTTTCCATTGGCTATGTTCTTAATTTAGCATATATGACATGGTATATTTACATATATTTTAATGCTTCCATATTCTCCTCAAGGCTAGATGGGAACTTCCTCTGTGCATGGACATTCTTTTTCCTTTTAATGCCACATGTTACAGATAACCAGGTCAGATTTTCCAATAAGTTTGCAATTATTCTAAGGCAGAGTTTCCCAAACATTTGTGGCCATAAAACTGCTTGGAATGGTGTGAAAAAATACAGATTACTTGAATTTACCCCAGAAAACTGAGTCATAATTTTCCTTTGAAGGTGCTTGGAAATATATATCTACAAGAAACAACCAAACTTATTCTTATGGTTATTTTAAACATCAGGCCTATTCAATTGATTCAATTCAGAACAAGCTTACATAAAGAGAATGTAAGCACAGATAACTCAATTTAAACATAAAAAAAATACTAGATAGAGGTTATTTAGCAAACAAATAGTGAAATTATAATGGTCATTTCTTTCCTATAACCTTAAACATCCTTATTCATTTTTTAGGGTAATAAAATGGACTTTTTCTTTTCAATTTGAGCTAGGTTTTATGTAGGAAATGACAACAGATAGCAATAATTTGCCTTTCTTTCTCTTATCTCATTTTATTTATGACTGAGAGAACACTTCCTGCTAGAGTGAGAAATTACTAAAATATCAGCAGTTTTGAATTTGTTAAATTTAGGTAAATAGATATCCCGATTCCATAAAGATAGATGATAGACAGATGATGATAGATAGATGATAGATAGATAGATAGATAGATAGATAAATAGATAGATACAAAATCTATTAGGAAATGTATGAGTTTTCAACTTCTGTATCACAAATTACCCTACATTTAGTGGCTTTAAAATAAAAAAAATATATATATCATCTCACAGATTCCATGGGTCAGAATTCCAGTAAATTTTAACTAGGTTCTCTACTGAGCATCATACAAAGTTGAAAGCAAGATGTCAGCCAACTGAGTACTCATCTGGAGACCTAAATAAGGAAAAATATATTTCTAAACTCCCTCTGGTTGTTGACAGAATTTACTTCCCTGTGGTAGTATACTGTGGTCCCCACTATCCTGCTGGCTATCAACCAGGGACCACTCTCAGCTCCTACAAGCCACTCACAGGTCCCTCACATGTGGCCTTTTTGATCTTAGCAACAGAGAATTTCTTTTACATCATTACTTTTTCTTTTCAAATCTCTCTGGCTTTCTTTCACTACCAGATGGAGAAATCTCTGCTTTTTAAAGGGCTCATGTGATTTCATCTGTCTCACTCATAATCTTCATATCTTAAAGTTGATTGATTTGGGCCTTGAACTATATCTGCAAAATTCCTTCACAGAAATTATGCAGAGTAAGGTTTGATTGAGAATGGACATCTTGGGATGGCATTTTAGAGTTTTGTCTATTAAAGCAGCTAACAAGCATTTTTTCCATATGCAGATGATTTAAAAATATGTCACAGGGGCGCCTGGGTGGCTCAGTGGTTGAGCACCTGCCTTAGACTCAGGACATGATCCTGGAGTTCCGGGATCAAGTCCCACATCAGGCTCCTGCAGGGAGCCTGCTTCTCCCTCTGCCTATGTCTCTGCCTTTCTGGGTGGGTGTCTTTCATGAATAAGTAAAATAAAATAAAAATTAAAAAAAATAAAAATATGTCAAAAAATCTAGCCCTAGAGTTTTACTGGACTTCCACAGTTTGTATTAGAACAAAACAAACAAACAGCCCCCCCACAAAAAAAAAAAAAAAAAAAAAAAAAAACACAATAGTTCTAAAGAATAGTCAATGACCACAGTACCATGTTGAAGAAATGACTCCACACAGAGGTATGTAACCTTTTTTGGACAAGAATCCCTTTGAGGACCTGATGGAAGATTAGAATTTATTTGTCACTTCCCAAAATGTACACATATATTTCAGGGCTTTTTAGATCCCAAATTAAGAGTTTCTGATCTAAGTATAAGAGCACAAAAAGTGAAATTAATCAATGCCTCTATGCATCTCAGAAAGTACTATAAAGAAGTGGAAAGAGAACATAATTGGAAAAGTTTAGAAAACCAGAAGAGGAATTCGATGAAAATGTAGAGAAAATATACAAGATAGAGTAGGTCTTTAGGTGATTTCGGGCAACGATTCATGATCCAGTTCCAGAAATTACATGTTACTACTTCAGTACGTGATGGATTTAAAGATGAGTCATTTAAAAATGTGCAGTAGTTTGAAAGATTTTATTAACAATTTAAGTTGACTTTCTCTGTGTTTCGCTTTCCATATACAAAACATAAGATCTACTTTCTGAAACTTCTGTGATAATCGAATGATTAAATGTCTATGCTGTCTGGCTCATTGGAACAGTGGCTCATTACCCCTTCCCAAGAGGCTAAGTGGTAGCTAGTACTAGTCCTAGAATTTTATGATTGGTACATCTTTGCTTTGAGTTTAATGTCTATCTCCAGGGGTTGCCGATTTAATACCTCCAAGATACATCCCACTAATTATCAATAAGATTCACATTTTATTTTGAAGTAGTGTCATTTTATTGTTTAAAAGCTATGAGAGGATCCCTGGGTGGCGCAGCGGTTTGGCGCCTGCCTTTGGCCCAGGGCGCGATCCGGGCTCCCGGTGCATGGAGCCTGTTTCTCCCTCTGCCTGTGTCTCTGCCTCTCTCTCTCATGAGTAAATAAATAAGTAAATCTTAAAAAAAAATAAAAAATAAAATAAAAGCTATGAAAAGGCAGAAAATGTCATACGTAGGACTAAATACAAGAGAAGGCAAAAACCATATGGAGGGTTTAGGGTGCAGTAACTTATGGGGATTCTAGCAGTAGGGTACCTGGATGGCTCAGAATGAAGAGTTCTGAGGGCACATTACCTACTTTAAAATTGAGCTCAAGGCCTCCTCATCTGCTTTTGTCTATGTGCAATCATGTGCATGATTTAGTTAGTCTTTTTTCTCCACTATAATTTGTATACTTCTTTTAGTAATTCCACATGCATTTATTTTACCTATTTCCTTCATTAAGAAAAGAAGCAGGCAAAGAGACATGAAGTTATATCTTTGGGAATTGGGGTTTAGAAAATGTTGATCAACTAATGGTAACATAAGCTGGATTCACTAGAGACACTGGTTCCAGTGAAACATATATTTTAATCTAGTTCTCTTAGAAACCTTTTTTTTTTTTTCTAGCAACAACAACAACAAAATCCCTTAAATAAAACAAAACAAAACATTGGCTTGCAAAGACTGTGAGATTTAGTTTGCCAATTCCTAATGACTATGTCTCCCTTTGGGATAGATGTTGTACCCAGCTAAATTTGTACTCAAAAAAAGAATTTTTTTTTTTTTTGAAAAGAGAAAACAGAAGACCGAATGTAGCCTAACAAGGGACTAGTTATGGAGTGAGAAAAATGGATTAAATCTCTCTTTGTTTTCAAATGAGTTTAAGTGTCCATTTGGAGAATCTCATTCTTTTCTGTTCCCACCTTACAGTTAATGTGTAGCTGTAATTTATCACACCCTTCATGACCCAAAGGAATTATGACACCTTGGAAAGCACCTGAACCAGACATAAAAGACAGTTTATTCATCTGAGAGAATTACAGAATCTGATTTTCTGTTTGTAAAACACTTAGGTTCTAAGTGCTGAATTTTCTCATTATGACCAAGTAAAATAAAATAAAATATCACATGGAATGAAAACAGGGGAAGTGTGCTGGAGAAATAGATCGAATATCCTCAGTGGATAACTAGTGGCTGCCACCTCCAAGGTCTACGGAGGAAGATTTTCTTTCTTTCTCCCAAGATATAAAATGGCAGGCCCAGGATGTGTGTTAATGTGTAACAGTGATTATCTTACTTCATTGCTCTGCGGCAAATGAATGCCTGGTTTGTGGAAAGTTGAAAATTAAATACAGACATCAGAAGGATGGGGGTGAAAGGGATTTGTTAGGTGTTTGCACTGAGATGCTAAAGAACTCCCATTAAGTTACATGTTGTAATAATTAAAACATTGCTTTGAATTGGTTTCAAAACTTAAGCAGATCCAGAGAAACTAGAGGGGGAATTAGGAACTAATTACATTAAAGTACTGAAGATCAATTTCTCATGGGTTGGTAGCTTCATGTTAATGTTTCTTTAAAACAGGAAGGCAAATATTATAAGGAATTATCAAAGGATGCTTTTCCAGGGCTCTGCATTATTCATCAGTATTAAGTATTTTTGTAATACAGTTTAATTGAGTTAGCTTATCTTGATTTTATTACTACATACTGTACCTACCATGAAGTTTGCTGCTCTTCTTCACAACAACAAAATGCCAAAACAACAAAATGCCATTTATTTATTTAAAACATCAAGTTGGAAGGTAAAGGCTGGATTTCAAAACAGTACTTTCCAATTCCGAATGGAAGATAATATTCATATAGGATGAGTAAAATTTAATCAGGAAGCCTTTAGTTTTATCCTTTTATTTTCTTCTTCTTCCTGAAGAATAACACTGATATTTGATTAGATCAACCACATTGGTGACCTTGTACTTCAAAATGAAGTGAACTTTCAGTTAGTTTCCTTGTGCTTCTTGGTAATTTGAGAGTTCCCTCCTGTTCTTCCACACTGGAAAGGAAAGGGTGAGTAAGATGAAGCTGACTCCTGTGCTCAGCACCACATTTTCCCATATCTTGTGGTTTCTTTCTTTCTTCCTTTTTTTTCTCTCTCTCTCTTTTTTTTTTTTTTTCATGTGCTCTACCAGACTGTGGGATTTCTTCCATCCTGTGGATATTTACTTTTCCCCTAAAAAGTTGATCTGACTTTATCACATAAGAGAGCAAAGCTCACAGATATTTCCTAGAACAATCTGAACTTGCAGCAACTATGACAATTTGCCTCCAGGCTTTCAACTAAAGGTAATATGATGGAGAAAGGCTCCAAATGCTTGTTGCATTGAACAGAAATTCATTGGCATGTGGAACGGAACCTGTGTTGCCATCAGATGCAAGCTAGTGATTGAGCACATTGGGAATATTACAGCAAGCTTGCTCCTTGCAGACTTCATACACCCCAGGTGGCTGAGTAGGTCAAGAACTCCCTGATGGCCTTCCCACACCTTCCAGAGACTAGAATATTTGCAACATCTCTCCTTCCCTCTCTTCTTCACTCAGGGTTAGACCTACACTGTATGAGTTGTCCCAGTGGTCCATGGCTCTTCTTTTATTTTCTTTCTTGAAGGTTTCTCCAAACAAAACCATTGCATCTTTAATGTGACCTTAAAGTCTTTCTCAAATAAATTGGACTATCATGATCTTTTATTTAATGTTAGATAATAATATGACTTGTAAGCAGAAAGAAAGAGAACAGGAATATTTTCAGTATATTTTTTTAACAGAACCACAGAATATTTACAGAATTGTATATCTGTACAAAGAAAAATGGATCTAATTATGGGAATAAGATTGAGAAAGTTTAGTTGTATCTTAGACTGCCAGATCCTTATTGGGAGAGCTTATTTAGAATTTTAAAAGTGTTTCTCCTACTACTTTGTGGACTTTATTAAGCCTGATCTTTTAGGCTATCTAAACATGAGTTTTGATGTTCTTAAAGAAGTATTGAACGGGCATGAGTGAGTTGAGCCTCATTATATATCTAGTTTCTTCTAACTATATTCTTTGATATGACTTTTCTTTCACTTATCTCTAGCTCAGCAGCCAACCATCACCAAACTAAAGGCAACAAAATCCACTAACATAAGAGATAAAAGCATCTTCATCTAATAGGTTCTATTGACATCACTCTCTTCTTCATACAGAAAGAAAAAAAAGGGATTTTCAGGGATTTGTGTGAAATACGTTATTTTCTGCTGAATACTATGCAAAATGGTGAGCAACAGGAAAAAATTGTCAAACTTATTATAAAGCTAGAATGCCATTTATAAATAAAATTGTATTATACGAATTGTATAATTGTAAATCCCAAGAGTTACTTAAATAAATTGACTTAAGTATCAGGCAACTCAAACTGAGTGTAAAGAGATTCTCTTTTTTTTTTAATGGATAGTTCTGTAGCTCAAGTTAAATATTCGATGGATATTTGCACACAGACGCATGTAATTTTGATATATATTACTTTGTGTAGGATTTTTAATTATTCTACCTGTAAACGACCCACAATTTAGATATATTTAATAATAAATTTGAATCAAATTTTAGTGAAACTGGGAAGTTACACCTTGGAACTAGGAGTTCATAGTTTGAAAAATCACTGAACTATCCATATGTATGAATATATATGTATATTTATATATATGAAGATATATTTGAGATACATATAAACAAACCTATATATGTAACAAACATTCATGATATTTTTGATAGCATATTTTCTGTTAGAGAAACGTAATCTAAGAGTATGCTCCTAAAGAGAAAAAAAATTGCCTAAAATTTAATTAAGATGAGATAGAAAGAGGCACGGTACTTCAAATATGTGTTTTGTTTATATTTTGCCAAATACTTTTTTCTTTAGATTAAATCGACATAGAATATTTATTATATACATGTTACCAACTCAAAGTTTGGTAGGTCTTTCTTTATGTCACTGAATTAACTTGATTTCATGTTACTGTGGAAACAATTTGACTCACTTTTAGTGCTTTATAAAGCAGTATTCTCTTTTTCAGGCTAGGTCACTACACATAGAAAAAAACAGACCTCAGAAAGTAATCGTGACCTTCCCAAGTGTATATTTCTTTAATTAGGACACTTTTCCCATACTTAATAATTATTTCAATATTGATTTTTATACCTAGCATACACATATACATACACATACTGCTACTGACACTGGTTTTGATCAATGTGTGGATGTGGTTGGGAAAATGTTTGCATCATTAGCAATGCTTCCGACTCTGAACATATTACATTTGTGGTTGCAGGAACTATTTGAAGAACCTGTTGTAATTTGCTCTTGTCTTTCTCTGTTTGGTGTGAAATCTTTACCCAGAAAGAACTAATCTATATTGAGGTCAAGGCTTCCTCTAACAGGGAATTCTGTTCTGTTACAAGGTAGGGCATGCCAGCTACAGGAGATAGAGAGAAAGGGGTGGTAGGTTTGTTCCATTATAGTTGATCTTAATCCATCATTTCAACTGCAGTAGGATCTATTGGGAGATTTGATAAAATCATACAAAAAAATTTTGCTAAAGCATAGCATGGGAAGATAGAAATGTACATATTTGGGAAGGGCAAAAATAACACGACATTGTCATGTTTTGAGAGATAAAATGTGGTCAAAACTCATAACTCTTTAGTTGTTAAAGTATGCATCCATTGAATGCACAATAAAAGTTAGATGCAGTATGGATGTTGTGTTACAGTTATATTTCTGAGTCCTCTGAACATCTTAGTTAATAGGTGGACATTGAAAGTGCTGCTATTTGTTTGTGCTTTTTGGCAATGACTCTATGCAGCTTCCCCCTTGTAAGCCCTCACAAATTCACTGTGAAGATTTACACTCATAACAAGTATGGAACCCTGGAGGGAGAGTTGTAGCTATGAAATTTACCTCTCAAACCCATAACATATCTTTGGCAAGGAAATAAGTTACATTAAATTTCCCCCCAAACCCTCCTCACCTTTGAGAAAAATAATGTTCTTAATTCTACCAGAGCACTAGAAAAGCTAGGACAAGTCCAAGAATCTGCCAGGAGGGGAAAACTGCCAGGTGTTTAAATGGCAAGCATCCATGGGATACAGTTGAATGCATAAAGATGAATGAGGATGAAACATTTAGTTTGAAATGAATTCAAGTGAAAATTAAGCCAGACTATGACTGAAATATAATTTAATCTGTTCATTTTGCTCTAGTTAACCCCCACATATAAAAATATGCACTGAGAAAACAGGAACACGGTATAATATATATTGTAAAAACATATGGTAAGTATCCAAAGAGAAGTGTCAACCTCAAAACCAAGCAAACATAGTGCTCCCACTGGACACAAATTAAACCTGGGAAGTCTGTTAAGTGCATAGCCAGGAAAAATATGACATATATTATAGGAAATAGGAAAGATAAACCAAAATAGGGAAAGATAAAACAAAGTTGCCAAACTTCACAAGACATTTTACCAATTCGAGTCCCCTTTCTTCCACAGATAGGTAATCATATCTGTAATGGAAAACTGCAACCTAAGGATTGTCATGGAAGAGAATACACTTTAGTTTTTATTTCCTTGTTTTGGTTTTGCTTTTTCTTTAGTTTTGTAAGAAAACACATTCTCAATAGAAGCATAATTGGAGGCGAGATGGGATGAAAGGATGAATCCTTTCAGGGATGATGCCTGTAGAATTTTTTTTTTGTCTCTAGTGACAAATTATTGGGGGTGCTATTTATATTGTATTTGCTGAGGTTTGTAATTTCAAATGTTTTCCTCTATATTAGAATTTGAGATTTGGTTGATAGAAAATTGAATATTTACTACTTTTGTGTGTGTGTATATATATTTTATATAATTATAGAATATTTATAGAAATATATATTCTATATAATTATAAATATATAAATATATAAATGTAAGTAAGAGCAGAGGGGGACAAAGACTTGTTTACTTTAAGGCATTGGCTCCAGCAAGAGTTGAGTTAGTTTGTTTGGTATCTTGAGTGTAAGGCAGTCTGGCAAGCAGAATTTATTCCTCTTCCATGGAACTTCAGTCTTTTTCTTAAGGCTTTCAACTAATTGGATAAGGCCCACCCATATTATAGGACAACAACCTGCTTTACTCAAGGTCTATTGATTTAAATGTTTGAAAAACAACAATATCATAGAGATATCTTCACAACAACATCTAGATTGGTGTCTTACCAAATAACTGAGCACCATAGCCTAAGCCAACTTGATGCATAAAGATGACCATCACAGTTACATTAGGATCAGAATTATCCTTGTAAATGAGATAATCTAGAAAACCAAACACCACTGAAAACTTGTCACCTTAATTCCATATGAATTTTGGATAGAAAGAATAGGTGTACGTAGCAGAGAGAGAGTTAACATTTGGCAAAAATTTACAGTCAGTTCAAAACTTACAATGGCTGAACTCATGGTTTTTCAACTTTAAAATGGTGTGAAAGCCACACACATTCAATATAAACCATACTTTGAGTTTGAGTTTTGATTTTTTTCCTGAGCTTGTGACATGTAGTACAAAACTCATACAATGCTGGGCAGTGTCAACAAGCCACAGCTCCCAGTCAGCCACATGATCTTGAGGATAAACAACCAGTACACTTACATCCATCTGCACCCATATGGCCATTCTGTTTTTCACTTTCAGTAAAGTATTTAATAAGTATTTAATGAGATATTCAATACTTTGTTATAATTTGGGTCTTATTAGATGATTTTACCCAACTGTAAGCTAATATAAGTGTTTTGAACACTTTTAAGGTAGGCTAGGTTAAGCTGCTACGATGTTCAATAGTTTAGATTATTTAATGCATTCAATGTACAATGGATTTGTCAGGACATAACTCTTCAATAGATCTGTATTTGCTCCTTGTGATTCCAGATTTCACAGGCAGTGTCCGCTAGTACAGGGCAATAGATTGTCACTTCTAGATTGAAGTTGTTAGGAGTTGGTGTATGTTCTCCATTTCTTTGCTATTACAAGGAGGAGGAAGGGTATGTTACCTGTGGTAAAACTACATAAGAAGAAGTAAACCCACAGTTTTTTTAAAGATTCTACTACCAATTTACCCCTTTAATATATAAAGTGCAAGCATTGCCCATATTACTCAGCTTTTTTACCTTATGGTTAGGAATGTTACAGACACTTCTATTGACTTCAATTTTTTTTTTTTTTGAATGTGAACAATTATAGATAGTGGTATCCTGTAAATACAAAAATTGATACATTAATTTTATGTTTAATAACATAATAGTTTTTTTAAATTTTATGACTATATATAAGGTATTATTGTACAAGTGTTGTATTATTAATTTAAAAAACCTTAAAACATGAATGATTTAATTCATTTTGATAGCAGGTCTTAAATATTGATGAAAGTTTTCCAATTCTAATGGAAGATAAGAAGCTAAATCTTTTTTAATTTTTATTTATTTTTTTAATTTTTATTTATTTATGATAGTCACAGAGAGAGAGAGAGAGAGAGAGAGAGGCAGAGACACAGGCAGAGGGAGAAGCAGGCTCCGTGCACTGGGAGCCCGACGTGGGATTCGATCCCGGGTCGCCAGGATCGCGCCCTGGGCCAAAGGCAGGCACCAAACCGCTGCGCCACCCAGGGATCCCGGAAAGCTAAACCTTTAACTGTGATTTAGTTTCTGCCTTTTAGCTAGAAAATAAAACAGTAGATAAAAACATATTTTAAGGTGGATTAGTAATAAATATGTTATACAAATTGATGACACATTCATATTTCTATGGTATCAAATAGGTTTACCACATCTACATTTTCCATACTTTCCTGTTTTCTTCAGAAGTTATTTTTCTTTAAAGGTGCCTGGGTAACATAGTAAGTTAAGCATCTGACTCTTGGTTTAGGCTCAGATTGTGACTTCAGGGTCCTGAAAACAAGCCCCCAGGTATGGTTCCACTCAGTGTAGACTTTGCTTAGGACTCTCTCTGCCTCTACCCCCACCTTTCTCTCTCTCTCAAATAAATGAAGAAATGCTATTTTTCTTTATTTTCAATATTGTACTTAATGATAGAATTTCTTTTCTCCAAAAATGATACATTAGAATTTTGCAGACTGCATTGTAATATATATTGGAATTTTACAAATTTTATTTTGATATCTTCTTATTTAGACTTCATTTTACAATCTATTTTATTTCAAAATCCAAATATTTCATTATTTTGAAAAAAATATCTAGAACATTGAAATCCTTATGAAAATTTCTCCTTGGTAGTTATTGTACTACTAAAAATGACAGATTTATAATACACATAGTACAATAGTATGCATATGCACATAGTTCTTTAGGAAGAATGTTCATTTTTAAAGCTATTCACATTTAACGGCAGGTATGACAGTTTTTCTTAAATTGTTTAAAATACAAATGTAATTAAAGATCATAATTGTGTTTTTCTACCTGTGAAATGATCTTTAAAATGAAGTTCAGTGAAGCATAAAGTTGTTTAAATACATCCTTTAAAAAAATGATTCTATGATATGTTGTGCCACAGTTTAAAATTTCAGCATGTAAATATCACTGGCTCTTTTCCAAGCACATGACAATTGGCTTTAGTAACAAAGCTTTTGTTTGGAGGGCTAATATCTCCTATTTGATATAACAACAGAAATTTAAGATGAAAATTAAATAATCACAGAGGCCAGTATTAAATTAAAAAATTAAGTGAAATTCTCCAGTTAAACCTCAAATTTAATTATTAAAACTAAATTGAGCCTGAAGATGCAGAAAGTTGTCAGGCAAAAAACTGCATACAATTTGATTGGCAGCCAACTGGAGTGTTGTATTTGCTTCATAATTAGTTTGGATTCCATATACCCAGCATATGTAGCATCTATAAACACTATATTTCAAAGTGTGCGACATGGTATTGCCAATTGCAAATGTAACTACTGATTTACCTTCACCTGATGTATCCTATCTTATACTTCACTTACCAAGGGGTTAAATTTAAGGTATCTTCACATTTATTATAATATCATTAAAATCAAAACTAACTAAATGTTCTGTACTTTAGCCATTTAATCATTTAGCTATAAATGGAATATCAAGATGATTTAGGTAAATGAACTATTAGGTTAAAAAAAAAGTAATTCCAGCTGGCACACATTTATCTTTTACCTCGAAAATTTAAAAGTGTAAGCGCTATGATCATAATGGAGCCTGCTGTTCTTTCTCAAGCCCAGGATATGGCTTCTTAGCCTTATCTTCACTAGCCACAGACATCAGTCCTGTCTGATTTTTAATTTAAAGATTAAATATAATATCTATCCTGAGGCTTCTGCATCTGCAGACCCTTATCCACCTAAAGGTGGCATAACTTAAAGTTAGGAAAAATATGTATTAATATTTCCTCAATAGTTCTACTGAATCCTGTGAAAAGCAAATAAGAGATTTTGGCTGTCTTTGAAAGCTCAAGAAACAGACTTCAAAATGGCCATTAGACAAATCTTCAAACCAAAAACAATACTCTCACCAAGAAATATGCTTCTAAATATATTATCTATGTGGAGGGATCCTTTCTCCAAACAATATATGATGACATCTCTTTTAAGATAAGCTATAATTTGTGCAAGCATTAACACTAAAAAGAAAATTATATCCAATTTTGTAAATAATTAGATTTTTACTGTCTTTGGCTATAGACTAACAAAGCATAGGCGCATGAAACTGCTACGAGCAAGGACCCCTCAAAGGTTACCCTGGAGCTTCATGTCATGGACATGTTGCATGTGTACACCCCTGTACAGATGGTGGGAATTCCTGCGTATAATTTTCTCAGAGAAAGGATATTGAAGTAAATTCTATTTTGCTAGGTAAGGGACATAATGTGACACTTTATAGGTAGCTGACTAGAGATGGAAAGAGATGACTATGAGAGAGATCTTCAGAGAGTTCTTCAGTGAACAGGCTCGGAAGAAGAATGCCTCATTTGTATGCCAGCTCTAACACTCCTACCTGGCCTTGAACACATCGCTTACCCTGCTTCTTATAAAAATAGAACTCTAAAACCTATGAGATGATGGATGCAAAAGTAATCTAATACTAGTGACTCAAATAGCACATCCTTGTTTAAATAACCCTAATGCAGTCTGACACATCCTTTAAAACAAACGGGAAAAAAATAAGGTAATGAGATTCCTGTTTGCAGTTATAATGTATTAGTCTATTCATTTAACCATTCTTTCTTAGAGCACTGATTTCACCCACCCTTATAAATAGCTGTACCAATATCTTTATGCATCTTTGACATGTATTTTTCTCTAATAGATGATATTCTTTTGAAGATTTGGTAGTGGAACTGAAAGATCTCTGGAGCTGTAGAAAAAAATCAGCATTTTGAGTCCCGTTCTAGCACTTTTCAGCTGGCTGCCTTTGGGCAAGTCTATGATATTTGGTTTCCTCATCTCTCAATTTTGTTGTAAAGACAAAGTAAGGTAATATACATCACAGGTACATGCAGAATGGCAAGTTCCATTTAAGAAAGAATTATTTTCATCCAGTTCTTAAAGAGAAGAGGAAAACTTTCAATTATAAGAAGGGATTTTAATTAACTGTAAACTTGATTGCCTTGTGTGCTAGCCTTTGGCCACTCAGTTTGTTTGTTTTGTTTTTCTAATCAACCAGTAATTGTCCTGTGAGAGGTTGAGGTGGGAAAAGAAATCTGCATTTTCTCACATAGCCCTTTCATTTAAGGGTAAGAAAATTATTTCAGGTCTTATTCTCCTTGGCTTTCTGTTGTAGAGCACGGTTCTATTTGAGCTTGCTGCCAGGAAAGTGTTATTGGTCCTTAATGCATTGCTTTGCTTATTAAATAAAACTGACCTATGACATAAAGTGTTGCTTTTATAATTAAAATAAGCACAAGAAGAAAATAAAAAAGGAAGAGAGAAAGGAAAGAAAGAAGGAAAAGGAAAAGCAGAAACCACGGAATCTTGATCTAGGGAAGTAAAACAGGGGAAAATGTCCTAAAATAAGACACAAACAATGCTGCTTTTAACTGTGCTTAAACACTGTTTTAATGTCCCAAACTGTAAGCAGAGAACTAAAATAGAAAAAACAATATAGGCACACAGACACACATTTGACAGATTTTGACTAAGGGGAAAAAAACAACTCTGAAACAGATGTTTCTTTTCCCCCTTTTGAACAAACATTTTACTGAAATTCTTCACACCAGATTTTACTAATTAATCTGGAAAAGGGAGTGACGGGTGCTGCTGATGCTAATCACAGGAAACAGACACCAAACTGCAGTCCATTTTTCCTGTCTTTGACAGCAGCATCTGGCTCCTTGGCAGGCTCTGTCAACCTTTGCATTGACGTCCTAGGAGCTGCTTCAGGCCTGTCAGTTTCCTGGGATGTCGCCGTTGGGCTGAGGCTCACCACCATCATTTTCTTTTGGTGTTCATCACGCTGGGTCTACAGGAAATTCTTTCTTCTGTTTCTGGAGTCATAGAAATATTGCATATAAAGTCAAGCCAACCATGTGTTTCTGAGATGTAATCCTCAGATGTCCATAGAGGAGCTTTACTTCTCCAGGCTAAATTTCATCTTGGATATATGTTGAATGTTAGCCTAGAAGGAATGGGCAAATGGAGAAGAGTCAAATTCTCTCAAAGCAAGGCTAGACATTACTTAGAGGATCATGGGAGAATATTGTAGGCTCACAAGCCAAGGAGGTTAGAAGGAAAGTGAGAAGGTTCTCCTAAATTAAGTCTCATTGCCGGATTGCTTTGCTGAGGAAAAGGAAGACAACCCCAAATGAAATCAGACCCAACTGATCAAGAATTAAAAATATAGTACAGAGGAGAAATAGGAAAATAAAATGGATTTCTCAATTTCAAAATCTGTAGGCTATAATTAAACTTAATAAAAGTGTAGAATCTCACAGTCTTTCAAGTGGAAAGCTACGTGTGGCAAGTTAGGCTGTAAGAAATTAGTAGCGATTGTCTTGAGAAGCTAGTGTTTGCTATGTATTTTATGTCAGATATTTAATTTACATAATTGATTTAATGACCAGAGCTCTGCCGGTGCTCACTGGTAAGAAAATAGTATAACTTAAAGGGTAATTGGTTATTAAAAATCTGAATATTCTCAGGTGAGGGAAGGTTTTAGTTCTAACTTCAAAATGTAGAAGTTCTTTTTAAAGAAATTATTTTTGCTTTTTTAATAATAAAATACATATATTTCATATTATAAAATATCCACACAATATTTTAAGACGTAAAATGGAATATCCTTCATTTTCTTTTTCTCATACAATCCCCTCCAAAGAGACATCTCCAGTTAATGGACTGATCAATATCCTTTCTATGTATTTTCATGTGTGCGTTTTACAAAAATAACACTTTCTTTAAGCACACATAAGGTCATGATACGTATGTTCTGAGACTTGATTTTCTGTTGAACGATGTATTCTGGAAATGTTTCAATGTCAATTTGCAAAGACTTCATTAGTTTTAGTGGTTTATCATATTCTGTATAATGAAGATCCCAAAATATTTAACTTAAAATTCCCTCTTGATGGGCACTTAGGTTGTTTCATATTTCATAATTATGGGACAATATTACAATAAACTTAATATTTTATTATTTTACACACGTGAAAATACTGATCAAGGATAATATTGTAGAAAAGAAGCTTCTGATTTTAAGGATACAGCCATTTAAATTTTTGGTGGCTATATTACCAACCTGGCTCATTAGCCTTTTCTAATACACACTCCATCAACAGTAGAGGACAGTTCTTATTTTCTCACATCATTTCTCAACTATTTGAATTCTTTTTTCTTATCTAATGAGATATCTCACTGTAGCTTTGTATTTTTGATTATGAACAAAAATATATATTTTTTAATTTTTTGTTATGTATTTATTCAGCTGTGAATTGACTAAACCATATTCATTTTCTGTTAGAATATATGTAATTTTCTTAGTTGTATTTTTCAATGCTATGTATTCTACATATTATTTTTGATGCATTTGTTTATTAAATATGGTACAAATTAATTTTTCAAATTATAATTTATATCTTAAAGTTTTGGCAGTTCAATTTATCATAAAATTGGATATTTTGACGTAGTCAAATATATCTGTTGGTTTACTCCTTTATAGCTTTTGGTTTTGGCTTTTTTTAGGAAGAAGTTTTATAATTCAAAGTTATCTAAACTTTATTTGATATTTTTCTCTAATAGTTGTTTTGTTTTTAGTTCTTTAAACCATTGGGTGTTTATTGCTGTGTATGATGTGAAGTATGGTTCCAACTCAGTTTTTTTCTTCATTATAGCCAATGTTTCCACTAATTATTGACTAGCCAATAATTTCTCAAATTACTTTTGGAGTTCTCCTTATCTTCAATGAACTCCCCTTAAACAACTTGACTGCTTTAATTTATTCTGTTTCATTTGTTGATTTTGGTATTGCTACACCCCCAAACTCTAAATACTATAATTTTCTAAGAGTACCTAGTTCATAAGTGATTTAAACAAAATATGGTTTTTATCATAATTGTCCATTTTTTGCCTTATTTTTTTCTTAAACTAAAATATGAAAAATAAGTAGCTTGTAAATGTCTTATTTTCCCATATATTAAAAATTATTTTGAGAGAAATATTTCAATCAAAATGGTGAAATTAAAGATGGTGCAGTAGATGTAGGCAAATTAGAATCAGTGTAGCTTTCTTTTGTCACTAGGCTGAATCATGTCTAGCAAGCCAAGGAAAACATGGATACATCCTGAATGAGCCTGAGTAATTTGAATGTCAGTCTGTTGGCTTTCTGGTATTCTGCTGTTCAAGTGGACATGGTTTCCTCAATTGCTATATTTAAAGCTAAGTACACTGAACAGTTTATGAGTCTTTTGTGAATGATTTACAAATTAACTATTGAGCCAGACAACAATTGTCATTTCATCAATGATGAAATTTCTCTTAGGGTAACTCTTGGCTGAGAAGAAACTCCAGTGGATGTTATTCATGTGTGTAAGTATGCCAGAGAGAGATCTAAAATACATCCCTACTTATCACACCCCATTAATAGTAAAAAGAAAACAAACCATTTAAATAAATCTTATTTCTCTTAGAGTATGCTGTTTGGAATAATATGTATTTATTGGGATAATTTGGTTACATCAGTCAAAACTAAACAGAACTAGTCATGTTGCGAATATTTTTATCCATTTTTTTTTTATTCATTGATGGATTCCTTTGAAATACATTACCTAAACATCTAATATGAATGAAAATGTAATCAGGTAGTTATCAGGATTAACAAACAACTATGCATATTTGCCTGGAGAAGAAACCAGTCCTAAAGAGGTCATTATTGAATATTAGGGTATGTTTCTTGGGGTGTTTAAGAGGCTTGGAATACTTAAACTCTCAACATAAACTTCTGCTCCAGTAGCCCAAGGGAAGTCTTCTGGAAAAGTTCCCAATTTTTAAAGCCATTAGAAAAAAAAATAATGAGCAGTTTGAACAAGAGCACACTCAATTGATAATGGGATATAAAGGGATCTGACCAGAGAATAGATAGTGTGTGTCACATCCAGAAGTATAACTTTATGTGCAGGAATACCTTGTTTTATTGCACTTCACTTTATTTTGCTTTTCATATATTACATTTTTTTTTTTTTTTACAAATTGAAAGTGTGTCACAATTCCATGTATAGCCAGTCTAAAGGCACCATTTTTCCAACAGAATTTGCTCACTTTATGTCTCTGCATCACATGTTGGTAATTTGCTCAATATTGCTATTTTTTATTATTATTTTTATGGTGACTGTGATCTGTGAATATTGATGTTATTATTGTAATAGTTTGGGGATACCATGAGCTGTGCCTTTAATATTTAATTAATAAACGCTGTGTGTGTTCTGACTGTTCCATCGGCCAGCCATTCCCATGTCTCTGTCCTTCTCCTTAGGCTTCTGTATTGTCTGAGAAACAACAGTATTGAGGTTAAACCAATTAATAGCCCTACAATGGCCTCTAAGTGTACAAGGGAGAGGAAGAGTCACCTGTTTCTTACTTTGAATCAAAAGCTAGGAATGATTAAGCTTGGTGAGGAAACCATGTAGAAAGCCTAGATAGGCCAAAGTTAGGTCTCTTGTGCCAAACAGTTAGCTGAGTTATGATTGCAAAGGAAAAGCCTTTGAAGGAAATTGGAAGTGCTGCTCCAGTGAACACGTAAATGATAATAAAGCAAAACAGTCTTATTGCTGATATGGTGAATATTTTAGTGGTCTGGATAGATCAAACCAGCCACAACATTCCCTTAAGCCAAAACCTAGTCCAGAGCCAGTCCCCAACTCTATTTCTGCGAAGGCTAAGAGAGGTGAGGAAGCTGAAGAAGGAAAGTTTGAAGCTAAGAGAGGTTGGTTCATGAAGTTTAAAGAAAGAAGCTCTCTCTATAATATAAAAGTGCAAAGTGAAGTAGCACATGCTGATGTAGAAGCTACAGCAAGTTATCCAGAAGATCTAGCTAAGATATTTAGCAAAAATGGCTACACTAAACAACAGATTTTCAATATAGATGAAACAGTCTTCTATTAGAAGATGTCAGATAGGATTTTCATAGCTAGAGAGGACAAGTCAATGGCTGGCTTTGATGACTCAAAAGACAAGCTGATTCTCTTATTAGGGCCTAATACATTTGGTGACTTTAGGTTGAAGCCAATGTTCATTGATCATTCCAAAGTGCTAGGATCCTTAAGAATTCTATTAAATATAACTCTGCCTGTGTGCTATTCTATAAATAGATTAACAGAGGCTGAATGACAGCACATCTGTTCACAACATAATTTATTGAATATTTTAAGCACACTGTTGAGAACTACCACTCAGAAAAAACAGATTTTTTTCAACCTATTATTTCTCACTGTCAATGCAGCTGGTCACAAGAGCTCTGATGGGGATGTATAATGAGATTAATGTTGTTTTTATGCCTGCTAACATAATGTCCATTCTGCAGCCCCTGAATCAAGGTAATTTAAACTTTCAGAAAAAGTCTTATTATTTAACAAATACAAAGGTAGCCATAACTACAACAACCATTTTTTTTTCAACTACCATTGTTCTGATGAGTCTGAGAAAAGTAAATTGAACCTTTCTGGAAAGGATTATCCATTCTAGATACCATTAGGAATGTTCATGATTCATGGGAAGAGGTCAAATTATCAGCATTAACAGGAATTTGGAAGAAGTTAATTCCAGCCTTCATGGATAACTTTGAGGGTTTCAAAACTTCAGTGGAAGAAATACAATAGATGTGGTAGAAATAGTAAGAATACTAGAATTAGAAATGGAGCCTGAAGATGGGACTGAATCACCCCTATCTCATGATATAACTTTAATTTATGAGTTGTTGCTTCTTGTGGATGAGTAAAGAGAGTCGTTTCTTGGGCTGGAGCCTACTTCTGGTGGAGAATTTGTGAAGATTATTGAAATGACAACCAAGGAGTTAGAATATTCCATAAACTTAACATCTGCGGGATCTAAAAACGATTGGCCCTAACTTTAAGGGAAGTCCTATTGTGCGTAAAATGCTATCAAACAGTGTACTATGCTACAGAGAGATCATTTGTGAATGGAAAAGTCACAGTGGCAAACTTCATTGCTGTCTTATTTTGAGAAACGACCACAGCCGCCCCAGCCCCCAGTTCCCACCATGCTGATGGGTTAGCAGCCTTCAACATTGAGGCAAGCCCCTCCACCAGGAATTCTCACTGAAATGTGAGAAGATGCTTAGCAATTTTTGACAATAAAGTACTTGTTAATTAAGGTATGCACATTGTTTTTTTAGACATAATGTTATTGCACACTTAATAGACAACAGTGTAGTGCAAGCATAACATTTATATACACTAGGAAACCAAAAAATTTATTGGACTCACTTTATCGCAAGGTTTTCTTTATGTGGTGATCTAGAACTGAATGCATGATATCCCCAAGGTATGTTTGTCTTGTAGAGATACCCATAAAGATGAACACCTTAATATGCTTCTGTATTACTTTCCTAGACTTGAAATGTAGTGGTTTAAACAACACGTATTTACTGTTTTTACAATTCCAGGTGTCAGAAGTGCATAATGAGACTCAGTAGGCAACAGTCAAGATGTTGGTAGGGCTACATTCCTTCTCATGGGTTTAGTGGAGAAACTGTTTCCTTTCCTTTTTTCATCTTCTAGAAGCTGTCTGCATTCTTTGGCTTATGGCCCCTTTTTCCACCACCAACGTCAGAAGTTGCATCTTTCTGACCTGTGCTTCCATCCCATACTCCCTCCTCCTCTCTGCTCCTTTCAGCACATCTCCTCTGATTCTGACTCATCTGCTTTCTTCTTTCATTTACAGGGTCTCTGGTGATTATATTGGGTACACCTGTATAATTAGAATAATCTCCCCAGATCTATCTCAAGATCTTTAATTTATATCTGCAAAGTCCCTTTGGCCATATAAGGTAATGAATTCCCAGATCCCAGGGATTAAAGTTTCCCTATCTGTGGAAGGCTATTTTTCTACTTGCCACACAGAAGTATCCTACTTTCTGATTATTTCAGCCAAAGCCAGTTTCAGTTGTTGGCAATGAAGAACCATAATTAAAACACTAGTGTTTCTAAAAGTGTATTCAATGTACCCAAAGACTGCCTTGATTGAATAGGATTGTTTGAAAGTTGACCAGTGAATCTGCATTTTTTTTTTTTTTTGCTGGGTAATTCTGATGCACAGTAAATATCTGTGTCCATGGTTTTAATCCTGCATTTATATAAGGATACATTTTAAGTGTTCTTCTCTTTCAAGAATGTCCCTATGATTTTTATTCATAATTTAAAGTAAAAAAAATTTAAGAGGCAGTGTGGTTTAATGAAAAAAGTCTGGGCTTTGGAAGCAGCCCTCAATTTGAATTTGGGGACTCGTATTTTTCAGCCATAACTCTTCTGAGCTCTATCCACTCACACCTAAGACTGACCAGATCCTGTTCCCTCTAACAATAATTTTCTCATCCACATATACAGCACTGTCATTGATCCCAATAGACTAATATAAAGGTGGAATAAGATACTTCTATAGTAAGTAATAGTGCTTAGAACATGGTAGGTGTACAAAAAAGACTGTCCCTGTCTAAATGTAGCACAATGTGTAAATCCATAAAAAATTAATTCCCACATTAATTGAACACTATTTAGTATTCCTTTTACTGTTCCCATAATTTTTCATTTCCTAATTTTCCTTTAGTCATAACAGAGCTATAGAGATTCTTTCAACCCCTCTTTCCTGTCCAGATGTCCCTTCTCTCCACAGTTATACTTCAACAACTTCCGGATGCAGCCTCTGTTGCCTGTTGATTCTTGTTCAGGGTTTTCGATTAAGAGGTTGTGGCATGTTAATCTCTGTAATGCATTTCTCTGTGGACTTTTCCAGACAGCCCCTCTTTCATCTGGACCTCCTTTAGCCTTCAAAGGCACCATTCAGGGCCAAATCTGAGGTAGGTTGAAGGCCTGGAGTAAATCACGCTGGGAGGCCCCTTCCTTTTGGTTAAAAGGAGAAAAGGGAAGGGATAAGACATAGGAAAGGTCCCTTAGGCTTGAGAGGCATAAAGGCAAGGAATCCATGTTCCAGGTATATGGCTTCCATGCCCTTTAAAATCTGTAAGATCATTCTTTATATTTACTATTGTGCTCTTTGTGATTCAGAACTGTGTAACTGTCAAATATTTCAATAAAGAACCAATGCATATTGCAGTCTTTCTGATGGTGTTTTTAGAAAACTGTCAGTAATTTTCCTAGTTTTTCTCCAAAAATTATTTCATAGTAAATCTTAAATTATTACCACTTCTAAAAACTAACATACACATTTATAGTTGGCATCAGATTGAGCTTATTTTTATAAAGAGTAACTATATTAGCATTGGAGAAAAAAGACTCAATCACAGTGTAATAATACAGCCAGAGAAATAAGTAAAACATCTGGTCAAGCAGCTGTATTTTGATGTATATAAACCATGAAATTGAATTGACTAATTTTTATGAATGATTTTTCTCTCCCTGCTTAAAAAATATTGATCATAATTCCATTTGCTTTGGAAAATGGATTTTCTATTTTCTTTGAAATACATATGTATATCGATTTCAGCATCTTTGTCCATATTAGGGAAGGAGAATCGGGATACCCTAGTGGGCCACTGCAATTGAGTGTTTTCAGGTCAGATTTAGATACCAGAATATCAGATATCCCACAGGAATTCACTTACCTACACTTTTTATAAAATACCTAATAAATCTCTTGAACAATATATAACTAAAGTTCAATCTCTGTTCCTCCAAAAACATGTAATCTAAGCAAACTTCTAAACAATCAGGCTCCCCTCATTCCCTTAACTGTGGCCCTGGTGGAATCAAAAGATGATCTTTTTGGTCAGCATGTACAGAACTTACCCATATCCTCTAATTAACTACTTCAATTTTCTTTAGCCCCATATGTAGATGAAATAACCACAAAGTAGTAACAGTGATTTTAAACTCTGTCCTTCAGTGTCTTACCTTGTGAAGAAATGACACAAAGTATTAGTTTCCATTCATAAAAGGACAACCTCTTTTAATTTTTCTTTCTAAAGCTTATCTTTTTTCAAAACTTGAATATAGAGCTAATGTAAGCATATATTAAGCTATGCAATTTTATTATGTATAAATCTAAAATTGACAATTACTTATGCTTTGAATATTGTCTTTCCTTCAATGGAGCTCCTCTTCTCCATTTTTCTGGAACATATGAGAATCAAGATATTATTCTTTAAATCCAATAAATTCTTTCTTCAACCTGATGTTGATTTGCTTCCTCTTAAATTATTAAATATTAAGTACCTGCCATATGCTCAACATGGTATAGAAGACACACAAAAAAGGTCACAAACAGGTTTCTTGCTCTTGAAAAAAACAAAACAAAACAAAAAACGTCCTTTCCTAGCCACTAACTGCTTTAGAAGTTACTAACAGCCTTTCTCATCAAGCAGTAAAGAACTTCTTCAAGACAAGAGAGAGAGAAGTGTAACACCTCCAAAGTCTTTAACATCCTGTAATTTGCCCTTTTCTTGAAACAGGAATTTTAATTCTGAGCTGCCAGGCAAGGGTGGAAGGATTCACTTTCTTCAGAAGTATGAGCAGAAGGTATAATGTGAATGGTGTGTGTTAGCAAGAAGGAGGTTTAGAGAAGAGAGAGAACATCTTCCACTTCACATTTCACTGTACTGAAACAGGCAAGAATAAGGGGGAGGGTGTGCAGTATTTTCCATATCCTTTCCCACTGCCACTGGCAGAACAATATTAAGTGGCACCCTCATGAAAGGAGAGGGTTTGGACCATGGGCCAAGATGCAGCTGGTTGCTGGTTTGAAGTGAATGTAGCAGATGTTGGCAGCGATGGTGAGGGAGGGAAGGGGTAGTGGCCTGCAGAGTACCAGTCCTCAGGGGAGGGGATGGAGCAAGAGGAAGATCCAGGAAGGCTACCAGAGGGAAGGCATCTGCATCTCATATGTGTTTCTGTTTTCTTAGTGTTTCTGCCTTTGAGGGGGATGCATGCACTTGAAGTTATATTTTAGCAAATAATTTCATTAAAATATTTCAGCAGAGGATTGGTATCCATGGATTTAGGAGTTTACTAGATGTCCAGGGTCTACTCTCCTAGATTCTACACTTGTTTTTCAAACAGCCTTTGACAGGTCACTGTAGCCACCCATTGAATGGAATCCTCAATTTTATTGAAATGTAATCCGTCATTGCTTTTACTTTGTAAAATTTACACAGACATACACTCACAGTCTGTTTTTCTGCCACAAGTTTAGTTTTAGGAGACAGAAACAATTTTGTCAACACATTTGGAAAGAATAAATACAAAATGCATCACTCTTAAAACACTGATAAAAAAGAAATGTGAAAGAAAAGGTGAAAAATGAAAATTCATCATAATTACAGTTGGCAAAGAAAAAGATTAAGACTTTGAAAAAAAAAATAACAGCGTCCTCAAGATTTGAGATCTAAGTGACGAACCCTGTATTTCCCCATGGAGGAAATGGCCTTCGTGCTAGCAGCAAATAACTGGGCTTTCTGTTATTTGTTGAGCAAATTACTGGGAGCTGAAAAAATAAGAGGCATGCAAAATCACCTTACAGCTGACTTGTTCTGCAACGTTCAGTGGATGTAAGGGGTGAAAGCTGTGCCTGGCAAGAAATAAGAGAAATTTAGCAAGTTAAAAAAAAAGTCTGCCATCCACTGTTGCCTATTAAATAAGTATTATAATATTGGCTGTGGCACCTGGGTTTTCCTCAAAGTCAGAGAGAGAAAACGGAATCTTGGCAGATTAAAGCAATAGTCGTGCTGAAAATGTAAACACACGTATAGATACACACACACACACACACACACGAGTATGGAATTTTTTTCATTTGTTTCTCTTCAGGCAAATTAGAGTATGGACTTCCCAGCTAATTACCCTTATCCTGACTCCCAGAGAGCCAACCGCCTTCTCAATAACTTACAGGTGACTTAGAATTATTTTTTTCTCTGCCAACTCTGCTCTGTGTTTAAATCAAAAGGGCAGATAACCCATTTGTATCAAATTATGCATGACAGTTTGGGGAGTAGGTTATAGACTTCTATGAAAGGCACAAAAACCCCAAGCTGTTGCATTTCATTACCCACACCACTCTCAGTTCCGGAGGCAAGAGCATTTGTAGTCTTTCAAGATCATTTCTGGCAATTCTGTTTTCCTCGTTGTGAAGAATTCAGAGAACTGTAAAGGATTGTCAAAAGCATACCTCCCAAATAGGCTATTGCTTCCTTGAATTTGGAGGAACAGAGACAAACAGAAGACAAAACAACAATGGCAAAAAATGAACCAAACAACAACAAAAACTGTAGTATGTGAAACAACCACAGTCATTCTGCAAATGATAGAATTGTCTTTTTCTTCACACTTAGCAGTTCCTTTTGAATATCATGTGAGGTTATAGTTAGACATGATCAGCTGGTGTTGTTGGCATCTTCTTCTTTCAGAGTTGGGTGCATTGCTTCCTTTGTTTCTGGGTGTCAACTAATCAGGTTGGGCAGTGGGTGAGGAGAGCACCCAATTCATGGAAGCCAGCTTAGTCTGTATGGTAATATACACAGCCTCTAACAGAGCCGAACTTTTGTTTCCAAAGAAAAAGTATGAGCCCAAGAAACCATAGCTTTGCCCCATAATCTCAAAAACTCTATACTGCTTTCATTCAGCAATTTGATCCATTAGTGTATTGGCTGGTTTGTAGGGGTCAGGGATAAGGGCTCTTGTGCTTTGGTCAAAACCAGCTGCAGATACATTTCTGGTCTTGGGACATACCCACAGTTGACAGCCTTTTGGTCACCTGGTAAATGTAAAAAATGCACTTACCCAAATATGGTATATGTTGGCTCCAAAGTCAAGAAGCCATGACATAACACTAAGAGGTAGAAGAGGCAGCAATGACTTCTTTGCCTTCTGGGTAATGGCCTGATACATACCAGATCACTTGATCCCTAGAAACTTTAAGAACAGGAAGCTCCTCTATTTTCATGGATTTTATCTCCAACCCTTTTGAAGGTGTCTAAGATATCTGCTTCTTCTTGCTCTCCAAATCTAATTAACCTGATACTCTCAGGGATGGGTACTTGGAGTTAGTTCTACAGATTGTGATGTGGTCAGGTCTCTCCCAACTAAATTGTGCCTCAGAGCCACAGGGCTGAGCAAAACAATGAAAGTATATGTTCCTTCAAAATGACAGCAAAGTAGATGGAGAGAAAAGAGCACACTTCAGGTCAATAAGTGCATGCCAGGTATTGAGGTTTTAGTCATTTGCAGGATCAGCTCCAATTGAAGTCTTTATCTGATTATGTTCATTGATAGTCCTCTGCTAGTCTCCAAAACTTATCAACTCCTGCACGCATTGAGCTAGAGACCTGGAAGGGATGTAACCAGAATCACTGCCTTTATGAATTTTATGACTCTGATAGTTGTGGTAATGACTGTGATTCCACTAAGAATGTGATTATTCTTATTTATGTTGACATGGAAAGGAAGTTCCAGCGACTTCTATATGACCTTTCCTATCAAAACAGTCTTGTAGTCCAGGAAGCTAAATAGAAGCCTATCAGTTGCTAAGGATATATTTTAGCACTACATTCAAGAACTGGGAAAGTAGCATGTGAATTTGGGGACCTTAAAGGATCTATTATGACATAGAAAAATATTACAATGCCATTTATTACTACCCCTTATAAGTTGTGTCTCTGGATCACGGTAACTTTCTATATACACAGTAATTAGAAACTCAGAGCCACGGGAGAAAAAAAAAATCCACAATTTTCTGAGTTGTTTCTCTTTCTCCTTCCTTATGATGGAAGATTTACAGAACTAGCAGTATTTGTGATTGTAACAGTAACATCCTCAAGGTTATCAGGCTGCTTTCTTATTTAAGAGTCTGTGAGTCCATGAAATAATTTAAGAATAGAAATTGGGTGAGATGTCACAAGTGTCTACCTGGGTTAGTTATAAAAATGAAGTAGGATGTGAGTGGGATGCCCATCTGTTTTTGCTCTTCAGCCCTTCTGGTCAGTCAAGTGCTATCAAATACCTCTGCAGGTTGCACCACTCAGATTGCTATAGCAGATTGCTGCTCTCAAGACCCCCACACTCAATGTTCCTCTGAAAGTTATACTGTCTGTGACCTCCACAATTCTACGACCTTCTCATCCCCATTCTACCAGGGAGAACATCTAAAGCGCTCCTTCCCCACTAGCTATTAAAATATTTTTGAAATGCTTGCACTCCCCTCCTCAATATGTTGCAAAAGGTCTTGGGGTAAGGGTAACTTCTAGGATATTTGTGAGTCAGGGTTTGCTTGAGTGGAGGCCTGCACTAGAAAATTTCACTTATTTATTTTAATCTCCATAGTTTTTGGATTCCTTCCTCTGGAATCTACCAAAGGTGTTGTCATCTCAGTGCTGTCATGGGACACTACGCAGTCCAGGTTTTAGTTGCTAATTCAACACATGAGCTCTAGAATTCTTGGTAAGTGCATTCATGTAGCTAAAGTCAGCTTAATCTAAAAATTACTGTTTTTTTTTTTCTCCTTCATCCAGTACCCCCATGATCTATTTCAGGTACTCATCACAATGTTGTAAATTACATTAACTAACTTTTTGTTACGTAGAGCTTTGTTTCCTGGATAAACTGGGAGCTGATTCTCATTATAGAAATAGAGACAAAGGGATAAGAAGGGGAGGAGAGCCCAGGAAGAAAATCCATTCTGTGTTGCAGAAGAATTCCATCAGCTGAGGATGGCAAAATATCTTCAAGGAAGGCAGAGATTCTCGGGGAGAAAAAGGCATTTTAGGGGTGATTGGGCATTGCAGTATCGCAAATCCAGTACATTGTGTCCCATAGCTCTGCTTCATTCTTTTCTGATTAATGTCTTCATGTTCACAGAAGATACTAGGAGAGACAGAATTCGACTCATTCTAAAATGCAACAACACTTAAGCTTGAATGTGGCATTGAGATTTTCATTATTTTGGTTGTCCAGCTGCTAAAAAATTAGTTTCTTTATCATGAGTCCTGGAAAGTTCCCAGGTTTTTTTTCTAAAGATGTTATTTATTTATTCATGAGACACACAGAGAGAGAGAGAGAGAGAGAGAGAGAGAGAGGCAGAGACACAGGCAGAGGGAGAAGTGGGTTCCATGCAGATAGCCTGACATGGGACTCGATCCTGGGTCTCCAGGGTCATGCCCTGGACTGAAGGTGGCACTAAACCGATGAGCCACCCGGGTTGCCCAGTTCCCAGCTTTTAGTTATTATTATCTTACCCAGTATTCAAGGATCACAGCATGCCATTCTCTCTCTCTCTCTCTCTCTCTCTCTCTCTTTAATTGTGCAGTGCTATTCCCAGCAACCATTCCACGTTTGATTCTCCACATTTCATGTTCGTCCTACTTTTCTTATAGCAGTGACCACATTTTCTTCAAAGCCAACCCTGGATAAGCACTGCATTTCAGACTACCACCAGTGAGAACTTAACTTACTCTTCAACCTAATATCCCTGCTCTGAATATTAAATGAGTTTTCACTTAGCCAGATAACTAACACCAGATTATCTGATTTCCCTGAAGGTTTCTTGACTGCAACTCACACCCTGTGCCAATTTCTATACCAGTCAGTGTTTTGTAATGATGAAATCAGAAACAGACCCATGCTAATTTGAACAAGAAAGGATTTTTCTAGGATAGAATTGAGATAGGTCACAGAATCCCTTGGAAGACTGAGGAACCAATATATCAGGTACTGAGAAAGAAACTAGAGGTGTTGGATGTAGGATGACCGACCAACTCATCTTGGTTTGTCTAGGACTCTCCCAGCTTTGGCCCTGAAATTCCCAATTCCTAGGATATTTCTTAGTCCTGGGCAAACTTAAGAGTGGTCACCCTACCTGGAGTGCTGCAATAACCCTTCAAGTCATGCTACAGGAGCGGCCTGGTTATGTTACACTGTCACTGAATCTGAATCTTGGAAACTGTCAATGATTCTACTGTGACCATGGTGTCTTGAAGTTACCTCATTACCAAAATTCTAAATAGTCCCAAATCTTTTTTGGCAACTGGCTGCATATTCATTGCTCATGTCCAGATCACCTGTTTTGGTCTGTAACCTGACCCTACTAACTATCAAGGGTCAGCTTTTGCGGGATTTGGGGCTTCTCTTGGAGGTCCAGCTCTCAGATTCCACTAGAACTTTTATGAAGCTAGGCAGACAAAGAAAAAAAAAATGAAGGAAGGAGACAAATTGTATTAGGACACTATCTAAAACAATAAAATGGGTCAAAGAGGGGAAGCCCAAAAAATGCTGGTATTAAAAAAACTCATACAAGAAGGTGTTATGTAAAAAAGAATCAGAATGTGAGGAAGCTTTACACATCAACTCGTTACACAGCTATAGTAGCTAACAACATACTTATACTACATGTGATCATCAGCACAAGGACGGACTGAGTGTTTACCACCCAAAGTAAATTTCCCAAAGGATCCAAAAGTGAGGTGCTCAAACCTAGATCATTGACATCTTGGGTCCACTTATTTTGGCAGTATTTGGTAATGTTATTTTCAATGAATATTACTTAAACATTTAAGGAAACGTAGAATACAAAATTGAAAATAAATTGGAAATAAGATAGTCCATATAATTTTTTTGAAACATGGAAACTGAATTCTGATTAGACAGTGTTAGAGACAAGTGTACAAAATTGTCAGTTTGAAAACATTCCTTTCTCAGTTCCTTGGAGATTGTCTCCATCATATTGTGTATGTGCGTTTTCACTTCTTTGACATGCAGTTGTCACATGGTGCTAGAAGACTGGGCAAGAAAATAAAAAGAAGTTATTGAAAGCCTTTTTGTCCTTTCCCAACTTTTAATTTATTTTTTTGTGGAGTTATGCTATTGGTTAGGATGAATGAATTGTGGGTTATAGGAAATAACTTCCTTAAATAACTTAGTTTTTACCTCATAAACTGAAATATAATGATTGTGACAATAAAGGTACCTCCAAACACTCAGACAAAAATACTTATGCTCCATCTTCACATATTCCCTTTCTAAGACATTTTTGTTGTTGACCTCAGGGGAAAATAGTGTAAATATAACAGCAAAAATGGCATACAACGTTGTAACTAAAATCAAATCAAATATATATATATATATATATATATATATATATATATATATATATATAAAAAATGCCCAATTTGGGAATTTAGAAACTGATATATATATATATATATATCAGTTTCTAAATTCCCAAATTGGGCATTTTTTTAATGCACTAAGGTACTACAATATAGCATTTATTCAATTCAATTTATTCAATTTTAACAACATAAGCTTCTTCAATCATGAAATCAGAAGGAATATTAATAGAACAAGAATGACCTAATGACTTTAAACCTTAGACTTTCCTACTTGGTGAATTTTGTAATGAAAGTCTGATAATCCTAGCTCAACATTTTCCTCCATAGAGTCCAGGTCACAAAAGATTGATCTATAATCTTTTCAAACATTCATGTAGATGTTTATTAGATCTTTTAGTTGTCATGGCCACTGTGTTCTCTGTTGCTGACCTCCAGCTTATATCTGAGAGATGTAGGTGAAATTTTGTTATAAATTGGCTTCAACCTTTGCCTGGGAGGACCAAAGGTGTTTATAAATAGATGTTCTATAGGGGCCTCCTGCACTGTGCTCCAGAAGAATGTGCATTTATTTTCTCACTCACTGTGTGCATTATTAAATGAAATATTTGAGAGAAGTATAAGACATCAGCTATATGGCAGAGCCATTAATAGGCCAACAGCACAAACCACATTTCTTTTTCATCAAATTTGACAGCTTTAGTGCCTACAATATTATGGCCTACTTTGAAAGAATTATACCCATTCAGGCTGAATTAAAGGTTACAAATATCAAAGTGTAATCTGTCAACTGGTAAATGCCCATCATCAATCAACCAATTAATATGTTGTACCTATATGGATACATCAGCTTTCACTTGAGTGTTTCCCCCTTTTTAACTGAGGAATCAATATAGCTTCTTGATGTAGTAAAATAATGAAAATAATAATGAAGATGGCAAAAAAATGATCAACTGAATGTTTTTGTTTCATTTATCCTAGGGCTGCTATTAAATTAATTTTCAAATATTCAGCATAACAATGGTTGGATGTTTATTAGATGATATTTCAGGTTAATTTTGTGAGCTTATCTTGCTTGCTGGAAAAATTCAGATTCATTTTACTTTCATGTAAAAATAATCTGTTTTAGAATGATTATATGGGTAATGATATATAAAAATAAAATATATTATGAAAAATAATTACTGGTAACTGTTCTACTTTAACAGGCTTAGCATGAGGAAAAAGTAAAGCACAGAGAAGGTGAAAATTGGTCATGAGACTTTAACTCTTGAGATCAGCATAAAATATATAGATTAATTTCCTTTACATGAACTTATATTTTGTTTTATTTCCATGAAAACTTTCTATTGGGGCATTGGAGACATTCTTCTTCAACTTTGAAAGTTTTATGAGCATTCTTATTTTACATTAAAAATCTCCCCCCCAAAAAAAAATCCAATATACTGTTCCCTAAAGCATTTGGTTATATTCCCATTCTCTTGATATATGACTTTGTGTAAGTACATAGTAATGGCGAGAAGATATTAGGAGCTAAGAATGGCCTCAGGTTAAAATCAAGCAAGAAAACAGGAACCTCAGTCCTACAACCACAAGGAACTGAATTCTGCCAATAGAGAAATTGATAGGGAGTTGTGAACCCCATACAAATTCATTATCCTGGCTAACACCCAGTTGCAGCACAGTAAAACAGAGCAAAGAACACAGCTAACTAGTGACTAGACTCCTGACTCATAGAAAATATAAGATAATACGCCTGTATTGTTTTACACTGCAGAGTTTGTGCTAATTTATTACACAATATAGAAAGCTACTACAGGGATCCCTGGGTGGCGCAGCGGTTTGGCGCCTGCCTTTGGCCCAGGGCGCGATCCTGAAGACCTGAGATTGAATCCCACATCGGGCTCCCAGTGCATGGAGCGTGCTTCTCCCTCTGCCTATGTCTCTGCCTCTCTCTCTCTCTCTCTGTGACTATCATAAATAAATAAAAATTAAAAAAAAAAAGAAAGCTACTACAAAATATACACTCCTCCAAATCTCATGTATGCATTTTATAACTCATTAGAACACTGTTGGCCTAGACCAATGCAATAGTAATTGTAACAAGACACCAAGACAAATACAGTAATAGATAGTCATTGTTTTATTTGACTGTCATATATGTGCCATAGCTATACACATATTTGCTATTATGTCGTTATGAATATATGAAAAATATATTTTAATAGCTTGTGACTTTTAATAATAACTTTCAAATATTTAGATATATGGTATCTAAATACAGGATACAGAGGTAGAGAATATATGGTATATAGACCTCCATTTATTCTCTAGCTCTGTATCCTGCCAATGATAGTGGTGGGCATATTCAGCATCCTATCCTAATATTCACACTATTCTTCACTGCTTCCAGGTAGAGTTAGCAGATCTGACCTCTGTGTTTTCTCACAACACTTTTAAACACCCTAATATCATATGAACCATGCTTATTTGTAATTTGTCCATTAGTAGGTCTTTTGTCCTTACAAGATGATGAACTCTTTTAGAACAGAGATATCTTGGTAGCTCCAATCAATAATAGCAAGCACAGTGCTTAACATTTGGTAGATGTTCCATAGATGCATATTTAAATAAAAGGATGGGTAAACTTGACATAAAACTTTTATCAATTATTTTGATTGTCAATCTGTCATTCCTTTCCTACTCCCAAATGCTCCAAAACACACATTTAAGATAAATGTAATTATCTGTTTTAATAAAGGGCTGAACCTTTAGGTGCTTGCTGAACATATTGAACATTTACATCAAATGGCCTAACCATAGGTGGTTGTCACCCTAAAATTTGGTTGAGAAATATAGAAAATGATTGTTTCTATTCCTTGAAAATTAACAGACCATTAATATTTGGTAACTTTAATTAACTTTCCATAAAACAAAACTGAGCCTTTGATTGTGCTACAAATGCTTTCTTGTCAGAAAGAGAAGTTGGAAGAGGATATTAACCAAATCACAGAACAACCCTATAAAACTGGATTGTGTTGATCAAGCTTCTATTGACCAGGCCACTGCTGTTCATTGTTATATAATACCTATGTGTTCATGTACTTATATTTTTAAAAATATCAGGGGAGTTTTCTAAGAAGACAGGCAATCAACATAAATCAGCTCTCCCTAAACTGGGATAGACAAAGTTATCCATCAGGAGTTGAACACAGGGGCAACTGGGTGGCTAGTTGGTTAAGGGTCTGCTTTTGGCTCATGTCATGATCTCAGGATCCTGAGATGCACCTCTGTCTCCCACCTTGGCGGGGGGGGTGTCCCTGCTCAGTGAGGAGTCTGCTTCTCCCTCTGCCCCTAGCCCCAACTCATGCCCTCTCTCTCAAATAAATACATAAAATCTTTAAAAAAATAAAGTTGAGTATAATTCTACCATCCTAAGTAATCTAGACCCAGAGTCAACCTTTAAAAAACAGAGAGAAATAGGATACTTACTTGGGATAGTAACATAAAATATTTTCCTTTTTTTGTCTCAGAAGAATGTATATGTGGTGTTTTCTCATAAAGAATTTCAAACGAACTTGACAAATGTTTTAACATTGCTTAGAGCTCACAAAAATGCTTGCAATAATTGCTTATTTAAGGCTAAAAATTGTTTGTAACTATTATTAACATTTTGTTGTGGTTAATAATAATAGCCATTTATTACAGTAAAATGTCAACAATAAAACCAAAGGTGTAATGAGGAAAATAAAGATCACTCATGCAATGCATGGTATCATAAAAGCTAAAAAAGTGGGTATAAGAACTTCTCTGCCTGGGTGCAACACTGTGATCTCAAACAAATAATTTAAACTTTTGTTTCCTCAACATTTAATAAGAATAACTTACATAATTATATTATCTGAAGGATTTAGAACATGGTCTTACATATAACAATTACTCAGTATATTTTGTTATTATTAATTATTATTATTTTGGGAATCTAAAAAGAACTATTTATCTTGAATTTAAATCAATAAAAGCTACTTATACTGTTGTTTGTTGTAAAATCTGTAGTATTTTAAAAAATCCAACTAAATATCTGTAGAGCAATTATAGATATTTTCTATAAAAATTATATTCTAAAGTGGACAGATTTTATTTTATATTTTTTCATATAAAATGCACATTATTATATAAATAGTAAACATTTTAAGTTTTTCTTTCATATCTAATTTAATCACTGAATGTTTAGTTGTTATTGTCTTGGCACAAATATCTCTGAAAATAAATTTCTACTATCAGAACTCTTAGAGCACCATCAAACAATAATTAGTAAGAATTCTATATTGAGACTTGGTTCTGAATGAAAACTAAACCCAGGAGGTTAAATCTGTACACTCCACTTTTTTTCAGGATCTCACTGAGATTACAAAATGAATATATAAAAGTAAAAAAAAAAATGTTAGCAGAGCTGGAAACTGGGGAAAGATGATGTATCTAGGCACCAGGATCTGAGGAATTTGGGTAAAGATATTGTTCAGCGGTAAAATTGTAGAAAAGCACATGAGTTATACAAGAGAAGGAATTGATTCCAGAGTTTGAAGTGAATGAGAAGAACTAGCATGGCAGAGACAGAAGGGAAAGGGCTACTCATGCTTGGCTGCACATTTGATCACCTGAGAATTTTTTTTTTAAAGTTTATGTATTTATTCATGAGAGACACAGAGAGAGAGAGAGAGGCAGAGACACAGGCAGAGGGAGAAGCAGGCTCCCGTGGGGAATCCAGTGTGGGACTCCATCCCAGGACTCTGGGATGACGACCTGAGCCAAAGGCAGACGCTCAACCACTAAGCCACCCGGGTGCCCCTGAGAAAGTTTTCAATAATAATTACATTCAGATCTCATTTCAGAGCAATTGAATCATAATCGTGGTGGTTGGGAGAACTCAATACATATCTTTTCTGTTGTATAAATTTTCTAGATGATTCTATTTCTATGAGATGGTTATGAGCCTTTGGTCTAGGAAACAAACATTAAATATACTTGCATTTCCTGGGAAGTACAAGGATACCACTACACAAAACCCAGCTGTTACAGTCCCTCTCAACTTATAGTTGATGTTGGCACAAGCAACGTAATGCTGGAGGCATTACTACAAGAGAGTTCACATCTAATAGCCCTATGCCTCTGAGAGAAGATCGGGGAAGGGGAGCTGTAGTTGAGCATTGACCCAGTGTTTGTTGTAAAATCTGAAGTTTTTGTAACAAATGCTTAAGGAGAAAAATGTAGATGACAAAAGATCAAATATATCAGGCAAAATAATAAATATAAATGGATTAAAAGTTCTCATAATAAAATTTGTATAAGAATAAATAAAAATAATGCCATGCCCTTATAGTAGTAAAACAAAATTATCGGAAAAAGTGTTAAAAGTGAAAGAAAATATGTGTATTAGGCAAATGAAAACAAAATCTCACTAAGAGTTCTAACTCAATATCATTGTCAAATAAGATGAAATTCAAAGTGAAAACTACTGAAAAGGAAAATGATAAGTCATTTTATATCAATGAAAAATGGAACCTATGAAGAATTTTCAAAACATTTTAACGTGCTGAATAACGTTGCTTCAAATGTATTGCAGAAAAGCAATAAAAAAAACACGGAAGTTTTCCATTAAATGAAATATGATATAGTAGAATCAGTCTTTGTATTCTTGACAGATTTTTTTCTTAAAAAATACAAATTCCAGATATTTTCAATTAATTTTATTATTGTACTCATTAATCTAATATCCCAGGCTTGAATGTTTGCAAAGCAAACAGCATTCATCAGGATAAGAATAAACTTGATTGTCAAAGTGGATGTTTCATGTGTAAAATTACATTGAATTACATATTTAAGAACTAGAGTTAAAAAAAAGATACTAGAGTTAAGTTAAATTTCAAGAAAAATATATTTAAAATATTCTGCTCTCCTCAATTTAGGTTTTCCAAACTATTTATGCCTCATAACATATATATTAAGTGCAAAAAAGGCAAAATTTTGAAGTAAATATACTGTCTATTTATAAAATTGCATAAAATCCATCCACTAGAAAACTAGAGACTGTGGGATAATGACTGTAATGTTAAAATAAGTCATTAAAATAAAAAAGTAATTAGCTTAAATTTTCAAAATATTTAAAATATGGTATTTTAAATTAAAAAAAAACACTGCTTTTTACCTTTTCAATTATCATCGGTTGTAAAGGAATATTTATAAAGAAATTATTTTACAAAGAATAAAATTATAAAGGAATAGTTGTACCTGAATGGGCCCTTAAGAAGACGTTTTTATCCTGCCCCTTACAGGCTGAACATAGGGGTCAGAGTGTTAATGCTTTCCTCTTGTGTTTCAGAAGACTATAAGCCTCTCAGCAATCTCGATATTCACCAAGGCCACAGAATAACATTACATCCTAGCAGTAAATTAGCATCTAGATTGTATAGATGAATAGTCTCAAAAAAATTATGCACCTAGTATGAAGAAAGCATAGTCAAGAATTTCCTGGAAATGTGGGGTCATTGGAAGTCCTGAGAAGGAGCAGAGTCCAGAAAGGATGGGCCAAGGACAACCAGAAGACATAGATCTCGCTTGCCTCTGAGAAGTCCCAGCACTATCTATGGTTATCTGTAGCTGATGACAATGCAGGCTGCTTGAAGGCTGGACAGGATGAATCACTCCTCAGCTGATACCAGCTCAGGGTGTTCCAATGGAATGAGGTACAAAGGAGTAGAGGCTGGAAAGAACATAGGATGGCATAAAAACTGATATCAGAAAAATATGCATTTTCTATTCCTCTCCCTTCTCTCTTCTGAGAATGCCACCCATTGATCTCCATAAAATCAATCCTTAGGGAGGCAGGTAAAGGAAATGGAGAAGAAATATGTTAAATTTGACTAAAACTTTAACAAAAATAACTGTAAATTAAACATAGCATTATTAGGTCCTTAAAATGGCTTATTGGTTATTAACTTTTCTACCATTATTAGTAAAATGGGGAGTTAATTATATTCACTTAGTAGAAAATTAGGAAAATCATATTTCTGAACATTTGGCTTGTAAGTGTAAATTTCACGCCTGCTAAACATTTATCCCTGTCAGTTATCTCACCAGTCATGATTAGAACGTCTCTCGTTGTTGATATCCCATGGATGTTGTAAGAGTATGCTAATATATTCTTACAAATATAATAAAATGTGTATTAAAATGTGACATTGCAAATTTTGAAAAATACACAATTTTTCTCATGCAATTGATGTTCGAGAACACATAGGGGAACACACAGAGAAATTATTGAAATATGTATGTTTGCTTTATTTTTTTAACTGAAGTAGAGTTGACATACAATGTTACATTAGTTTCAGGTGTAGAGCACAGTGATTTGACAAGTCTATGCATTATGCTACGCTCACTGCAAATGTAGCTACCATCTGTCATCATATAACACTACTACAATATCACCAACTATCCTCTATGCTATACCTTTTATCCCCGTGACTTACTTATTCCCTAAGTGGAAGTCTGTGCCTCCCACTCACCTTCACCTATTTTGCCCACCTCTATAACCCACTCCCTCTAGTAACCATCAGTTTGTTGTCTGCATTTGAGTCTGTTTTCGCTTCCAGTTTATTTGTTTGTTCATTCATTTGTTTTGTTATTAAGATTTTATATATGAGTGAATTCATATAATATCTGTCTTCTCTGCCTGACTTCTTTAACTTAGCATAATATACTCACGGTCCATCCATGTTGTCACAAAAGCACAAACTCATCCTTTTTTTTCTGGCTAGGTAGTATTTTATTACACACACACACACACACACACACACAACAAAGCTTCTTGTATCCATTCATCTATTGATAATCATTTGGGTTGCTTCTATATCTTGGAATTTGTAAATAATGATGCAATAAATAGAGTGTATAGAGCTTTTCAACTTAGTGTTTTCATTTTCTTTGAGTATGTACTTGGCAGTGGGATTACTGTATCATATGGTATGTTTATATTTAATTTGGGAGGGACCTCCATATTGTTTTCTACAGTGGCTGGACCAATTTACATTCACAGCAACAGTGTATAGGGTTGCTTTTCCTCCACATCTTTCCCAAAACTTACTATTTCCTGTCTTTTATTTTAGCCATTTCTGATAGGCAAAAAGTGATATTGTGATTTTGATTTGTATTTCCCTGATGATTAGTGATATTGAGCATCTTTTCATTTTTCTTTTTACCATCTATATGTCTTATTTGTAAAAATTGTCTATTCACAATTTGTAAAAATTGTCCTCTGCCTTTTTTTTTTATTTTGTAATCGAATTGTTTGCTTTTTTGGTGTTGAATTGTATAAATTATTTTTATATTTTGGATATTAACTCCTTATCAGATATATTACTTGCAAATATCTTCTATTAGCCTTTAAATTTTGTTGATCTCCTTAACTGTGAAAATATTTTTATTTTGGTGTAGTCCTGATAATTTATTATTATTTTGTGTTTTTCTTGCCTGAGAAAATAACAACCAATACCACAGAAATACAAAAAATTGTAAGAGAATACTATGAGAAATTATTTGCCAACAAATTGGACAACCTAGAAGAAACAGATAAATTCCTAGAGAATACAATCTTCCAAAAATTAATCAGGAATAGAAAATCTGAATGATCGATTTCTAGTAACAAACTTAAAATGGTAATAAAAAAAACTCCCAACAAAGACATGACTAGGGCCAGATGAATTTGTAGCTGAATCCTACCAAACCTCTAAAGAAAAATTAATACATATTCTCTTCAAAATATCCCCCCAAAATTGAAGAGGAATGAAAATTTCCAAATTCATTCTATGAAGTCACCATTACCCTGATACCTAAATCAGAGAGACACTACCAAAAAGAGAAGGGAGGCAAGAAAACTATAGGTTGATATTCTTGACGAACACTCTATGCAAACAGCTCAACAAAATATTGGCAAACTGCAATACATTAAAAGGATCATTCACCTCTCTCAAGTGGGATTTACTCTGGGAATACAAAACAGTTCAATATCCATATATCAATTAGCATGATATATCCCATCAGCAAAAGGAAAGATTAAAAACCATACGATCATCTCAACAGATGCAGAGAAAGCATTTGTCAAAATTTAACAACACTTCATAATAAAAAGTAGCAGTGAAATGGGTTTAGAGGGAATATACCTCAACATAACAAAGAACATTTATGAAAAACCTACAGCTAACATTACTTTCAATGTTGAAAAGCTGAGAGCTTCTCTTCTAAGATTAGAAGCAAGGCAAAGATGTTTATACTCTTACCACTTTATTCAACATAGTATTGGAAGTCCTAGTTATAGCAATCAGACAGGAAAAAAAGACAAAAGGCATCCAAATTGGTAAGGAAGAAGTTAAACTGTTACTATTTGCAGATAGCATGATAGTATGCATAGAAAACCCTAAGACACCACCAAAAAAATTAAATATAATAAATAAATGTGGAAAAGCTGCAGAATACAAAGTTAATATATAGTAACTGGTTGTGTTTCTTTACATTAATAACAAAGTAGTACAGTATGATGACTGAGGCACTGTACTAGAAAGTAAAACACAGAAAACCTCAGACCCTCAGTTTCTACTGTGCCTCTCTAGGAGTACACTGGGATTCTGTGACTTTAAGGAAGTGATTCACCCTACAAAGTGCTTCCTTAATTATTGGTGTATAGTATGTTCTAGTATTAAGATGATTTGTTTCATTCAGTGTCAGGATAAGCAAAAATCTAAAGAGACCTGAAGTTACCAAAATATTATAGTTGTAGAACTAAGAATGCTTGACATCTCTACACCCCCCTCTTGATTACTGAGGGGTAAAGAATCAATCTGTCTATCTCATCCACAGATTTTAACAATCTCTATCAGTGTTTTGTCTTGTTTTATCTTGATTTTCCACTTTTAGATTTTCTCTGTTAGTTTTTTTATTTCACATTTAATAAACTATTTCTGAAGACAAAAAGTGTCTTTGTAGTTTTGAGTAAAAAAAAAAGAAAATAAAATCAAGGTCACCATAGTACTTAATTGTATCCACTTAATTTCGAGAGAAAATTCCAATCCATTACACTCCATTTTCTTTTGTTTGTTTATTTTTTATTTATTGTAAATAAAGCCGTCCTAGTTTTTATAAAAATACATTGAGGTATAATTATATAACATCTTATTACTTTCATGTGTACATTATATTTTTATACATAAAAATAATTCCCATATAAGTTTATCATCTGCCATCATAAAAAACTAGTACAATATTATTGACTGTATTCCCTATGCTGTACTTTACCATCCATTTTATTTTTTTAAGATTTTATTTATTTATTTGAGAAAGAGAGAGAGAGCATGAGAGAAACAGCAGTGCAGAGGGAGAAGCAGGCTGCCCATCAAGCAGGGAGCCTGATGTGTGGCTCCATCCTAGGACCTCGGGATCATGACCTGAGCTAAAGGCAGCCACTTAACCAACTGAGCCACCCAGGCACCCACCCTCCATTTTAAAAGAATTCTCTCAAGGCACATTTTAATATGGAATGTGTTTTCACTTTGTCATGGCATTTTCCATAATCAATTGATGTTGAATTAAATTATAATAAAACTTGGGGAGGGAAAGCAGAACAGCTTTGCTTCAGTGAAAGTAATTTTTCTTTATAAATATATTTTCAAAGAATTTTATAATTACAGAATATTAAATTATCCACTAGAAGTAACTTTTACATCTTATCAAATTAAAACTGGTCACATACACAGATATAAAAGGGTCTCCCTACAAAAATCTTATAAGAAACTACAAATTTCATTTTCAGCATAAAGGAATGAGTTATATTTTCATTAATTGATGAAATCAATGTATCAATTCATTTATCTGTATCCTGAATTCCCACTCTGGGAGAGATAATATTCATACGAAAGCAAATATGACACGGTTTTTGTTATCGACAAACCTATCATGGATGTAGGAAGGCAAAATGAAATTTTACCCAGTTAAATAGCAATGCATGAGGTATATTTAAATTTAAATTCAACAAAACACAAGGAATGGGAGAACAAAGATCACAATTAACAGTCGAATACACATTACAGTGTTATAAGAGTCAGGGAGAAATTTATGAGGCTTGGAATAAACTAAAGCGTTACATATGGAGAAGGAAGAAGTTTGAACTGAGGTTTGAGGAATTCATCACTTTGATAAGTATCAGAAATTTTCAAGTAAAATATGATATTTAAAGATTTCTAATAATAACTGAGCATCAACATGTCTTTCCTAACCTATTAAATAGTTATTATACAGCAGGCATTATCCTCATTTTACCAGAGAGGAATTCAGAGGTCATCAAGGGCAATTTCATTTCCCAAGCTTCAGCTGCTACTTCGTGCTAGAATCAGTTATGGGATCAAGGGCAAAACCTCCTTCTATTGTAGTTATGGGTGCCCTGATACCCTGAGGTAAACTGGCGAAAGTAGGGAAGGGTCTGGATTACGAAATATTGCATTCCATTGATCTAAAGATTTACACCAATATTTTAGGATCAGCAATTTGTGAGCAAAGGGGTGTATTGCATAAGACTGAATTTAGTTGAAGTGCATTTTACTTCTTTAGTTGAAGTCAAAAGATACGTTTTGCAATCACCACTCATTTCATTTGCTTCCTATGCCTATTACTCCTTAGGAGTACTGAGCAGTGAAGGACACCTTTCAGCCTTTTAAATGTCTCCTATGAGGGCTTGATTCAGAGATCTATGCATCCTTCATAGTCTGAAGCATTGATCATAGATCAATTGGTCCTGTGGGCTTCTGATGCATTGCAGAGATATATCTCCTCAGGTACATAGGTGGCAGTATCTAGTGTCATCAATAACAACATGTAGTCCCTTAAAGTATAAGGAACAATAAGCTCTGGAGTAGTTTGTGTAAGTTTGGATTCTGTCTCCATTCTTACTTTTTGCATGGTCTTGACTTAGATTCTTAGCGTCTTAGTTTCTACATTAGTATCTACCCGAAAGGTTTTTGTTATATAGAGTACATGCTACCATAAAGGTATGGTGTTAATTACATCCCCTAGTACATACTGAGTGCTCAATATCTATTAGTCATCTTTATTTGGTTATTAACAAATATGTAAAGATTAAAGGGAATCCCAGGCGTCAACAAAAATGTAAGATGACTGGTTTATTTATCATAAGGCAGGGGCAGGAATTGTTATCTTAGGTATGAAACATTTTACTTGATATATACTAATATGCCAAAAATATCATTAATGTTATTAATAATAGCTGTCTTTTAATGAATGATTATAAAATGCTGAGCACAATACTAAGCATTTTATATAGATAAAATACAATAAAAATGGTTATTTTTGTGTAATGATATTATGAATAGTTTTTCTTGCATCACATTTGTATTTCAGAGTGAATATGAATTATTTGGCTAAAAAAAAGTTTCTATAGTCATTCTAACAAGGGATTTATGACACTTCTGAGTTGTAACTTTTCTCTGTGACACTACACTGAATACCTGTTGTATTTTCAACCACAGATGGTATCATTCAGTGGTGTTTAAAAGGACTTCTCTTCATAAATTCCGTAAAGTACATAAAGATCCTTTTCATAAGAGGTATAGTTATGTGTTACTCTCTATAATGAGTGTGAATGCACACATTTGTTTTTGCTGGGAAACGAAACATTTTTCAAGGATGTGTGAATTCATAATTTATTATGTGGATGAATGTTTGTACATTTTATTCATTTTCTTTCTAAAATTTACTGAAGAACAAAAAAACAAATTCCTACTCTTAAATCATTTGTGAGTACTAGAATGTAAAATTATGGCATCTTTAAATGGTGCTTAGTATACAGGGAAAAAAGGAAAAAATGGAAATGAAAATATATTCATGGGAAGTTTAATATAGTGATAAAATAATTTCCAACCTGGAAGTTAGTTCCCTGGTTTTGGTGATGAAGAGGTTGGGGGATAAGGGTACAAAAAAGAAGATAAAAACTGAGAAAAAATATTCTTCGTAGTAAAAAGACATTGGACATAAATTATAAAAAGAATCTTTAAAATCAGAATATCAGTTTACCCACTGTTAAAATATAGAAACTATATTTCAACTAAAATAATTTACATTGTGAAGCAGACTCCTCTGGATCCATAAGTATATATCTGCACCCCAAGAGGCATTTAAATCTATTACACTATAAGTAAGGAGACAGAAAATTTGAAACCAGTAATTTCTTATTTATTTTAGAATATGACTGGAGAAATAAAAAGAAATGATTAAAATACAACCTATATCTACCCTTAAAAGAAGTCTTTCATATCATTAATCTATAGAAGTGCTGGTTCTTTAAAAAGCTCATCTATTGATAAGAGTAGGAAAAAAATGTCAATTTAACACAATAAATCCTGGAAATATATATCTAGTGGAAAACATATTTTTGGTATATTTTATTTATAAAATTTTATGTAATCTATATGTAATGTAAATATAACTGGATATATTTTCATATTATGTACATTTTAAGATAAATTAATATATATGAAGACCTATATACATTATGTCTACGTATGTGCATGTATATATGCATATTTGATGTTTATAATAATAATTTAAATATGACACCACTAAATATGAGGATGTCCTTATTTTAAAAAGATGTAAAATGTCTTGAATTCCATTTTCAGCTAAAATAGCTTATTCTCAGGGAGAAGTTCCATGAATCTTCAATTACAAACATGCCCTGTCATTCTTTACCAGCTCACCTCACTTGATTTTCTTCAGTGTTCTGTTCACTATCTAAAAGGCTTCTTTATTCACGTGTTGGTTGACTTGCTGGTGTTCTGTCTATCTCCAACTAAAATGTGAATTTCCTCAGAATGTTTTTTCCACAGCAAATCATCAGCTCCCAGGATAGGACTGGGATCACAGTGGCTGTTTTATAAATACTTGTTGAATGAATAAATAATCAGATTGAATATTAGTTCATAAGCTATTATTTGCAAGTCTATATTTCGTGTACCATCTTTTAAATCTTTAAGGACTATTTAAAAATCTTTAATTACCTAACAGTTTTATCATTAGAGAAAATGCTAATGGGAATATTGTGCTACTTGAATTATTTCCCACCCCACCATAAGGGATGAATTGGTACTGTGTCCCGTTCTTTTTAAGCATGAGAGGAGAGGAGTTTCAATTAGATCCATTTCAAAAGCTTAATATGTGTCCTTTGGAGCATGGGGACAAAGAAATCTAAAGGGTAAGAGGCTGGCTGAAGGCTGGCTGTAGTAATAAGGAGTGCACTGCAGGGTTTGGGAGGTAACTGAACTCTTAAATGATAATCTGCCCAAGGTCCTATTTGGAGTATACCTGAAGTTGTGTTCAAGGAAGCTCATTCATGACTGCAAAGCTTACAAAGAGTGAAGGAGTAGAGTCTGGGTCTATAGGAGGTGAAATGAGAGAGGTTGCTATATCCAAATCATGTGTGGATGCAAAGACTTGCTTTTTACACTAAGCATTGGATGATTTTGAACATATGCCTAGCATGATCCAACCTGTTAGAAATGGATCACACTTGATCTATGCAAAGAACAGAAAAAAAGAAAGGAGGTAGAGGCAGAAGTCTAATACAACTAGTTCAGGATACTTATGATATCTTCTCCAGGGTGGTAACCACTACTATTGTATTTCCCCTGGATTATTACAAATATGTTCTGCTCCCTTTAGTTGTCCTTCCTATCCCCCTTGTCCTAAACCAATGTGGTTGGGTAGAAATGCAACACAGGAGAAATAATGAAAAAAACAGTTATAGAGTTTTAGCCCAAGCAGAACCACAATGCCATAGGTTGCCAGCCCACAGCAAAACCACACTGAGGGCAGGAAAGAGCTTCAATTTATTTATTAAAAAAAAAAAAAAGATTCCGTTTGTTTTTGTTCATGTGTTTGTTTGAGAGAGAGACGGACAGGAGGAGAGAGGAGGGACAAGCAGTCTCCACACTGAGCACAGAGCCCAACATGGCACTGGATCCCGTGACCCTGAGATCATGCTCTGAGCCAAAACCAAGAGGTCGTGGCTTAACCAAATGGGCGACCCAAGCTCCCCCCACAGAACTTTAATTTAAAATAACTTGGATTATTTTGATTATTATATTAGATAATTAATAACTGAACTGAGTCTGTTGTGAGCCTAACTGACCAGATGCTTTTGTATTTCCTGAGAGTGTTTGTAAGTTATGAGACCCATAGTTCATCTAAGGGCAAGGAAAAAATACCTTTCAAGAAGGTTTTTTTTAAAAAAAAAAAAAAAAAAGAAGGTTTTAATAGGAGTGAGGTAAAAGAAAACAAAGAAGTGTGTGTGTGTGTGTGTGTGTGTGTGTGTGTGTGTGTGTGTGTTCTACTCTTTCTAAAGGACTAGCTGTATGGGGGTTGTATGTGTGTGGTGCTCTTTTTCCTTAAAAAAAAATGCTACCAACTATCTATACAGGGGAATTAAAAGTTCTAGGAAGCCCTGTAGTAATGAAACCTTGTTCTTCTCTGTATTTCTAGAAATCTGAATATAAGTCCCTAGAAATTAGAGTGAAATGAGTAAAATCTGTTGAAACAGGTGAGGGATGTGAGATTGCCCTCCAGTTTTGCCAATTATTATCTGGTCACATCATATATTAGCTCTAAGTTTCTCTTCTCTGTAAATGGAAGTTAATATTTACAAGTATCTTTAAGACAAAGAATAGAATGTAATATGTAAACTTCCCATTGAGTAACTGAAAATGAAGCAAGCGATTAATAAACATTCTCCATTTAATATTAAATATAGGCCAAAAAAATCATTGCTTTTTCTTTCTTTTCTATTTAGACCTCAGAAGCAATTATTTGAAATAATTATATTCTCATTTCATGGAAAATTACCATCACTGGTGTGTGCAAGGCCCATCTCCTGACTGACTGAATATTTTATTTACCTTTGACTCACTATCTCCTACTATGATGCAATATTTACTTTTCAAAAGTATTTCATATGTATTATTTTGTTGATATATGCTTTTATAAAGTGTCTATTGTTGTTTGAGGGAGGGCACATATGATTTTAATTAACACTGATGATATTACATGAGTGATTTTATCTCTTCTTTATTTTGTTTCTCTGCAGCATTTCCTTCTTTAAATCCATCCATGTCACTTTATGAGGACTAAAGGGTTCTTTGTTTCATTATCTTCTGTAGTTTGCATCTACCACAACTTACTAATATACAACCTTGATAATAGATATTACTTCTAACACTCTATCCTCCCAAGGAACAGCTTGGTTAACATCAATGCACACATCCCCCAAAGAACATACGTGAGCATTTCTTGGGGATACATGCTCAGGTCCAAACAAATATTTATTTATTTTTTTATTATTTTTAATTTTTATTTTTATTTATTTTTATTTTTTTTAAACAAATATTTAAACTGGCCTAATGCTGCTGCTTTATATTCCAACAGCCCCATCAACTTGACTTGTTCAGCTTTCTGCAATTTGCCAGCTTGAGAAAGTGTTATCTTCTTGTTTTAATTTATACTTCTATGTTTACTAATGTGATTTAGAATTCATTGCTGTTTTGATGGTTTCAGTATTCTAAATGGCTTTAATGTAAATTAATATATATATTAATATAAGCACTTAATTGATTAATATGCATGTAAAATTACTTTTATCCTTTAGAATATTAGTCTTTTTTGTCATTGTTATTGTTGACAATTTGCAGGTGTTCTTTGTGTATTCTATATAGCCAGCCCTTAATGGTTTCTGATATTGCAAATGTTCCTCCCATCTTCCAAGAGGAGGCTATACACAATAGTGATAAAGAAAATGGACTCCTTACTTAACTATCCATATGATCTTGAACAAGTTACTTTATCTCTTTTGTTGTTGTTATTGTGTTTGATTCATCAGCAAAGTGGGCATAAAGATAGAAAAGTTTGTGGCACACAAGTACTATATAGGTATTAGCTCTTGTCATGGTTCTTGCCTCTATTTATGTGTTCTTTGTTTGGAGAAATCCTTTATTTTGAACTGTAATTGAATTCCCTATAGTTCAATGTTTTGTAGGTTTTACTTAGAAAGTCTTTCCCCACTCATATCACAAAGGTGTTATACTACATTCTTTTCCATTAAATTTATCATTTGACCCTTCACTTGTAAACCTTTAATCTATCAGATCTATCAGGATTTCACCACTGAATGTAGTATTATATGAGGATCTGATTTTCTTTTTCTTTAGGCTGAGCCAGTTTTGACAATCTAAACTGCTAATCCCCATTGATTTGTGGGGTTGTTTGGCCATTTATCTTTTGAAAATGTAACAAAAACAAACAAAAACTGTAAACTCAGAGGAGAACAATAGCTTTTTTTAAGATTTTATTTATTTATTCATAGAGACACAGAGAGAGAGAGAGAGGCAGAGACACAGGCACAGGGAGAAGCAGGCTCCCTGCAGGGAGCCTAACGTGGGACTCGATCCCGGATCTCCAGGATCACACCCTGGGCTGAAGGCAACACTAAACCACTGAGCCACCCGGGCTGCTCAGAACAATAGCTTTTATGTTAGTGTTGAAATGGAAAATAAAACTTGGAATAACCATGGAAGAGCTTCTGGGTTTATGTTCTAAGCCTCTCTGAGAATAAGGATTTTATGACCTGCATTTTGTGATTATTTGTATTTTAAATAATCATTTGACACCAATAAACTTGTCTCTTTTCTAAGATGGCTTGAGTAAACGGGTACATTTGGCTGTGCAATTGCTACTGAGAAGACAATGCTTTATTTTTTTTTCAAATATTTTATTTATTTGAGAGAGAGACAGACAGAGTAAGAGAGCACTAGTGGGGGAAAGGCAGAGGGAGAAGTAGACTCCTCGCTGAGCATGGAGCCTTCCACTGGGCAGATTCCAGAACCTTGGAATCATGACCTGAGCTGAAGTCAGATGCTCAACAGGCTGAGCCATCCAGGCACCCTAACGATGCTTTAGTTTTTTAATTTCTTTGCCTATTTTCATATCTCACTCCAACATAATCTGATTCAGTTATTGGTGGATATTAATGAGGTTTTACTTTATCAAAGATGAACTTCTCATCACAATCACTAATCATCACTTTATGGGTAGAGGTAGAAGACAGAGGGAAACAGTAGCTATGGGTTAGGAGTATGGGTTTTGAAAACAAATGCCTTCAGGATGTGAACCTCAGCTCAATGATTCTTAATTTGCTTATTCACTCCAATACCAAGATTTCTTGCATCATTTAAGTGAACATATCTCCCAAGTTTCCTACCAAATATTTAATAATAGTCAATATATGTTAACCCCACCCTTTTTTCTTTTATAAATATAAAATTAGGGAGTCAATTTACAATTAAAACTGAAATTTATTTTATAAAAGTGAAGTTTTAACTGCCTCTCACTCTGTGTTTTACACACTTACACATTTACATTTTTAAATCAAGTAAGAATGGGAAAATTTGATTACCATGAAGACTTCAAATGTCTACTTCTAATGGGAGACAAGCTGAAGCCAAGAACTGAAACCCGGGAATTGTGTTCTGAATACCAGACAAGCATTCACACATTGGCTTCTTTGGTGCCAGGTAATTAAAATGTGTAATTTGATCTTAATTAAATTACGCAAAGGCCTTGATCAATGACCTTATGGCTTCCTCTACCGGTTGTAAAGACAAAAAAAAAAAAATAGACTTTAGAAATCTAACTACTTAATTCTCCTTCTTTTTCCCCTACTCCATCCCGCTCCAGTAGACATATACTTCTGTTGGTACCTTGTCAACACACATCAAATGTGCCAATTAAAATCAGAGTTACCCCTCAACTGCCAAGCATTTTTTTTTTTTTTAACTTGGCAGCAGGGACAGTGTCTGGGCAGCACCAGTTATGTCATTCCTGTGCATGCCCAAGTTTCCACCAGCGTTGAGCTTGATCTTCAAAACCCTCCCCAGGTACTGCTCTTTTTCTTTTGGCTTTGTTTATTCTTACCCCCCTTTGCTTTCCCTCCTCTGGTTTTTGATGCTTTTTATTTTGGTTGGAGTATTTCTGATCAGCACGAGAACTATCCTGGAGCTTTTCTATCTTGCAGAGTTAGTTAATGAGATTGTTGCAGACTTTAGATACTAAAAGAGTTCTTCAATTTATTGGGTGAGGTTAAAGTCAAAATCAAACAAATTTATATTTTTGTTGAATCTTCATGACTCAGTTAAAAAAGTAGTAAACTTAGAGTCAAACATCTGGAATTGAACATAATTCTAGACTATTAATTGCATAATTACATGTTTCTCAGTTTCCTCATCAATAAAGTGGAGGTAGTAACAACTGCCTGACTACGTCACAAGATACATATAAAAACTAAACAAAAAGTATACATATAGGAAAGAGAATAGTCCATTTATTTTATTTGGAATGACAATGCAACTTTACACTTTAAATTCCTGCCTTTTTAAAAAATGGTTTCACATGTATTTGCTCATTAAATCTTTCTTCTCATTACCATTACTGTGTAATAATTCTGAGAACATAAAATACTTTTTACTCCCTCTTTAGTTTGTCATTATTTTCTGTTATGCCATATCTTTTAAATTGAATGTGAGTTTAGATTTTTTTTTAAGATTTTATTTATTTATTCATGAGAGACAGAGAGAGAGACAGAGACACAGGCAGAGGGAGAAGCAGATCCCATACAGGGAGCCCGATGCAGGACTCGATCCCTGATCTCCAGGATCACACCCTGGGCTGAAGGCAGCGCTAAATCGCTGAGCCACCTGGGCTGCCCGTGAGTTTAGATTTTTTTTTTTTTTTTTTTTTAGATTTTTAATTAGGATTAGTATAAGTATGTTTTCTGAGTTGCAGGTTAAAATGGTGTGTTTATACTTCCATAATGTCAAAGTAAGATTTAAAAAATTAAGACATTTTAAGTAAAGTTTTGTAAATTGTAGAGATGAGTAATTATATTTGTACAGGTAAATAATAATACAGTAAGCAATATAAGAATGAAGATAGTTAACTGTTTTCATGTTTATTCTTAAAGAACATAGAATCAAGTGCTTTGATTAAAACATGAGATTGTTTTCTTCTTTTTAATCTAAAAAAAGATATATACCAATGTTTTATTCAAAATGATCAGACATTTATTCAAAATCATCAGTTGTGCATTATTTTAAAATTCCTATTTAATTATAGGTTATAATTATCTTGTTATAATAAGTAGTATTGATTTTGATCTTTGTGGCTCCTTACATTGGTTATGGACACTGTTTCTCTGTAAAAATAAAATTTCTGGCCATAGCTACTGGTGGATATGCATCCAATGCTTTGTATAAATTCTAATATTTGCATTTTTAAAAATATTTTTAAGATTATATTTATTTATTCAAGAAAGACATGGAGAGAGAGGGGCAGAGACGTAGGCAAAGGGAGAAGCCGACTTCCTGCAGGGAGCCTGATGCAGGACTCAATCCCAGGACCTCAGGATCACACCCTGAGCCAAAGGCAGACGCTCAACCACTGAGCCACCCAGACACTCTTTTAAAAATATCTTATTTATGTATCTGGCTGAGAGAAAGAGAGCATAAATAGGAGGGAACAGCAGTCAGAGGGAAAGGAAGAAGCAGATTCTCTGCTGAGCAGGGAGCCAGATGCAGGGCTCAATCTCAGGACCCTGAGATCATGACCTGAGCTTCAGGCAGACACTTAACCAACTGAGCTACCCAGGTGCCCCTAATATGTGGATTTTGAACATATATCTACTTTACTAAAATAGCAATGCCAGGTATTATTTGTGAATTTTGTATTTATCAGTTTTCTTCTGAAAATTGTTATATTTTACATATAAATGGATTTGGATTGGGTTTAATTTCACCATTTTACCATAGTTCTTTAACATTAACTTTACTTTAGACTTTAAGAAATTCACAAAAATAAATTAGGTGCACATATAAATACAAATTCATAGTCGCTGCCTAATTTAAGACACTTAAGGTAGGATAAGTTAAGGATTTGTATCATAATTTTTAGAATAATCACTCAAAACTATAATAGTATAACTAGAAATCTAATAGAGTTATTAAGGTGAAATACCAAAACTATTTAGCAACTCAAAAAAGGCAGGAATGTAAAACAAATGAAAAATAAGAAGAGACAAATGGAACCCCAATGGCAAGTTAGAAGACCTAAATGCACCACGTTCCTAATTATTCAGGAAGAGATTGCCAAAACGGAATTTAAAAGAAAAAAAAGAAAAAGAGGACAAATGTTATACTATCTACAAAAGATTTTACACTATCTACAAAAGATGCACTTTAGATACATGGATACAAAAGGACTAGAAATGAAAGAATGGAAGAAGATATACAATGCAAACAACAATATGCTTAAGAAAGTAGGACAACTATGGTTTGTATTTTTTTCTCTTTCTCAATGTTTTGTTTAAATTTCTACTTAGTCAACATACAGTGTAGTATTAGTTTCAGGAGTATAATTTAGTGATTCATCACTTACCTATAACATCCATCACTTACCTATAACATCCAGTGCTCATCATAACAAGTGCCTTCTTTGCTGCCCTTCATCCATTTAGCCCATCCCACCACCTATCTCTCCTCTAGGACCCCTCGTATTGTTGTCTATACTTAAGAGTTTCTAGGGATGCCTGGGTGGCTCAGGGGTTGGGCGTCTGCCTTTGGCTCAGAATGTGACCTGGAGTCCTGGGATCAAGTTCTACATCAGGCTCCCTGCATGGAGCCTGCTTCTCTCTCTGCCTATGTCTCTGCCTCTCTCTGTGTCTCTCATGAATAAATAAATACAGTCTTTTAAAAAAAGTTTCTTATGGTTTGCCTCTCTTTATGTCTTTATCTTGTCCTATTTTTACCTTCTTTCTCCTGTTTTCATCTGTTTTGTTTCTTAAGTTCCACATATCTTTCTCTGATGACTTATTTCACTTAACATAGTACACTCTAGTTCTATACAAATTATTGCAAATGGCAAGATTTCATTCTTTCTGATGGCTGAATAATATTCATATATATATTCATTTATATATATGGTATATATATGATATACCACATCTTCTCTATCCATTCATCAATTGATGGGCATTTGGCTCTTTCCATAATTTGGCTATTGTTAATAATGCTGCTATAAACACTGGAGTACCTGTACTGCTTTGAATCAATCATTTGTATCATTAGGATAAAATACCTAGTAATGCAATTGCTGGGTCATTGGGTAGTTTGTTTCTGTTTTGTTTTGTTTATTCATTGGGTAGTTCTAGTTTTAACTTTGATGCTGCTTCATCATTGGTATATAAAAGTGCGCAGATTTCTGTACATTGATTCATTTTATATCCTGCAACTTTGCCAAATAAGTGTATTAGTTCTAGCAATTTTCTAGTGGAGTCTTTCTGGTTTTCTAAATAGAGTATCATGTCTTCTGCAAAGAGGGAAAGTTTGACTTCTTCCTTAATGGTTGGATGCCTTGTATTTTCTTTTCTTTTCTTTTTTTTTTCTTTTCTTTCTTTTTTCTTTTTTCTTTTCTTTTCTTTCTTTTCTTGAGAGAGAGCAATTCAGCAGGAGGGGCAGAGGGAGAAGGAGAAAGAGAGACTTAAGCAGGCCCCATGCCCAATGTAGAGCTTGATGTGGAGCTCAATCTCATGACCCTGAGATCTTGACCTGAGACAAAATCAAGAGTTGGGGTCTTAATCGATTGATTCACCCAGGTTCCCTGCCTTCTATTTCTTTTTGTTGTCTGATTGCTGAGGCTAGAACTTCCAGTACTATGTTGACAACAGTGGTGAGATTGGACATCCCTTTCCTGTTCCTGACTTTAGGGGAAAAGTGCTCAGTTTTTCCCCACTTAGTATGATATTAGCTATAGGTTTTCTTATAGAAAGATGCTGATGTATGTTCCTTCTATTCCTATTTTGTTGAGGGTTTTTATCAAGAAAAGTTGTTGTATTTTGTCAAATGTTTTTTCTGCATCTATTGAGAGGATCATATGGTTCTTATCCTTTCTTTTATTAATGTGGTGTATCACAGTGATTGATTCATGGGTATCAAACCACCCCAGGAATAAATCCCACTTTATCATAGTGAATTATCCCTTTAATGTACTGTTGGAGTCAATTAATATCTTGCTGAGAATTTTTGCATCAATGTTCATCAGGGATATTGGTCTGTAATTCTCCTTTTTACTCGGGTCTTTGGTTTTGGAATCAGTGTAATGCTGGCCTCATAAAATGAGTTTGGAAGTTTTCCTTCCATTTCTGTTTTTTTTTTTTTTTTGGAATAGCTTCAGAAGAATATATATTAATTCTTCTTTAAATGTTTGTTTGAAAAAATGAAACAAATGTTTGGTAGAATTCACCTGGGAAATCATCCACCTGTGGACTCTTGTTTGTTGTGAGATTTTTATCACTAATTCAACTTCTTTAGTGTTTGTTGATTATTCAGATTTTCTATTTCTTCCTGTTTCAGTTTTGGTAGCTCTAGGAATTTGTACATTTCATCCAGATTGTTCAATTTGCTAATATAATTAATCATAATATTCTCTTATAATTCTTTGTACTTCTGTGTTGTTAGTTGTGATTCCCTCCTCTTTATTTTTTAAGGTCTTATTTATTTATTCATGAAAGGTACAGAGAGAGGCAGAGATATAGGCAGAGGGAGAAGCCTGATGTGGGACTTGATCCCAGGACCCCAGGATCCTGACCTGAGCGAACCAAAGACAGATGCTCAGCCACTGAGCCAGGTGTCTGGATCTTTTCTCTTTCATTCATCATTTTATTTGGATCCTTTCTCTTTTCTTTTTAGTAAGTCTAGTAGGGGTTTATTAATTTTGTTAGTTCTTTCAAAGGACCAGATCCTAGTATCATTGATCTATTCTGTTTTTTTTTAATTTCCATATTATTTATTTCTTCTCTAATCCCAATTACTTCCCTTCTGCAGGTTTGAAGCTTTGTTTGCTGTTCTTTTTCCAGATTGTTTAGGTGTAAGGTTATGTGTTTGAGACTTTTCTTACTTCTTGAGGAAGGCTTGAATTGCTATATACTTCCCCCTTGTGATTGCTTTTGCTGCATCCCAAAGGTTTTGGACTGTCAACTTTTCATTTTCATTTGCTTCTGTGTATCTATTTTTTAATTTCTTTAATATCCCGATTAACCCATTCATTCTTTAATGGGATGTTCTTTAACCTTGGTGTATTTGTTGTCTTTCCAATATTTTTGTTGTTGTTGTTGTTGTGGTTGTGGTTGTGGTTGTGGTTGACTTCAAGGTTCATAGCATTGTGGTCTGAAAATATGCATGGTATGATCTCAATCTTTTCCTACTTATTGAAGACTGGTTTGTGACCCAAGATGTGATCTATTATGGAAAATATTCCATGTGCACTCAAAAGAATGTGTATTTTGCTGTTTTAGGATGAAATGCTCTGAGTATATCTATTAAGTCTATCTGATCCAGTGTGTCATTCAAATCCATTGTTTCCTGGTTGATATTAGATTATCTGTCCATTGCTGTGTGTGAGGTGTTGAAGTCCCCTAAAATTATTGTATTATCATCAATGAGTTTCTTTAAGTTTGGTGTTAATTGATTTATATATTTGAGTGGTCCCAAGTTGGGGGCATAAATATTTACTATTGTTATATCTTCTTGTTGGATAGACCACTTTATTATGATATAGTGCCCTTCTTCATGTCTTTTTACAGTCTTTGGTTTATAATAAGGCTTGTCTTATATATGTATGGTTATTCTAGCTTTCTTTTGATGTACATTAGCATAATAGATGGTTCATCACCCCCTCACTTTCAATCTGGTGGTGTCTTTGCGTCTAAACTGAGTCTTTTGTAAGCAACATATCAAAGATTCTTGTGTTGTTGTTGTTCTTCTTGTTTAACTTATTTTGATACCCCATGTCTTTGGATTGGAGTATTTAGTCCAATCCAGAGAAATTATTGATAGATATGAATTTACTGTCATTGTATTACCCATAAAGTCACTGTTCCTGTAGATTGTGTCTGTTCCTTTCTAGTTTATGTTGCTTTTGTTCTCTTTCCCACTCAAAGGGTCCCTCTTAATATTTTTTGCATAACTCTTTTAGTGTTCATGAACTTCTTTAGTTTTTGCTTATCTTATAAATGCTTTATCTAGCCTTCTATTCTAAATGACAGCTTTACTGGACAGAGTATTCATGGCTTTATATTATTTCCATTTAGCATGTTGAATATATCATGCCACTTTCTTCTAGCTTGTCAAGTTTCTGTGGACAGAACTGCTGCTGACCTTATGGGTCTACCCTTGTATGTTAAGGAACTTCTGTCCCTACTTGCTTTTAGAATTCTCTCTTTATTTTACATTTTGCAAGCTTCACTATGATATGCCTTGGTGTTGACCTGTTGACCTGTTTTTGTTGACTTTGAGGGTTCTCTTTGCCTCTTGGACTTGAATGCCTGTTTCCTTTCCTGATTAGGGAAGTTTTCAGCTATAATTTGTTCAATTATATATATATGCTCAATTTGTTCAAGAAACCTCTTCAGATTTCTTCTGTACCTTTTCCCCACTCTTCTTCTGGGACTCTGATGATACAGACATTATTATAGTTTATGGAATCTCTGAGTTCCTAAGTCTGTATTCATGATCTAATACTTTTCTTTCCCTCTTCTTTTCAGCTTCAATATTTTCTATAAATTCTTCTATATCACCTATTCGATCCTCTACTTCTTCCATTTTCATTGTGATTATATCCAATCAGTTTTGCAACTCAGAGCTTTTTTTTTTTTTTTTTTTTTTTTTTTTAATTTTGGCTTGACTAGTTTTTAGGTCTTTTTTCTCTACAGCAAGGGTTTCTCTGGTGTTCTTTATGCTTCTTTCAAGCCTGGCTAGTTATCTGATGATTGTTGTTCTAAATTCTTGTTCAGATATATTGCTTATAACTGTTTTGTGAAAATCCCTGGCTGTGATTTCTTCTTGATCTCTCTTTTGAGAAGAATTCCCCCATCTTGCCATTATGTATAGGTTCCTATCTTTTGTATGTTATGAATCTGTGTTTCCTGCTCCTGAGAGTAATACTGTACTTAGAATGGGTCATACACTGTCCAGGACCTAGTGCTTCAGGATATGTTTATTGTGTATACTGTGTGCACCCTGCTGTTTTGTTTTGGCTGCTCTTTCCATAGGTCAGTCCTTTGCAGAATTCCTCCTTGCTTGTAGTAGGGAGTGTTTGGAACTTTAACTCAATGTACTCTGATTTGTTAAAGTTAAGCCTGATAAGACAAACAATGTCTGATCAAAGAAAAGAGAAAGAGAAAAAGAACAAAAAAATAAAACAGACAGAAAAAACTATAAGCCTAATTCCAAAGAAAAAGAAAAAAAAAGAAGGAAGAAAGAAAATAAAACAATCATAATTCAAAAAAATGAGAAAATAAAAGAAATAAACCAACAAATGAATTCAGCCTGAGTCAAAAGAAAAAAAAAAAAAGACACACACACACACACACACACACACACACACACAAAGGAAAAGAAAGCCTGGTCCAGTCCTGTTTCCAGCAGAACTGAAGCTGACACTCTGGAGGACTCTACAACCAGTAGATTTGGTTCATGCAGGGGATCTATGTTAGTCTTCTGAGGGAACGGCCTGCTGCTCTGATTCACAGTCAAACCACCCTAGTAAAGATGCCCCTGACAGGAGCAGGTGGGCAGGATTTGGTGTAAATGACTCCAGCCTCCAATGGAGGCACTATGTTTTTCTCTGAAGTCCAACCCTATGGATAGGTACCAAGGCGGAAGATGCCATCACCCTTTTGTTGCCAAGGAGGAAAATTCATTGCTGCCACTGTTCAGGAGACCCTCACAGAAAAGCAACCAATTTCTCTTTGTGACCCAGGTTTTTGTTGGATTCCTAACCTGTTTGTGCCCTGGCCATTGGCATACCTGGTGCCATAGATCTCCTGTGTTTTATCACTGGCTGGCATCTGGGCTTCAAAACTCCATATCTTAAAGAACCTGGCAAGCCACAGGCCTGCTCCATTCCCCTGGAGGAGAGACTCACAGTGCTGGCCTAGCATCATTCTGTCCCAGAAAAGTAGTCTTATTGCCATGAAAGTGTCTGGAGTTTATCATGAAGCACAGGGTAAAGCTGCAACCAGGTTATCTGCCCACTGCCATGTGCCTCTGTGCCCTGCTGTTGAATGACTGCTCAATGGTGCTTCATAGGTCTTTTGTCCTTGGAGAGGCAATATACCCTCTTCCAAATATAATCCAAGAAGGTGGATGTTCTCTCTCATTGTGATCCAGGAGATTTCCACACCCCAGCATCTCGCACAAACCCTACATGCTACTCTCTTTCCTGCTGTCTCCTCTGTCCCTGAATTCTCTCCTGGCTCTCTCCTTTCCCCATTTCATGTCTCCAAACCCCGCATCTACCACATTCTCACCCTCCAATTGTGAGGATTGTTTTCTTAATTCTCAGATCAATTGTTCAAAATGATTTGATGTCGATAAAGTGCATTCAAGAGATGAGGAAAGCCCAGGATCCCCCTACTATTCCACCATCTTAATACTGGACAACCATGTTAATATCACAAAAAAATAACTTTAGGACAAGAAGCCACTGCAGGAGAAAAAAAAAGTGGATATTTAATAAAGGTAAAAGGATCAATATATTCTGAAAGTGTGAGAATTATAAATATATATAAGGCTAATAAAACTGCCTCAAAAACAAAATAGTCCACATTGTCAAAACTAAATTAAAAATGTATACAAATCCACAGTTATAGTTGGACACTAATTCCCTTCATTTAGTAATGAATACCTTAACTAGAAAAATAATCAGTAAGGATATAAAATCCTGACTGATACTACCAACCCTTTCAACTTAATTTGCATTTACAGAACCTCACACTCAATAACTGCAGAAAGAATGTTTCTTTCAAGACCATATAAAAATTCAGTAAGAGACACTATGTGATGGGCTATAAAACAATTCTTAATAGATTTCATTTCAGATCTCAAAATGTCAGAGGATATTTTTTATCATAATAAAATTATATTAGAAACTATAAAATATCTTGAAAAGAACCAAATATGTAGACATTAATTAACTCATTTCTACACAACATGTGGGCAATTAGCAAACATTTTTTTTAACTGGATGACAATGAAAGCACAACACATCAAAACTAGTGCAACGCAGCTAAAATGGAGCTTTACAGGAAAATGTATGACTTCAAATACTTACATTCAGAAAAATAGTACTGTAAAGTTGAAGAATCAAGTTTTCATTTTGGAAGTGAGAATATAGAAGAACAAGTTAAACTCAAGTGAAAGGAAGAAGTAACCAATAAGGAGAAGAAATAAATGAAACAGGAAGAAAAAACAGGCAAGAAAAACTTGATAAAAATAAAGGTAGTTCTTTGAAAAATTTAAAAAAAATCAGGAAAGAGGGAGAGCACAAAATATGAACATTAGGAATAAAGAAGATATATCACTATGTGCCCAGTCATTAAAATTAATAAGTAAATACTATAAATGGATTTACATAATGCATTTGACAACATAGATGGAATGAGTAATTGCTGGAATGACACACTTAACCAAAACTCACAGGAAGAGAAATAGAATGTAGCAAGAACTCTTATGTTAGTTTTCTTTCTTTTTCTTTTCTTTTTTTTAAAGATTTTACTTATTTGTTCATGAGAAACACACAGAGAGAGACACACAGAGAGAGGCAGAGACACAGACAGAAGAAGAAGCAGGCTCCGTGCAGGAAGCCCGACATGGGACTTGATCCCCGTTCTCCAGGATCATGCCCCGGGCTGAAGGAGGCACTAAACCTCTGAGCCACTCGGGCTGCCCTTATGTTAGTTTTCTATTGCTAGTATAACAAATCACCACAAGCTTAGCAACTTAAAATATCAAAAATTTATTATCTTATGGTCCTGGAGGTCAGAAGTCCAAAATGGGTTTCATTGAACTAAAACCGAAGTGCTAATAGGGCTGCCTGTTTTCAAGAAGCTCTAGGGAAAGATTTTCTTCCTTATCTCTTCTGTCTTCCAGAGGCGAACTGAATTCCTTGGTCAATGCCCCTTCATCTGTCCTCTAAATCAGAATTAGGCAGTCGAGATTTTTCCAAATGCATCATTCTGAGACTGTTTTTTCTACCTTCCTCTTCTAAGGTAATCAGGATAATCTCCGTATCTTAAAGGCAGCTGATTAATAGTTTCTATATGAATTCTCCTTTGCCATGTAAAGTAACATCACATGTTCCAGAAATTAAGATGTAGACATCTTTGAAAGGCCATTATTCTCCCTACCATAGCTCTTTATCTATTCAATATTTTTTAAAATGTTAAAATAGTAGTTGAAAGAATTCTAAGCCCAAATACTTTCAATAGTAAAGTTTAGTAATTATTTATGGGAGAAATAATACCAAATCATTCAGAATAAGGGAATATCCCAAACATATTTTATGAAGTCAGTGTTCTTCTGATACCAAGGCTAGATTAAGACATTATCAGAAAAGCATACTGTATACCAAAATAGCTCATTAACAGGGATATATAAATTCTTATCAAAAGTTTAGTAAATCATATCCAACACTACTTAAAAAGAATTACACATTATGACCAAATGGGATTTATTTGAGGAATTCCAGTTTGCTTAATATCTGAAAATCAATCAGTGCATGTTAAGATTTTAATAGACTAAAACAGAAAAAAATTTGAATATGTCAATATATGAGGAAAAATACTTAACAGTGTTCATTTGTGATAAAAAACTTCTAGTAAACTAAAATAGATATTAAATTCCTCAACTTCATAAAGGGTATCTCAAAATCTACAGGTAACACACTTATTAATAAAAGACTGAAAATCCTCTTTCTGCCCTCCCCAACCCCCAACCATGATTGAGAACAAGACAAAGATACCTCTCTTCTCTTTGGCTCAGCATTGTATTGGTGGTACTGGCAATAGTAGCAAGAAAAAAAAGGGGAGACATAGATATTGAGAGAAACAAGTAAAATCTTCTCTATTCATAGATGGCATAAGCGATCATATTAAGCAGCCTAAGAAATGTTTAAACAAAAACTACCAGAGAATTTAGCAAGACAGAAAGGCATACAGTTACTATTCAAAAATAAATATTTCTATGTACCAATAACAAACAATTAGAAAAGAAAAAAAATAGTATAATGCAAAATAAAGTGAACATGAACATGAAATACTAACAGATAAATTAAAATATAGATGTGAAATAACTGTACACTGAAAATAATACAGCTCTGCTGGCTGACATTAAACACATAAATTAGGGATGCCTGGGTGGCTCAGTGCTTGAGTGTCTGCATTCGGCTCAGGTCATGATCCCGAGGTCCTAGGATTGAGTCCCACATCAGGCTCCCTGCAGAGAGCCTGCTTCTCCCTCTACCTGTGTCTCTGCTTCTCTCTGTGTGTCTCTCATGAATAAATAAATAAAATCTTTTTTTTAAGACATAAATGAATGTAGAGATTTACTGTGTTCTTGGAATAGAGAACTCTGTATGGTTAAGATGCCAATTGCACCTAAATTGAATGATGGATTCAATATAATCCCAGTTAAAATTGTGGTATGATTTGTTTGTTTATAAACATTGATAGGCTGTTTTTAAAAATATAAAGCAGTGCAAAAGGAATAACATACTCAAAAATAATTTTTAAAAAGGAGAGCCTAGAAGGACATATACTACCTGATATCAAGATTTACTATAAAGTCACAATAATAAAGATCATGTGATCTTGGGACAAGGGTTAACACAGAAGATCTTTAGAACAGCATAATAAATCCCAAAAGGCACTCATACACTAAAGGTCACTTGATTTCTAACAATGTTCCAAAACAATGTGTTGAAAACACAAATATCTCTTTAACAGATCATGGTGAACAATTGTATGTTTACATGGGAAAAACATAAATCTCAACCATTACTTTACATCACACACAAAAATTAACTGATCCATAGACCTAACTGTAAGAGTTAAAAGTATAAATGTTTTAGGAGAGAATTTAGGAGAAAAATCTTCACAATCTTAAGAGGATTCAGGTATTCTTAGATAAAACACAAAGAAAGCATGTGCCATGAAAGACAAAAGTATCAGGAAATTGGACTTAATAAAAAATAAATAAAATTCCTGGGGCACCTGAGTAGCTCAGTGGTTGAATATCTGGCTTCAACTGAGGGCATAATCCAAGGGTCCTGGAATTGAGTCCTGCATCAGGCTCCCTAGAAGAAACCTGCTTCTCCTTCTGCCTATGTCTCTTCCTCTTTCTGTGTGTCATAAATAAATAAATAAATAAATAAATAAATAAATAAATAAATCAATAAATAAAAATATATATTTTTTCAAAAATTACTCTTTGAATTATAATGTTAAAAAAAAGGCTAACCAAAGAACAAGAAAAAGTATAACAAATGCATATGATAAAGAACTTTTTTGGGGATGCCTGGGTGGCTCGTTGATTGAGCATCTGCCTTTGGCTCAGGGCCTGATCCTGGAGACCTATTATCGAGTCTCACATCAGGCTCCCTGCATGGAGCCTGCTCTTCCCTCTGCCTGTGTCTCTCTCTCTCTCTCTCTCTCTCTGTCTCTCATGAATAAATAAATAAAATCTTTAAAAAATAACTTTTTCCAGAATGTATAAATAAACTCTCTCCTCTCTCCCGATGTATATGTATATATCTATATATATATATATATTTTTTATATATATACATTGAATATATATATATATATTTCAATAAAAAATGGGCAAAAAGTTTGCATGGGCACTTCACAAAATAAAATATATAAATGGCCCCAAAACACATATAAAGGTGCTTACTGGGATCCCTGGGTGGCGCAGCAGTTTGGCGCCTGCCTTTGGCCCAGGGCGCGATCCTGGAGACCCGGGATCAAATCCCACGTCAGGCTCCCGGTGCATGGAGCCTGCTTCTCCCTCTGCCTGTGTCTCTGCCTCTCTCTCTCTCTGTGACTATCATAAGTAAATAAATTTAAAAAAAATTAAAAAAAAATAAAAATAAAGGTGCTTACTTCAGTAGTCATCAGGCAAATGAAAACTGAAACCAAATTAGTTATCAATTAGTAACTCACTTTATGAAACAACATAAATATATTTTTTAAAGGCAGTATTAGAGATAGCAAATGGAATCTTCATACATTTCTGGTTGAAAGATTAAATGCTACTTCATCTTACCTTAATTTCACTCCTAGTTATTTACCAAAGGGAAATGAAAACATATTGTACACAAAGGCTTCTACTTGAATATTTATGGGAGCTTTTTTCATAATCACCCCCTAAAGGAAACAACATAATGTCCATACACCAGTGAATGGATAAACAAAATTTGAAATATGCATGCAATGGAATACTCACCAATTATCTGAAGGAGCAGACTACCGATGCATTCAATAATATGAATATATTTTTTTAAATGTATGGTGAGTGAACAATGCTAGACTGAGAAGATATACATCCTGAGTGTGATTTATGTGAATTTCTGGAAAGGGCAAAATCATAAGTGACAGGAAGCCAATTAGTGGTTGAACTGGGGCTCATGATTATGGAAAAGACTATCCGAAAAGTAGCAGACTGAAACCTCTGGAGAAAAGAAAATGCTCTGTATCTTGAATGGGATTATGATTTCATGTTTATATGCATTTGTCAAAATTATCAAATTATATATTTTCAATGGTTTTAGTTTGTTATGCATAAATTATGTTTCTTTAAAGTGGATTTAAAAATAGCAGTTTCTTCTAGGAAGTGGAGCCAGGTGTGATTTCATACCTAAGTTGAGGCTGAATTGTCTTCTAAGTGATCATACTAACATTGTCTTTTATGTGATTTGCCATTTAGAGTTGTGCAAAATGGTGACTCTGGGTGGAGAAGAATCAGGAACTTTCATATCATCTAACTGTCATTTAACCTTTATAACCATATGAATTATATTCATATTATATGAATTATATGAATTATATTCTCCAACAGCAAACATAAATTCCATTACACATACACAGAAACAATGTGGAACTTGATAAAGAGCTGCAAGTCTCGTCCTTAAGGAAAAAAATTTAAGGCCCACATGTGATTGCCAAATCCATTAGATTCATGATGAAGAAAGAGACTTTCTCAACTGTCACAGTAGACATTTTAATCTTAGATTGCACCTTATCTTGATAAAGGCAGAAAATTTTCCTTTACAAAATTGTGTGAACTCTATAGGCTAAGTCCATTTTTGGCAATAATTTGATAAAATGGAATCTAGGTGAAAATCTATTCTTCTATGAGCTCAAATAAGTTACTTTTCAGAGAAAAAAATAAAAATGAAAAATGTCTATTTTGGAAAATACCTAGCTAAATATTTGGAGATAGAGAACAGTGGGGTAGCTGGCTTTACCTGTAGAAGAAAAAGAGACACATAAACTCTTTTGCATAATAAATAAATAGGAATTAGGGATGAGAGAAGAGAGTGGGTAGAGAAATAAACAAATAATAACTTTTCTATCTGACCCAACTGGATTTGAACAGGGCAGTCATGTAAGATGGTGAGGTGATCTGTAAGTGGAATTATTTTAATATATGCAGAGCTCAAAGTCAGAGGTGTGTAGGAAAAATATAAACCTCTCACCCAGTATCCCCAGGTAAAGCAGATAGAATATGTGACTCCCATCTCAATAGCTGTGAATAAAGCTAAATTTATGCAAAGCTCAAAGGACTGCATACATTTGATGACATGTTGAATACAAAAAGAATACAGATTTGTAATCTCTGCTCTGGCATACATATTTGTGTATTTTATCGACAAGTCTCTTTCCTCTCTGATTTCTGATTCCCCTCTAACATTGAAACAAAAGTTTTCAAGATCTGTCTATATTTGGATACTCTTTATGCCATCTTGTCATCCATGCCATTAAATTTATCTTAATTGTACCTGAAATTCCTTTCATTTAAAAAAAAATAGTATTTTGCCCTCCGTTTTGAAAAGGGAAAACTGTTAGGGTTTTTAGGATCTTTCTTGCTTTGTTTTAAATCAAATTCAGTAAATATCCACTGACAACGTTTGACCTTTTGAGTACATTCTGAGGCTACAATGACAACTAGGTTGAACCATTGTCCTTTGGGGGAGACAGATGCAATTCAAATTTCAAGTTGCCTAATTTTTTGCAATTCTTTTTCTTTTTATTTTTTTGCAATTCTTTCACAAGGATATCCATAGGAATTAAGAAAATCTCACAGAGAAAGAAGAAAGAAAGAAGAAAGAAAGAAAGAAAGAAAGAAAGAAAGAAAGAAAGAAAGAAAGAAAAGAAAAAAAAGAAAAGAAAGAAAAGAAAAGAAAAGAAAAGAAAGAAAAGAAAAGAAAAGAAAAGAAAAGAAAAGAAAAGAAAGAAAAGAAAAGAAAAGAAGAGAACAAAAAGAAAAGAAGAGAAAAGAAAAGTTCACAGCCGATTAAAAAAATAATGTTAACTTTTGGATATTTGAACATCAAATGATCATAAACCCTATATTGCCAACAATAGTATCTTTACAGATACTGTAAAAATGGTGGAGAAGAGGAGTGGAGAGAAAAACCTACTCTCTCAACATGATAAGACAGTGGGTAATGTCCTCTGTCCAGTTGTGACTATTCCTTTGAATCATGGTGACATTCTCTTCCACTGAAGATGGTTAACTAAAAGAACAAATAGACCCAACATATGGTCAGCCCAATTATTACTGCAAAAACTAAAACTCAGTAAACCTTTGATAATATGTGCTTTAAAAAGACCGACAAACAAAAGTGAAAGGAACCTGTTACTTTGTGTTATATGAATGCAAATATTACAACTAATAGAGGCATTACATTTTCTCAGTGGTCAGGACTGCCTTGCAGCCAACATAGCTAAAATGAAGTTTAGCTTCATAACCAAACCTCTTTTTAGTTTGGATTATTTATTTCATGGAAAAAGTCATGATTATAATTCATGTATTCCTCCCCACTGTTTCTTCTCTCTGCATATCTGAATCTATCTTTGATGTAAAACCAGCTCAAATTCTCACTCAGATATGAAGACTTCTCTGAGTGCTCCATTTGACTTGGAGTCTTCTTTCTCTAATTTTTTAATGTTGACTTGTAGCTTGCAGTCTAACTATTTATGGTATATTCTCTGGCATATTCCTTGTTTTATGAGAATATACAGATTGTCCCCTACCTGAGATGACTCAACTTAGTGATTTTTCAACTTTGTGTTGGTTCAAAAGAGTTACGCATTCAGTAGACACCATACTTTGAGTTTTGAAATGAGATCTCTTCCTGGGCCAGTGATGTGTAGCAGGCTCCTCTCTCATGATTCAGAGCAGGGGTAGGTCCCCATCAGCTATGCAATCGCCATGCAATAAATAACCAATAAACTTGACAACCATTCTGTATACATACATTTATTCTGTCTTACATTTTCACATGGACAGTAGTCAATAAATGACATGAAATATTCAACACTTCATTTTATTTATTTTTTAAATATTTTATTTATTAATGAGAGACACACAGTGAGACACACAGGCAGAGACACAGGCAGAGGGAGAAGCAGGCTCCATGCAGGGAGCCCAATGTGGGACTCCATCCCAGGTCTCCAGGATCAGGCCCTGGGGTGAAGGTGGCGCTAAACCGCTGAGCCACCTGGGCCGCCCTCAACACTTCATTTTGAAATAGACTATGTGTTTGATGATTTTACCCAATGTAAGCTGATATGTGTTCTGAGCACACTTACAGTACGCTAGGCTAAGCTATGTTGTTTAGTAAATTAAGTGTATGAAATGCATTTTTCACTTATGTTTTAAACTTATGATAGGATTATCAAGACATAACCCCATTGTATGTCAAGGAAGATCTGCATTTTATTTCCCTAAACAAATTTTAAAGTTATGGCATTCTAGTTAAGTTGATGCTGTTTGTTGGTTGACTGGAATGCTGTTCAAATATTTAGTTTTATTTAAGTTATTATTTGTTAAATTTACTTTATATAGAGAGGCATTGAGTAGTTAGAAGATAAAAAGATAGGGCATTTCCCTACGCATCTTTTGTAACTGTTCAGTGAACAATACATGGTTAGATAAGTTTGTTCCTTGTCTGGGATACTTGTCAATGTCCTTCAGTATTTCTATATATATTTTAATATTACTAATTCTGAAATAATATTTAAGTAAAAAACAGCATAGCATGATAAGAGGCTAGTTACTGCAAGTATTCAGATATAGTTTCTCCTCTTATTATCTTTGTGACCAAAGGCAAATTACTTAGGTTCTCATGTCTCTGTTCCTTACCTGTAAAATGGAGAAAATAATAGTACTTTCCTCCTGAACTTATTATAAAAATTAAATAAACTGATACAAATAAAGCACTTACAAAGGTACCTAGGAAAATGCAAGGGGTCATAAATATTGCTATATTGGAATTTGAAATAAGAAGTAGTTTCATGGTTATCAGAAGTATGAGGATCATGCAATGCAGAAACCATGACTTCATAAATGAATCCTGTGGAGACTCAGAATCATGTTCTATGGCTATAATCACTCAAGTGTTACCTCAGGCAGGAAGGTGCTGTGAGTGCTCTGGGCAGAGGTGACTCTGCTGCTATTCTACTCTAACTATCATATTTACTAGCTTTTCCACTCTCACTCAAGTCACATGAGGTATTTACACTCTCTGCTTTAATACAGAATATGCTTATAAGAACTTTACTGACCAGCCTGAACATCTTTATAAAAGCTCTTTTTTTTTTTTTTTTTTTTTTTTTTTTTTTGTGGTCTCTGTTTCCTGTGCTGTTTTGCTGGACACATTTCATTCCATTTTCTGGAGAAGGTGATTTGTTTTCTTTTACAATGGTATGTTCCGGTCTTGCTGTGTATCTCACTCTTTCCTCCATGGCATAATTTCCTGTGCTTGAACTTTAAATAGTTCCTCTGACATGCACGCCCTGTGTACTTTCTGCAGATGCTCATTATGACATTTGCTCTATGTCACTGGTTAAATCATCTCATCATTCAATAAATACTTATTAAATAACTCTATACGCCAGGGCTTGTCCCTGCTTTTTTAGTTTACTGCTGAGAGAAAGAAGACAAATATCAAATTAAAAAATGTATAAATAAACATGTACTTAAAGGAAAAGCACAGAACAATAGGAAATTATGATGAGGAAATCTGATCTAGGTAGAATTCAGTGTGGCCAAAGACAGATATTCTCAATAGGTATGGCCTGAGTTGTTTCTGAGAGAATTAGGTTATAATTCAGGGAAGCCACTGGATATAAATTTGAAGGTTTTGAGTGTCATACTACTGCAAAACTGAATGAGATGCCTTTCAGATGCGTAGAGTGAGGAAAGCACCCAGAACTTAGCTCTGAGGAATTCCAATATTTAATTGTTGGATGGAGAAAGAAGACCCTGAATATGAAACCAAGCTAGATAGTAGACATATGCATACCTGAGAAGTATCTTTTTCCATGGGTCATTAAAAAATTCTCCTCGGAAATAGTTAATTATCAGTTACCTAGTATCTACTGGGAACATTAGTTGGGTGAGGAGGAAAGGGTGTATATAGTAATATAGAGTTCCCTGATGACCTTTGCAAGAAGTTTTAATGGAAGGAGTGGAGATGGATGGGAGACAAGAGAGTGGAGTTGGGAAGGAAAAGTAAAAAATAGGTTTAGAAAAGTGTGGGAGAGAATGCCATGCACCACCTTCATAGTTGCTCTTCTTCCTGCAAAATTAAACCCTACTACTTGGCAAATCCTGTGGTTACGTGGAATATAAAACCTTTTCCATCCCCCTGTTCACCTTAGTAACTAACATCTGGGGCTTGAGTTATAAAAAGATATGTTGAATGCGCAGGAAGTCTTCTTAAGAGTGCTGCCAAACACCCATTGGTATCCTACTCTTTTTTACTGTCTTCCTTCCTGTCTCCTGGAATGGAATGAAACACAATGGCTGAAGCTTCAGCTACTATTTTTGGGCAAACCATTGAGGGCTACACCCTGTTGAATGTCACTGTAGTAAATTAGAAGGACTCAATTTGTTACCAAATCATTGAGCTTCAATATCAGTCCCAGATTATCAGCTTTCAGATGTCACTTCAAAAGATAGAAGTAAACTTCTTATAAGCCACTCTTCCTTTAGATTTTCTATCCTAGAAACCTGAGTCTATTACAACTGAAAGAAGATACTGAGCTGAAGAGTAACAGAGAGAAATTGTGCAATAAAATTTTCAATGTGTTTACATGTAGAAAGAAAACACTAAAGTAATAGTTAGTTCAAAGATAAAGAGGTGTGCATTCTTTAAAAATAAATATACAAATAGATAAATGATAGACGATGATATTGATAGTGGTTATTGGAGAAAACACATATTCCAACTAAACATAAAAATATATTTAACACAGATGGATGGATAGATGTGAGAGAGAGAGAGAGAGATGATGGATAGATGACAGATAGATGATAGATAGATGATAGATAGATAGATAGATAGATAGATAGATGATAGAAAGAAAGAAAGGACCTGGAATCCAGAAAATGATGGAGGAGTTGTCTTAAGAAGGGATAGAAATCATTCTTTAAGGGCAATAGAAGAAGCAAATATTATGAGTTCAGGAACAAGCAAAATTTACAATTGCTTTGAAAACAAAGGAGTTCTAATTTGACAGCTTTTAACTCTTTGAAGACATTCAGTTGATTGGTACAGAGCAAGAGAAATTTGATGAGAGTAAACTAGGCATGAAATTGTTAGGACAATTCCACTCCGAAGCATATATACAAAAGAAATCCTTACAGTGAGAGAAGAAAAATGAAAAGAATTCTCAATGAGAATCACTGTTAACTCCCTGGTTTATGAATTTCTGTTGAATGTCACTACAGTAAATTAGAAGGACTCGATTTGTTACCAAATCATTGGTAATATCTTCTCAAAATATTCTCCACAGCTTGTAAAAAAAAGATATTATTTTCTGTCAGGAAATAGATCAAGTTAGAAGAAACTCTGAATTTCTGGTCAATCAGTGCCCCCCAAAAATGAAAATTTTCCCCTTATACTTCTGATAACTTTGCTTTAGAAACAATGTTGATGAGCCCTCACTTCCTGGAATAGCAGGGACAAAAAGAAGATGACTATTATCTACTTTTATTTACTTCGTCACTGCTATTACATACAGATTACATGGACCAAAAAACCTTAGGTTACATTTTGAATGAGTATGAAAGTACTAAGGAGAATGGTATTCTTTCAGGTGAAATTAATCATATTGTCCCAAATAGAAAAACTGTTGAAAAATTAGGAAACAATCTTATATTCAGAGAATAGGAAAGTATCTTGTAACCTCTTTATATGATCTTTGATAATGAGAAAAATGTAATGAATATCTTGGCTGCCTTTCTAATGAAAATAGTACATAATTGTAAGTGGCTCATTGGCTGAGATAGTGGTTTTTGTTTCCCTTGAATTGAACCACTCCTTAGGCCACAAACATATATTCTGCAAATATTGTCTTAAATTATTCTCAGTAATATCATTATCCCATGTAATATAAAGAGTTTCACTTTACAAGAAGGATCAGGGGAAAGTGAAAGAAGTAGATTGATCATTTTATCCTCTTTTAAGCCCTTAATAAATATACACAGTGAAGAGATGTTTCAATTTTTAGTTAGAGTCATTTTATTTTCAGTAGGAATAGTATTATTCTTATACTTATTATTCTTATTATACTTCATATTTATGATTACTCAAAATAAAATGAATATTTAGTAAAGAAAAATATTCCAATAATTAGGCACTTAGAGCAGACTTATTGGTACCTAAACTATTTAGAATCCTAGAATTTTAGGAGGAAAACTAAGATAACATGAGAATTTCATATATCAAAAGATTTAACCTTGGAGGTTTCATTCTAGAAGTGACTCAGTTTTTCAGGATAGCATTAAATAGTCTTCATCTTTGCAGGCCCTCGAATTTAATTGTATCAGTTCAGTCAAGGATGATAAGTTCTGGATAATTAAGTCAGCCAAATCATCCCAGTGAGATATTCTTTAATAGAACACTGAAAAGTATTTTATAAAACATACCGAGTTCCCTAAATTGCTACCACTGAAAGAGAATGCAGATATTGGCAACCATCATGTGTCTTGTGTGCCTAATATCCTGATTTTCTGAAAGAATAAATTTTTTTTTTCACAAGTGAGTTGTTATGTCTTAACAGTTCTGGTGAGCCATCATCAGGCCAATGTCCATTTATGTAATACCTCTACAACATCTCTTACACTAATGTCTTAACCAATTAGACATAATATCTGAATCAGCTTTCCAACTTACTCATATACACTATTTTCTTTATGCAAATCACTGCCTTGTGCCCTGGGGACTGTGAAAAATTGAACAGCAATCCTACATAAAATAAGAGATGCTTCACTGACTATTTTTTCCAGAACTGCAAAACAGAATAGATTTCCTTGAATACAAATAGATTGGGAGATCTTTTTGTTAAGTCATTCAAAAGTCCACGTTGAGGACCTACTACAACCCAAGCAGTATACTAAATCTTGAGACAGCAAAACAGGAGAAGATATGGCAACTGGAATTTTCAGTTTTTTCGTTTATTTGTTTTTGTTACAGAGATCTTCTAAATCCATAGACATAGAATTAGAACCAGGCTCTTTTTTTGGTATTCAATATTGATTGCATAAATTTGTGAATGTCTGAATGTCAGTCATGTTGAACCTGGTTAAAGCCAAGATTTTTGCTTTAACCTGAAAACGTGGTTCAATATTTGTACCTGTGGGGAAAAAAAAATAGCATAACTCCCGTAAATTAGGTAGCTAGTGTCTGACATTTAATAGGAAACTCTTGTTCACGTCCTTTTTCCATAGCAAATATAATAGAAATAATCCATACATATTTAACACAATGAACTTGGCTAAGGATAGGTAAAGATAGGAAAGGGAGGGACTTGAAATATCTTTTAGAAATACAAAATGTGTTATAAATATCCAGTGTAATTTCAGTGCTGTATTATTCTCGTCATTTATTAACTGGCACTCAAACTTCTAGCCTTATGTCTTGCCTTCCCTTATATACCATTTGTTCTTCAGTTATAGAAAACCATTTGAATCCTTGTGTACATTATATTTGTGGCCTTACTCTGGTCTCTTCCATGTTATTACCTCTGTTTGGGGACCATGTAAATTGGTAAAAGTTATTATTATAGACAATGGCATCTATCCTGGACAAAAATAATATAAAAATATGCGTGATACAGAATTATTGGAAAATCTAAGTAAGTAGATTTAAGGCTGATCTTTCAGAAAATTCTGCAAACAACATCACAGATCTGGCCATCAGGGATCTCTTGCTTCTACTCCATGAGAAGAGCTGCAGAATGGAAGGCTGGGTGCCACCCCACCTGGCTTAGGCACCTTGTCTCTCTTCTGATCTGGGCCAGAAACATGGAGGTTCAGATTCTGCTTCTCTCTCCAAGCAAGTCAGTGGCAAAGTGGCCCATAGGGCATCTTATAGGCAGAACCTAAATCCCATCCAGAATCCAAGCTGCAAGGAAATCTGCAAATTATAGTTCTTGCTTCCCAGATGTGGAACCTTTGAAAGTATTCAACATGGGCATTAGTGAGCAATTTAAAATACCTATTGTAAATTCACACTTTCAATGAGTTTCATTTTTCCAAGTTCATTCATTTTTCTTCATATCATCCCTTGTTATTCACTCAGATTCACGTATCTGTTTATTCATTCATTGTTCATTCATTCGACCACTATTAATTGGGCACATAATATATTTCTGGCTACACGGAGGAACTTCTTAAAATGTAGTTTTCTCACGGTAATCATTTAGATTATGAATGTTTCTGTAAGAGATTTTATAAAAGATTATTGTAATTGTCTGCTTAATTATTTATCTCCTATTAACTGTAGAATCAGTCAGAGTTCATTCAAGAAAGGATAATCACTCATAATTCTGAATATAAAATAGAAATACAATGCATTAAAAAGCTTGCACAGCTGTAAAAGGGCCAGGGCAACTAAGGCCAAGGCAGTTGCTGCTGGAGTCATAGACTCATAAAAACAGGAAGTGCCAGAATTTCAGAGGAGACTTTGGGTATGATCTCAGCTGCCTGCATCAGAGAATCAGAAAGCTGACAGAGTTTGCAGGAAAGCCTCCTCAAAGCTTGGGAATCCCAGAGATGCTGCCCCCATGAGTCTAGGCTTCTTAAGGTGCTGGGTCAGAAGGTTCAAGAATGCTTACCTGAGAATCTCCCTAAGACTCACATTTTCCCTCAACTGCAACCAGAGAATAATGACGTCTCTTCCTTTCCACCCTCCAAATGCTGTGCATTAGCATAATCACAGGAATACTGGAAAGAAGTACTAGAACATAAATTGCTGGTTTCCCTTTATTTTATTTTTTTTTAAAGATTTTATTTATTTATTCATGAGAACACACAGAGAGGATTGAGAGAGAGAGAGAGGCAGAGACACAGGCAGAGGAAGAAGCAGGTTCCATGCAGGGAGCCCGACGTGGGACTCCATCCCGGGACTCCAGGATCACGACCTGAGCTGAAGGCGGCACTAAACCGCTGAGCCACTCGGGCTGCCCTGGTTTCCCCTTTAGAATGAATGGATGAATGTAAGGGAAGACAGATATCATTTTGAATTAATAACAAATTATATGTTATAGTTCACCCATTTAATAACTCAAGCATTACCTTCTTTTTTAATTTTTTTTTTATTTGACAGACAGGAGAGAGAGAGAGAGAGAGAAGGGGCACAGCATGGGGGACAGCAGGCAGTGGGAGAAGGGAGAAGCAGGCTCCCTGAAGAGCAATGAGCCGGACATGGGGCTCGATCCCAGGACTTTGAGATCATGACCTGAGCCAAAGGCAAACACTTAACTGACTGAGCCACTCGGGTGCCCCTCAAGCATTCCCTTCTACCAAATTAAGCTGGTAAAGCAATAATGACAATGATATATCATTCTTTCCTTTAATATTTATTCCTCCAAAGAAGTGACTATTCTTTTCCCAAAAAGAGTGTCCCTTGGTGGATGGTCATTCCTTTCTTAACTCAATCACCAACTTCTTTAATAACCTATAAGAATTTATTACAGTTATAACTGTAAATATAAAGTCATAAATTCTAATTATAAATTTAAACAGGCAAAACTTACTTAAAAGAAGAGAAAGAAAAAAAAGAAGAGAAAGAATGTAAAGAAATGTTGACTAATGTGTGATATAATGTAGCAAGAAAAAGACTATGTTTTCCTTATTATGGAAATAATCCTGGAGTCATAGTTGATAGTTATTACTTCCTTCTTCCATTATCCATTCTCTGTCCATTTTTCTCAACACTCTACCATTTGTGGTTATTTTATCCCATCAGTTGACTTAAACTTTCTTCTAGAAAATTCTGAGCTGCTACTGGCTCTGATAATATTTAGTTATCAGAATCCTTCATTAACATTTACTACTTGTGATCAAAGTATTAAAAGATACCCTAGCAATCTCCTTATTATCCATATATACTCCTTTGTTCTGTCAGGATCAATTACTCTCAAAGGCCTGAGGAGCCAAAAGTGGTCAGGTGGCAGGCTCAAGTTCCAAGTCACTGTAATCATTATTTTGTCCCCTTGTAGAAGTATTCTGTTTTCAGGCAGTAAGCCTTCTAACTAACAGGATCCAAAGTTGTAGGAAGAGGTAGCAACACCTTTTGGTTTGCGAGCCTCTGTGTCCTGGTAATGGACCACCTAGAAAACCCTGAATTCATTTCCTATGTCAATATTCTTAATTTAATCACATCCACAAATTGTTGTTTGCTATATAAAGTAGTATTCACAGGTTTCGAGGTTTGGAGGCCATTATTCAGCATACCACTTGATGCTAGCACATTGGTAGTACTAACTTTGGTGAAAAGAAATATGTTTTTGAACCCATGACTAATCTCCATCTCTGCTAACAATATGATTTTATGAACTTATTACACAAGCTCTAGTGGAGAGTGAGGGTGGCAGCAGGAAAAGAAGCTTACATCCATAGAATGAGTTCTTTTGCCACTATTTACTACAATGGACATATTTTGGGATGGCTTTTGTGGAGAATTAAAATAGGACACAAAATCCTCACACAAAATGCTCATTACTGAGTGTCCATTCACATACCTCATCCTCAGAGCTTCTTGTTATTAACATTTCATCTTGTTCTTGCCATATCAGTGACCATCCAGACAAACATTAGTTGCTGCCATGAATTCAAGTGAAAACTTATCTCTGGTTGTCTTCTCTTTGCACCAATCCAAAGAGAGAAAACAGCTGGTTGTGCTGCTTAAATTTCTCCCACTTGTCTCTCTTCTCTAGTGTGTATTATGGAGCTGAAATAGACTACTTTTGGGAAATATCAGGATATCATCTGTGTTTTTATTAGCTTTTTTCTTTAATTAGCCAATTTATAAGAAGGAACTCCCTGAAGGTTGCATTAGATAGAGATTGAAGGAGATACAACAGTTCTGCTCATTTAAGAACTCTAAGAATCTAAGGCAATTGCTAATGCAATTTACTTGCACCTCAGTCTTTTTTTTTTTTTTCTCAGTCTTTGATGAAAGTCACATATAATGACATATCTATCGGTTGATATACCATTATGGTTATATGATTATATATGTCATTTCTACTTTGATGATGGAGTTCTGTTGCCATAGCTAAATTTATAGTGTAGGAGATCAGAATGCACTCCACTCATGATGAGCAGTTCAGTTCCCATAATTGCTTGGTGTCTCTTAGACAAAAGTCTTAACTAGGACCCAGTAGTAAGCTAGTTGCTATTTATCAAAAGTTATCGCAGTATAATTTCTTCAGAAAAAAAGAGTATACTCCCTATTGTGACTTGACAGAAACATCTATATCCGCTGGAGACACTTGCCCACTAGCGAATCAGCTGTTTTTTAAGGTCTAGATAAAACTCATTTGCACCATTGCTGAAACTGCTTCAGTCTTCTCTTGATTCTCATAGTGCATTTGGTTATTCAGCATCCCAAAATGGAATATTTTCAGCCACCAGATATACCCCAAGAACAAGAATATCAAGCATTGTGTCCATGTCTGTCAGTTATAGAATTTGGAAAATACATCTACCCTTTGCTTTAAAGAATATATCTTAACATGCCGCACATCAACACATACCTGGAAATTTCACAAAATGTTTGGTGTCTTTTGTCACGTTAATGAATATGGTGTGGGACCTCACCAAAGAACAAAGACTGGTTGCCAGGAGGACCAACCATGTAATTGGAGGAATGGAATTTCAGTCCCATCCCTGACCTCCAGGGAGTGGAGGGGAGCTGGAGGTTGAATAAGCCAATGGCCAATGTTGTAGTCAAACACGACTGCAGTGAAGTATCCATAGAAACCCATAGGTTTGGAGAGTTTCCAGGGTGGTGATCACTTGGAGATGTGATGAGACTATTGTACCTCAAAAGGGCTCGGAAGCTCAATGCTCTTTCCTCAGATCTAATTCTATGTATTTCTTCTTCTATTGACTCACATCCTTTATCATATTCTTTAATAAACTGGTAAACTTAAGCATTTCCCTAAGTTCTGCGAAACACTCTAGCAAATTAATCAAATCTAGCTGGTTGGTCAGAAGCCCAGGTAAGAGCTTGGAGCTTGCAACTGTCCTCTGATGCCAGAGTAGAAGGCAACTGGTGGGGAGGGGATCTTGTAGGACTGTAGGACTGAATCCTTAACCTATAGAATCTAATGCTATTTTGTTGTAAATAGTGTCAGAATTGAGTTGAATTCTTGGCCACTTGGCTGGTGTCTAAGGATTTCTTGGTGTCGTATGTGGGGCAACCCCCACCCCTGCTATGTTGGAATTGAGTCTGAGAACACTCAAAGAATACCTAGCTGTCAATAGATAATCAATGATTCAACTGTAAATTTTTTGGGGACAGGGGACATTCTTTTAAATGTATTCTTAGACTTCAGTGATTACACACATGAAAGAAAGAACGAATGATTGCTTAGGTCAATTTGTTCATAGTGAGACTTAAGCTTTAAGTATTCTTGGAAAGAAATAGTGATTCATTCCTCTAGATTGCATTCATAAGAACTGATACACGGCTTTTGAGTCAGTGACTTTATCCCAATGTTTACCAGTGTAACAATTAAATGACTCAAATCCATGACACCTCAAGGCCTGTGAGAAAGCCAAGATGATTTTACTGTCACTTTGACATTTTGTCAATGTCTGTGAATATAAGGAGCCTGGGTCAGCAGTGGAGTTGCAGATTCACTGTCTACATCGAGGGATTTCACATTCAATTAAGTTGAAGAACCGCTGAACCTGAACTCAATTCTTGTTATCTTACCATGTTTGGAGTGGTTGAAAAGGACTTCAAGCACTTGGGGCTGCATTTCATAGTATATCTAACTTTCATCATGTTGCTAAATTTCTGGCAATTTCTAGAATTTGGGACCTGTTATTTCTCAGTTTCTTGTTAAACTATCATTTCTGCCTTTCATTTTGCTTGTTTTTAATACATACTCTTGAAGTTAGTTAAATTAAAACAGCAAATTTTTTTCTGAGATGTCAGTTTCTTCTTTTTATTTATTTGTTTATTCAAAAATATTTGTTGAGAATCTGCTATGTATCAGGCATCATTGTAAGCAGTTATGAAGACCAACAAGCTTCCCTATGTCAGAAAGCTTATATTCCAATGAGAAGTCGTAACGCACAAATAAGTGAGTTTAATTGAAAATGTTAAAAATAACATATCAGATAGCTATACATCTTATGACGAGATTTAATTTAGATAATGGGATAAAGAGTAGCCTTATATTAGCTATTTGGAAAAATCTCAATAGAGTAATACATTTTGCAAGGAATCGGAATGAAACAAAAGAAAAAAATCATAAATGTGGGGGCAAGGAACACTCGAAAGGACCAGCTAACACAGGTTGACAAACTTTTTCTGTAACAGTTCAAATATTTTAGGCTTTGGGGAGCAGGCTGTCATGACAACTAAACTATATTGTTGTAGCACAAAACTAGCCATAGTGAAAATTCAAATGAAGGGATGTCATTTTGTTCCAATAAAACTTCATTTACAAAATCAGGTGATAGGCTGGATTTGGCTTCAGACTGTAGTATGCCAATTCCTAGACTAATAGAAAGGCCGCAAGTTGGAAACAAATTGTACATGTTAGAAGAAGTCAAAGAATGGCCTGATTGCACTGTTATTAACAGGGCAGGGTAAAGAGTTATGAAAAAAGCAGGAGCCACACGCAGCGTCAGGGTCGTATAAAAAAAAAAACATAAAGAGATTGGATCATATTTTAAGGTTATAATAAATTATGAATTTGGCTACAAATTCTTGTTGTACAAGTATCTATATATCATCTTGTATATTCAGTGGTGACCTTCCAACCTGATTTTGGGCTTGAACAGCTTTATGCACTGGGACTAGTTTTCATGTCTGCTTTTAGGAAGGATTTTCTTTTTCTTTTTCTTTTCTTTTTTTTTTTTTTATTTTTATTTATCTATGATAGTCACACAGAGAGGGATAGAGAGAGAGAGAGGCAGAGACACAGGCAGAGGGAGAAGCAGGCTCCATGCACCGGGAGCCTGACGTGGGATTTGATCCCGGGTCTCCAGGATCGCGCCCTGGGCCAAAGGCAGGCGCCAAACCGCTGCGCCACCCAGGGATCCTAGGAAGGGTTTTCTTTTATAATAGTTCAAGTTCACTCTGGCCGTTTAATGAAGGATAGATTACAAAGTGACAAAAAAAAAAGACTGGATGATTTATTAAAACCATGCCAATTGGGACACCTGAGTGGCTCAGCAGTTGAGTGCCTGCCTTTGGCCCAGAGCATGATCCTGAGGTCCTGGGTTCAAGTATAGCATCTGGCTCCCCATGTGGAGCCTGCTTCTCTTTCTGCCTGTGCCTCTGCCTCTTTCTGTCTCTCCCTCTCTCTCTCTCTCTGTCACTCATGAATAAATAAATAAATAAAATCTCTATTCAAACAAACAAACAAATAAATATGCCAATAGTATAGAAAGACTTGTAGATGTCAGAGGAATAATGAAGACTTTGGTAATGTTTTGGGAGTGGTTTCAACCCAACATCACAAAGGGTTGAATGTGAGGAGTGAGAAAACACGAGAAATCTGGAATCATATATCAGTATCACAATTAAAGTGGTAGAATGGTGGTAATGGACAGTGAGATGGGGAACATCTGAGTATCAATTATCTCTGAAGTGAATGACAATCAGGAGATTTGTTCTGCTCCATTTCAGTTTAAGGATCAACATGATACCTAGAACCAAAAAAGATTTCTAGTTTCATGGCTAATTTAGTCTTTCTGCTTAAGCAATCCAGTCTAAGTCATTTAGGTCTTTTCTTGAAGTTGCCAAATTTAGTCTAATACCTAGACTTGCTGAGAAAATACTATTAAGGCATAACAAGTGGAACAGTGAAGAGAGAACAGATGAAGAGGTAGAAAAGTGAGAAAACCCCTTCAGAAGTAAACCTATGGGGGATCCCTGGATGGCTCAGTGGTTGAGCGTCTGCCTTCAGCCCAGAGTGTGATCCTGGGGTCCCAGTATCGAGTCCCACGTCGGGCTCCCTGCATGGAGCCTGCTTCTCCCTCTGCCTGTGTCTCTGCCTCTCTCTCTCTCTCTCTGTCTCTCTCTGTATGTCTCTCATGAATAAATAAATTTAAAAAAAGGAGATCTAAAATTTCTGGTCACTATAAATCAGGTTTCACCCTTATTTTGGGTAATATTTATTTACCTCAAGATCCCTCTTTTATCTTAACTGAGTACATCTTCAGGGAATGAAAATGTTCTCTCTTTTTTAAAAGTACAAGTGGAAAAAGCACTGCATTAGTTGTTCAGCAGGCCAGGGCTAGAATCCTGGTTCCACTGTTAACCAATTCTGTGATCTGAGACAAAGTATAGAGCCTCTCCCCTCAATTTTTCTCTCTCTAGTACAATTTAAGAATTTTCATGCAAAGGCATTTAAAAAAAAATTTGTTATTATTTATTTATTCATGAGAGACACAGACTGAGAGAGAGAGGCAGAGACACAGGCAAAGGAAGAAGCCAGCTCCCTGCAGGGAGCCCGACATGGGACTCAATCCCAGGATCATGACCTGAGGGGAAGGCAGGTACCAAACTGCCCAGCCACCCAGGCTTCTCCTGCAAAGGACTTTTGAGAATATTTCTTTTGTTTAGATTAGTTTCACTTATGTTAGATGGTGGTTTATGATCAGTTAGTATAAAATTATGATTTTGAGAGGTCTTCACAATCAGGCTTGTGTCCATCTTATAGACTCTAACTCTACCACTCTCCTTCTTTCTTACTATTCTTCAGCCACAGAAGCTTTGGGGATTTTTTTTTTCTGCCTCTGGAATATATCATGTGACCCTTATCTGAGACTCTGCATTGACCCCACTTAATTTTCAGATGGCCTAGTCTTCCCTGATCTATAAGATGCCAGCCTAAATGTCATCTACTTAAAAAAGGCATTATCTGTCCACTGGAGCACTGAGTTTCAGGGATTTTTTTTTCATAGCATTTGAAATTTAGCATAAGTTATTTAATCTATTTAATGTTACTATCTTTCTTCCCTACTAGAACATAAGCTTCAGAACACCAGGGGCATTTACCTTTTTTTTTTTTTTTTTTTCACTCAAAAACCAAGGGTAGCACAAGTCTGACACCAAGTAGAGTAGAAACTCAGTAATTGTTAGATTGTAAGTGAATTTATTAATTAGACCCACCATCTTCAATAGACTACTTGCCACCATAAATAATAGTTAATATTATCATTTTATTATGGTTTAATTTTGAGAAAGGATTGCTGAATTCCTTAGTAGTCCTTTGCTTTAAATAGACTGTCAAAGAAAAATCTCTCAAGTAAGCTTTTCTGAATCTTTCCAACTTACCAAAAAATGGCCCCAATGGAACTGTCTTCCTCTGTGACAGAACCAGTCTAACAAGTTTTGGTTTGACTGAAAGGTGTTCCAGTTTCAGCTACTACAATTAAGCTGCCTTAGATGTCTGGGCCTTGATTTTTATTTTTCTGGCACAGAAATTTGCCCTGTAGTCTCTTCATAACTACAGAAAAAAATTTCACTCATGTACTCCATTTTTATTTCTTTTCCCCCCTTCTTCCCTTCCTCCATCTCTTCCTTTTTTTCCCTTCTTTTCATTATTCTTTCCTTATTTCCTGCCCTCTGTCTTCCTACATTTATTACTAACCAGGCATTGCCCTAAAAGCTGGAGGTAGAATCACAAGACAGAGAAAACCTTGCTGTCTTGGAACTCACACTCAAGCATGGAAGACAGGCAGTAAATAAGTGAACAGATAAGTGAGGCATCTATGACCCTCTATTAATGAAGAGCTTTCCAGGTCAAGGGGGCAGGAAATGCAAATGTCCTGAGACAGCAATATGCTTAGCATATTTGTAATGGAAAGGATATCAGCCTCTTAAATGGGGAAGTTGTTGGAAGTGACATTTGAAGATTAGCCCACAGTAAGACCATTATAGCCTCTATATTTTACTCTAAATACACAGAAAAAGATTGAAGAGTTTTGACAGGATAATGGCTTAACCTGAATTACATTTTGACAGGATTGTTCTGCTTTGTGTGAACCACAGAATGTAGAGTGTAGAAGATGGAAGCAGGGAAAGCAGATGGGGGCTCCTCTTTTGGCCCAGGTGGGAGATGACGATAGTTAGGAATGTAGTGTAATCATAAAGATAGTGAGTCTTGGGATCTATTTTCAAGGTGAGGTCAACAGAGTTTGCTTGTAATTTAGTTACAGTGTGTGAAAAAGAGAAATCAAGCATGATTCTACAGTTTGTTTTTTAGGCAATGTGGTAAATAATAATGCTATTCATTTGGAAAGGGAAGAATAAAATTAGGATAGAAAATCTAGAGTTCAGTGTTGACATGTTAAGTGTGAGGTATATCAAAGAGTCATAGTTTTTTTTTCTTTTTTTTTTTTTTTTTTTTTTAAGAGTCACAGTTCTATATGAATACAGAGTTCAGAAGAAAGATCGGGTTCAGCTATAAAATTTAAGAGTCCTCTGTGCAACAATGATGATGTTAAAATCCATGGCTTGAATAAAGTCACAAAGGGTCAAAGTGTATTTGAGAAAAGGCCAGAATATTGATTTGGGAGTGCTCCCAAATCAGGAAAGAAAATGATATTGAATAAAAGAGATTTAGACAAAGAGCCATTGCAATTAGAGGTAAATCAAGAGTGGTTTTCCCTCATGGTAAGGGAATAAATTTGGAAGGTAAATGCACAAGGAGAGGCCACTTGATGAAACATTTTCTTTCTCCGTAGGTTCCATCTAACCATGCTGCCTTCCTGCTCACTACACAATTATTATGGCTAATTTGCCTTCTTGTAGATTCCATGTTCACTCCCAAAATGATCTGTTGACAAAGGCCCAATCCTCTGACAACTTTATCTGACGTAGCTTCTCATCACAACTCACGTAAGAACATAAGATATCATTTTATCAACTGGATATATTATCTCTTCTATAAGTCAAGGATAATATTTATTTATCTTTGTAACTAAGCCTATGTTAGTCCAATGAAATGATGCATTTTAAAGCTCTTTGAACATTATACAGTGCTCTGTTAATGCCAGGATTCTTTGCTCTTATTTATCAAAGAAGCCAATGGTAGTGAGGAAAGACAGAGAGAAGGAAATGATAAAGTTTGGTTTCTTTCCTTTTTGATTTGGAATGAATGACTGGGTATATTTAGTTTCTGTTCCTTTTCTTTAACATGAGTTTTCAACTTTGCTACTCATAAGTTTAAGTCTTATAAAGTGTTTCCTGCTGAAATGCCATGCTGACTGTTATTCAGCAGCAAATAAATATTGCTGTCCTCACTAATTTGAAACAGTATGAGTTTTAAACCTCTAGCTGTGGGAGATTTATTAAGATTACAGTTTTCATCACCATCCCTTCAAGTCCATCAAGATAGGTCAAAGCTGTATAATTTAAAAAAAAAAAAAACTACAGCAATTTCCATTCTTTTTAGACTATGCTTTCTGAGCCAACAATATCATTAGAAGAACGAGCTTGAAGTAAACTAAACAAATATCCATGTATCCTTGCAAATATTTTAACCTGATCTTTTTTGAGTGGAAAAAAAATTGTTGACTATTTCATTTAACTGTAACTATGAACACAAAGTATTCCTTGGTAAAAAAGCATACTTTCTACATATTAAGTTATTTTTATGCTTTCTTTTCAGCTATTTTGTAATAGCTAGGTTAAAATATGTAATCCTGCCATTCACTCTGAGGTGGTGAAGATTGGTAAGAAACACTTTTTTTAATTATTATAATTTTCTAAGTATCATTTCAATGAAATGCCCAATTACTATACTTATTGATTTAGAGAAAGCGACTTCTGGTAAATGGTTAAATGATAAATGGAATCATTTTGTTCTGAGTTCATTAATACTCATGAAAACTAAGGTTTGAGAATGCTTTGATCATGATGGTCAGTGATAGAAGTAGCCTGTGTTTCAAGAAATATAATTTATGGGGGATACCTGGGTGGCTCTGCAGTTTAGTGCCTGCCTTCAGCCCAGGGAGTGATCTTGGAGTCCCAGAATCGAATCCCATGTCAGTCTCCCTATATGGAGCCTGCTTCTCCCTCTGCCAGTGTCTCTGCCTCTCTCTCTCTCTTTCTGGGTCTCTCATGAATAAATAAATAAAATCTTAAAAAAAAAAAAAAGAAATACAATTTATGGAACAATAGTCAGCATTTGAAATGACCCTTCTCTTGGATAGATTTAAATTAACACTCAAGTGAGAGTTAGTATCCTGCCTAATAGACCAGTCATAGTCATGAAAATTTGAGAACAAACAGTATCATTATATAACAAATAGAATTTTAAAGGCATTAACTGAGCCTTTTTTTTTTCCTAAGATACTACAATGAATACTTATGCAAGGAAAAAAAAAAAAAAGCTCTTCTAAATCTAATGACCAATTAAACAATACAGTAACCCTTGCTATGCATAGGTTTTCAGTCAGTATTTACTCAGTAAGTAAATATATCTAGAATATAAGTCTAAGTTTTCAAGTTAGAATAATTTACTTTTAGTGATTTTTGTTTATTTATACATGGCAATGAGTACTAGATTTCGAGAAAATCACTTTAGTAACTTTGTAAAAGATAATCCTGATAATCATTAATTATCAGGTTTATCTTTGCTCATGTGTTCTTTCCCTCTGGGGGAAAAAAGTTGTTTTGTTTTGTTTTGTTTTGTTTTTTGAAAAAAGTTTATTTTTTTTTATTTCTAGTTTTTCAAATAGCTTTGGAAATTAGAAAAATGCATTAGAAAAGCTTTTGTCACTTGTGATCCCAAATAAATCATTTAAATTTTTATGACTTCTTGGCTGTTCCTGGAAAGTAATTAAAATAGTTTAAGCCTATGAGACCAAAACTCTTCCCACTCATTATACTTCTACCTACTTTCACAAATTTCTCCACAAACTCAAGGTATGACTTTGGTAGCATAGTTTTCTATGCAATTGTCAAAGCTGCTTCATATGTTATAAGCTGAATATCTAACACTGCCCTCTTGAACTGCTCTATAACCCCTTCAACTGCTCAAGAATTCCATGTGTGGGCAGCCCGGGTGGCTCCGCGGTTTAGCACCACCTTCGGCCCAGGGCCTGATCCTGGAGACCCGGGATAGAGTCCCGCGTCGGGCTCCGTACCTGGAGCCTGCTTCTCCCTCTGCCTGTGTCTCTGCCTCTCTCTCTCTCTCCTCTCTGTTTCTCATGAATAAATAAATAACATCTTAAAAAAAAAAAAAAAAAAAAAAAGAATTCCATGTGTTTACTTGGTAGGAATTACTGCTGAGGCCAAGCAGACAGGAAAGCAGAAAGTGGACACATCTCCAGTGTTTCTCACTGTCACGGAGAGTCAATATTGAAGACTAATAGTTCCTTGTCCCTTGAACATTGTCCACCCTTTGGTGGAGCCCTGCAGGTCTTGAGTACCATTCACTCACTGTGGGGCCGCACGTATAATCTCTGAATCGCTCACTCTCTCTCTCTTTCATTTCTTCTCCATCAAAGTACAATATCTTGACCTGATGGCTGGGTAGGGGACTTCTTATCTCGGTGACTTTGGATGTCAGCCCTACTCTTCACCCTGGCCCCTATAAGCCACTGTATTGAGTCTAGGTTACTATCTCAATTTTCTTTATTCAACATATTTTATTTTAGAATATTCTCACTGAGTCTTGGCTATATTTATCAGGCTTTACTCTAATTTTGCAACCTGAGAAGCAAGAGCTGGTGCCTTCTATTATAGAAGTTTAGAAGAGCGATCTGTAAGGTAGGGATCTGAAACAAACTTATTGAAAGTTCCCACAACCAAATTACAGAACATTGACTTTGTATCCATGCTAGTACTAGTGAATATTATCTACACTGGAAGATTTACTTCACCGGACCTTTAGTCAACACCATAGTCATAGATGATGTGGCCTTTTAAGTAATCCCTTCAATAGGTAATCCATTTTAATCTTTCCTTACACAGGTATCATGAGAATTGTGTATATCAAAACATTATAAATTCTAAAATGTAAGGCTTACAAGGTAATTCAACTTCTTTACACATATATTCCTAAGTGGTCTGGTGCACATGATTAAATAAGTCCTTTAGTCAATGGTTCTATTCAAGTGCAAATGTACAGATAGAATCTACAAGTACAGAAAAGTATCGCTTTGTAATTATTAAAAGGTGGTGTATACCTCACCTTATTTATGTCATTATTTGTGGTGTTTCAATTCTATTTTAACTTTGAATTGATTAAATTTATCAATATTAATTAAATTAAATTAGATATCAAATGTATGATAAATTTTTTTTTTAGTGAACTGAACTTAATGATTATTTTAATTCAAAAATATATTAGAGAATTTTGTAGAACATTGAAAAATTTGTCTTCAAACCAACCAAAATTGTCATTATTCTAAGTGGGCTTTAAAACAAACACCCAGTTAGTTCTTTTCTTTAAGTAGTAATAGTACTTGAATGCAACTTATAATCTGAATATTTTATGTATGGCTTAAAAATACTGGTGAATAGAATAATAAATATTTAGCTACTGCACATATATGGCATTAGCTTCATCACCATATTGGAAAGTACTCCTCTGGATTTTATAACTCCATCTTATTATTCTTGTTTCTCATTCTAATTTTTCATCCACCCCTTATTTTTAATTTTTTCTTTTTAAGAAGAATATGCGTATTCCCCTAGCTCTGAGTGAAAGTGTACCTGCTAACCCTCTTCTAATCCTCTCACTATGTGCACTTTTTACTTCTAGCATTTGAATGAGATAAATTTCTGCCACAGACTATGTAGCTCTCAGGATAGGGCAAGAAGTGTTCCAGGGGATTCCAAAAGGCTTGTGGGGGTGGAGTATGTATAAAGACTTCCAATAATTAGCTGAATCTCTCAAGTCTTCTTGAAAATCTGCCACTTTCCTTTGCTTGATTTGTTACATCTTCCTTTCTGTCAAAAGTTTAAAATGTGGTCCTTTCTCCCAAATTTCCTTCTTTATCTGCTACTCAGTATAGAATATTTACTACTTCATGACCTCAGGTAGGTTTACCTTTAATCTCTTCTCATTATATGATGTTATTACTTCCTCACTATATGTTCCTGCTCCATGGTATATCACCTCCTCATTATGTGATGTTACTACATTTGTTGTGAAAATCTATATTAAAGATCCTACCTGGTTCATTGCTAATGTTCATTGGCTGAACATACATAGGAGCTGGTGAATAGGTATGTAAATGGAGTGGGCCACATTTGAAAAGAAATTATGGCTCCTATTGTGATTTTTTATAAGTTTCTAATTACTGATCTTGCTGAATTTTAGGTCACTTTCAACATATTGATTTATTCATGGGGTATTTCCCATGTGTCTTATATTTATAACATTGTGCTAAGTATCATGGCAAAAGGAACTCAGACTGGCAAAGTAGTTATGAGAACTTGTTTCCTCTCATTGGCTCAGCTTTCCCTTTTCTTTGCTCCTAGAGCTTTTGTGCTTAGGTCTATTTCCTTAATGAATAACAATTTTAGCTCAGGGACTATGTTTCTTTCACCCCAGGTTTTATCAAGTAATACATTCTCAGTGAATATTTATTAAAATAAGGAATAATTGAATGAAGCAGGAAGAGTTTAAGGGGTTACTGACTTAACGATGGATGTGAATGGATGCTCAACTGAAGCTGGTGTGCCTCAAGATTTCTTCCCTAAAGTGCCTGAGATTTTTTTTTCTCTGCCATGAGTTTTGGCATCCAATTCTACCAATCACAAATTGAGCATCACCTTTTATTTCTTTTTAAAGATTTTATTTATTTATTTATTTATTTATTTATTTATTTATTTATTTATTATGAGAGACACAGAGAGAAAGAGACAGAGACACAGGCAGAGGAAGAAACAGGCTCCTTGCAGGGAGCCTGATGCAGGACAGGATCCTGGTACTCCAGGATCATGCCCTGGGCCAAAGGGAGGTGGTAAAGCTCTGAGCCTCGCAGAGATCCCTGAGGGTCGTCTTTTTATTTTTTAATTTTTATTTTTTAATAATAAATTTATTTTTTATTTGTGTTCAATTTGCCAACATACAAAATAACACCCAGTGCTCATCCCATCAAGTGCCCCCTTCAGTGCCCGTCACCCATTCACCCCACCTCCCGCCCTCCTCCCCTTCCACCATCCCTAGTTCGTTTCCCAGAGTTAGGAGTCTTTATGTTCTGTCTCCCTTTCTGATATTTCCTACCCATTTCTTCTCCCTTCCCTTTCACTATTATTTATATTCCCTACGTGAATGAGAACATAAAATGTTTGTCCTTCCCCGATTGACTCCTTTCACTCAGCATAATACCCTCCAGTTCCATCCACGTTGAAGCAAATGGTGGGTATTTGCCATTTCTAATGGCTGAGTAATATTCCATTGTATACATAAATCACATCTTCTTTATCCATTCATCTTTCGATGGACACCGAGGCTCCTTCCACAGTTTGGCTATTGTGGACATTGCTGCTATAAATATCGGGGTGCAGGTGTCCCGGCGTTTCATTGCATCTGAATCTTTGGGGTAAATCCCCAACAGTGCAATTGCTGGGTCGTAGGGCAGGTCTATTTTTAACTCTTCGAGAAACCTCCACACAGTTTTCCAGAGTGGCTGCACCAGTTCACATTCCCACCAACAGTGTAAGTGGGTTCTCTTTTCTCCACATCGTCTCCAACATTTTTGGTTTCCTGCCTTGTTAATTTTCCCCATTCTCACTGGTGTGAGGTGGTATCTCATTGTGGTTTTGATTTGTATTTCCCTGATGGCAAGTGATGCAGAGCATTTTCTCATGTGCATGTTGGCCATGTCTGTCTTCCTCTGTGAGATTTCTGTTCATGTCTTTTGCCCATTTCATGATTGGATTGTTTGTTTCTTTGGTGTTGAGTTTAATAAGTTCTTTATAGATCTTGGAAACTAGCCCTTTATCTGATACGTCATTTGCAAATATCTTCTCCCATCTGTAGGTTGTCTTTGAGTTTTGTTGACTGTATCCTTTGCTGTGCAAAAGCTTCTTATCTTGATGAAGTCCAATAGCTCATTTTTGCTTTTGTTTCTTTTGCCTTTGTGGATGTATCTTGTAAGAAGTTACTGTGGCCGAGTTTAAAAAGGGTGTTGCCTGTGTTCTTCTCTAGGATTTTGATGGAATCTTGTCTCACATTTAGATCTTTCATCCATTTTGAGTTTATCTTTGGATCGTCTTTTTAAAATAAAGACACCCGAGAGGGTATTGAAAGCTACTGTTCTTGCATCATTATAAGCTAAAGATTTTCTGTGCATTTGCTTCCCCAAGCTCTAGGCTCCGAAAGTATTTGTTGTAATTAAAATAAAATTAGTTTGTTTTCCTCCCACACCTAACTAAGCTTAGCAGCACCAATTCAATGGGTGTCTGGGGAGGAGATTAAGACTCATTTGAGATCCTTGAAGGAATTGTATGCACTTTACAGTAGTACAGTGAGTACTACATTTGATTGATTAAAGCTAATTGAAAATATTTTGTAAAATAGATTTTGCCATCCTGGCTTGAGAACCTAATTACCAATAAGAATATTGAATACATGGAAAACAAAAAGATGATACAGATTTCTAATTACTATGGATTGTTTTAACAGGTCCTGTCTGTAGTTTTATTTTTTTCCTCACACTGTGATAAAGTTATATTGTGTTTTATGTGATCACAGCAATATATGTTACAAGATAATTAATTGAAAAGGAGAAAATCAGTGGCCAATAAAATAGTTATTTATTGCCTAACAACTGCTGGAAAGTTTCACATTATTTCCTTTAGTTCTTACTGCATCCTTATGAATTTAGTAATACTATCACATTATCCTATAGAAAAGGAAAGGAACCTGGGAGGAAGAGACAAAGTCAATAAATATGGAGCCAGAATTTGAAACTGGGTCTCTCAGCGCACTTCAGCATTGTTGCATTGCACTGAACCCATATCCATGTATCCACTAAAGAGAGTAGTGGATCCTGTCTTTGTGCCCAGCACAGTGTCTGAGTACAGTAGTGGACATTGCAAATATTCTTGTCCTTGTCTTATATAGTTTAGATCCTCATGGAAGGAAATCAATTACATGTATAAACACATAAATAAATATGTATTCACATGTTACCATCTATTATTTGAAGTAAAAAGATAGGTATGATTAAGTTTCATACTTAATCTAAATTATGAGGTTGGAGTGGTCAAGAAAGGCTTCCTAGGTAGGTCAAATAGAGGCAGGATTTTAAAGGATGAATATGTTGTAGATAGATTAAAGGAAAGAATTAGTAAAAGAACAAATATTTTAAAAATCCATGAAAGTAAATGAAGTTGTTTCTCCCCAGAGACTGTGAGATTAGTGTGGGTGGGTTCTGTGTGTTCTCAGCTGTTGAGCTGGCTGCAACATCAAAGCAAAAATTTTAGAGATCCTGCCTGAACTTGTTGGCCAAGCCCTTCTCTTGATGCCCTTATACCATAGAGTTAAACCTGAAGTTGACTCATCCTCATCTTGTCTCCCATTGGTAGGCGATGCTATTTATCTAAATTTCCTTGAAGTTTTCTCCTGTGGACATCTTCATAGTTTTCCATGGGCTTTTCTGACAAGAATCTTCTCATAGCTGGAAAAGGAACAGATAAACTCTAATTTGAGTTCCACCAAACATTTTCATTATCCACTAAGCTTTTGGGAAATGTCTATTCCCTGGATTATAACCTGTCGAATACGTGTTTATATTTCAGGGAATGTAATCCATAGAGAGAGCAGTTTGGAAAGCACTGCATACTATACTATCCTCTGAGATCATGATCTTCAATAGTATAAAAATAGACAAACAAATAAACACTAACTGGTTAAAATTGCACCAAAAATCATGTTTCATTGTCTTCAATGCCATTTGATCATGGAAAACTTTTCTGTTACTTTTGAGGTTCTTTAAGAACTTTACCTTCTAACAGTTTGGGAAAAATGGCTTCAACTCCATCACATAAACCTTAATACATATAACCCTCTCTAAGGCATTTTGGTTCTTAAATTACCACTGGACAAAATCAGATGTGAGTAAGCAACTAATAGTTCAACTACATTGTTATTTTATTGGCATGTAATCAAATCAATTTACCTGGGGCTGAAAAGCTATTCATGTGTTTAATCTCATCTCTCATTTTTGTACTATTTTAATTGACCCATCTATTAATTAATTTGGGGGAAACCAATCCTATAAAAATTTGTACATGTATTTCATTCAAAGTCTCTCCTAAAAGTATATCCTAAGTATAACAATCAAAAATATATCCCTTTATCTTCAACATACATTTTTGAATTAGTATTCTCTCCTACAACTTATCTAACATTTTGAAGAATTAACAGTTTTTAATAAATTAGCCTAAACTTTCTTTTTTCAATGTGTAAATTAATTCCAATTCTTAATTATGTCCCAATCCAATTTTCTCCTCTTTAGCCATATGTACACTTATAAAATGTTCTAAAAATTTCTTGAAGTGTAGTTATTAATATATTTAGATTTCAGTTTAAAAGTTTACCCTCTTGGGCAGCCCCGGTGGCGCAGTGGTTTGGTGCTGCCTGCAGCCCGGGGTGTGATCCTGGAGATCCGGGACCTCTTCCAAAGTCAGGGAGTCTCAGGATCAAATGAACTTGGTAATACTTGCTTTGTTTTGTTCATTATATATTGAGGTGCCCCCTAGGTTGCCCTGAACTTCATACACTCCATGCTGGGATCATCTGTCCTTTTTTCTAATTTGACTTTTCCAGTTCCTTTTTTTCCTCTTAAATTTGTTTTTTTTTTTTTTTTTAATAACACCATCATTTTGAAAAACTTGGAAAAATGTTAGCTTTTGATGCATTTTTCTCTTTACTTCTGTCAGAATTAGTCATGTATTATATTGTAAATTTTTTCTAGTACATATTTGGATAGAACAATATTTGTTGAGACAGGAACAATGATACTCAAGATATGTCACTCAAGAATGTTTCAGAACTCCTCCTAATACCTTGAAATCATATAGATCTTAATCTGGAGCTCCAGAATAACTTGCCTAATATCAGACAGCTGAAAGAGGCAGAGACCTGCTCAGAACTCAGGTTTTCTGAGTCTAAGTATGTGCTCATGCTTCTCCACCACAAAACCTCATTTCATTTAGAAAATGCTAAGAATGACTGGCTTGGTAGTAACCCATGCAAATGCTAGCTGCCATGATTTTCCAGATACTTCTTTAATAACCCAGTTAGCACCCAGTAGCTAAATATTATGCAGGATGAGTATGTGTATGAGAGGAAAAAATAGCTTTTACTTTACAAAGACAAAAATGATATTGTTAGGAACAGATATTAGCTAATGGCTAAACACAAAAAATTGTGTTTTGAGACACAATGCACTTGGATCAGCAAATCTATGCTTTTTGTTTAGCTGATTTTTTCCGCTATTTGCTATAGGTTAGCATACTTATTTCTAACTAAATGTGTGTGTATTTGTTAGACAAAAATTATCATCATATAGCATTCTTTAATTAATGAGAAAATATGTAGAACTTTTAAATTCACCTTACCCTTAAACAAAGACAAATAAAGAGATATTCTCAGAATAATCCATGCCTGAAATAGCACCCTAAATTGTATCAATCCCTTTTTAACCACTTCAGTCAATAATGATACACACAATGTATTGATCTGTGTTTTTACTCAACATATATTGATGGGATGATTTATTATTTTTTTATTTTTTATTTTTTTAGGTCAGACTCTAGTCTATGCACTGGGAACAAGAGTAAAATCAGCCTGAAATGGTCCTTGATCTCATGAAGTTTCTTTTGAAGGGATTGGAGACAAATAGTAAACTTGTAAACAATTTACAGATTGTGAACAGTTATATACAGCTGCTATACTAGAGAGTAAAGTGTGCAGGCTGACATTTAAGCTGAGATCTGAAAAATAAAAATGAACTGGTCATGCAAAAATCTCGCTGAAAACTGTTCTACTCAGAAGGTATAGCAGGTCCAAAGCCCTAGGTCAAGAAACATCTTGGCATATGTTTAAAGAACATTAAAAACAACAACAACAAAACCCCACATTTTAGACTATAGTGAGCAAGAATAGAAGTGATAAGAAGATAATAAGAATGGCACTGCAGATCCTTTAGGGTATGGTAGGCTATAATAAAAGATATTGGTTCTATTTTATGTGCAAAGGGTACATCAGAATATTTTTAAGCAGAAAAATGATATGATCTGACATGTGATTTGACTTATGTTTTATAAGTATTGCTCTGGATGAAATATAGAAAGCTGATTCTAGGAAGCATGGCATAAACAGTAGTTTCAACCAAATATTTCATTTTTCATATTTCTTGGAGCTGAATGGAGCTGTGGCACTGGTGGGCCGAGTTATCAAAACCCCCATGAACAGTTATCCAGCCCTTTATGTTTTGTACCCCAGCAATGGAGGACGCTAAATGTTCCAGATGGTGTAGCCCCAGTCAGCCTGGGCCCCTAACTGACGATATGCAGCAGAATCCTTCGAAAATCCATAAGAAGCATGTAACAGGAGCATGAAATGAATACTAGCTGGGTTAAGCCACTGCAATTTTGGAATTGTTTATAATCACACCATAACCAAACTTATTATGGGTAGTACAGAGAGCAATGTGGGAAGAGGAAAACTAGATAAATATTGTAATAGTTTGCGTGAGAAGCAATGTTATCTTGAATTACTGGTGGTTGCAGTGTACAGAGATCAAATTGAAATGGACTTGAATTACATCATGTAGGTAAAGCAGACAAAACCAGTGGGCAGATTGAGTGTTCTGAGTGTCTTGTAAGTGGAGTTAGTCTATTTTATCAATTGTCTGTTGGAACCTGAAACACATTCTCACACTGATCCCTACTATCACCTCTTCAGCAGAAGCTGGACCCCTGGAACCTACATTCTCTAGACTGCATCAGAGGCAGGGTTCCAGTTTATGCCCTGCAAATGGAAAACTTTTGTTAAAGATCTGATAGGATGAGAAGAACGGAGAGCTGCCTTGGCTTCAGTGTGCAGGTGTGAAAACTTTCAAAGATGGCAAACAGGAGATTTTTGCTAATAGGTTCCAGACATCAAAATGTGAATCATCTTATTTGATGCTGAGAGCCTTGTTTGGGGTTGACAGTGATTTCTGCTCATTGGGATTTTTGGAAAGGCAGCAGAAATTTTGCTGATCTTCACTGTCCCCACTCACCCAACAGTTTCATAAGCCTCTAATTCTTTGTATTAAAATCCCTTCTTAATGGAAATATCTAGAGTTGTTTCTGTTTTCCACACAAACTATTCATTATCCAGGGTAATATAGCGTATCTATTTTCTAACAAATCCCTTTAGTAATCAGACGAAACCAAGGCTCAGAAAGTTAAGGGCATTGTCTAAGATCCTTTTATTATAATTGGTGTAACTGGCCCATAAAGCCAGTTCATAACTTGTGATTCATAACTTGTGCTCTTTCTATTATAGCATGTCTCTCTAAATCTTAATATTCTTCTCTATAAAATGGAATTTTAAACAATTTCCTTGTAATCGTAGAGCCTATGATTGACATTATCACAATGTATGCATTCTTACTCCAGCAATGAAATTTCTGCTTATAAGGAAATGATACCTACTGGTGCATCTCGGCACATTTTTATTTTCCATCTGATTCTCATTTTCGCATAAAGCTACCAAATCAGATTTCATAATTTGAAACTCTTTGAATTTGCTGGTTTAGCTTACAGGTAAATGATACTATGCAGAACTGCTGTTATGAATCCAATAACACCACAGTGGGAAATGAGAAAATAGACATTATTGGGGAAGTGAGGAAAAGGGTTTTAAAGAACTGATTTTTGAGTCAAGCACCTTTCATCACGGAGAGAGGGACATTAAGGAAATGCCTAAGGTAAGCAGAATGTTATAGCTACAGGGTTTTTCATTCTTATTTTTTTGTAAAGATATTTTACTAAAATATCATGGGAACATATTTTTTTAACTTATCGAAATAAACTAACTCTACTCTTTCTTCTTCATAGTCAGGAGTGTCATTTTCATTTCAGACAAGGCTTAGATATAAGTAGAATGGGCAAGCACTTGGTTAGAAATAGCTGATTAGGAGAAGTAAAGAAAAGCAGACACATATCCACTTAGATCCCATGAGTAAATTGCACATGGGTGCATATATGGAGGAAAAGACACCATGTTTTAGGTTTCACTGAGTGGCAGTCCCAAAAGAACTGAGAGGTCCTAAAAAGCAAATGAGGTTATTTAAATATCAGTCCATTATTTATAGTATATACAGCAGGTTAGTCTGCTCAGGCTACCACAACAAAATATGGCAGATTGGGTGGCTTATACAATTTATTTTCTTACATTCTGGAGGCTGGAAGTCCAAGGCCAGGGTGCCAGCAGCTTGGTTTCCATGAGGCCTCTCTTCCTGGCTTGAGATGGTCATCTTTTCACTGTGTTCCACATGGCTTTTCATCTGTGCACACAGAGACAGAGTCATCTGTGATGTCTCTTCCTCTTCTTATGAGGACACCAGTCCTATTGAATCAGAGCCCCACCCTTATGACTGCATGTAACATTTATCAACTTCTTAAAGATTCTATCTCCAAATATAGTCATATGGGGAGGCTAGGACTTCAACATGTGAATTTGAGGGGGGGAGGACACAATTTCATCCAAACATATACATACTAAGAATTCAATAAATATGTATAGAAATGAATTAGAGATTAATACATTATAGGTAGAAATTATTATTTATATCATACCAATTTCTGAGTGGCCATAACAAAATATTTCCCTAAAATGTGGACAGCAATACCTCTTCAGTTACACAGTCAGAGGACTCAGAAAGGAAATGTCTTTTTTTTTATATTGGAGTTCAGTTTGCTAACATATAGCATAACACCCAGTGTTCATCCCGTCAAGTGCCCCCCTCAGTGCCGTCACCTAGTCACCCTAACCCCCCACCTACCTCCCTTTCCACTACCCCTTGTTCTTTTCCCAAATTTAGGTGTCTCTCATGTTTTGTCACCCTCACTGATATTTTCATTCATTTTCTCTCCTTTCCCCTTTATTACCTTTCATTATTTTTTATATTCCCCAAATGAATGAAGCCATACAATCATGTTTGTCTTTCTCCGATTGACTAATTTCACTCAGCATAATACCCTCCAGTTTCATCCACACTGAAGCAAATGGTATTTGTCATTTCTAATCGCTGAGTAATATTCCATTGTATACATAGACCACAGCTTCTTTACCCATTCATCTTTCGATGGACACCGAGGCTCCTTCCACAGTTTGGCTATTGTGGACATTGCTGCTATAAACATTGGGGTGCAGGGGTCCCGGCATTTCATTGCATCTGTATCTTTGGGGTAAATCCCCAGCAGTGCAATTGTTGGATCATAGGGCAGTTCTATTTTTAACTCTTTGAGGAACCTCCACACAGTTTTCCAGAGGGGCTGCACCAGTTCACATTCCCACCAACAGTGCAAGAGGGTTCCCCTTCTCCACATCCTCTTCAACATTTGTCGTTTCCTGTCTTGTTAATTTTCCCCATTCTCACTGGTGTGAGGTGGTATCTCATTGTGGTTTTGATTTGTATTTCCCTGATGGCAAGTGATGCAGAGCATTTTCTCATGTGCATGTTGGCCATGTCTATGTCTTCCTCTGTGAAATTTCTGTTCATGTCTTTTGCCCATTTCGTGATTGGGTTGTTTGTTTCTTTGGTGTTGAGTTTAATAAGTTCTTTATAGATCTTGGATACTAGCCCTTTATCTGATAGATCATTTGCAAATATCTTATCCCATTCTGTAGGTTGTCGTTTAGTTTTGTTGACTGTTTCTTTTGCTGTGCAGAAGCCTCTTATCTTGATTAAGTTCCAATAATTTATTTTTGCTTTTGTTTCCGTCGCCTTTATGGATGTATCTTGCAAGAAGTTACTGTGGCCAAGTTTTAAAAAGCGTGTTGCCTGTGTTCTCCTCTAGGATTCTGATGGATTCTTGTCTAGCATTTAGATCTTTCATCCATTTTGAGTTTATCTTTGTGTATGGTGTAAGAGAATGCTCTAGTTTCATTCTTCTTCATGTGGCTGTCCAATTTTCCTACCACCACTTATTGAAGAGACTGTCTTTTTTCCAGTGGATAGTCTTGCCTGCTTTGTCGAATATTAATTGACCATAGAGTTAAGGGTCCATTTCTGGATTCTCTATTCTGCTCCATTTACCTATGTGTCTGTTTTTGTGCCAGTACCACACTATCTTGATGACCACAGCTTTGTAGTACAACCTGAAATCTGGTATTGTCATGCCCCCAGCTATGGTTTTCTTTTTTAATATTCCCCTGGCTATTCGGGGTCTTTTCTGATTCCACATAAGTCTTAAGAATGATTTGTTCCAACTCTCTGAAGAAAGTCCATGGTATTTTGATAGGGATTGCTTTAAATGTGTAAATTGCCCTGGGTGACATTGACATTTTCGTAATATTAATTCTTCCAATCCATGAGCATGGAATATTTTTCCATCTCTTTGTGTCTTTCTCAGTTTCTTTCAGAAGTGTTCTGTAGTTTTAAGGGTATAGTTTCTTTACCTCTTTGGTTAGGTTTATTCCTAGGTATCTTATGCTTTTGGGTGCAATTGTAAATGGGATTGACTCCTTAATTTCTCTTTCTTCAATCTCATTGTTATTGTATAGAAATGCCACTGATTTCTGGGCATTGATTTTGTATCCTGCCACACTGCCGAATTGCTGTATGAATTCTAGAAATCTTGGGGTGGAGTCTTTTGGGTTTTCTATGTATAGTAACATGTCATCTGCAAAGAGGGAGAGTTTGACTTCTTCTTTGCCAATTTGAATGCCTTTTATTTCTTTTTGTTGCCTGATTGCTAAGGCTAGGACTTCTACTACTATGTTGAATAGCAGTGGTGAGAGTGGACATCCCTGTCATGTTCCTGATCTTAGGGGAAAGGCTCCCAGTGTTTCCCCATTGAGAATGATACTTGCTGTGAGTTTTCATAGATGGCTTTTAAGGTGCTGAGGAATGTTCCCTCTATCCCTACACTCTGAAGAGTTTTGATCAGGAATGGATGCTGTATTTTGTGAAATGCTTTCTCTGCATCTACTCAGAGGATCATATGGTTCTTGTTTTTTCTCTTGTTCAAATGATCTGTCACATTGATTGCCTTACCAGTGTTGAACCAGTCTTGCATCCCAGGGATAAATCCCACTTGGTCATGGTGAATAATCTCCTTGATGTACTGTTGGATCCTATTGGCTAGTACCTTGTTGAGAACTTATGCATCCATGTTCATCAGGGATATTGGTCTATAATTCTCCTTTTCGGTGGGGTCATTGGTTTTGATGTTGGCCTCACTGAACAAATTTGGAAGTATTCCATCTCTTCCTATCTTTTGGAACAGCTTTAGTAGAATAAGCATGGTTTCTTCTTTAAGTGTTTGATAGAATTCCCTGGGAAGCCATCTGGCCTTGGACTTTTGTGTCTTGGGAGGTTTTTGATGACTGCTTCAATTTCCTCCCTGGTTATCGGTCTGTTCAGGTTTTCTATTTCTTCCTGTTCCAATTTTGGTAGTTTGTGGTTTCTCATAAATGTATCCATTTCTTCTAGGTTGCCTAATTTATTGGCATATAGCTGTCATAATAAGTTTTTAAAATCATTTGTATTTCCTTGGTATTGGTGGTGATCTCTCCTTTTTCATTCATAATTTTATTAATTTGAGTGTTTTCTCTTGTTTTTAATAAGGCTGGCTAATGATTTATCTATCTTATTAATTCTTTGAAAGAACCAACTCCTGATTTTGTTGATCTGTTCCACAGTTCTTCTGGTATCTATTTCATTGAGTTCTGCTCGAATCTTTATTAACTCTCTTCTTCTGCTGGGTGCAGGATTTATTTGCTATTCTTTCTCCATCTCCTTTAGGTGCAAGGTTAGCTTTTGTATTTGAATTCTTTCCAGTTTTTTGATGGATGTTTGTATTGCGGTGTATTTCCCCCTCAGGACTGTTTTTGCTATATCTCAAAGATTTTGGATGGTTGTATCTTCATTCTCATTAGTTTCCATGAATCTTTTTATTTTTTAATTTTTTTTTAATTTTTTTTTCATGAATCTTTTTAATTCTCTAATTTCCTGGTTGACCCTTTCATCCTTTACCAGGATGGTCTTTAACCTCCACGTGTTTGAATTTCTTCCAAACTTCTTCGTGTGATTTAGTTCTAGTTTCAAAGCATTATGGTCTGAAAATATGCAGGGGACAATCCCAATCTTTTGGTATTGGTTAAGACCTGATTTGTGACCCAGTATGTGGTCTATTCAGGAGAAAGTTCCAAGTGCACTTGAGAAGAATGTTTATTCAGTTGCATTTGGATGTAAAGTTCTGTAAATATCTGTGAAATCCATCTGGTCCAGTATATCATTTAACACTCTTGTTTCTTTGGAAATGTTGTGCTTAGAAGATCTGTCAATTACAGAAAGCGCTGTGTTCAAGTCTCCCAGTATAAGTGCATTATTATCTAAGTATGTCTTAACTTTGGTCATTAATTCATTGATGTACTTGGCACCTCCCAGATTCGGGGCATAAATATTCATGATTGTTATGTCCTCTTGTTGGATAGATCCTTTTAGTATGATATAGTGTCCCTCTTCATCTCTTACTACAGTCTCTGGGATAAACTTTAATTTATCTGCTATGAGATGGCTACCCCTGCTTTCTTTTGAGGACCATTTGAATGGTAAATAGTTCTCCAACCTTTTATTTTCAGGCTGTAGGAGTCCTTAGGTCTAAAATGAGTCTCTTGTAGACAGCAACTAGATGGTCTTGCTTTTTTATCCAGTCTGAAACCCTGTGCCTTTTGATGGGATCATTAAGCCCATTCACATTCAAAGTTACTATTGAAAGATATGAATTTAGTATCATCATAATACCTATTCAGTCCCTGTTTTTGTGGATCGTTTCCTTGGACTTCCTCTTTCTTTTACAAAGCCCCCCTTAATATTTCTTGCAGAGCTGGTTTGGTGGTCACATATTCCTTCAGTTTCTGCCTATCTTGGAAGCTCTTTATCTCTCCTTCTATTCTGAATGAGAGCCTTGCTGGATAAAGTATTCTTGGTTGCATGTTCTTCTCATTCAGGACCCTGAATATATCCTGCCAGCCCTTTCTGGCCTGCAAGTTCTCTGTGGAGAGGTCTGCTGTTAACCTAATAAAGGTTTATAAAGGTAATAAAGGTTTATATCCCATAAAGGTTAGGGATTTCTTGTCTCTTGCTGCTTTAAGGATCTTCTCTTTATCTTTGGAATTTGCAAGTTTCACTATCAAATGTTGGGGTGTTGAACGTTTTTTATTGATTTTAGAGGGGGGAATCTCTGCTCCTGGATCTGAATGCCTGTTTCCCTACCCAAGTTAGGGAAGTTCTCAGCTATGATTTGTTCAAATACACTTTCTGGTCCTCTGTCCCTTTCGACGTCCTCTGGAACCCCAATTAAACATAGTTTTTTTTTTTTCTGAGTCTGTCATTTATTTCCCGTAACCTTTCCTCATGATCTTTTAATTCTTTTTCTCTTTTTTCCATAGCTTCCTTCCTTGCCATCAACTTGTCTTCTGTGTCACTCATTTGTTCTTCTACCTTGTTAACCCTCATCGTTGGGACCTCCAGTTTGGATCGCATCTCATTTAATTGATTTTTAATTTTGGCCTGATTAGATCTAAATTCTGCAGTCATGAAGTCTCTTGATTCCTTTATGCTTTTTTTTCCAGAGCCACCAGTAACTTTATAATTGTGCTTCTGAATTGGCTTTCTGACATTGAATTTCAATTCAAATTCTGTAACTGTGGGAGAGAGTACTGTTTCTTATTCTTTCTTTTTTTTTAAATTTATTTTATTTTATTTTTTTTAAGATTTATTTATTTATTCAGAGAGAGAGAGAGGCAGAGACACAGACAGAGCGAGAAGCAGGCTCCATGCAGGAAGCCTGACGTGGGACTTGATCCAGGGTCTCCAAGATCATGCCCTAGCCTGCAGGCGGCGCTAAGCCGCTGAGCCACCGGGGCTGCCCTTATTCTTTCTTTTGTGGTGAGTTCTTCTTTCTAGTCATTTTGTTCAGTGCAGAGTGGCTAAAAACAAGTTGTACTGGAAAAAGGAAGGAAAATGGGGGAAAAAAAGGGGAGGGGGAAACAAAAAACAAACAAAAAACAAACAAAGAGGGGTATCCTCTAATTCTATACACTGTAAGTCCCTCGACTTCCCCTGGAGCTTTCCAGTGCTGCTCAGTCAAGAGCTTGCTCTTCCCCTGTCCTTCCAGCTGGTCTTCTGGGGGAGGGGCCTGCTATGCTGATTCTCAGGTGTGCGCACTGGGGGAACTGCCTTGCCCCCTGCCAGGTGCAGGCTCAGTGGGAGCTGTTTATCCTGTGAGGCCCTTGCTCAGTCCCAGGTACAGGGTGACACCAGGAGGAACAACAGTGGCCGCGGCCAGCTCTCCAGCCCTAGAGTCAGCTCCGGCAGTAACTACCACAGCTCCCAGTCCGCAGGGGCCTGGATGCTCCAGGGGCAGGGGCGCTGATCTGCACAGCTCGGGGCCTCCCAGCTGCAGGAGCATCCTCGCTGTCCTGTGTCCTCCCTGCCTCCACCTGTCCTGGGGGGAGGCCGGATCCTGGGCTGTGTCCCCCGTGCCCTGGGCTCTGGGGCCTGCGCTGCTGGAATCGCACTCCCAAGGCCGCGCAGCTCCCTCCACACAAGCCGCCTCCAAGCTGCTCCCGGGTCCTGCTAGGTGCACGCTGCAGCCCTTTAGGGAGCTCGGCTGTGGTGTGTGGCTGTTTCCCCCGGCCCAGGTGCTCTGTTAGTGCCCCTGGGAGCCTGAGGGCATCCTCGCCCCTCCTAGGATCCTGCCCGAGCTCCCTGCGAGCCCCTGTCCCAGGGGTGCTTACTGCCCCCCTTAGCCCGGCTCCTCGCAGGGCCCCTCCCTCTTGGATGCTTTCTTATTTATTTATTTTTTTCCATCCTCTTACCTTGATAGAAGCACGAACTCTTCTCACTGTAGCATTCCAGCTGTTCTCTCTTTAAATCTCATACCAAATTTGTAGGTTTTCAGAATGATTTGAAAGTTATCTAGGTATGTTGGTGGGGACAGGTGACTTGGGGACCCTACTCCTCCATCATCTTGCCCTGCCTCCTCAGGAAATGCCATTCTTATGCTTTAACAGAAACTTGGTAAAATATTAAAAAAGAAAGAAAGAAACTTGATATTTTTCCTTATATTTTTATACTCTGAATTTGTGAATGAGGTTAGTATGACTTATCCTCTGTTGAGTCCATTCTCACTGCTAATTTTAAATAAAATTAAATCTTTTAAAAACCTCAAAACAAGACAAAAACTCAGAGGCAGTAACGTTGACGTTCAACTCCCCTGCTCTCTGGAGAAGAGGTTCTTCTAAGCTTAGAAATGAAAGGCACCAAGAGAGTGTAAAAGCCTGGATCAGTCTATATAAAATTAAAATGGTCTATCAATATTAATCCATTTTAAAAACTGTGTCACACCCTGAGGAAAAACAGCTAACCACAAATAAAATACTTAAAATGCAGAAAATTAATGAGGAAGGAAACAGAAAAATATTCCTCCTTACAAATAAGCAAGAAGATACAATTCATTCCCTATTTCTTACCTGAAATAGTAATTCAAGATGCAGACAGCTTGTCAGTGAAAAAGATGCTCTCATATATTGTCAGAGTGGGTATAAATAAGAGCACTGACTTTGAAAAATATGATGACAAAATATATTGGGGACTTAAGGTTTTATCTCCATTGATCTAGTTTTACTAATTCCGAGAAGAAATTACAAGTTAAAACTATACATATTGCATAAAAGCCTGAATCATGACCCCCAAACATCATGTCCCAATTCCCAGAACTTGTAAAATATTGCCTTATGTGGTAAAGATTTTGCAGGTGTGATGAAGTTGTGGATCTTGAGATCAGGATATTATCCTGGAATATGCAACAGGCCCTACCCCTTGTCACAAGCATCTTTATAAGAGTGAGGCAGAGGGAGACACATGCATGGTCAGCATCAGTCGAGTGGATCTGATCTGACAGCCATGGCAGGGAGATGGTCTGCACATACCCTTGTACTATAGATGAAGGATTGTGTTCCTTCCCTGCTAGGAGCAGATATAGCAGTGAGTAATGCATGTCTCATATGATGCACACACTTCAGGATAACAAAGAAAGAGGAACCTAGAACAGCTGAAGGTATTCCCAAACAAGGTGATATGCACAGCACAGGGTACAAGGGCTCCCTGTAAGGAAATGTTCTCCTCTGATGTCTTCGACTCTAAGTAATATTTGGCATACTGACAGATTTAGGCAAAAATGTGTTGATATCTGCAGTGGACTTTGAAATGATCTCAATATATGATAGCTTAATGGGTGGGTAGAGGGATGGAGAGATGGACAGAAAATATTAATGGCTGAATCTGAATAACAGGTATAAGGAGGCTCGATGTATTCTTACAATTTTGCTGTAAATACTCTTTGAAATCCTTTATAATTTTAAATGTTTGGTGAGAAAAGCAGGAAAGAGAATAAATTTTGTGCCACAATTTTATTTATGTATACAGTTGACCCTTGAACAGCATGGAGGGAGGAGTTAGGGTGCCACCCCCTCATGGTCGAAAATCCACATATAAGTTTTGACTCCCCAAAAACTTACTACTAATAGCCTACTGTTGACCAAAAATGTACTAACATAGTTGATTAACACATACTTTGTATATTAGGTGTATTATCAATAATGTAAACGAGAAAACAAAGCTTATTAAGAAAATCATAAGGAAGAGAAAATACACTTACAGTATTTATTTAAAAAAATCTGCATATAAGTGGCCTTATGTGGTTCAAACTCATATTGCTCAAGGGTCAACTGCATTAAAAACAGGCACAAAAAGCATGTCATATTATGTTGCACTAATAAAGAAAGTATATGAAACAAGCCAGAGTGGGTACTTACTTGGGGGATAGGAACCATAAAGGTGAATGGAGATGATAGGGGAAAAAATGTGAACTTCTTTATAGAGATTAGAGATGACAGAGGCCAATGAACTGAGGAGTGCAAGTGGATCAATCCTTTGTGCTGAGGTTCAAAATAACAAATATTGTTTTGAAAGCCAGTGAGAGATATGTGATATCAAGCAAGCGTCACATCTTCTCTTCCATATTATGTAACCAAGTCACATAAGAAACGATGGTCAATCCACATTTCTCAGACATAAAATGTCTGCATCTTGTCATCAACTCCACATTCCAGGAACCAGCTATCTCCATACTGGTTCAACTGTGGTTCTACATGAAAACATTTCAATCTCTACCTATCTTCCATGATTAAAAATATTACCAAAAGAAATACAGTTCCTCTGATGAAGTCAAAGGGAAGGATAGAACTGAGTACTGCCTCAAATTCTTTTTTCTAGCCATATCATCTTCTGGGGAGATGTTAGAAGAATCGGTGCAAAGGCTCTGAAATCCAGGTAGATTCTAATTCCAGTTCTGCAACACAATCGTGATGTAACCACGGGCAAATCTCTGGATCTCACACAGCGTGTTTTCCTATCTGCAAAATGGAAAGAAAGCATTCAGGCCAGGATAATTGTGAGGATTTCTTTTTCTTTTTTTTTTTTTTTTAATTGTGAGGATTTCAACAACAGCATAGGTCAGGCACTTGGTAAGAGATTCATCATGTAATAAGTTTTCAACAATTGTTTTTGCTAATAAAAATTTCAGTCTAGTTTTTCTCTGTGAATCAGTTTCCTAGGTCATCAAAAACACCTATTAGCCTTTTAACTTAGGTCTGATTTGAACAGGCCTTGGAGAACTCGATAAATACTTGGTATTAGCAGTTCATTAGATATCATTTTTCTCCCGTTTCACATAAGTGGAACCCTTGTTCTGATTCACCTGACAGATGCTGAACTCCCAAAGAGAAGCTTGTTAAACATCCAGCCAACTGGAGCATTTTGGTACTTCCAACTGCAAATGTACCAACCAAATAAGCATTTGTTGAACAAGGAGCTCAAAGCATGTGTTAGTAGTCACTGTCACAGGAGCCCAGGACCAATCTTGCTGCCAAAACTAACTCAGTCTGTCCCAGACTCCTGTTCAATCCTCCTACGCAACCTTCACTCTTAATTTTTTTCTTTTACATTTTTCTTCATTTAGTTTTAAAATGCAAGAACCATTTTATCAATGGCGTGCTTTATGTAGTTGTTTTTTTTCCCCCCTCTCTGGTGTTGGTAGAGTGCAGACTGGAAACCGACAGCTGAGTGGTGGACATGAAAACTTTTTTGTTACATTTTGGATTCTGCTATTAAGTGTAGGTAGACCATAGTCTATCACTCATACTCTGTGGGTTTAAAGATCTCTGTCCCCATCTTTGAACAGCAGTTCCATTGTGATCTTGCCCAGAAAACAGTCTTTGTTTCTGAACGGACACTTTTGTGCAAAATATAAGGGCCATATTTATAACCATTTCTCCTTGCCCTCACAGCATTGTAAGTCACAACTGATGAAGGCACAACACTGTGCCATCTGATGTAATTCACTGTGAAACCACTATGCTTTTTTGACACTTCGGCTCTGCTTGCCAATTTGCAAGTCTGCTTACAGACAGTCCAACCATGGGGTCAAGTAATTATTCTGTAGGCCATTGTGAATTCTCTGATGTAGATGTGGTTGCTGTCTATGTGATTTGATTAAGAGGGTAGCCTGAGGCCATATACATACAATTCTTAATAACAAACAATTAAATAGAGAGGGTTTGAGCAGAAACGTTCTGATTTTAAGGACCTGAAACAGTCCTTCCATACTTTTCTTTTTACCTCTTTAAATGTTGAAACTCTAAATCAGGTTAACAGGTAGAAAAAAGCATTTCATTCCATGGTTAGAGGTTACTATTTAAAATCAAATACCTGGGGTTAATTAACTAAGACCATTTAGCTGAGTTACTTCTGGTGCTGGGCTGGACAGTGTCACATGCAAGACATATACTAAGTCATATCATTCCTGGAATCTCAGAATATGATCTTATTTAGAAATAAGTTAATTGAAGTCACAATTAGTTTTTTTTTTAAGATTTTATTTATTTATTCATGAGATACACTGAGAGAGAGAGAGAGAGAGAGAGAGAGAGAGAGAGGCAGAGACAACGCAGAGGGAGAAGCACGCTCCATGCAGGGAGCCTGAAGTGGGACTTGATCCCGGGACTCCAAGATTACGCCCTGCACCAAAGACAGGCACTAAACTGCTGAGCCACCCAGGGATTCTCCATGAAGTCACAATTAGTTAAGTGAGATGAGATCATGGTGATAAAACGGACCCTTAATCCGGTATGACTGGTGTGTGAAGAGAAGAGACACGGAGGCATACAGGGAAAATGCTATGTGACAACAGGGGCAGCATTATTGGTAACAAGTGAAGCTAAGACAAAGGCATGGAACAGAGTCTCTCTGGAGCTTACAGTGAGAGCAGAGCCCTGCTGCCACCTTGATTTAGGATCTTGAGCCTCCAGAACTGGGAGACAACACACTTGTGTTGTTTTAAACAGCCATCTTGTGGTCATTTGTTATAGCAGCGCTAAGATGCTCATACAGTATATTATATATTGGAAAAATAGCCCTTTATGTCATTACTTTACCAGAACATTTTAGAACTGAAAAAGTTGTCTGCATAAATTCTAAGAATGAGATCTGGGCTTTCCCCTCCCTTACATTTCTATTATCTCTGCTTCTTCCCCTTATCATGTGAACTCCATAACCATTACTTGCACACCTATAAGGTCACGACGTGCCATACTTTAAAGACTACATTATTTACTTCTCTCTAATTCTTTGAGCCATCAGATGAAATTATCCCTATGATCTCATTGATTTGTAAAATGCTGCAAGACAAAATAATATCTCCATTCATAAATTGACTTGCTTCAGTCATTGACCAAAAAAGAACAACTGATGTTAATGTATATCTGACATTTTGAAGAAACCATTTGTAGTGGCCATTTTGATGTAGACAGTTTCAGGAAACCTAAAAATTAAAGCTTCACTTAATGAGTCATTAGGATATTTTAATTCACACAACACATAAACTCATTTCTATTCTGAGTCTTTTCCTCTTCCAGATTTCTCCCAGCCAGCCATGACCATCAGCCAGACAGTCATACGGCATTGGACTCTGGACTGGTTGGAGGACGATGCTCTTGTCAGGTGTCCAGTTATGGAAACAGTCAGACAGAAGTAAGCATAAGAGATGAGATGAGGCCAAAGAAGAGCAGCCCAGTGTTTCAGTTTTGCACACTTTTAAAATTATTTCTCATGAAGCACACAGATTGTATTTTGTTTGTTAACACAATCACACAGTCTTTTAATTGGGAAAAAAAAGAAAATTTTCATTTACTGTAAAAAACAATTGCCTTATTCTCCTCATCTTACCTGAGGTTTACTATTTAGGTTTTTGTGTTTTCATTTTCCTGTTTTTTCTATTTTTCTCATGGTTTCAAGTTACTTTTTACTCTGTGTTATTTTATCCATTAACTTCCTTTTCTGAAAATTCAAAGCAAGCACACATTTCTTTACCATTATATGATAACAAGATGCTTTCTATCCCTTTCAGTAAAAATGTTCTATTTTTCTTCCTATTGTTCTCTCCCAACTCATTAAAACAAAATCTTTAAAATATTTTTCCTCCCCTCCCCTCACCCTCCCATTCATCCCACAACCCTTGTGTGTTGAAAGGATTTGAACCATGTGAAATTACTAATATCTGAGCTTTTTTAAAAATGGAAATTGTATGTAGATTGACATGCATTTATGTTCTGATCCCCCAGGAGTTGTTTTTTCATAGCTTCTCTATTCTCCATCCTTCCCTATACTGAGCTCTTTGTCTCTAATGATGTTTTGTATAATTAGAATTTTTTTTGCCTTTTTTAGTGGGCAGTAAAGCAAAGTTTATTGAGCAATACAGTATAAAGCTCCCAAAGAGGGAGGGGACTCAAGAGGGCTGCCCTAGAATTCATTCTTAAATATTTTCTTCAGGTGCAATATGTGAGTCATACATTACATGAATCTTTACAAATAGTGTAATTTTTCTTTTCTCCCTCTGACAAGTAAGTGATACTTTGGCTTGAAATGAAATACTTAGATAATAGTTCTTTTTTTCTCAGGATTTCTATGGAAGATTTTTAAATTGTTATTGTTTTATTTTGAATTATTGAAATTTAGATATTTTACAAGGATCTTCATAGAGCTGATTTTTTTTTCCCTGAAATTAAAAAGGTCATCTACGTGTTCCAGTTTCGATTCGATTTTTTTTTTCACAGTTGTTTGGGAATAATCTCTCTTCAGTTTATCCATTTTGTTTTCTTCTATTTCTTTTTCAGTGCTAATTCATTTGAGGTCTCCCATATCTGCCTTCTTAGTCTTTTTGTTGTTGTTGTTGTTTTAAAGATTTATATATATATATATATATTCATGATAGACACACACACACACACACACAGAGTGTGTGTGTCAGAGACACAGGCAGAAGGAGAAGCAGGCTCCATGCCAGGAGCCGGAAGCGGGACTGGATCCCCTGACTCCAGGACCACCCCTGGCCCAAAGGCAGGCGCGAAACTGCTGAGCCACCCAGGCTCCACCCAGTCCCGTTTTTTAATATCTGTTATTCCAAGCCACTAATAGATCTCCAAAATGAGCTCCTTCCATTCAGTTAATCTACTTAATTCTATATTTTTATTTTGTTCAAGATATATTTATTTTTTTGAGAGAGAGAGAAATAGAAAAAAAAATTTTAGGAGGGGTAGAGGAAGAAGGAGAGAGAGAGACTCCATGCTGCAAGAGGAACTCAAAGTGGAGAGCAGAGCCTGAGGCGGGACTCAATCTCAGGACCCTGAGATCATGACCTGAGCCAAATCCAAAAGTCAGTTGCTTAACCAACTGTGCTACCCAGGCAACCCAATTCTGTAGATTAAAAATACAATGTGTTTAGCTTCAAAAAGACTCTTTGGAACTGTAATGGAACCACTTTGTTTTCATGTTTTTATGCGTTTTTCTGTTTGTTTCTATTGTTGTTGTTATGTGTCTCCTTCAATAATTGCTTTATTTTCCTCACAGAGAACAGATTCTTCTTAACTTATGCCGAATTCTTATCTCTCTGGCTGCTGGATCCGTGTATCAACACTTAAATGCTCTTTCACTCTCTCCTTGAGACTCAGACATGCTTGCTACCTTTTGAGAGAATGGAAATGACCCTGGGCCAGGAACTTGAGTTCTCAAGTCTCCACTGAGGCACTGGGAAGGACTTGTCTGTGTCTCATTTTCAAGCGTTAGTGCTATCAACATGGCTCTACTGGACAACTTAAAAAGGGAGGGATGTCAGTGGTTCCTCCACCAATAGGTGGCCATTCCTTTCCTAAAGGAGTTTATAAATCCTGAGAAATCAAGCTCTTTCCGGGATCCATCCTCTTATATCTGCTTCAAGGTTCTCTGGCGAGAGTCCTCAGACTCTCTTCCTATGTAGAGGGGAACAATCCTATATTAAATCTCTGGTTGGAACACAAGCCAGTCCCATGTTCTGTTCAGTCTCCCAGGCTTGTCTGCCCACAATTTCTAGGATATCCTTGGCCAGACAGAGAACCTATGTTTGGAGAGGAATTGGGAACAGGGGCTGCAAGGAAAAGATCAAGTCTCTGATTTTTTAGAATCCATACTTATTTTCTGACATGTAACTTCATTGAATTAACCACTCCTCAATATGCTTTCTTAGGTAACAGACTCATCATTAGTACAAATAGATGTATTTCCATATTCTACATGGTTGCCTCTCTGAGGGCAGGGACAAACTCATTCTTTCTTATATTTATCTGGGTCAAGTGAGCATTACCAGTACAATCCCAGATGTTTAACAAATACTGTTTGATTAGATAAAATCATTTTTAAAAGATAAGAAATGGCATATATCCAAAGTTTAATAGTGCTTTAAAGAGGAACGCAATTTCTGTGTCGTTTGAACATTTTACAATAAGTATCTTTCACCTACTATAATTAAAAAAAAAAAAATACATACACAAAAGAGTAAAACTTATGACCAAAGCCTTTAAAGTTCAATTCACTGGATTCTTATATATTTAACTTTCTAGATCTTGACTTACACTGAACATGTACAGAGTGAAGGAAGGAAAGAGAAGAGAAAGAAAGGAAGGAGGGAGAGAGAAAGGAGAAGAAAAATGTTATAATAAATTAATTTTCTCTGATTTGGTTTATGATATAACCACAAACAGGAAATTCAGTTTCGTAGTATTCGCAAGACCCAGCCACAAGAGTGTATTTAAATGAGATGTCTTATAATTTGAATTATTTGGACATTACCAAGTCACAATTTCACTTGTTCTCATAGAAATATTAGCCAAAAATGCATCTATAATACATCCATTAAATGAGTCAATGGTCTCTCTGAAGCATGTTTGGTCAGTGTCTTAAGTAATTAGTAACCATCTCTAATTGATCCCCTCTTAATTGCATAACAGGTTTTTTTTTTTTTTTACACTTTTTTTTTTTTTTTCTCAGAACAGTGTTCTTATTTAGGAGCTGCATATGTTGCAAATGATGTAGATCAATTTAACAGTTGCATGCCCTACTTTCATGACATGGGTTTGAAGAGACAGGCCAGTATAGGGCTGTCTTGTCTTATTGGACTTAATTGTCTCAAATTAAAATGGAGAATTGGAGCAGGAATGGGATACTCAACATTTTTTTTTTTTTTTTTTTTTTTTTTTTAGAGTTCCAATTTCTGTGTTTTGCTAATGGTCAAAGGTAAGGTTTTGAATGGGAAGAGCTGCCCTCTTTTCACTTAAAGACTCTGTCTGAGCATGTAGGTGCTCTGCGGTGGGGACCATAGGTAAAGGTCAGTGTTTGTCTCTTTATGTTAAACTAGAGGAGAAAGTGAGTGTGTTTTTCTTCTGTTGACTCTGAATGTCTGGCTCTCCCTTCAAAACATGAATAGATTTTATTCACAAGATGTTGAGCTTCGGTTGAAATAGTATCTAGAAGGCATTATCCATATCCATGCTAGATCTTAGCCAAGAACTCATCAAAAGGAACCCATGCCAAGCTAAAAGTACTATAAAATGGTAATTTCCCCAAGCTTGTAAGAGAGAAAATACCTGTGATTATGACTTCTTCTAATGTCTCCATAGCATTTAATCTGATCTCAGAATAGAGAACCTATAAGAACAATGAGGATGTAAATTTTGTCTTACTTCAATTTTCTCCAATGACACATATTTGGCTGGAGATAACATTTCACAGACATTTCTGTCTCCTGACATCATTTGTTTCATCCTTCCATAGTCATTTTCCTGAAAGTATAAAACTCTAAGATTTCTGTTATTAAGGTGATCATTATATGTTTTAGTTTAGAAATTAGCTGAGAAATCCTGAGAGCCCTAGTTCTTGTGTACATAACTATAATGTAACTGCAAAGTTGTTAGCATTTTTCATTAGTACAGACGTCAGTGCTTCCAGTGACACATTTGTAGCCTTAGTATTTATAATGTGTGTGTGAGAGAGACCGTTTTAACCATATCTATGTTGGTATGGGTGGGAGTGAGGGATGGGTGTCCAGTGGTTGGGACTGGAAGTAATGGGTGATTCATTGTGATAATTGTAGGAAGTCATTGAAGGATGTGACTACCAGTTGACCAATAGCTGGACCTGAGCAATCAGAAGCTCGTCACCCTTTCCCCTTGCTTTAGAATCTACCCTCTGCCCACTATTCTCACAATGGGATCCCTTTTCAGAAATATAACCTTGCAAAAGCAATGTGTTGTTGAGACCAACTGAATAGTGTATATGACCAAACCCAGATAAGGCCTCTATATAAACTTTCAAGACACTGGCTGGCTGGTGCAGAAAGCTACTTATCTTCCAAGTTGACAAATATCCCTCCTCCTGAAGCAAGCCTCACGCGTAAATTCTCTTGCTTATTAAATGTGCCACCAATCTGGAGTGGCCTGCCTTTTTCTTCAATCCCTCCTTGCTGTGTGTGTGTGTGTGTGTGTGTGTGTGTGTAGCCAATTTCCAAACCAATAGCAATGTAGTTAAATGTAGTTCATACACTGAAGTTTATCAGATTGTATTCCTCCCGTGTAATCAATTTGCATTTACCATTTCATTTATAAAATGGACCATCAAAAATTGTCTAATGCTATGAGGATTTTAATTTAATTAAGAATTAATTCATTAATTTAGTGTACATGTCTAGAAAGAAACAAGTGGAAAGTTTTTCTCTTAGAGATTTTGTACACATGATCCCTTGAGATCTAGCTATTCAGTTTACTAACAAATAGCAGGTTTGAAATACTCTACCTAAAATTAGAGTCTATAGAATTAATGGAAGTTTTGCAAAATCTTGAACAAAGTTGGCACTGACACGGGGAAGTAAGGTTTTCATAAGCAGAGATCTCTAAACCCCACCGGGATAAAATGAGTAATAAATTTTTTTCAAAATCTCAAAATATAAGAGAATTGAATTACTAGTTATGTACCATCTTTTGATTATAAAATTGAATGTATAATGATAAAAATACGGGATATTTGGTGTACAAGGGTCTGCCTCTATAGGAGCAAAACAGTCATAGCTAATTGTTAAGACATGAGGCAGCTGGGTAGCTCAGTTGTTGAGCATCTGCCTTTGGCTCAGGTCATGATCCTGTGGTTCCAAGACTGAATCCAGTCCCACATCAGGGTCCCTGCAAGGAGCTTGCTTCTCCCTCTGCCTATGTCTCTGCTTGTCTCCCGTGTCTCTCATGAATAAATAAAATCTTAAAAAAAATTATTAAGACATAATCTAGGTTGAGTCTCTGCAGCATTTCCAATGCAGACAGATAATAAAAGTCACTAATAGTTTTTTTTTCTATACTAGAATAAAGAAAAATAAATAAGTTGCAATAAATTGAAATGGAATATAATAAAATAAAAGAAAACAAACTTTATTTCAGTTTTCTCTTTGTCCTTATCTACTTTGAACAAAGTATCACAGAGACCTGTTAAACTCTGGGATGTGAGTGCAGAGATAAGCACAGAATCTCTGCCTGTGGAGACCCTAGGGCTCCAGTTTTCCCAAGAAGTTTAGATGTAATTGCATCTTCTGGCAGTAGGAAGGGACACCCTCTGTGTTTTTTTCCTCTCTCTGTCCCTCACTCCCCTCCTTCCCTCTCTCCTTTCTTTTCTTCCTTCCTTTTTTTTTTCTTTTCTTTATCTTCTAATTCCATTAGTCTGGAATCCAAAAAAAAAAAAAAAAATCTATGGCTTTATTTATTATTACATTGAATTGAGAATTATAATAAAGAGTTTTATTTTAATGTCTGCAGCCTTCCTATAGAAATCATATAGATACTAGAATGGCCTTATAAAGAATCTAAAAAGGGGGAATTAAAAATCTTTCAGAGACTGTCTCCTGTTTTCCTTATTATTGTTTTCAGAAATGTCCTCACCCACCTTCATCACTGTTTTCCAAGGCCTGGAAAACCTCTACTTCCCCCAGGAAGCACTATGTTCACTTTCATTTCAAGCTAAAAGTAGTCCCTCCTCTTACCCCAAAGAGACATTACAAATAGTCTTAAAACATTTAGCTTGGGCAGCCCGGGTGGCTCAGTGGTTTAGCGCCTCCTTCAGCCCAGGGTGTGATCCTGGAGACCTGGGATCAAGTCCCACGTTAGGCTCCCTGCATGGAGCCTGCTTCTCCCTCTGCCTGTGTCTCTGCCTCTCTCTCTCTCTCTCTCTCTCTCTCTCATGAGTAAATAAATAAAATCTTAAAAAAAAATAAAACATCTAGCTCTTACCTTTGGTGGTTACTTTTATTGTTATATCTGTGCTTGCTTTAAGTCTCCTCTTAAATTAGGGCTCACAGATTTAAGTGCCATCAGGTGCCAGGCTGAGCATGAAGGAAGAATCCAGTCTGGATGGTAGGGAATAGTGAGGGTTATGGAAACTGAAGAAGGCAAACTCCACCTAAATTGAACTGTACTAAAATGCCATCCTAACAAAATGCTGCCAAATCTGGTCTTGGCCTGCAAGCTATTGAAACAGATTGTGTGACTCTTCTCTACCATAAGAGGCCTGATTTATTACTCAACTTTATACGAAACATAGCTATACATTAGTATGCTCACCAAGCAATGGGTTAATTGTCTGCATCAGTAAAATTTTATTGTCCTCTCAGTTATTTCTCTATCCTTTGGTTTTACCAGATTATTTATCTCATATTTTTGCTCTTGGTTCATAGGACTGTCTTCCCTTAGTTGAGTGTGAGTTTCTTGAAGAAGGAGGTAAGGGGGAAGATCAAGACACAGAGACGTTTGTTTCCCCAGTGTGGTGTCTGCTCTGGAGAAGAGTGCTGTGGAGTCACAGACATCTGATGACTACCTAAGAGAATGGAGACAGAATTCAGGTAGTAGGGCTGGCAGGAAGGACTGTTAGGGAGTATCATTTTGTGAGCATCTATTCTAAGCATGATCTTGTGCTAGAGACTGGGAAGACATAAAGTTGACTCTTGAGCAACATGGGTTTGAACTATGTGGGTCCACTTATACAGAGAAATACATATATAAAAATATAGTAGCATATTGTAAATGTATTTTCTCTTATAATTTTCTTGATAATATCCTTTTCTCTAACTTCATTGTAAGAATATAATACATATAACATAGAAATTATGTGTTAATTGGCTGTTACAATTAAGGCTTCTCATCAACAGTAGACTATTAGTAGTTGAGTTTGGGGGGCTTCAAAAGTGATGGATTTTCAACTGTGTGAAATCTTGGAGGCTCTCACCCTGATGTTGTACAAGGACCAAATGTACAGAGATAGATGGTCTAACATTTTCTTTATACAGATCAGAATGTATTAAAGTAAGGATGAAAAATGAATAATATATTCCAGATTTTGATTTTTTAAATTTAATATTGGTATGTATTTGAGTGAGTGACTATCTTTGTAAGCCTATGCTTCTTTATCTTCTAAGAAATTTGGCAGGAGTAGGAGGCTAAATAAAGTCAAAAATCTTTTTTAGCCTAGAAGTCAAATGAGAATCACTGGTAATATGTTTTTTTGGGTACATGGGAAAACAAAAACAAAAACAAATTATTTGCACCCAGAAGAATTGCAATGAACATAAATATTTTTATGTTTTTTTCTGCCTTTCTATTTTGAAATAATTCAAACTTACAATAAATATTCAAAACAATGCAAAATTATCCCAAATACCTTTCACCCATATTCTCCAAATGTAATCATTTATCACATATTTTCTCTCTGTCTCTCTTCCTCCCTCCCTCCCTCTTCTCTCTCCTATTCATTTAATTGTCATATCTCTTCAATCAACGTTACTTTGGAAGTGTCTCTCTGTCTTTGTTTTTAAAAAGGTCTTGTGGCTTTGAAGAGTATAGGCCAGTTATTTTATACAGTGTCCCCCCATTTGGGTTTGTCTACTATTTGCTCAGGATTATATTCAACCTATTGTCTTTTAGAGCAGAAATAGCAGAAAAGGGGTGTCATGTCTTTCTCAGTGCATCACATCAGGAGACACAGCTTCCATTTGTTCTGTGTTCCATCAATGGTTACTTTTGGTCACTTGAGTAAGGTGTTGTCTCCCAGGTTTCTCTATTGTAAAGTTCCTCTTTTTTGCTTTGCAATTAATATATACCTTATAGGGAGATATTTCAAGATGATGTAATCATCTTATTTCTCATCATACTTTTGCTCATTAGTATTATTGTAACATAGTGTTCTTACATAAGAAATGTAGTGTCAATTTTTTTATGTATTACTCAAATCACTTGAAGTGTATGGTCACCTACCAGGTTTATCTAGGCTGTGAGAATACTTCTACAATCAGGAAGATAAAGTAGTATTGATGAACTCCCACCATACTTTAATAGGTCCAGGACCCCGTGGATAATTCTGTTGTTACTATTATAGCAGGCTGAGGAATATTTGAAGATATAACCAATAGTCTCTTGGGAATTTTGCTTAATAGTTTAGGCAATTGTGCCATTTTATGTTTCAAAACTATTTTTAAAAGCATTACCCATATGGAACCACTTATTCATTTATTTTTGCTTTTTTGCTTTGTTTTGTTATTGATTGTTCTTTGGGTTTATAAGCATAAAAGATATGATAAAACAAATAGATTTGTAGATACATTTTCTTTTTTCTTATTATAAGCAGATTTCAATTTTTAGAGGAAATAAACACATTCTTACTCTTTTATCTTTAACCAGACTTTATAATGTCACATTACATTCTGTCAATGTTTTTTGGCACAAATGTTGATATGTAAAGATGCAAATTTGTACATTATTTTGATTTACCAAAAAAGAAAATAATATGAGCTAATGCTTGGTTTACTGGCTGCTAGCAATAATTCTTTCTTTCTTTCTTTCTTTCTTTCTTTCTTTCTTTCTTTCTTTCTTTCTTCTTCTTTCTTTCTTTCTTTCTTTCTTCTTTCTTTCTTTCTTTCTTTCTTTCTTTCTTTCTTTCTTTCTTCTTTCTTTCTTTCTTTCTTTCTTTCTTTCTTTCTTTCTTCTTTCTTTCTTTCTTTCTTCTTTCTTTCTTTCTTTCTTTCTTTCTTTCTTTCTTTCTTTCTTTCTTCTTTCTTTCTTTTTCTTCTTCTTTCTTTCTTTCTTTTTTTTTTTTCTTAACTACTCATTTAAACCTGAACTAACAGCTCTGGTTTCTTTCAAATACTTTATTAATGAGGTGAAGTTAGGGGTAACCAGAATATTTACAATGCAGGATGCAGATCGCTTTGACTCACAAGATGTTGCGGACATCAAGGAGCTAAATAATAACTCAAATGATCCCTCAAAAATCTGGACAAGTATAATCAAATAAGATTCAATTTAAAAATGAAAAACTAATCAGAATTATCTGAGACCCAATTATCCAGGTGACTGAATAAAAGTCAATATACTTTTCACAAAGCAGATGAGAAATCCTTTATGTTTTCGAAGTGACAGAAAAGTTTAAAAAATAGTTCAATTGTTAAAAAAAATAGTTCAATTGTTAACAATAAACTATTAATAGAGCAATATTTATATAAATAAATTTGGGGAAAGTTTTATTCTATATTTGTCTTACTTATATTATCTTCCTGTATTTGACATGATTTCCCTAGATTTTTAGCATAGCTGTTTATTAACAAAAGTAATAATAGTTGGTGTTGTTTTAAGGATCTAGTCTGGTTTCTCCAAAGAAACAGGACCAATAGGATGCATAAATAGATAGATTAGATAGATAGATAAATGATAGATGATAGGTAGATAGATGATAGATAGATAGATAGATAGATAGATAGATAGATAGATGATAGATAGATAGATAGATGGTACCAGACTTACTATGAGGATTTGAGAAATACTCGTTCCTTACTCAAATCTTTATTCCATTTAGGCTTTAAGCCGATTGAATTAAATGTCCCCACACTGGGGTGAGGATCTGCTTTACTCTATCAATTCAAAGTAAATCCCATTCAGAAACACCCTCACAAACACCCTCTGGACACCCCATCCCTCAATCAAGTCGACACATAAAGTTTGTGCAATATGTTTTGGTACCAGAGAGAGAAAATATTTGAGGGCATGTGAAATGTAAAGTGTTTGTTCAATATTAAGATGAAAATATTTTACAGGTTTTCCAAATGAAGGTTTACAACTTAGAAGGGAATTTCTGCTGGAGCTTAACATTTGCAGGTCATATTCCCAGAAGTAATGGCAGATGTTCTAAAATGTCTTTGGGATTGCCAAAGGAGACAGTAAAGAAAGAGAGGAGGTAGTCTAAATATGGGTTTTTGAGTTAGCAGCACATTTAATGCACAGGCATGTACAAACCAAGGCTTCTGGGCAAACAAGACAAGTTGGGAAAAGGTTTGATGACAAAGAATCCTAAGTTTCAGTATCACTGAATCAGGGTGGGAGGACATGGACTGTGTGAGGCAGAGGAATGGAAAGCTTACACTCCTGGGATTGGCATGCAGAGCAATCCTGAGATCAAACTCAAAGTCTTGTTAGATAGAAAATAAAGATGAAATGATCCTCAATTTTGTGTTTTAGTCCTAAATTTTCAAACTATATTATGACTTGGCTTTCACACTTTCAGAGGTCTTTCCCTATTTTCTTATGCTAAAATGAGTTGATAACCTGTTTTTAAATGTTAACTGCTACACAATGGATTTGGGAAATACTATCTTTGTGGCAATTCATCTTAGAAACTAACAAGGAAATATAAGCGGCTCTTTTGTAATATGGAGGAAAGGGATGACAAGTCTCTGATGAGAATGGAAGAAGAAAGGAAATATTTTTTTTCATTTCTATGTGTACTTTACCAAGTCCTAGATTGATTTCACAGACCATCTAGGTAGAGAAACAAGGGTAGATCTTCTATGCACATTTTCTTTAATGGGATGTATATATGTGACACATTTTGTTAAATGGCACTTTAAATACAAGCAGCTTATTATATATTAATTACACCTTAATAAAGGTGATAGAACAGCAAACAATATCATATGTCTCTATGGAAGGCATCATCATATTTCCAGGTAGTGACTATCCAGCTCCCTTGGATTCTATCGGTGAATTAATTCAGTTAACCAAGTAACTCAGTAATATTTTCAGTCTTTCATTGAATTAATTTATCTTTGCTAATAGAATGGTTTGTATTTTACATAGCCATTATCGTAACAATATTTTTTGACACCTTGTCCCATGGTTAGGTCTGATGTCACAGTATGACACTAAAGAGACTTTCTGACAATAATCACAATTCTAGTCTTCGGCAATAATAAAAATGGAGGTATAAGGATATACAGAATGAAGATAGGGAGGGGACATCTGGGTGGCTCAGTTGGTTGAGCTCATGGCTCTTAGTTTTGGTTCAGGTCATGAGCTCAGGGTCCTCAGATGGAACCTCAAGTTGAACAGTGTATCTGGCTCCATGCTCCTCAGGGAGTCTGCTTCTGTCCCTCTTCCAGTTCCCCTCCCCCCACACCCTCTCTCTAAATAAATGAATAAACATATTAAAAAATCTTACAAACAAAAGTAGGGAGAACATGTTAAAAATCCAGGAATTTCCTTGTCCATGGAATCAAATAAAGGATTTATTATTATTATTATTATTATTATTATTATTATTATTATTTAATGTCCAGGCCTTACCTTTTTTACCTCCCTTTAAAAAGGATATCAAGGCATATTTAAACTTTATTCTCTCAAATGTTAAAGAAACTCTTTGAAACTACAAAATGTATTTTTTTTAAAGATTTTATTTATGTATTCATGAGAGACACAGAGAGAAAGGCAGAGATACAGACAGAGGGAGAAACAGGCTCCCCGTGGGGAGCCTGACATGAGACTAGATCCCAGAACTCTGGAGATCATGACCTGAGGCAAAGGCAGATGCTCAACCACTGAACCATCCAGTCCTTGTATTGGATTTTTAAAGAGTAAGATTTATTACACCATGTCTGATTCATCAGAAAGAAGAAAAAAGTCATTTCTATTCTATTCTACTTCACAGTTTATAGCTTTGTTCACACATGTAACTTCATTTAAGTCTCCGTAGGGGCCAAAGGAAGTGGGCAAGCAGACACTGATATTCTTATCTTTTAATCAAGCAACTGAGACTTGGAGAAGTGAATGACTTCCTCATGGTCAAGAGATAATAAATGAGCTGAAACAGATAACCTCAACTTATTTCCTTGATGCAAGGAAACTGCTTAGAATATGGTCATGTGTTCCCATCCTGATGAAAAATTCTTAGAAGTTCAGTTTCAGGGCAGTTCTTAAAAAGTTGGAAGATTTAGTGGAGAGTGACAGTGGCTTATCTTCATTGACCTGGTTTGTTCATCCATAAAAATCATTGAAGGCAGAAGAGAAATAGGCTTGCAATGCAAAATAAAAAGTGAGCACCTCGGTTCAGCACAAATGCAAGCCCTGAGTACTAAGAATACTGAATGGCAAACGGCCAGTGAGAACTGCCAACTCAACATCTTCAGTAAATGGAATGAAATTCAGAAGGCTGCTCACAACCTGTGTGAATATTACACCAGGGAGCATTCTAATATCCAGGCTCTCTTCGAATGTAACTATCCACAGAGATTCAAAGATCACCTGGAGGAAGGTTAAGACAGTCTTTCTGGAGAAAAAAAAAACATTTTCATTGTCTCAAGACTCAAAGATAAATAAAAATGGAAAAAAATAAAAATAAAAACAAATGCAACAGCTGAGATGTTTAAAAATCTTAATAAATAGAAAGAAAGGACATCAATGGTTTTGCTAAATCCTTTGCCAAAGGATATTTATGGGTTTTCTGTCATGTTGGTCTCCTGATACATAACTAATAAGATGTCTCTGGTAGCAATCAATTGCATTATTTTAAGATGGACAATAAACTCCTCTTAAATATATTTTTGGGGAATTATTTTCCTTGGCGATTAATTGGATTAAAACTGATTTGCTAGGTGATTTTTTTAAAAGATTTTATTAATTATTTTGAGAGAGAGAGAGAGAGACAAGGAGCAGCAGGCAGAGGAAAAGGGAGAAGCAGAGTCCTCATTCAGCAGAGTCCTATGTGGGGCTCAATCCCAGGATCCCAAGATTATGACTTGACCCAAAGGCAAACGCTTAACCTACTGAGCAACCCAGGTGCCCCACTAGGAGACTTTTTTAAAACTTTGTTTCTGTTTTCCTCCCCATTGTTTTATTATTATTATTATTTATTATTATTATTATTATTTTCAAGAACTGCATCCAGTATACTCAGTATAAGATTTTCTTTTTGAAAACACGAAATAGCCCAAGAAAAAGTAGGGAAGAATGAGGGAAAAAATACAGACACACACACACACACACACACACATATACACACACACACATAGATAACTTATAAATATAATTAGCATTGATTTGAGTACTGTTTTTCAGATTTTAGTTTCTTGGCTATCTAAATCTATTTGACAATAGAAAATAAACATTCTGTAAGTTTTTTTGTTTTTTTTTTAATATTTTATTTATTTATTCATGAGACACAGAGAGAGAGAGAGGCAGAGACACAGGCAGGGGGAGGAGCAGGCTCCATGCAGGGAGTCTGATGTGGGACTCAATCCTGGGACCCCAGGATCATGCCCTCAGCTGAAGGCAGATGCTCAACCGCTGAGCCACCCAGGTGTCCCAATATTCTGTAAGTTCATTATATCCTAATTAAAATACTAAAAATATTTTTCATTAAAAATAACCTAAGTTAGTGTTTCTTCATCTCAGTTCACCCTAACTAAAGATCTTAGAGGAAAGCACTGGAAGCCTTAAAAATCACTAAGTAAATTAAATAAATTAAATGCAAATCAATTTATCCGGCTTTAGCTAATAGAGCAGACACACTAATACTGCTTATTTTATTTTTAAAATTTATTTATTCATAAGAGACACACAGAGAGAAAGGCAGACACCTAGGCAGAGGGAGAAGCAGGCTTCCTGCAAGGAGCCCAATGTGGGATTCGATCCTGGGACTACGGGATCACGCCCTGAGCCCAAAGCAGACGCTCAACCACAGAGCCACCCAGATGTCCCAATACTGTTTAGTTTGTTAGCAAATCACACACACCCCCAACACACTTACCTATTCTGGAAACAATTTTTGCTGTTGAAAGTGCTTAAAAGTGTTCTCAATTAATTATTTGTATTAATCACACTAAAAGACATATGATTTGTGATTATTTAGCATTTTTAACCATCATTTTCCATTAATTAACCGTGATATCCTAAATCTAACTTCCTGAAAGAGTTTCACCTGTGTTAAAATAATATCCTGTTCCTACTTCGTGACTAATAATATCAATAAAAGCCACTCAAATTCCCACAATGGTAATATCATTAAATTCACAGTTTTCCATTCCACCAATGTAATTACTTTCCTCCATTCAATCCTAACTTCTCTTTCTCTTCTCTTCTTTCATCTTGCTCTCTCCCTTCTTTCTTCAATTACTGAGTAACAATGAAGAACTTGTGCAGGATAAAATTAGATTTTAGAAAATCAAAGATGGAGGAATATACTCTGCTTTTGAAAAGTATGATCCATGCAAATAAACAATTACAATATGATTTGATACATGCTACAAAGACTTCTAGTGCAAAGTAAGATCTAGAAAGGAACAACTATTCGTAGTTAGGGATATGGTGAAACAGATCCCTCCTAGAAGGGTATTTCCTATGAACCTCAAAGTGTGACTAGCTAGACATTTTCCAAGCTACAAAAGAATGTAGGGGAGAGAGAATCCCAGATAGAGTGGGGAAGAAATAATATGATGTAAATGAGCTAACATTAAAGGAAATCATGATTTACTTTGGAATTGGTGATTGATTAGCTCTAATTTTAGGGAACCTTTTCTTCAGGTGGGCACAGATTATGTATGATCTCTCCAAACCACACACATTTAAAAACAAACAAAAATATGAGGAGCTTTTTAACTTGAGTTGGTATAACAGATTACCATAGACTGGTAATAATACATACATAATCCCATCTCAGATGTTCTTATTTGCCTCACTTATGTCTATAGGTAAATTGTATAAAACATATTTAATAATATGTATGTTATATACAATTAAATATTTAATTATAAATAATATAATGTATGTTCTATTGGGAAGTAATATATAAATAATGTAATTTATACATATTTAAATACATATTCATACATATGTATCAACCCGTCTAATTAATTATACACATACACAAACACCATTAAGAACTAAGTACTTTTGGGACGCCCGCCTGGCTCAGTGGTTTAGTGATCCTGGAGTCCCGAAATGGAGTCCCACATTGGGCTTCCTGCAGGGAGCCTGCTTCTCCCTCTGCCTGTGTCTCTGTCTCTCTCTCTGTGTCTCTCATGAATAAATAAATACAATCTTAAAAAAAAAAAAAACAACTAAGTACTTTTAAGGGCATCTGGGTGGCTCAGTCAGTTAAGCTTCTGACTCTTGTTTTTGGTTCAGCTCATGATCTCAGGATCCTGGGATCTAGCCCCATGTTGAGCTAGCCACCCTACTCACAGTCTGCTTGAGTTTCTCTCTCCCTCTTCCTCTGCTCTTCCCATGTGAGCTCTCTCTCTCTTTCTCTCCCTCTCTCTCTTTCTCTCACACAGTGAAAATAAATAAATAAGGAAATAAATAATTCTTTTAAAAAAAGAACTGAATACTTTTAAATTACTAGGCTTAAATGACCTTTTACAATTCATTTTAATATAATAACTTATTATATTTAAATACATTTTAATTAATTTATAAAAATAAAATGCGGTATAATTAACCTTCCCAGTGTCCTCTGCTAAACTTATTTTTTATTAAATATTTGTCATTCCTCTCTCAGGGTTGCCCATTCTGTTCCTCAATATTATATTACATTGTGACTTAGTATTCAAAATGCAGTTGTAATCAAGCTTGTTCCTCACAGATGTTATCTGACACTGCTAACCACACACCTCACCTATCTCTAGGCCAAGCCTCCTCTATTTGATGTAATTCAACAAAGACTTGTGCCAATTGCTTAGCATTTGTGGAACATAGAATATTAACTGTATCTCAAGAACTATTGACATACTTAAGCATATTAAAACAACCTTCTTTCCTCCCTCTTTCCCTCCCTTCCTTTTTTTTCTTTTTACACTAAGTTTAATTTTCATGGATTTATTTTTTTGTTAATATTTTATTTATTTATTCATGAGAGACACAGAGAGAGAGAGGCAGAGATATATTACAGAGAGAGAAGTAGGCTCAATGCAGGGAGCCTGATGTGGAACTGGATCCTAAGACTCCAGGATCATGCTCTGGGGTTGAAGGCAGACACTCAACCACTGAACCACCCAGGCATCCCAATTTTCATGGATTTAATGCAGTTGATTTTTGTGCTAAAATATGTCCCTGCCACATATGAAGGCAAAAGGAAGCAAAAATATGGGTGCATGTTTTCTGAGTGACAGAACACTTGCTTTAAACAACACTGTGTCTATAGAATTAACATTCACTAAAAGTAAATTTAGTTCAAGGGATTTTAGATTGTTGCCATTTATTATAACGTTAAAGGGAGAAGTGTTTTAGGTAGAGGTCTGTGCTGGCATCTCTATGGGAGTAAAACGACTTGGGAATAAACACTGGGGAGTACATGGTAGAGAAATCAGCTTGAGGATTTAAAAGTGTAGGATAAATTCTGCTTTACCAACTCATTGGTTTTAAAAGCATTATGGAAGAGAAAGAACACATTTGTGTAGTATTAAGTGCAAAAGAAAATACATATTTAATGTAAAGCACAGGTATATATTATATATAAAATTAAGAAGTTTATTAATATTAGAACCCTACATTGCAGTTTCATTTTTTTGAAATGGAAGATGAGTATTTAATGCCTATTTATTTTACTTTTAAAGTTTAAACAACTGCTGAGTCATACAACCAAGGATTTGTGCCCTAGGTCTGTATGGAGGTAAGGGGTTGTAGGTATAGATTTGGGTGGGGATAGTTTCCGGGTGGGTGATAAGGCCTGGAGGTGATCCTAAGGCTCCCTTTGTTCAGCAAGGATCAGTACACAGAGGATGGGGGCCCTGCGGGGTGGCCAGCTGCCACTGCCTTCTGAGACTGCAGGGCCCAGTCCTTCAATTGTGTCCTCTCCGTAGTCTCCTTGGGTCAGAGACCAAAGCCTGGGGCTATATATGTTTACATATGATACTAACAACCCCTTTAATGTTGAAAGGTAATGAGGCCCTACTATTATTTCAAGCAAATTTGGGAAGGCATTAGTATTACTACACTTCAAATAATTTAGAGAGGAATCTTTGCAGAACATTTTCAGAGAATTTTCAAATTATACAGTATTTAATATATAATTTCAAATTATACAGTATAACTGTGTACAGTTAGTTCCAAGAAGACCCCTTACCTGAATTAATCAATGGGTTAAATATGTACCTCAAAATAATTATCATGTTTTGATCAGTTGTTTAGATTTAAATTCTATGTTACCCCCATTTGTATTATTGGCCCTGAAGTAGTAAATAGAAATGGAAAATAAGGCAACCTCATCAAGTGTCATCACTAATTGAAAGTTTCTTCTCATTATTGTTTTTGCTTTATTTTGTGTTTCATTTCTGGACTTCATCAGGAGTCGCTATAAACACTTTCCAGGCCACACAGTCATGTTTAAATCTGCAGGACTTCTCTGGTTGGGATGCAGAATGAGAAACTCAACTATGTTTATCTTCTTTGCAATAAATTAAATTACTGGCACTGATAAGCTTTTGCAAGGCAGGTCACCCATTATCAAAATGTATATTTTGGACCACCTTTAATTCAACTTTGCTCTCCAAATTTGCGTTTTCTCCTCCATAAACCTGAATGCAATGATTAATTCTCTGCCATGTTTTTCTTTCATGTCATCTAGCAAACTATGCTTACGTTTAGTTTATAATTTACAAAGGGAAGCTATTTCTCTTCATCATTTTCACTTGCATTATCATTATATCATCATGACTGTAGTAAAAAAAAAAAAAAAAATCTCCCTAACATTGACTTTTGTCGGGAGCCAACCTAGGATCTATAGGAAATGCATATATAATGACATAAAATTCTTTCCTTTGCAAATATATACAGCTTTACCACTCCTAACAAGAATTTTATTCCCCGCCCCCACCCCCCGCACTGGCAGAAAGTAGATATTTATTCTCATAAAGTTGTTCCTATGCTGAACTCTGCTTTGCTCATTGCCTTCAATAAATTATTTTTAATATCTTCAAAGAGGGTGAATTTTTGGCTTTAATTTGTATTTTATTTTGGATCCCATGAGGCAATATGGAGATGAAAGCAGAGCTAGGTCCCTGGCTTCAAATTCTTAGGACCTAGCCCCAGTTGCAATGTACTAGCTTTGTGATCTTCACACTCTCCAGTTGAATTTTCTCACCTACCAGATGAAAACATGAAGAATGGTTAGCTCAGTGAACTTGTAGGGACTAATAACAGAGTGACTGGTGCCTAATCAAAGTAAATACATTTTAGCTATTATCATTCCAAGTCGAGTTAGGTAACACAGGGCAAGCTCAGTAACACTAAGGTTGAATAGCAGGTATTTTTACTTTTTGAATTCTCTTATAAATTAGAGGAATTTCATAAGAGTGATCCCTAAAATGAATTACATAATTGGAACAAGTATATGGACTTCCAAGATTATTGTCCTTCAAAGGATAATCTGAGTTATAATTAACCTATAAGTTATGGATAAATATGTGTGTATGTATATACATGTTTATTTATTTTATTTTTTAAGACTTAATTTATTCATTCATGAAAGACATAGAGAAAGAGGCAGAGACATAGGCAGAAGGAGAAGCAGGCTTCCTGTAGGGAGTCCAAAGTGACATTCAATCCCAGGACCCCAGGATCATAACCCGAGCCAAAGGCAGACGCTCAACCACTGAGGCACCCAGGAATCCCTGATTTTATTTTATTTTTTTACCTTTTAGTTGCAATTTCTTAATGCTTGAGAGGCTGCCTTGCCCTCTTAGAGTTACCAATCTAGAAAGGATTTAAACAGACTTGAAAGTATAACAAAGGAGCTGGGTATCTACGCTGGGTAAGTGATAAGGGTAAATGCATTTTGGGAAGCCAGAGAGGAGTAATCATCACAAGAACATTTTACTTTTGAAGGTTCCATAAATTTATTTAATAGCAGTTCTAAGCGGTGCTCTTACTTTCCATTTTATCATGAATTTTGCTGTAGTATGTTGTTCCTCTCTGGACACCTTGACAGCTGGGTGGAAAATTCTACCCTTTCTAATGGATCTTCACAGGACAGTTTTCTTCTTCCTGGTCCTAACACCATTGGCATCATTTCCTGATATTTTAAAAGTTCTTTGGTCAAAAGGGTTGCTTATTATTTGCTTAACTCCCTGGGAACTGTGTACTTAAACCATAAAATGCCTTTCTTCTACACAGGGACTCACATTACCACCTTTGCCAAGGGCCAAAAGGGATTTATCATGGTGCTACATCACGCATTTGAATATGAACTGACATAGATCTATAATATGGTTTAGTGCAAGTAGTTGATGTTGTCTGAATGATAACTCTTGACCTGAGAAGCTCTGAAGTAATGAAAGGGGGATAAATTTGCATGATTTGTGCCATAAGCAATATTTATAATGTAAGAGGGCTTTAAAGATTAATACACTCCCAGAGCAACACATGAAAGAGACAGGAAAGGTTATTCGATGATCATCCAAGTACACTATTTATTTGCAATCCTTTCATCTGAAAGATTTTCTCCTTTTTTTTCCCTTTCCTCCATTAATTTACTGTACAAAGGGGACATTGATATCTCCCTCATTTCAAAATATTCTCTGTAAGTTTAACTCTTTTAATCAAGGAGAGGAGGCACAGACTGGTTAAAGAAATAGTTGATTGATTGCCTCTCATTAGTTAAATGGCCTACAGTATTTTGTAAGTTCTTACATCATTAACTCCTTATTTTGAGAATCAAATAGCTTGAAGTATTTTTTCAAAAAATAGTTATATTACTGCTTCATCTAATTATCAACCTGTAGAAGAAAAATTGATTTGTAAAGCCCCTCAGAAAGCTTATGATTACAAAGTTTGAGAATTCAAGTCCAAGGTTGACAACATACTTAAAAGATAGTCCTCAGCATAATTTCTTCTGAATTACTCATCATGAACTCTTAGCTGTCTGTCTAAAAATATAGAAAGTTTCAAAATGGCTTCATGCTCCTTATTTTTTGCATCTTAAAACTTAAATGATTCTAGGTGCAGTGCTAAAATGAACAGGTAGGTGGGTGAAAAGAATCACTAAAGAAAGTGTCCAAGGGAAATTTAAATATTGTCTGTTTTAACATCTACATATATTGTGGTTTTAATTCCTTTGGCAAATAATGACGTAATAATATAGTTGTGTCTACACACTTTTAAAACAGTTGAAACTAGTTGAAAAGCAAAGAATTCTACCAGTCAAACCTTAGATTTTCTTCACAGTGTCACGTTGCTTTCAATGAAGATACAGAATAGGTTGTTTATTCTAGAAATATGGACAGAAGTGGAGCAGCCAATAAAAAGATTGCGTACTGCACTGGCTCACACTTTTACCCTGTTTCCCATCACAAGCCTTGTGTAGGAGATTTCTTTTTTCATTCGCTTTTTGGTAGATTAGATCTCAAGGGAAAAAAAAAAAAGAGTTGTGCATATTATGACTTACTTTAAAATATTCCTCCAAGGGGGAGAAAAATCATTCTTCCTTATCTCATGTCTCAAGAAGCATGATCTAATATTATTTCCACTTAAAAATGAGAGAAATTATTTAGGAAATTTAGCCAAAGTAATACAAGGAATAAGCAGGACCAGAACTAGAGTGCTCTTGCTTTTCAAATCTTTCTTACGTTACTTAACAGTGATTTTCTCTGGGGTCAGCTGCAAAACTTTGAAGAGTAATTTAGGGAAAGATATTTCTATTTTCCTCTTAGAGGCACACAGAATATCTAAAAATGGCAGTTGATTAAGGATAATCACTTGCATCCATTCTAGAGTTTAAGAACAGTAAGATGTGTTCATACAATGTAAATATATGTTTAATAATTAAGTTATTGTAGCACATTAAAATGGATCCAGATAAATTATTTCCTAAACATTATGGTCTTGACTTAAACTCAGAGAGACCTCTTTTCCATCCTAGTAGCTTTAAAAAATAAGCATGCTTCCTGCCACTATTAAGACCTATTTTCAATTAAGCACCAAAACTCACTGGAAATATCTCTCGGCTTTATTAGCCTCAGCTTCATAGGAAAGTTCACATTCTGTCTACATTGCTTCCCTCACACCTGATAGCACAATTCCAGTCTATGGAATCAGTCACCTCTAAAACTGGTCTTTAGCTGTAGGTTGGGCACACCACTGCCCTCTTGAAGCATCACTGTGTACATCTTTGTAAAACAAGGATAACACGGTTCTCATGTTACAGAATTATTATTAGGATTTGAATAATAAAATGTATGATAAAGTCCTTGCTATTATATTATCAGTGTTTTAACATCTTCTTATATCCTGCAAGCAACTGTAGAGTGGGTTATATAGCAAGGTGGAAGCAGAAAATACATCAAAATAATACCCTTCGTGAAGTCTTATCTCACCACCTGTGGCATGAGATTTCTTCCTTTTCAGAATCTTCTTGAATCTTATTTGCCTATTAAATTACCATGGACTTTGGTTGCATGTTACCATAATTATGTATATGTCCTACTACTCCAACTCTGTTGTAAGCATCTTGAGGGAGGGTATCTAGGTGTCTGGACTTTTAATTCTGTCTAAATATACATGCTATGTAATAATATATAATCCATAAAATATATTTTGAGTTCAAATGAACTTCAGGAAGTGTTTCTTTAAAAGAGTAGGACATGTACATAAAGTCAGATGGCTGTATTTACATTTGCGTTTCTTGCCTTGGCAATCTACTTTTTCTTAGGCAAGTCATTAGATCATAAGGAACAGTATTGCCCTTGCTTATACAATTGTGGTAATGCTATCTCCTTACCACTTAGAATAATGTGAATCGTACAAGATAATGCAGATGAAAGTACTTTAAACTTTAAGCATATGCCAAGTTAAGAAGTTAAAGCTCTAACTTGGAAATAAGAATGAGAGCTGGCTCTCAATGCATAATACTATAATATTTAGTTGCATTTATGTACTCAAAATGACAATGTGATTTTGAAAATGCCCTAGAATACAGTGATTTGCAGATGAACACAATCTGCTTATAAACAAGAGCTACTGTTAGGGATACTCTATGTCTCCTAAAACCTGCTGTTGCATATCATGCAGACATACGAATAAATGCAAAGAAAATAATTAAGGCAAAACAATCACTCCTACAAATGTCATGTTGCCGGCATCATAGATATAGATTCCCCTTAGGAATGAGGAGGTCAGCTTGAAGAAGAGTCAAAGTGGGATGAGAATAGTTTTTATTATTTCTTTTCACTCCCAGACTGAACTTTCACCTTTCTGAAAGAACAGTCTTGAAATTCAACCTCCCTTCTAGGGCTTTAATAAACATAGACAAGGTTTGTTTCCATTTCTTTCAGAGACTGGAGTGAAAAATGTAGAAATACCACATGAAAGACATTGCTTGTAGGGTTTCCAGCTGAGACTGGAGACTGAAGTGCTGAAAATTCTCACAAGGGATCCAGGAATTCATGATATTTCCAGACAAACTTTGTGGCCCCCAGAGACAGGGGTAAATGTAAGGTAAGCATCCAGAGGCCCTCACTGATATACCCAGTTCCCTTCCAAGTTGTCCCACACAAAGGGTAGTAATGGAGAGCTTTAGACAAGTTTTTTTTTTTTTCTTTTCTTTTCTTTTTTTTTTTTTTTTTTTAAGATTTTATTTACTTATTCATAAGAGACACAGAGAGAGAGAGAGAGGCAGGGACACAGGCAGAGGGAAAAGCAGGGTCCATGCAGGGAACCTGACGTGGGACTCGATCCCGGGTCTCCAGGATCAGGCCCTGGGCCAAAGGCGGCGCTAAACCGCTGAGCCACCCAGGCTGCCCTAGACAAGTTTTCTTGATGATATTTCACATTTGCTGCATTATTTACATGATTTGCTATACTTTAATTAGGAGAGTAATGGATATTTTTCACTTAGTGTCAAATGTTAACTACATCATGGAAGATCCAGCTTCTCTTCTTCTTCTTCTTCTTCTTCTTCTTCTTCTTCTTCTTCTTCTTCTTCTTCTTCTTCTTTTTTTTTTTTTTTTCTTTTCCAATGACCTCTCCTCAACAAGAGGCTGGTGGAAAATGAAGCGTTACCTGTCTTAATAGGTTTCAATCTCCTGCACGGTCTGCTTCAGTGATACTTTGGAATCTATTAAAAGGGACTCAAAATTGCACAGCAGGAAGGCACCACCAAATAATTCCTTGAAGCTGTTTTCTAGATTATCAAAAAGAAAAATAGGAAAAATGGGTAATGTACTAGTTTCTTTTGTTGTTGCTCTGTTGATGCAACATATGCTCTTCCTTACCAACAAATTACTAAGATTACCAACAGCATATCCAAGCAAATGGCCACAAGTGATAAAGATTGAAATAAAATCATGATGATTGAAATAGGAAGGTAAATATAGTCTTTAGTTTAAAAAGTAAACTATCATATTATAACAATTTTTCAAATTATTTTGGTACTTTTTTTAAAGTAAGAATCACTATTTACCTCAAATAATTGGCATCAGTTTTAAAATAATGTGATATGGAAAACAGAAACATACAAGCTCTTTCCTATTCAAACTTCTTTGTGGATGTATCCTTTATTCCTGAATATTCTTACTGATATCTCACATAATACTCACCATCATCTCCTATAGGTTGACTCTGTCTGGTGTAAAACTCTGGAGAAATGGAGCTTTCCCTTGTGATGTCTGTTTTAGAAGAGAATTTATACATAAAAATAATTTTATTGATTAGTATTTGTCTTTGAGTCATAGTAAAAACAGATGTTATAGAAGAACCGATTTGTATATGGGTACTCACTATATAATTTCTAATTAAATCTTGTCTTTTGAAAGATTGTTCTTAGGGCATCTGGGTGGCTCAGTTGATTAAGTGTCTGCCTATGACTCAGGTCATATTCCCAAAATCCTGGGATTGAGCCCTGCTTCTCCTTCTCCCTCTGTTTGTCACTCCTCTCTCTCTCTGCTAAATAAATAAATAAATAAATAAATAAATAAATAAATAAATAAATTCTTAAAAAAAATTGTTCTCTTCCTATGGTATGTTGAGTTTATTTTAAAGCAGAGTATCAATTTTGCTTCTGTGACATCAGATAAATACGACAATGTTTGAACCACACCCTGCTGTTACTTTGGGTAAAAACATGAGTAAAAGGACAGAGAAGAATGTCACAGTTGTTTATATGTATAGTCTTCATTAAGATACCAAATTTTCTTCTTCTTTTTATTTTTTAAAGATTTTATTATTCATGGGGGAGGGCGCAGAGGGACAGGCAGAGGGATAAGCAGGCTCCTCACAGGAAGCCCAATATGGGACTCGATCCTGGGACTCCAGAATCACGCCCTGGGCCAAAGGCAGAAGCTCAACAGCTGAGTCACCCAGGCATCACCCCAATTTTCTTCTTGCTTTAAATTTTCCTTCTACTCTTCCCAACATGGCTGATTACAGATTTGGCAAATGGATATACAAGTGGAGTGGTGTATTGGATGTGCTGGTACAAGCAGAAACAAATTTATTTTTCTTATGACTTCATGCTTAACTCCATTCTCTTCATTCATTCTTTGACCCCATATGAATGCTGACATTCTCACCCTAACATTTGCAATACTAATTCTCATACCTTTTCTTATTATTTCAGTTAACATGATGTCAGTACTGCTAGGGTAACCAACAGCCCAGGTTTGCCCAGGACTGAGGAGTTTCCTGAGATGTGAGACTTTCAATGCTGAAACCTGGAATAACTACCTGGGATGGTTTGCCAACCTAAATGACCGCCCAGAAATCACGTGACTCCAAACTTCCTCAGTCTTATTCAGACTTAAGACTCTGCTGTGCAAGAGACTCTTGGGTCAAGTTTTGCAGTTATTTCTCCTCTTGCTTTTCTACTCCTCCTTCCCCACTCACAAAGCTGCATTTGGCTGTTCCAGGTTTGATTTTGGAAAGGGACAAAACGGGCAGCCAGGATTGGTACAGGTGAAATCTCTATCAGTAAATTCTGAGAGGACCCTGCCTTTTCTTACCTCCTTGAAATCAATTTCCTCACATGCAAAGGAAAGATCTCTCTCATTTATTCTTCCTAATATGCCCCTGCAGAATATCAAGGATTTGGGAAGAACTTTGTCTTGCCATAGTTAATTCTCATGATCAGGAAATGCTGTGTAAATGAACTCTGTATTAGGCACAAGCTATGCTGCCCAATGTGAGCCTTCCCTAAGACCTCAAAACAGAGGACAGCAAAATGAGATACATTGTTGAAACTGTTGGAATTATTCCCTTGATAAGTTTTCAAGAATAATGTCAAAATCTTGAATTTATTGAGGAAGAGGAGAGAGATGCGGATGGCTAGGGAAAGTGGTGAACTCCTAGACACAGTTCTTCCATTACCAAACAAGGGGTGATCTGAGGCAATAATGGTATGTACTGTCTTTCACTGGTTGAAAAAGAAATGTCGACTGATAATTAATAGTAAGCCTTTTCTTCTGGACCCATTATAAATTGTGGGGTTTGTCGACAATCCAGGGAATTCACCAACCATGGAAAGATTCATATTTTAAAATATTATCAATAAATAAATAAATAAAATATTATCAAAGGCATCCACACTTTACTGCTAGGATAAAAAGTTCTCTGGAAAGGCAAACAATCAAGCCTCATATTTCTTAGGATCTCATATTTCATTTCTTCACATTTACTCCCTTCTATTCTGAATTGTTTCAGGATTCTGTTTTCTATTAATTGCTTAAATCACTCAATCACTCCACCTTTACAAAACCACAATTCTTCCAATAACAGTCTATGTTCACACTTGGATGTGAATCTTTTTGAGAAATCAGGACTTTTCATATAATGAGTGAAAGAAATCTAAGATAAATCTTAGGTATATCAAAGCTCTCCCTACGAAATGGAAAAACAAGGCTAGCTCTGCTTATTATATTGTCTGTGCTTATACCGAAATTGATTTCAACCCAGGTTTTGACTAGTTTCTATACTTATATAAATAATTTGAAATCATTACAAAATGTTTCCTGCTATAGGAACTTAAATCACATTTTATAAAAATTGACAATATTGGGAAATAAGAATGTATACATTCTTTTCTTTTAGATTTTATTTATTTATTCATGAGAGACCGAGAGAGAGAGGCAGAGACATAGGCTGATGGAGAAGCAGGCTGATGGAGAACTTGATCCCAGGACCCTGGGATCACACCCTGAGCCAAAGGCAGATGGTCAACTGCTGAGCCCCCCAGGCATCCCAGAATGTATACACTCTTAATGTAATATCAATTACTACTTACCACTCAATTCTTATCATTCAATGTAGAAGTGTTTATCTTTGGTCAACAGAACTGGCCTACACTCTGACCTGCAAAATATGCCTAAAGTAACAAGTGATCCTTATATGCTTCTCTAAACCAAAGCAGTTTTAAAATGAATGGGATCACTAGAAATACTTAAAATCAAAAATTTTGTGAATATTTGATGACCAAAAATTATTATTATTATTTTTAAATATTTTATTTATTTATTCATGAGAGACACAGAGAGAGAGAGGCAGAGACATAGGCAGAGGGAGAAGCAGGCTCCATGCAGGGAGCCCGATATGGGACTCGACCCCAGGACTCCAAGATCACACCCTGGGCCTAAGGCAGGCTTAAACGGCTGAGCCACCCAGGGATCCCCCCAAAATTATTTTAATATATTGGTGGATCTATAATATAGTCCTAGTGAAGTTTTAATTTCAGAAATAAAAATTCTCATAATTATGTATTCAAAAGAAAAATGAAAGTTCATTATATTTATATCACATATTATATTACAAGCATACATAATAATATATACATATATAATATGCTATTAAATATTACGTTATATTATTATTATTTTTGTATTTATATTTTTATATTGACATTTTCAACATTTAAGAATAAACAGAATAATTGCCCTTGAGTCTTATTTTTATAATTTAAATAGTGTCTTAACCATGTATTAGTTTCTTAGTCATTCCAAAGTATCTCAATGGCATTTTTTCTAAATAGCACGTGTTGATATGAATTTATTATTTTAATATTTTTGTAAGATTATTTGCAATTTTCTTCAAAGTTGCATTTTGAGGCTGGTAAATAAGTATGAACATATATTTATATATACATACATAAATGATTAAACAAACATATAAGTCTTCAACTGATTCTTTTCTGTAGATCATATTTTCAACTCATATAATATTCACTCTGTAGGTGCTAGGATACTTACTAAGCTCATAGCACATTTTGCTAAGTGGAAAATATTCTCCATTCTAAATTTTACTAAAATATATAAATATTTTAGCTGAATTGAAACTATTTTTCATCAATTTAGAAATTATTAATTCCATAATTAATTTTACAGGGACAACTTGCAAAATTAATTACTGCTGTTTAGTCTTTTGAATAATTTGCCAAATATAAATACAGTAATTCAAAAGCTTTCTCAATTTCAATCTAAAGCCAGGCAAAAGAGCTTTTGGCTTTCTGCTGGAAGGAGGCCAAGGCACAACTCTCTTTTGGTCTGCTGAATCTGGATTTATTCAATACCATGCCACCTAAGTTTGTACCCAACAAGATCAAAATCTTTCTGAGATGACTGGTAGGAAAATCAGTGGCATGTCTGCCTTGACCTCAAGATTGGCCCTCTGAATCTGTCTCCAAAAGAGGTTAGTGATGACATCACCAAGACAACCAGTGATTAGAAGGGTCTAAGGATGACAGTGAAACTGACAGTGTTCAGAACAGATAGACCCAGGTAAGTGGTACCTTGTGCCTCTGCCCTGATTATCAGAGCCCTCAAGGAACTACCAAAAGACAACAAGAAGCAGAAAAACATTAAGTACAGTGGAACTATAACGTTTGATGAGACTGTCAACATTGCCCAACAGATGCAGCACCAAACTTTAGCCAGAGAATTCTCTGGAACCATGAAAGAGATTTTGGGGATTGGCCAATCTGTGATCTGCAGTGTTGATGGCCACCTCCCTACATTACAGATGACATCAACTGGGGTGCAGTGGAATGCCCAGATAATTAACTACAAAGGCAAATAGTTCAATAAAAGATCATTTGATAACCAACCAATAAATAAATAAATGAATAAATAAATAAATAAATAAATAAATAATAAATAAATAAATAAATAAATAAATAAATAAAATTTTAAAAACAAGCAGAAGAATGAGAAAATATGTATGCATTTTTGAACTACCTTTTGATATTCAATGTCAGCTTCATCACCAAACTTTTCTGGTTTAACTTAAACTTTCACATATCAAATAATTATAAATATGGACAATTATAGGTTAGTTATAAAAGCATGATAAATTTTCTAGACATAGTTACAAATTTTGTCTACACACAAAAAATTGACTCTTAAGTACATTCTGCTCCAAAATTTCTTAATTTCCATATACCTCAATATTATCAAACTCATTTTCTGAGTTTTTTTTTTTACTTTACAGTGAATTTAATATGTACATTTCACCTCAAAACCAAATAATTCTATTATGTATTGAACTTTTTAACTGAATTACAACAGCACTCATCATAATGTTTTGTCTTCAGCAATGTGCATTTCAAACCTTCTAATTCCATTAATAGAATTTAAAAATTTAACCATTAAAAATTAATTTTCTACTCAAATCATCTGTCAGAGTGGCATAAAACTGATATATCTAACTGCAGAGTTCTTCTGTTGATAATTTAACCCATCAACAAATATATGTATATATATATATTTTTTAATATATGTATTTTTTTATTTTCTTGTGCATTCGCAGGAAAACTTGAAGTGGAATATAAGAGAAATTCATTTAGAACAGTCACTTGATTTAAATGAAATGTCAAGCTTCACAGGATAGTATGTAAATGCACTTTCCATAGCTATACATGTTCAATAATTGTGCTTGTCATAGTCTCTTTTAAAGAGTGTATTAGTTATCTATTGCTGCATTACACATTTACTCAAATTTTAAGTTGAAGCGACTCAGTTTTTGAGTGTCGAAAATCTAGGAACAGATTAATTGGATGGTTCTGGCTCCAGATCTCTCACAGGTTGCAATCAGGCTGTTGGCAGGGGTCTGCAGTTGTTTCAAGACTCACCTAGGGCAGGGGAATTTGCTACCAAGCTCACTTCCATGGTAGCTGGCAGGCCACAGTTCCTGTCTGGCTATTGGCCAGAGGCTCCAGTCTGTCCACGTGGGCTCCTTCAAGGCAGCTGTTTTCTCCAGAGCAAGGAGAGGGAGAGAAAGGGGAACAGAGAGAGGGAGACAAGGTGTTCATGATGAAAATCACAGCCTTTTCTAACGTAATGTTGACTGCGACATGCCATCACTTCTGCTATGTGTCACAGTGACCAACCTTTGTTTGGACTATATGAGGTAGAACTAGCAGGAGACAGGGATCACTGGGCACCTTCTTGGAGACATGGCCATTGTGCATTTCAACTACTAGATATCACCACACCCCTCATGGCATGTGGGAAAGGTTAACTGACATTTGCACAATAGCACACTTGCCATCAACTTCCTGGAGAAAGAGAAATTTAGCGCCTAATTTTTCTCGAATATTTATTTTTGTTTTCCTGAACTCATTGCGACTGAAAGCATTCTTTTAAAATAAAATGTGTTGGGCAGCCCGGGTGGCTCAGCGGTTTAGCGCCAGCCTTCGGCCAGGGGCCTGATCCTGGAGAACTGGGATCGAGTCCCACATCGGAGTCCCTGCATGGAGCCTGCTTCTCCCTCTGCCTGTGTCTCTGCCTCTCTCTATGTGCGTCTATCATGAATAAATAAATAAAAATAAAATAAAATGTGTTAGCACACAATGAAATAAATAGCCTTAGAATGATGTCATGTAAAAACTGCACCCCAGCAACTGTGGTTCGAACAGCTCTCTACATTTGACAGCAGAACAGCAAATCCTGTATTTCCACACATACTCAGAGAGACCAAATCTTAATTAACCATATTTACCATTGACCCATGTGTACACTGCAGGCTGCGGCATGGACAGTGATGGAACCAGCTGGTGCAAGTGACCAGCCAGAGTGAAGAATGGATCTCAGCCCCTTCTCTTCTGAGAGAACACAAGAGTTAACTTGCCCTCACCGCTGGTGTCTACGAGTATTAGTTCTTTTGTTCAAGTGTTATACATCCCGTCCTTACAAAGGAGTTTAGTACTTTGGGGAAAAGCTAGAGAGCAGAGGGATGGAGATAGCTAATCATTCCTTAGATACAAACACCTGTTAAAACAAGAAATGTATTTAATGCATTTAATTCTCCCAAATTATTAATGGAGACCTTGTGAGACACTAGGGGTGTTACCAAACCCATCTTAATTTATTATACTGGAATGGTAACCAAAAATGCAATAATGCTTTATTTAAAAATAATAAAAAAAAATCCAAAACAGATGCTAAACAGAATGATATCCCAGGCCGATGGAAACAAAACTGGTTTGTCCTGGGAAAGTCAATGTACTGTCCCTGATCATCTTAATAGCCTTATATTGAGACTGAGGAGTGGAGTGGAGTGTGGGTTACCATATGTATGATGAGGGTAGCATTTCCTAACATTCCATGGTAGTAAGAAATCTGTCACCAGTATTGTTCCTGGTAAATGCATTGTCACAAACTAGAGGTAATGGGAAGAGTGGCAAAGATTTGGGGCCGGCAAAGTCCAGTTTGTATTATCAGTTTCTTTTAAAAGTGCGAAGAAGGGCAGCCCAAGTGGCTCAGTGGTTTAGCACCTGCCTTCAGCCCAGGGCCTGATCCTGGAGACCGAGGATCGAGTCCTGCGTTGGGCTCCCTGCGTGGAGCCTGCTTCTCCCTCTGCCTGTGTCTCTGCCTCTCTCTCTCTCTCTGTGTCTCTCATGAATGAATAAATAAAATATTAAGAAAATGCAAAGGAAGTATTCTTATTATACTGTTTGCCTCAGAGATACTTTTATACTATAAGAGGATACTGTTAATAAGGGTGTAAATATTAGATTAGTAGAAAGATGGTAAACAATTTGAACAAATATCAGGTAATTAATGGCTGTTCAGGCAAATGTTAATTGTGTACCTATTTCTAATACTCTAAAGAGTGTTTAATAAGCCTAAAGTCATTTTGAGTCATTTCCATAAGCATCTTGGTATGTCCCAAAAGAGGAATGAAGATTCAGGAAATAAGAATCCTACTGGATACGCTCTCAAGTCAGGAGACCTGAGATGCCCACCACTTCCCCTGCCCCCCTGATTCTACATCTTATTCAGTTAAGAGATTACTGCATTTCCTCAATCAAATGGCTCGTATTAAAAGTTGGCTTTTTGAAAAGTATCATTATAAAAAATTTCAAGCACAGAGAAAACCTATGTACCTACTACTCAAATTTAACAAGTGCGGAAATTTTGTCATGAGAATTGGAGGGTTGTGAGCCTTCTCAATATTACTAGATATTAAAAATTGGACTCTAGTATATATTGTAGCAGTAGAGTCTCACTTGGTCTTTCTAGAATTCTATTTTTTACCAGTTTACTTATTACAGTGATGTATTAATTTTAATTTACTTAATATGAGAAAAATTGAGAATGTATTAATACAATTAAGAAACCTCAGAGTTTTCTATTGTCTTAGCCATTCATATCCTTTTTTGCATTCATATTACTTATCTATTTCTTTATGTGTAGATTCATTATATGTATTGTATAGTAATTATCTTACCCCTAAACATTTCAAATATCCTTTCCAAGTCTGTGACTTGTTTTCTAACACTGGTTATATTACTATCTTTTGTCATAAAGAACTCCACCATTTTAATATGGTCCAGTACAGACATTTTTTTTTCTCATCTGATTTGTGCTTTGTGTGTCTTTTTTTTGAAATCGTTCCCTCTACTTTGAGGTCATAAAATTAATCTCTTATGTTATCTTATGCAAATGTTTTCTTTTCACATTGATGGCTTTAAATAATTTGACACTTATCATGAGTAAAACTTGACATTTTATCCAACAGATAAACAATTTCTTCGGTGTGTGTATACATTGTGAAATGTTTATCACTATCAGTTAGTTAACAGATTCATTAGTTCACATAGTTACCTTTTGTGTGTGTGTATGTGTGTGTGTGTGTGTGTGTGTGGTGAGAATATTCAAGATCTACTTCCTTAGCAACTTTCAGGAATATAATATAGTTGTTGGAATGCCTGTGTGACTCAACCGTTGAGCATCTGCCTTTGCTCAGGTCGTGATCCCAGAGTCCCACATTGGGCTCCCCACAGGGAGCCTGCTTCTCCCTCTGCCTCTGTTTCTGACTCTCCCTGTGTTTCTCTCATGAATAAATAAATAAATAAGATCTTTAAAAAAAGAATACAACTGTTAACTATAGTCACCACTCTGTATAGGAGATCCCCCATACCTCTGGAATCAGTCATGCTACGTTGAAGCCAGCCTGCAAGGCTATTGCTGGATCTACCATGGAGTCTGCAGCTGGCAAGCTTGTTTCCAGTGTTTTGGGCAGGTGTGGGTCCTATCTGGTCTCTGAAGGGGATGGGACTCCCTCGAGGAATATGATCCATAGGGTCACAATGGGACCAAGAGTCCACTCTAAGGTCCAAAAGGAGGAACTCAGACAATAAGCCCTTATTAGGTGCATGGATAGGTGTGTCTCCCACCAGGTCTCTGGAGGAGCCCTGCCAGGTCACTGGGTGGGTCACAGGGTGGGCAGAACTGCCCCAGAGGGTGCCTGAGAGGGGCTGGGACTGAGTTCCAACACAACAAGATGAGGTCTGTATCTCCAGCTCTAAAGGCATGGTTGAGAATGTCTCCCACCAAGTCTCTGGGGCAGCAGGAGGGCCCCATTACCCATGGCTGGGCGGGAGTGGAGCTGAGGCCAGGGCCCTTTCAGAATCTCTGGGGATGCATATAAGACCTGTGCAAGGAGACTGTAGCTGGGAGGGGCTGCAGCCCAGTGACAGGGCCATATCAGAATCTACGATGGGACTGAGACTGGTGGGCTTACTTTTAGGGTTCTGGGAATGTGGCAAAGAGGGACTGGAGTTGGGTCACAAGCCACTTCAGTGTCCACAGCCAAGGTCTGTGTGCCTATTGTGTGAAACATGTGTGGTTGTGACTCTTCCCAGGTCCCTTTGTGTGTGGTGCTGGTGACAGGACCAGAGCTAAATGGGACGGTAGCCACATCCTACCTGAATCTCCTACCTGGATCCCACAAAAGCACTTTTGTCCATGGATGGCTGCCAAATTATTGCTGCTGAAGGGGTATATAAGTGAAGAATCCCTTATTTTGCCATTTGGCTGATATCACATATGTCACGTATTGATTCATCTATTTTTCTGTTAGCTCTTTGTGTATATAGAGATATTTAGTGCATCATATTTAGTGCATACACCTACATAGATAATATCTGATATACGCTTGTTTCTATTTCTGCATTCTTTATTCTATTTCACTGTCTATCTGAGCGATGCTATGCTATTTTAAACATAATATATCGTAATTGACCCTGAGTTCTGGTAGGTTAAGTGTCATGCCCTTATTTCTTTCTAAATGGTCTTTGGTGTCTTAGCCCTTTATCTGGCTACTTGGATTTTAGAATCAGCTCAAGTGCTTTAACAAACCCTGGTTGTAGTATTAATCGGAATCACATAAAATTTATATGTTGGTTTGGAGAAATCAACAGATAAAGAGCTGTTATCTTTGTAAAGTTGATTATTTTTATCCATAAACACAATAATTTTCATTGATTACTTTATATAACACTATCTTTCTTTGAGAGAAGACCTGCAATCCTGTTAAATCTATTCCTAACTATAGATGTTTCCTCATTGTGAAAAGAAACTATCTTTTATCTTTTTATTTTTTTGAAAGAGAGAGAGTGTGTGTGGGTAAGGGATGGGATGGGGGGTGGGGGGCAAAGGGAGAGGGAGAGAGAGAATCCTAAGCAAAAGCTTCTTATCTTGATGAAGTCCCAATAGTTCATTTTTGCCTTTGTTTCTTTTGCCTTCGTGGATGTATCTTTCAAGAAGTTACTGTGGCTGAGTTCAAAAAGGGTGTTGCCTGTGTTCTCCTCTAGGATTTTGATAGAATCTTGTCTCACATTTAGATCTTTCATCCATTTTGAGTTTATCTTTGTTTTAATTCAGTTTTTTTTTATTTATTGATAATGTAACCAGCAACCTTGCTCAACTGTATTATGAGTTATATTTTGTCTGTAGATGCTCATGGATGTTTAACATTATTAAATCTTGTCTTCTACAAATACTAGCAAGACTGTTTCTATATTCCTTACTTGCTTTTTTTTTTTCTTTCTTAACTCACTGGCTAGAATTTCAAGTATAATATTCATGTAGTGGAAAATCAACTTTTTCCTAACTAGGTATGCAAATATTTCTAATATTTTATCAATAATATAACGTTTGTCATAGTGTCTTGGTTATCTTTATCATGTTAAAATATTTCCTTGTATTACAACCTACAAAATTATAAATGGATATTAATTTTTAATGTTTTTCTGCATAGCAATGTTTGTTTGGTTTTCTTTATTCTGTAAGTGTTTTGTTACCATTATTGGATTTTGTTTACTATTACTTAGAATTTTAGGATTTCATATTTTGCTTGTGAAATGCTAATATCAATATAATGCTAAATTCATACTATTTGATGAGACTTTCCTCTCTAACTTTCTGGAGGAACTTGTGTTTAATAGGGCTTAGATGATCCTTAAAAAATGTCCCTATAAATCTTAGTTGGTTTATTAGATCTCTGCTGCATTCAACCAAATATTTCCTAGATACATGTCCACATTTATTACAGACAGTTTCCAACTTTCAATGATTTGATTCACCATTTTCTGACTTTATGATGTTGGGAAAGTGACATGAAATCAGTAGAAAACTTACTTCAAATTTTAATCTTTTCCTGGGATAGTATTATTCTCTCTCGTGATGCTGGGCAGTGAGCCTCAGCTCCCACTCAGCCACACGGCCACAACAGAAAGCAACCAATATGCTGACAACCATTCCGTACCCATATGAATGCAGTATTCATTTTTCCCTTTTGAATGCAGTATTTATTAAATTACATGAAATACCCAACACTTTATTATAAAATAGGCTTTGTGTTAGATGAATTTGCTTAACTATTGGCTCACCTAAGTGTTCTGAGCATGCTTAAGGTGGGCGAGGCTAAGTTGTGATGTTCAGTAGGTTAGTAGTATTAAAAACGTTTTCCACTTGCTGATATTTTCAATCTATGACACCTTTATTGGGACATAGCCCCACAGTAAGTCAAGAAAGATCTATAGTTACATCAATAGTAATGTTTTTCTGAATTTTCTAGTGTACTATTACCTAGAAATGACACCCTCACTGTTACCTACATCCAGCTCTTTTTCTTTGTTACATTTCCATAGTCTCCTGTGAACTTTTTTCAACAAAATTTTATGAGCCATACACTCATCTTTTTAGGTATGAACATTGTGTTAATTTTACTTCCATTTTAGAATTATATTCTAGCTGGATACTAAATTCTCAACTGATACGACTATATCTTATTGCTAAATCTCTTATTGTAGATGCAAAGTCAGCCATTGCTTCTTGTTGATATTTTTTTCATCTCTTTTTTATTTGCTTTATCAAGTATCTTGTCAGTACTTTAAATATCTCATTTTATTATCTTCTGACCTCCATTATTGGTAAGAATAAGTCACCAATATTTGGAATGTTGTTTCTAAATTTTCCATTTACACCTGTATTTGAAATATAAAAATGTTATCAAAGAAATATATTTCCTAAAAAGATGAAATTTGGGGGGGTTTTGGATTGTAGTTGTTATCTCTACCTTCAAAAGTTCAACCTTAGGCCAGTCTTTTTTTAAACTATTTTTAACTCCTCTGGGACAAGGTGATTTTTCTCTTTTCACAAATTTTGAACACTTATCTGATGCAAATTCGTATCACCACTCAATTTAGTCTGTTTTTCTTTCTTTCCTTCCCTTCTCCCTCTTTGCTCTTTCTTTCTTTCTTTCTTTCTTTCTTTCTTTCTTTCTTCTTTCTTTCTTTCTTTCTTTCTCTTTCTTTCTTCTTTCTTTCTTTCCTTTCTTTCTATTTCTTTCTTCTTTCTTTCTTCTTTCATTCTTTCTCTTTTACATTTTATATATACCTTACTATTTAGCTTATATTTTACACCAAAGTTGGGATCCTTTTGTACGTAGACTACTAAAAAATAAATAAATAACACTTTATTTATTGGGAATTATAGTTTTTGTCGTTAAAAATTTTGACAAGTCAAAGTGACTTTAAGACTTGTTAAAAATAGATCAGTGAAGCTATTGATGATCTCAGCACCTTTATTTTAACATTGAGGGTTGAGGACCTGTGGATTTATAGCTGTACATGTAGTAGATACTGAAAAAAAAGAAAAATGCATCCCAGTTAAACATTTTTATTTTAATAGAATATTTTACTGTTTAAATAGCTTTATTGAGGTACAATTGATATACAAACTGATATAATTAATGTACAATTGAGTATAACTGCATGTATTTAGTGGCTACAATTTGATGAGTTTGGACATATGCAAACATTTATGAAACCACCACCACAATTAAGGTAATAAACACATCCAACATCTCCATGAGTTTCTTTGTTTCCCTTTATTTTGTTTTTTTTGGTTTTGTTTTTATTTTTTTCTTTTGTCTTTTTTTCTTTTTCTTTTTTCTTTTTTTGTCTTTTTTTGTGGCAAGAACACTTAACATGAGATTTTCCCTCACTAAATTTTGAAGTGCACAATATGATGTTGTCAACTATAAGCACCATGTTGTACAGAAAATATCTAAAACTTACTCATCTAGAATAACTAAAACTTTAAACACAATGAGCAACACTTCATTACTCTCCCTAGTCCCTGACAATAACTTAAATTCTCTGCTTGTGAGCTTCACAATTTTAGAGATTTTGTGTAGCTGGAATCTTGCAGTATGTGTCCTTTGTGACTGGCTCATTTTACTTAACATATATTCTCAGGTTCATCCATATGTTCAAAAATTAAAGGATTTTCCTTTTTTAAAAAGGCAGAATGATGTTGTATGTATATACTGAATTTCCTTTATCCATTCACCCATCAGTGGGTATTTAGTTTGTTCCTATGTCTTGGTGATTATAAATAATGCACCAGTGAACATAAGAATGCTTATATCTCTTGAATATCCTGATTCCAGTTCTTTTGAAATGGGATCCAAAAGAATCCAGAAATGGGTTGAACAGGTTGTATTAATGAAACATGAAACTTTTCTTTGAGAACACTACATATTTCTTTCCAAAGCAGTTGCACCATTTTACATTCTCACTAATTATAAGGGTTCCAGTTTTTCCATAACCTGACAAATATTTGTTATCATTGTTATTATTATTTTAATAATAGCCATCCTAAATTGTGTGATGTGAGGTGATATCTCATTACACTTTAGATTTGAATTTCCACAATAATAAATTATGTTGATCACCATTTCTTAAACCTGTGGGCCATTTGTAGGCTTTTATAAAGAAATTTTTATTTCCTTTGCCCCTTTTTAAATTGTTTTACTATTATTAATATAACTTAGCTTTTGAATTGTAGGAGATTTTTATATATTTTGGAAATAAACTTCTTTTTTAAAAAATATTTTATTTATTCATGAGAGACACAGAGAGAGAAGAAGCAGAGACACAGGTAGAGGGAGAAGCAGGTTCCGTGCAGGGAGCCCGATGTGGAACTCGATCCCAGGACTCTGGGATCATGACCTGAGCCAAAGGCATACGCTCAGCCAGGCATCCCAAGAAATAAACTTCTTATCGATATATATGTTTATTTTTAATATATATGGTTTAGAAATATTTTCTCCCATTTTGCAGGTTTCCTTTCCATTCTGTGGATTGTTTCCTTTGCTGTGAAAAAAATTTTCTTTTGATGTACTCCCACTTGTCAATGTTGTGTTTGTTGCCTATGCTTTTGGTGTCATATCCAAGAAATCATTGCCAACGCCAATGTCAAGAAAAATGTTTCCTGTTTTCTTCTAGGAGTTTTACAGTTGTAGATCTTACATTAAGTCTTTAATCCATTTACAGTTGAGTTTTGTGTAGGATGGGGTCCAATTTTATTTTTTTGTATCCAGTAGTTTACCCAATACCATTTGTTGAAGAGACTGTACATTCCCCATTGTGTGTTATTAGTACTCTTGTCAAAGATCAATTGACCATATATGCATAGGTTCATTTTTGCCCATGTGGTTTCATTATGATCGCCAGTATTACCAACTGCAATTGTTGGTAGACAGATAATATATATTTATTTGAAGTCTTTTGTAGTCATGATCATAGTAAATTTATTGATCCTATCATTATGAAATATAGCTTTCTGTGACTCTTGCATTTTCCTATTATCTGGATACAAACTCACAGTAATGAATATTATATCCATTTTCCCTTCACATGTCCATCAATATCTTTGACATTACTGCTTGGAAGGTAATAAACAAAGTGATACCCATAATCTTTGAAGATATGGGTGCCCAAATCCTCACTAGCCTCTCATTCTTTTGCTTAATCTCTCTCAAAGCTTGTCTCATTCCATCCTGGTTATGATGATTTATAATTTCTTAGAATCATTCAATTTGTTCTCTCTAGTCAATGATTCTACTCTCTCTGGGGCTTTTCACTCTTGCTGTCCTCTTCTCAGCCTTGATGATGTGAACTGGCCTTTGGGACACCTCATTTTTCTCAACTTCATCATTATTGGTTTGTCAATACTTTGTTTCCTCTGTACACATCACTTATTTTACTCTCTCACCACCTTATTGTTTTCTACTCCTATTGTGACTATTTTGAGGTGACAAAAAACATTTTCACGATGCTTCTAGGATAATACTTCACTTGGATGTGTATTTTCAAATTTTCACAAATAACCTTCCACTCCAATTTCCCATTCTTTTGAAATTGTCTCCAAGACCTGCTACTGAAAATAAAATTGAATTAATGAAAGTGATGAAACAAATTTTTGTAGTTTTGTGGGAATTTGACACTGTCCAGATATTTTGGCAAGAACCTGTCATAAAACCTTTCTCAAAACACCTTTAGTGACAGCAGGGTGAATAAATTGTAGGTTAGAGAAATTCAAGTATGGAATATCAGGTGGTTGTTGGGGAATACTAGAAGTCACATAATAATGATCACTTGGATTGGTGTTTGGAGATGAAAGAACCAATCTGAAAAAAAAATATGTAGCAGTTAATATCATGGTTTAGTGAATGGTTTCATGGAGAAGAGTAGGGAACAGAAATCAAGCTGTCATTCAAGTTTCTAGTGTGAGTAATATAGAAAGTGGAATCAAAAAGAAAAACAGTTTTTTTATTTATTTTTTTAAAGATTTATTTATTCATGATAGACAGAGAGAGAGAGAGAGAGAGAGAGAGAGACAGGAGGAGGGAGAAGCAGGCTCCATGCCGGGAGCCCGACGTGGAACTCGATCCCGGGACTCCAGGATCGCGCCCTGGGCCAAAGGCAGGCGCTAAACCACTGAGCCACCCAGGGATCCCCGAAAAACAGTTTTAGTTATGAAATTACAACTTTATTTTTTTAATTTCATTTTTTGATTAAATGATATATACAGCCTTCAGATAGAAATAACCAGCAGATCATTACAATTGTAAGCATGCAGTTTGGTAGGGGGATTATAGAGTGGAGTAATGAATTTTGTAGCCATCCTCATATATGAGGGAGAAAAAAACTAGTTACCCAAAAACTTATATAGAAAGAGCAACAAATATAAGTCTTAGTGACTTGTCAATGTTTCTCTAGAATGTTTTGCAGAATATCATTTTATTATCAAACAACTATTTGCGTTATTTTGTTCTGTACCAGACATTTTAGGTTATTTTATTTTTTACATTTTTTAAAGATTTATTTATTTATTTGATAGGCTGAAGGGTAAGGGGGGGGGGGGTGGGAGAGAGGGAATCCCAAGCAGATTTCCCTTCTGCGTACACACCCCGACATGGGGCTTGATACCACAACCCTGAGATCATGACCTGAGTTGAAATTAAGAGTCTGACACTTAACTGACTGAGTGCCTAGATTATTATTTTTTTTAATTTTTGTTTATTTATGATAGTCACACAGAGAGAGAGAGAGAGAGAGAGGCAGAGACACAGGCAGAGGGAGAAGCAGGCTCCATGCACCGGGAGCCCGGCGACGTGGGATTCGATCCAGGGTCTCCAGGATCGCGCCCTGGGCCAAAGGCAGGCGCCAAACCGCTGCGCCACCCAGATATCCCCTAGATTATTTTTTTAAATACATGTCAGACTCTATAAGTTTTCTGGAAATGTCAGAATAATTTTATATATGTTAACACTTAAAGAAAAATAGAGGGCAGGTTATGAAATGATTATAACAAAACCAACTCCACAGTTAGAAATAAAAACAAAAAGCAACATACTTCTAAAAGGTAGCTATTTAATTTTTCTGCCTTTCGCTTCATAGTATTCAGCAGCAAAAACAATTAGAGAAAAAGAGGAGAGAAAAAACATGTCCATAAAATAACTTGCCTTGAAAATATCCCATTTTTTTTTATTTCTAAACAAAATACCAGAAGGGCATTTGAAGATATGTAGGTTAAGTGACAAATACCACTTGGCATTTTTTGCATGCTGATTTTGTCACCCGTGTATTCTATATCTAAGTTCCTTGAAGGAGTCAGTCTTTGACCTAGCTGTAGAAGGAACTACTTAGCGACCAAGTGTTTTATCTTCCTATACACCAAAGGGCCTTCTGCTGGAGAACATGAATGAGCAGGCTACAGGAGAGTTTGTACTAAGGACTCTGAACCTCAGACAGCACAAAGATGCATGGACTCCCTGCCATTCTACTTTAGACTATCCATTTTTGTATTTTAGGTGCTGTGTGCAGTTCTGGGTAGTCAAAATGTTCATAATGTTTTCTGAATGAAGGAATAAATGTTACTTTCCAGCAATGACCTCTTTGACAAAATGGAAAGAACTCAATCATTTCCAAAGTCTGGAATGTCATTTTTCTCTAAAGCTACATCTCTGTCTCTGTTTTTTTTTTTTTTTTTTTTCTTTTCTTTTCTCCAACCCTTCTATCTGGCTTAACTCTTTTATAGCCCTCTCTGAGCAGTTCCAGAATAGTGATTGACACTTGGTAGATTTTTAAATAATATTTGGTTAATGAATGAATAAGTTAATGAATGTATTACCATTTTGAATGGACCCATAAATAGCTACTCTCTAAATACAGAAATTATTTTTGTTTTTCTTATTATTTTGATACTATTAATATTGGTAGTATTACCAACTTCCAAAGGCATATCTTTTTATTTGCATATTTAAACAACTGTGCATTCCAGTAATTAATATAATTTGAACAGAAAATGGGTCTGGTTAAACTACACTTTACAGCCTGCAGAATACCTTGGACCAACTTGGCTCTTACTCTAGATTTCACTGTCGTCCCACTCAGCTTCCTCCCTCATCAACATGCAAGCTCTTTTCCTTCCCTGCCAGCCAGACAGGCAGATGGGAGAGGCAGGGACTGCCTTCCTTGTCAGTAGTTTTGGGTTCTTTGATGTGGGAAGGGGCAGCACAGTCATTTAAAGATGATCCAGCCTCTTTGAATGTTACAAAGTCAAACAGCTAAAAGAAGTGAAATAAGGCACCGGCGTGTGGACTATACGGTGCATATTGGCGGCACCCACCTCATTACAATTCCCCTGCTCACTTCACCTGTTCAAATTGCTTCTTTTGAAGGCGCTGTATTTTTCTCTTGTGTTTCTGTCTTCTTCAATTTTGACTTATCAGATTTCTCAATCTCAGCCACGTCGGATTTCTCAAACATGGTTGAGGAGATGGTGGGAGCAAAGTGGATGAGCAAGCCAAGTCTGGTCTGAGGTCTGCACAGTGACCACTGCCAAATGCCCAATGGTGAAATTTAATGGACTCTCCAATATTTATCCATTACACATTTAGTTGCCTAACTCTGAATTCTCTAAGCTAGCATTTTAAAATGTTGAATGATAGATAAGTTAACTGTGACCACGATATTCTGTGTGTTGGAGTGATTTTGTTCATCCTTATAGAACTTTATGAAGTGGGTATTCTATTTATCCTCATTTTATGTATGAAGAAACTAAGGATCAGATAAGTAGCATAGCTAGTAAAAGAGACAAGATTTAAAGTCAGACCTGGGAGCTTATAACTGGTCTTAATATTGTCATATTCTGCAGAAACCTATCTTACATGAGAGTAACCCACTCAGTGCTTCAACCTTACAATTCCTTGAATTTCTCCATGCCAGTTCTCCACTCCAGAACTGGGCATTATCTCTTAGAAATGTTTCACATTAGAATTCCAGTACTACATCTCTACCATAGTGCTTTATCATTCTGACACTATCACACTCTTACCCTCACCTCACTGGTTGAAAGCTTCCATAGAACTTCTCCATTCCTTGATCCCTTTCTCTTTCATCTGTCATCCCTTTCTTGCCCTAACATATATTCTTACTCAACTTTGAACAAATAGTGACACTTTTAGTTGTCAGAAGAGAAACCAGTCTCAAATTATTCAAGCAAAAGTTTACTTGTCAATCTTGGGCCACAAAGTACAAAAATGTATTGACTCCAAATGATAGGATTTAAGTGTTCAACTGAGTTTAAATATGGCTCAGTTCAGGTGTTAAATTATCTCATCAAAACACTGTCTCTCTCTTTTATGCTTATATCCTAATTTTTCTAGATGTATGAGCTCCTGGGTAACATATATGTATATTATGTATATATGTATATATATACACACAAACACACACATTTTATTCTAGCTTCCTTATTCTCAGCAAATGTTTGCAACCAACTTAGATTACTTTAAGGACTTATAAAGTTTGAATTCTTTTTATTTCTAACCAACCTCAAGTTTGAAGTTTTCTAAATGTCTCTTCCCGCCTTTTAGTGTAACAGGTTGAGATGTAGTCTTTGATCATTATTACATTTGTAATTATTGCCACTGTTTCTAGTCCATTCCCTGCAGTACTTCCCCGTAATATCATGTCTCCTTGCCAGAAACTTCTTTCCTTCACTTAAATATGTTCTCAAACTTGAAGAAGAGTCACCACCCATGCCTCGCTATAGTACCATAGTGCTTCATCACCCTCTTTCCTTGCTGGATGGACTTTTAAAAAGTTAATCCTTACTAACACTCCCTAATTCTTTGCTTCTCATTTCCTTTTCCAGTTCATTGCATAATAGTTTCTGCCTCTCCTCTATTGAAATTGTTTTGGCAGATATTGCCTATAATGTTCTTACTGCCAAATTCAATTGATAAATTTCAGTCCTTATCTTACTGGACATTTGGGCTGGTTCTCTAATGTTTCTTTTTGATTTCTTAACCATCATTAAAGCTCTCTTGCATTCTTTTTTACCTTTCTTCAAAGGTCTTCTCTATGAAATTCCTGAAGGTAGGTCTTATCCAGAGTTCTCTCATTGGATCCACTATGTTTTATTCTAAATATGTTATCAGGAAGACCTTATCTGAAGATTGAGTGCTGGTTATTCCCTTGAAATCTAGCTTTCTCATCCACTATTTTGCCTTCTTCCCTTATTTATATCCCATAAATACTTCAAATTCAATATACTGAAGCTCACCTTTTCTCTACCTAGCCTCTCCATTGTTGCTGCTTTCAGACAAAGTAAAGTTTAACCACTGTTGTAGTTACTGTTATCATCATCATCATCACTTGCTATTATATTTATATTTCTGGAATCCCTTTTAATACTAGTCACACAATAGCTTTTAAACAATAAACTGGGTTAATAAATAATGCATTTCCATCTTTTAAGCAAACTTCCATATGACTCTCTAAGAATATATTCATCATCATCATGTTAGTTTAGTCCTCTTCCCAAACTGGACTAGCCTTAAGACAAGAACCATAACTTATTACTATATCTCTTGTTTCTTCACAGTGCTTGCCCCTTTGTTGAGTTTAGTAAATGTTATTAAATAAAGCAATTGAAGATTTTCTGCCAATAAGCCTATGTTCTACTTCTAACCACCTATAGTCTTTCCATGATAGATAAGCCAGAGTGATCAACTTTAAAAACTAAATCAGATGATTTGGCTCTTGAACTCAAAGATTTCTAGTAGCTTTCTATCTCATTTAGGGTAAAAACCACAATAAAACATCTCATGGATCATTAAATGATTGGATTCCCACATAACTGGCACCCACACCACCACTACCTCTTTGACTTATTCATATGTGACTACACCATTCACTCACTCCCCTCTTGCCTCACAGGCCTCATGGCTTTTCTTCTACCAATATCAGGTATGTTTCTATCTCAAGGACATTTCACTTGCACTTCCTTCTGCCCTGGAATGCCCTTCCCCCAGGCATTCTCATTATTTATTCCTTAACCTTCTTCTGACCTTGGCCCAAATATCCCCTTTTCTAGGACCTCCAAACAAAAGATAACAGACCTCCCATGGTCTACTTCCTTTCTTGTTTTACTTTCTCCCAATGGGCTTGAGGAAAATCTTTTATATTTTAATGATTCATTTATTTTATATCTCATCTTCTACCAGACCAACAACATATATACCCACTAGAATTTGAAAACAACCTATTTTTTCATAACCTAGATAAAATAGAAAGTTTGCAATCATACCCAGCTGTGACAAAATATGCGGATTCTTAATATTTGAGGTATTATTCAGATATTCTAGAGATATTATTGTTTTCTATAGGCTAGACATTGCTCTTTATTAGTGTTGATGAAGATAGATTGTTTCTGATTTCTAACTCCAAAACTTACATTAAGTGTTCTGTAAATATTACATATAAATGATGATCACAGTAACATCTGATCAAGAATATGCCAAATACTGTTATGTTTCCTAGTTTTCAGAAAGACTAAAATATGATTATTTAAGGAAAACTGAACTTTAATTAGTTTCTGCACAGATTGTCAGCATTGGAGCCTAATTACAAGCATTTATGTGTCATTACCAGCCTTTTTGGACCCAACCATCAGTTTAGCCTACTTACTGATTCACTATTCACTGATGTCTCTGTCATGTTTCTACTCATTTGAAAAGCATCCTCAGAAGAACTAAATACAACATTTGTGAAAGAGAAAGGTAAGTTAAGTCCTCAGGTCATCTTTTTATGGGGAATAGACTATAGGAAAAATGAATACCAGTCCATGAATCCAGAGATGCAGAGTATCACATATTACTTCCTGGTCTTAACTGAGCTTAATTTTTGACTCTTGATTCCCAACCTGCCTTTCAGCCATGAAAGGTAACTTTATTTTTCCTAAAGTTCCCTTTTCAACCCAGGATAGTGCAAATATTCGATGACCTGATAGGGCGGAGGTACCTGGGAGTTCACGTCTGTCTTTAGTCACCTTTCTTTTCCAGTTATCACAGAGACCCAAACATTCCAGTGTTCCCTCAGGGTGCTGGCTTTCTGTTTCTGTACCTTACATAGAGCCCAGGAATCATTGACAAACTTGGACCCAAGCAAATGTGTTCCTCCTCCCAGGACAAAAACAGAAAGATAACGGGACAAGGAGTATCCACTGGCATTTGTTGATTCAGAAACTTCTCTGGAAAATTTTGCTACTTCTTAGCTCCTTAGGACATTCAGCTTAATCTCTTCAATTCCTTGAGGTTTTGAGAAAGACAGAGGCCTTCAGGGGAATTGTCTGTGGACAACTTCTGCTTTCTGCATTGATACAAATCTCTTCTAGGGAAAGAAAGTGTAAAAACTTACCCCTGCTTGAATGAAAAGTAAAATGAGAAAATAAGGAAAGAAAAGATTCATATAAACATCTTTAAAGTGTAACTGCTACAGATTTAATTATATTTGGAGTTACATCACGTGAAAAAGGAAGAGAACAAAAACACTAATAAGCCAATGAAGTAAGGGTTTTAGGATTTCATCAGAAATAGTTGAAAGAACTAGGGGCAGTTGCTCTTAAGAAAAGGAAAATATTATGTAGTCTTTGTGTTCAGTTGTTCTAAAGGAAAGAAATGAAGAGAGGCATGTTTCAGTTTAGCTTGTAAGAGAAACATCAAAGTTTGATGAATATGGAGTGAGAAAACTCTGGATTTGTTCCCGGTTTCTCAATCTTTGGGCAAGTCAGATAGTGTACGAGTCTTAATTTTTTATTCTCTCACTCTGTCTTTTTTTCTCCTTCATTCACATAGTCAATAAATGCTTAGATAGTAACTTTTATATTATATGATTCAAAGCACCATGTTCAGTTTTTTTTGTATCAATGAGTAACAAAATTTAATATTTTGCTTTCATGGCATTTACTCTTGAGTGAGGGGGATAGAGATTAGCCAAATAGCAGTTTAACTCAATGGAGCATAACAGTAACAAGAATGATGAAGGAAAATACTAAATACGGAGTTATGACGGAAGACTAAGACCATTTCTGTGAGGGCTGGAGAGTACAGCTGAAGGTGGACTCAAGGTTGGTTTCACAGTGAGTGGGGTGTTGGGTGAAAGGGATGAGATGGGTAAGGTCTTTCAGCTGAGAAGAGAGCGTGCCACCCTCAGGGAACTGAAAGAAGATCAGTGAAGAAAGAAAACTAGAGGGAAGGAGAAGAAGCTTGGACAGGGCTCAAACCACAGAGAGAGATGAAGGACAAAAAGTTTACCTGAAGACTAATAATAAGCCAGTGTATTTTACTGGAGACTACAGGATGGAGGCCTAAATTCTTTGAGGAACCTCATTTCAGCCTCAACACTGAAATAACATTTGAAAGTGATCCAAAGCGACATTTCGATGATAATCATTTGTAACAATTACAACTTGCTAACTATAACATAAGCCATTGCATTTTGAGGTAGATAATTTCCATATTCTATTTTTTAAAGATTTTATTTTTATTTATTCATGAGAGACACAGAGAGAGAGAGGCAGAGATATAGGAAGAGGGAAATGCAGTCTTCCTGTGGGGAACCCCATGCAGGGCTCGATCCCAGGACCCTGAGATCCTGACCTGAGCCAAAGGCAAGACACTCAACCACTGAGCCACCCAGGCATCCCCCCATATTTTATTTAAACAGAAATTAAATGGTCATCCATTTGGAATGTCCTTCAAGTTAGTTTTGCCTTGGAAGAGAGTTTGAAATACTGGGGACATGTTTTAATTTTATTCTAGTTCTAGTTTTATTACCTCTAATTTTATTCCAGTTCTATTTTTTTTTTTTTTTTAGACTCCTTGATTCTCTCTAGGGGCATGCTGAGGAGAATGACACCATGTCATTAGAAACAAATTTTTGTAGTTTCACTATACCAGAATCCTCTAGTGTTACATCCCTCTTTATCTGACAATTGTTTAGGAGAAATTCATACTCTTAGATTAATGGAGAAAAGCTAATGGATGGAAAAAGTTTTATGGGGCCTCTTGAGACTTTATGCATAGAAAACCCAAAAGCATAAGTTTTAGTTAGGCACATAGCTCTTAAAAATGATGAGTTACTAGTTATTTGTTTCCAATCTGCTTCCATAAATAATGATGGAAAAGACTGGGGACAAAGAGACTAGAAACTTTGATAGAGCTTCATAATCTCCATAACAACCTAAATCAATGTGCAAGTGATCTAGTAAAAATAGTTTTCTCACACCTTAAATTTAGCTTAGACATGAAGAGATTATGCCAATCTATGAGCTGTTCATGTATTTACCTCTTTCCTTTCCTCAAAACAGGACCAATTCTACTACAAACTTTTTGCTCCATATCTCCCTTCAGGATCAGGCTCAAGGCTGACTTCAGCTGAAACCACATTCCTCTGTGAATTCTCTGTATCCTGCCCAGCTGCTTTTGCTCCTGTCAAAGTTGAGTCTATGAGCAACCCCTGAATCAATCATATAGCAAGAATCCCAGCCTCAAACTCTGGTTCTGGGAATTCTGACTTAAGACACATGGATATATTACTCTGTAGTCTTTGAGAATTCCCTTCTTATATGAAGAAAAAATAAGTATTTTTTTAAAACAACATGAGAACTTAGATAAATGACATTTTCTATGAAAATATAATGAAATTATAGATTCATATATCTATATCTAAACTGTAGATTCATATATATCTATCGAGAGATACATATATCCCAAATATTAAGAATTAACATAATAAAATTTCTTTAGAAAAAAAATGGCTGTCTTTCATCTCTGTTGATTGCTTCCTGAGCATAAACTTCTTAGTTTGATGGAGTCCCACTGTCTTTTTTTTTTTTTTTTTTTTTTTTTGGCGTTTGTCGCTTGTGCTTTTGACATTATAGGAGTCTTTAGGGTTCTCTATATACGAGATGATGTCATCTGCAAACAGAAAGAATTTTGCAGCATTCTTTCAATTTGGATATCTTTTTTCTTTTCTCTCTCTCTCTCTCTCTCTTTTTTCTTAATTGCTTTGGCTGGGATTTTCAGCACTATACTGAAAAAAGGAAAGAATCAACAGAGAACATTTTTCTCATGAATGGGTGCTGAATTTTGTGAAATCTTTTCCCCACAAAACTTACAGGCTCATGTGATTTTTTCCTCCTTAACTTGTTCATATGATGGATTACAATAATTGAACATTTATTTTTTTTAGAATTTTCTTTTTATATCTTTAGTATGTTTTAGTATGGCACTGAATTTTCACGGGCTGCTGCAATGAGAAACCACAAACTAAGAAACTTAAGAAAGCAGAAAAAATGATTTTTCATTGTTCTGGAGGCTAGAAGTCCAAATTCAAGCTGTATGCACAGTTGGTTCCTTCTAGGGACAGAGTGGCAAGAATTTGTTCTAGGCCTTTCTCCTTGGCTTGTAAGGTCATCCTCTCCCTCTGTTCCTTCCATTATCTCCCCTCTATGGGTGCTTGTGGCCAAATTCTCCCCCTTTTTTAAGAACATCAGTCATATTCAATTAGGGATCACACTAATGGCCCTATTTTAACTTGATTATCTCTGCAAGATGTTTTGAGGTACAGCAGGTTAGAACACCAAAATATCTTTTTGAAGAGAATACAATTCTACCCATTAACAATCACTTTGTATAGATTTTTCAGTGAAACCTCTGAGTATTACATATATATTACTATATTATATATTTACAAATAACATTATACGTTATATTTAGATGTTATTTATAAATTTATAAATATATATAACATACATATAATATAACATACATACAATACATATATATTATATATAATATATTATTAATTATATATAATAATATAAAAATATATAAATAATATATATGTTAATAAATAACATATATAATATAACCTGTTATATATATATCACATATATATAATACACATAACACATAACAGTTTGTGGTACCATTATTATAGCATTTCAAGTAAAGTGTAGACACCTTCCCTCACTTTATATACCTTTACTCTTCTCCATTAATAATATAATTGCCTTGACTATTTCTTTTTTTTTTTTTTTTGACTATTTCTTAGAACCTTTTCAGAGTTATGATTTTTGTTTCAATCCTCGATGATAATTTGAAAAACTGGGAAGAATGGCAGCCCGGGTGGCTCAGCGGTTTAGTGCCACCTTCAGCCCAGGGCGTGATCCTGGAGACCCAGGGTTGAGTCCCACGTCGGGCTCCCAGCATGGGGTCTGCTTCTCCCTCTGCCTGTGTCTGTGCCTCTCTCTCTCTCTCTCTGCGTCTCACATGAATAAATAAATAAAATATTAAAAAAGAAAGAAAGAAAGAAAAGAAAAACTGGGAAGAAAAGGAAAATCTCTTATATTCACCCATATGTTTGCTTACTATGTTCTTCTTTGCTTTCTGGTATTCTAGGATTCTTTTAATTATTTCCTTTCTGTTTAGAGAACTGTCTTTAAGCATTCCTTATAGGTTCATCTACTTGTGACGAATCTCTTATTTTTCTTTTTCTAAGAATATTATTGTTTCCTCTTCATTTCTGAGGATATTTTTGTGTGATAGGGGATTATGAGTTGATAGTTTTTTTTTTCTTTCTTTCAACAATTGAAAAACATTGTATCATTTTTCTCTGGTTGCCATGATTTCTGATGAGAAATCCACTGTCATTTTGAATTTATTGTTTCCCTTATAGATAAAATATCTTTCTCACTGCCTTCAAGGTTTTTTCTTTAGTTTCACAAGCTTAACTATAATGTGTCTTGATGTGAGGTTTTGGTGGTTTGTCCGGTTTGGGTTCTTTAACTTCTTGAATCTGTAGGTTTATGTCTTTTGCCAAATTTGAGAAGGTTTCAATCATTTTTTCTTCTCTTCTGGCCCTATGATGACACAGATGTTAGATCTTTTGTTATAGTCTAACAGGTAACTAAGGCTCTGTTCATTATTTTTTCAGACTATTTTCTTTCTAGTGTTGATATTGAGAAATTTCTGTTGTCTCACTCTGAAGTTCACAGATCATTTCCTCTGTCACCTCAATGCTCCTATTGAGACATTTCTTGAGATTTTTTAAAGTTTATTTTAGTTGTAGTTTTTAGTTCTAACATATCCATTTGGCACTTTGTCTATCTTTTATTTTTTATTTTTTTATTCTTATTTTTTAATTTTTATTTTATTTATGCTAGTCATACACAGAGAGAGAGGCAGAGACATAGGCAGAGGGAGAAGCAGGCTCCATGCCCCGGGAGCCCGACATGGGATTCGATCCCGGGTCTCCAGGATCGCGCCCTGGGCCAAAGGCAGGCGCCAAACCACTGCGCTACCAGGGATTCCCATATCTTTTATTTTTTAGATGAGACTTTCTATTTATTTGCTGATCCTTTCTATTTTTCAATTTTTCAAGTATGTAATTACATGTTAACACATTTTTATGATGGCTGTTTTAAAATCTTTGTCAAGTGGTTCAGATATCTGTGTCATCTCAATGTTGACATGTATTTATTGTCTTTTTTTCCAGTTTGAGATCTTACAGAGTCTTGGTACGATGAGACAGTTTTTTGTTTTTTGTTGTTGTTTTTTTTTAATCAAGAACCGGATATTTTGTGGGGTTTTTTTGTCTTTGTTTTTTGTTTGTTTAGACTTTATTTATTTATTTACGAGAGACACAGGGAGAGAAAGGCGGAGACACAGGCAGAAGGAGAAGCAGACTCCCTGCCGGGAGCCCAATGAAGGACTCCATCCCAGGACCCCAGGATCACACCCTGAGCTGAAGGCAGTTGCTCAACTTCTGAGCCACCCAGGCTTCCCAAAACCTGGCATTTTGAATAGTATATTATACAAGTTTGAATTTTCTTGCACCTTCTGTTTTAGCTGGCCTTTTCAGACACAACTCTGGCAAGGCAAGAGAGGGGCACCACCTTGTAGGTTACATAGAGTTGTTTATAAATAAACAGATTTAAAAGTGGTAAGTATGTGAACATATACATAGTGTTTTTCTGATGGCTAAAACTATAACTTCTCTATTCTATTATTAGAAGTCACTAAGTGTACCCTACACTCTTACACTCAAAGGTAGGGAATTTATGCTACACCTTCTCAAGGGAGGATTAACAAAGACTGGATTTATTTTAAAACCATCACATATAATGTTGATCAAAGAAGCCAGACACAAAAGAATACATATGGTATAATTCTACTTACATAAATTTTCTTAAAAGCAAAAGTAATTTTTACTAGCAGTCAGAATAGCAATTATTGTTGATGGTTGGTAGTGACTAGGAGATGATGAAAGAGGTGCTGATAATATTCTGCTTCTTGACTTATAAATGGTGATGGTTGAATAAATAAGCTAAACTTATCTTTAAGAGTGATTTGAGCTGTATGTACTCTTTTTATTTAAATGCTTATCTGTGGATACAAATCACATTTAGTTAAAAAAATATTAAAAGGGGAAAAAACTTTAACAGGACTTTCTTAAAGGAAGGTGATCAAGAGGACAGGAAATACATAGAAAAGTAATCACATTCATTAGTTATTAAAGAAAAGCAAATCAAATCACATAGATATATTCCAATTGAATGTAGGATCAACTAGATCAACTACAACTCTTATATTTTGCTGGTGTGGGTACAACTGGTATAACCACTTTGGAAAACCATTTGGCCTACCTGCTAAAGCTGAATATGTACATATCCTAAACCTTCCGAATGCCACATCTAAGCATAGTCATGTTTATATATGTATCCATGCTTACCAGAGATGCATGCACAAATAGTCATAGCAGCCTTTACAATAGCAATAACCTGGAAACCACTTAAATATCCACCAGCAGCTGCATGCCCATAGTGAGAATACTCTGTAATAATGAAAATGAACTATACTTATAAACTTACAGATATGTCACAAACAATATTGAGCTAAAGAAGCCAGTTGCAAAAAAAAAATAATAAAAATAAAGAAGCCAGTTGCAAAAGTATACATTCTGTCAAGGTTAAAAATAGTTAAAACTAGGGGCACCTGGGTTGCTCAGTTGGTTAAGTATCTGATTCTTTTTTTTTTAATAAATTTATTTTTTATTGGTGTTCAATTTATCAACATACAGAATAACACCCAGTGCTCATCCCGTCAAGTGCCCCCCTCAGTGCCCGTCACCCATTCACCCCCACCCCCTGCCCTCCTCCCCTTCCACCACCCCTAGTTCGTTTCCCGGAGTTAGGAGTCTTTATGTTCTGTCTCCCTTTCTGATATTTCCCACACATTTCTTCTCCCTTCCCTTATATTCCCTTTCACTATTATTTATATTCCCCCAATGAATGAGACCATATAATGTTTGTCCTTCTCCGATTGACTTACTTCACTCAGCATAATACCCTTCAGTTCCATCCACGTTGAAGCAAATGGTGGGTCTGATTCTTGATTTTGGTTTACTTCATGATCTCGGGGTCATGAGGTCAAGCCCTACATCGGGCTACATGCTCAGTGGAGAGTCTGCTTGAGATTTTTTCCTTCTCCTTCTGGCTCTGCATCTGGCTCTGCATCTCCTCCTACTCACACACTTTCTCTTGCTCCCTCTCTCTCCCTCACATAAATAAATAAATCTTAAAAAATAGTTAAAACTAATGTATGATAGAAGTGAAGATAATAGTTACATTTGCAGGTTGGTAGTATCTGGACGGGGCATAAAATGTTCTGTAGAGCTATGCATGTTGTATTTTGTTTTTAATTTTAGTGCTGGCTTTATGAAAGTGTTCACTTTAAGAAATTATGCAAGCCATACATTTATGATTTGTACATTTTTCTGCAGGTATCTTATATAATAATTAAAGTAAAATAAAAAAAAACTGTGGAGCCTGCATACTTGAACACCATTACAATATTGTAATATTGAGAAAGAAGAGGTTGTCATTGGCAGAAGAAAACTTTAGAGGCAGAGACATTCTCTTGACTAAAATTATATGGTGTTGTTTCTTTTTTTTTGTTTTTGAATTTGTTGTTATTTTAACATACTACATACTGATTATACTTTCCAGTGCACAAAGAACCATATTCTTTAGAACTTTAATGATTTTTTCTGGTGAACAGTCCTACCTATTGTGGAAATCCAACAGTCAGAGAGGGCTTAATATGTCTGAAATATTTTAATCATTAATTTTGATTCATTTTAAATAATAGAGAGCAGTACAATTTTTAGTCATAGAATATTAATAGGACTCATTGGCACTTTGAAAAACTCCATAATACTGTCACTGAAAACCCCATTAATATCATCAAGAATATTGGGGTGACATGGTGAGCCAGGTGACATATTGGAGTCACTTTTTCCTTCTCTGCAGGAGGATATGGCATCAGTGCTCAGGGAGTATAGAATGGTTTGAATTAAGAAGTCTAAATGCTGGGAAGAGAATCCAAATCCGAAATTTCCAAATGACAGCTTAGACACAGAGTGCCAAATCTTATCCCTCTCATGCTGTGCTACTGAAAGCCAAGAAAAACTAAAACTCAACAAAGGGACTTTTCATGCTATCTCTAGTGATCCAAATCAAGAAATCTATTCAGGCTGGGGGCAATTAAACCAAGAGCTGCTTGCTATGCCCTGAATTGGCCAATGCTAGACTCTACCACGCCACATTCGTACACATGTTAGATTAACTGGTTGTGCTTCACCACTCTTGATTTGAAAAAAAGGGACTCAGAGAAGAAGGTGCTAGTTTGACTTGCTATATTTATGGGATCATAATATTTTCATTAACTATGTGTGTGTAATTCAGTGAATGTGTTAACACTTGGAAACATCTGAACCACATTAAGGGATAAAGTACAGGCTCAGCATGGAATAAAATTGCCAATATTGCCAACATATCCAGATTATTTTGTTTAAAAAAATCAATAACATGCCTGAATAACTCTAAACATCTGGATATTTGTAAATACATGTAGGAACAACCTCATATTTTGGCATCATGTACAACTGTTGACACTGATGGATTAATCCTGATCATTATTCCTTGGGAACATTGACCAAGAAACTGTAACATTGTGATTTCATCATAGCTATTGTACCTTATGTTTTTCAGAATATTTTCACATGCACTATTTGCCCTATTTTATATACAATTAAACAGAGCTTGTTTATTGTTTGCTTGTTTTAAGAAAGGATGGATGAAATGTGGTTAAGTGGCCTTACCTAGGTCATAGTTGGTTCCATGCAAATGAGAACCCATTTTAATTAAGTCTATTGACTTTTCTGTCTTGAAACTCTGATATGATGGAATTGAGCACAATGTATGGTGGTTGTGAAATGTGTACATAAACTTAGATTAAAAAACACAGTAATCTATCTTGATATGTTCTCACCTCTGGTGTGTGCCATGATACTCCTCCTGAAATTAACACCATAAAGAGCGGTCCATACGTGCAACTAGATCACATCTTTTCCACAGACTTAGAATAAGAGAATTTTTGATCAGAGAGAAGCCTACTAGTCACTTCTTGAGACATGAGGAGACAGCTCAGAGACAGCTTTGGAACTTATTTGAAGTCACATAGTAAACTCAGAGCTGCTACTAAAACTAGTTCAGTGACTCAGTCCAGCTATTTTTTCAGGACACTACACACCAACTTCTCCAGCTGAAAACAAAAGGAAAAAGTTCTAGATAAATAGAATGAGTTGCTTCCTAAGTAATATTACTGACTCTACTCATGTTGACACCTTCCCAAGATTATCACAAACAATTTTAGTCACAAATTTGGAAAAGTTTTGATATTTTCTCTTTTTCAAATCCATCTGGACAGCAGCCTGGCCATAGTTAAACTGGTTTGTCTTTCAGGTAGGACACAGGACCAGAGGCAGCTTATCCTAGAAACAGTGATTGTTGTAACAATTTGTGGATAAAATTTAATTTTTTTTTCTCTGTGATTCCTACCTGAAGCACTTCAATCTCAATCATCCGATATGATGTTTATTTTATAAACTTTCTACCTTTTCGATTTATGTAAACACTTTCACTTAAAAATGAAATACCTCCATGAGGTGTGAATTTGATTTTTGTGCATAAATAAAAAATGTATAAAGAAATATTTAAGCCTCAGGGGAAAGTTAATGTGAAGAGCAAAACTGCAAGAAATGAAAAGTGTTTCTGATTGCAAAGTAAAACTATATTTTATAGTGCTTTATCAAAACTCTACTTGTTATAAATCAGTGATGAATTTTTCAGTACATAGTTTATTACATATTATATACATACATATATCTTTATTCCCACTCCTTCTCTACTCAGTTTAATTAGTTACCCTGATATTTATGGGCGAACATTATCAATCCAATACTAGTAATTGCATAATCTATAAAATAATATGACATGTTTTCTGGGCCATAAGATTAATTGATGTAAAATGAAAACATTTGTGAGGTTTAGCATATATTTCTTAATGTGAGCACAACCAACCAACTTCAGGTTCTTTTTACCTCTTTTCTAAAACATTTTTGGTTTGTTTTTTCTGCATGAAGCACACACTAATTCTTCTTTTCTATGAACCACAATAAAAGAAACTTTTCTGTAGAACTTTCATAAGACTAGTTCAAGTGGAAGAAAATCACCGAATTATTATATAGTGGTCTTTTTTTCACTTTCCCGAACATGTTCACTTGAGTACAATTGAATAATGTATACTTACTTTATGTAAGTGTTCATTTTTTTTTAAATTTATGTAAAGTTAAAGCTTTTTTGTAGCTTGGTTTGAAATGTTTGGTTTTATGTCCTTAAATTTAATTTCAAAATTGAACTGATCTTGTGATAGTGAATACCATAGTTGCTGTTTTTTGTCTATACACTTACATATGCCTGTGGGTGTGTATATGCATCTACATTACACTTTTTTCAAATGCACAAAAGTTGCTGTTGCTATAGAACTGCTTGCATATAAACTAATGTTATTTTCCATGCTACCCTTCCTGACTGAACTAACGTACTTATATAATTCCCATCAATAATTTCAATTTCTGGTTATAGATTTTCATTTTTTTTACATTTAACATTCCTGTTCTAGATTGTGATCTCGATCCTGTTCTTAATTTTAGCTAGTACTTATTTACTAACTTCTCCCCTAGCTCATAGGAGATTTACCATTTTGCACATTTTATTATTAAAAAAATATTTTTTACTTTGATAATAAAAAGGGAATAAGAAGTTCTCCACTTTCTGCTACAGATACTCTATTTCAAGATGTAAAGTAACTTAAAACATTGCATCTGAATGGATAAAGAAGATGTGGTTTATGTATACAATGGAATATTACTCAGCCATTAGAAACGACAAATATCATTTGCTTCAACAGGGATGGAACTGGAGGGTATTATGCTGAGTGAAGTAAGTCAATCGGAGAAGGACAAACAGTGTATGTTCTCATTCATTTGGGGAATATAAATAACAGTGAAAGGGAATATAAGGGAAGGGAGAAGAAAAAGACTCCTAACTCGGGAAACGAACTAGGGGTGGTGGAAGGGGAGGAGGGCGGGGAGTGGGGGTGAGTAGGTGACAGGCACTGAGGGGGACGGGATGAGCACTGGGTGTTATTCTGTATATTGGTAAACAGAACACCAATAAAAAATTAATTTATTAAAAAAATAATAAATTGGCCCACAAATATGACCTTAAAAAATAAAAAATAAAAATACTATGAAAGTAGTAAAAAAAAAAAACAAAAAAAAAAAAACAAAAACAAAAAAACAAAAACAACCCCACAAAGAGACTATCAGAACCAGACATTGTAATTGTAAAATTCTGTCACATGATCAATGTAGAGGAAATACCAATCTTCCAATAAACTGTTCAAAGAGAGAAAAAAAAAAAAAGACATTGCATCTGATATTATTCATAAAATATAGACCATGAACTTTTTAAGAAACTTGGGCTGGTTGCTTACTGCTTCCCCATACGTGGAATAGTTACTAATACCCAATTATCAGTAAATCAATAGATGTTTGCATTCTTATTAACTACTACAAAAAGCAATTATTTAGGTCTGTGGGTCTCTCCCACATGGGTCAACCTTTCTATTGGTGAGCTAATTTTTGAGCAAAGTTAAGTCAGTAAAAGATTCGATTGTCTAACTACTTAAACATCTGTTTATTTCCATCAGAAACTAGATTGTACACTTAGACAAGTAGAAGAGTTATTTGAATATCATGCATTAGCATTTTTTGTTGCTGTGGTTGTCAGGAATAAGAAGTTGACTAATTTGATGCAGACTAGATTTTGCTACTTGGAACAAAACAAACAAACACAAAAACAAAATACAAAAAACAAAAATAGAGCAGTCTAAATGTGATGGAATTTTTGGTGTATTTGTGGATTTTTAATATTATCCATTTACAAGTTGTTTGTCAGATTTTTTAACTGCCTTACCCCCTCCCTGAATTTGTAAGTAGCCAAGTTAGTGCGTTAAAATCAGAGCCAGAAATATCTGCCATGCTTCTTTTCATGTATATGCATTTTTTTTTTTACCCTTGGGATTTAATTGGACTCTTGAAATTCCCAAAAAAAAAAAAAAAAAAGAAATTCCCATGGCTGTTCTATAAAGTAAAGGGGAGAATCAGTAAACTCTGAAATAATTATGATGCAAGTATCAGATCAAATATGCTAAAATATAGATTACTCTGGTGTTTTTTTTATAACAGAGCATCCACTTTGGCCACTTTGAACACATTAAAAATTAATGAGTAGAATTTGTGTTTTATCATTTGAAATACTCTCAGTGATTCATTCATGCTATTACAATATACCTGAAACATGGAAAATATATGAGTAGTACACTGACATCTACCCACCACAAAGGTTTAACATGTTTCATCTTGTTGCTGGATTTGTTTCATATAATTTTTGTTAAACAGACATTATTTAATACCCATTATTAAACTTATCCCAATTGTGTCTCTTTCTCCCAAGAGCTATTACCCTCAAGTTGGTGAGTGTCTCTATCATTCATATTTTTAGATGTAGGTATTTCTAACAATCTATATTTTTGCTGTTGGGATATACTTGTAATTGGTTTAATAGTGTATTTATCATTTTGTCCATTGCTTTTTTCACTAAAAGTTCAGTTTTTATGAATACATTCATGCACATACACACACACACACACACACACGGATCTAGTTAACATTTTAGAATTTTATTATATGACTATCACATAATTCATTTATTTTCCAAATGATGCATATTTATGTAATTTACAATTGCACATTTGATGCAAACATGCTATTAATGGTTGAACATTCTTCTAGAGTATTTACTCAGAATTTTTAAAAAATTCAGAGACTTCATTTATTTATGTATTTATTTATTTATTTATTTATTTTTATTTGACATGGGGGGCAGGGGAGGGAGAGAGAGAGAGAGAGAGAGAGAGAGAGACCAAACAAAGCACAAGCAGGAGAAGTGGCAGGCACAGGAAAAGGGAGAAGCAGTTTCCCTGAACAGAGAGCCCAATGATGACTCCATCCCAGGACTCTGGAATCATGACTTGAGCCAAAGGCAGATGCTTAACCTACTGAGCATGATGGTTGATGATAAGATTTGTGTATCTTTGTTGTTACCTACCTCAAACCATGAACTTTTTTTTTTCTCAGATTAAAACAAACCACTCAAAATATCTCACCAGCTCTTATTGGGTGGGAAAAGGTACTTGATAATTTAAAATAAAATAATCTTACAAAACTAAAAGCATTTTCAAAACTTGAGTCTGGTCCTATGTTTCCTCCGTAAGGCAAATCCTTTTAAGCCAGATTCACCCTGAAGCTGTTTCCTTCCAATCAGTGCTTTTGTGCCAATCCTTCTCAATGAGCTTATTATGACCATCATCAATTTGTAAAGCTGATACAAGGAGTATCATTTATAGAATTAAGAAAAAGCATGCATACGATGCTTTATATTGTGCATTCATTTGAATTTTTCTATCCCCAGAGTCAATGCCTTTATTCAAAAATGTAGACAACACAGGTACCTAATAATATCTGTCATCTAATGTTAAATAGTAGACTAAAAATTTCTAATCTCATTCATTTGGAAAGTTCCAATGTACTGTACACATTTCCCCTGATGATGATATCCTTCCACCTGCCAGCACAGCTCAAGCCTTCATGCAAGCCTTTCTCTACACTTTTTCTATAATTCAGTGTCAGAAGGCTCACTGGCAACTTCGTGTCTCTTTGCCTGATGCACATCTAGAAAATGATAGACCCTAAAATTAAATTGCCTTAAGGTGTCTATTCTAGTAGTCCTACGTTAGAAAAAAAGATGCAGAAAAGGGTCTCCACATGTGAATCCAAGTTTTACATATTAATGTTCCATGTATCACTGGCAGTTTACTGCAGGAAAATTAGGACTCCCGCTTGAAGGGACATTATAGGGACACTGGGTGGCTCAGTGGCTGAGCATCTGCCTTCAGCTCAGGGTGTGATCCTGGAGTCCTCGGTTCGAGTCCCACATTGGGCTCCCTGCATGGAGCCTGCTTCTCCCTTTGCCTATCTTTCTGCCTCTGTGTGTGTGTCTCTCATGAATAAATAAATTAAATCTTTCCAAAAAAAAATTTAAAAGGGACATTATATGGAACTCACAACATAGAATCCATTGGATAATAGATGATACCTCCTCTCTGTCCCAGCTGACTCCATTTTATTTTTCTATCCCATCTTTCATTCACTGCCAGGCTTCTCTTGACAGAAATATGACCGTGCCAAGCCTTAGCTTAAAAACAATTGATAATCCTCCAACTCATTAATTATATTCTAATCTACAACAGAAGGTTAAATCTCTGTTTCTTTTTTTGTTTTGTTTTGTTTTCTTCCCTCCCCTCCTCACTTTAAACATAGTTCAGAACTTTAAACTTTGAATTTCCCCGAAGGCCCCATTGAGACTTGCTTTCCTACACCTTCTATGCCTTTAGAAATATTCTCTCTCCTATCTGGAACGCCCCTACATTCTTTTTTTTTTTTTAATTTATTTTTTATTGGTGTTCCTGGTGACTCTCTGCAGGTTGAATTGATTGCTGTCTACCTAGGCTTCCAAAATATTTATTTTTCGGGATCCCTGGGTGGCGCAGCGGTTTGGCGCCTGCCTTTGGCCCAGGGCGTGATCCTGGAGACCCGGGATCGAATCCCATATCAGGCTCCCGATGCATGGAGCCTGCTTCTCCCTCTGCCTGTGTCTCTGCCTCTCTCTCTCTCTCTCTCTCTATCATAAGTAAATAAATAAAAATTAAAAAAAAAAGAAAAAAAAAATATTTATTTTTCAAAAAGATATATGGTAACAGTTTGCATCTATCTTTTTTTAGCCTCAAGATTCTGACCTCCAAAGATAATTTAACAAAAGCACAATTTGAAACCATTAAACAAGCATTATTATATCTCAACTATCTCTGCAAATTTGAGGTGTTCAGTAGATGCTCCATGTACATACGAAATCTCTATTGTTTGGTATGTGTTTTATGTTCATTAAACAAATATTTTTGGCCACATATCATGTGCTAGTTTGCATTCATTCTTCTACTTGGTGGAAATACAACTTTAACCTGCTTCCTATCTTGCCACAAAAAATTGAAGTTTACATCTTGTCCCCAAGACTTTTGCTTGTGTTTTGGGTCTCTGAGTCATAGATCAAGTCTATGACCAGAGGACACAGTAAAACTAAGTGGCCTCTGCTGAAACTGAACTAATGACAAACACCTCATTTAGGCAATACATTAAGCCACTACAGTGACAATATTTCCATGAATAAGGTGTGAATGCATGGAGGTAATGAAATTGTGATCTAATTTGCCTCTTGAACTAAAAAAACAGCTTGAAAGGATAACATTTTGTAGGTAATAGTAACCTTGGAAACTTGGATCCCAGCCATTCAAGATGGAGCTCTTCTCCAGCTATTATATTTCACCTCACACTATAATTTAGTGTTGCCCTTTACAGGATCTCCAAATACCACACAAACATTATATTTATGACAGCAGAGACTGTAGCTAACTTTCTCCAAACACTTGTACCATAGATCCTTCCCCTCCAGGAAAAAATTTTTTTTTTTTTTCAAATCATGTTCCTTTGGACAGACTACAAAGACCTGATCACAGCTCCTTTGTCATTTTTCTCTTTTTGAGAAATATAACTTTAAACTACTTTTGAATTATGTGAGAGGAGACAGTGTATATTTTCTACTTTAAAAGCAATTTAAGGTGGAGTTCTCTGGCACAAAGGCAATTCAGAAATAGCTGAAGCTTAAAAGTTGAAATTCCCCCTTGTCTGGTATATATTGAATAGAGTTATTAGCAATCAGAGGTGTTTTCAAATACTCAGTGCAAAATTACAAAAGTGTTTAGTTTTATAAATGCATTGCAGGCAATGAAAGTATCAAATTGAAGGCACTGTTTGTTCAATTAGAATTTTGAAGAGTGATGAGCCATTTTAATTGTTTAAGTCCTTTCAAATAAAAAAAAAGGATAGAAATTAAATATAAAAAATATGGAATAACAACATCTTGATACTTCATGTGAAATGTCATTCCATTACTTTACTTGCAATTCATTACAATGCACCACTTGATGTGGGAGGTATATTAGTGTGATACTAAGATCAGAGCTTTGGACTCAGGAAACATTTGGTTCAAATCCTGTCCTCAACATTTTCTATTTACTGTGGCAAATTCTTTAACCTACTATGCTTACATTCTTTATTTATCTATAAAATATATGTATGTCAGTCGTCATACCTAACTTATTAGTTTAGTGATCTTCATTGAGAACATTCTTCCATCCCAAAATTAATTCACAGCTTTTTATTTTTTATTTTTTTTATTTATTTTTTTTATGTATTTATGATAGTCACAGAGAGAGAGAGAGAGAGAGAGAGAGAGAGAGGCAGAGACACAGGCAGAGGGAGAAGCAGGCTCCATGCACCGGGAGCCCGACGTGGGATTCGATTCCGGGTCTCCAGGATCGCGCCCTGGGCCAAAGGCAGGCGCCAAACCGCTGCGCCACCCAGGGATCCCAATCCACAGCTTTTTAGAAGATAAAATGCCTTCCATATTGGAAAAGAGATTCACAGGGAAGATTAAAAATATTTCAAAAATATTTTTAAAGATGCCGTGTCTTCCATAAAGTAATAAATTAGTAATCAGGCTTTGAATTTTTATAGTATATGTGAAAACAATTCACTGCAAAAATCTTATGCGCAGAATTCTTGCCAAAGTCCCAATCCAACCCATAAGATGTATACATCTTTAAGATGCAATGAATTATTAAGAGACAAGACAAAATTACTCTATGAAAATGTCAAGGTGGCTATATCTTGATAGATGGCATAAGAAGGAAAAATTAGTATTTAAAGTACAGGTTACTTTTAAGACAGGAAAGCATGATGCTGTATCATTCTGGGTAAAGTTGAAGTATATATACATAATATAAGGAAAATGATGGTTAATTAGAATTAAAAGCACACATATACCTAGATAAAGGCAGCTGGACAGGTATTCGGTAAATGAATAGCTACGTAAATAAATGGTGGAAATTAAATGACTTATGTGGATCTTCAGTCAAAGAAGCTGCCAGAAACTTCTGTCAGTCTGGAATACATAGCTGAGACTTATCTTCTGATGGCATACCCAAAATAGACTGTTTAAGGAAACATTTATTAATAACTTCAATCTATTTAGACTTCTTTTAAGATCTACATTAGAAGACCTAAAGCATGTTATTTTCTTTTTTATTAGGAAAATACTGAGCACCTGTGTGGCTTGGTGGTTGAGCATCTGCCTTTGACTCAGGTCATGATACCAGGGTCCTGGGATCAAGTCCTGCATCAGGCTCCCCATAGGAACCCTGCTTCTCCCTCTACCTATGTCTCTGCCTTTTTCTCCATTTCTCATGAACAAATACATAAAATCTTTTTTTAAAAATCAGGAAAATATTAATTGGGAAAAAATTAACAGCAAAATTTCAAAGTAAAAACACAAAATATTTTTTTAAGTATAACATTGTGTGCTATTTGGATTTTTATGTCATAATTTTAAAAATCTGAAACTTGTTAAGACTTCAGTCCAATTATGAAGCAAACCTAGAATTTAATATTACTGTGTGTCAGCAGAGAAAAAAAATATGATTATTTTCTAAAGGAACATTTTGTTTTGTATATAGCAGAAAAGCTTCTTTCATCAATATTACGTTAATTGAGGTTTACCCATATTGTCAATGTAGAAGTATTACACTCCCTTTTTTGTTATATCCCACTTAATAAGTGTATCACAATTTGCCTATCCATTTTTGTGTTTATGAGCATTTGGATTATTTCCAGTTTGGGGCCATTATAAACAAAGCTTCTCTGAGCATTCTTATACAATCTTTTTGTGAATATTTGTTGAATTTCTACTGGGTAAATACCTAGAAGTGGAATTTCTGGGACATAGGAAGGGTATATATATAAATATATGGTTTTTTTGTTGCTTAAAAAAATTGCCAAACATTTATTATAAATTTTTGTATAATATTCTATTTTCCCAGTGATTTATGAAATCCCCATTTGTTCCATATCTTCATTAAAACTTGACATTAATCTTTTTAATTTATCCATTTTAGGGGGTGGAAAATGGTGTTTCATTATTGTTTTAATTACAATTTCCTTACGGCTCATGAGGCTGAGCATCTTTTAAAGTGCGTAAGAGCTATCTTATTTTGTACATAAGACTTATCTCATTTGTGAAGTGTCTTTTCATATTTCTGCCTATTTTTTTTAAAGATTTTATTTATTTATTCATAGACAGAGAGAGAGAGAGACAGAGACAGAGAGAGAGGCAGAGACACAGGCAGAGGGAGAAGCAGGCTCCACGCAGGGAGCCCGATGTGGGACTCGATTCAGGGTCTCCAGGATCACACCCCAGGCTGCAGGCGGCGCCAGACCGCTGCGCCACCAGGGCTGCCTTCTGCCTATTTATTTTTATTGAACATTCTTTTTTTAATTTGAATATAAGTTGTGTCTGAATGTGTATTGGAAACATTTTTTTTTTCCAGAGTATGCTTCATTCTATTTACCTCTTCAGTATGTTTTTTCTGTTTTGTTTTGTGTGTGTGAATAGAAATGTTAATTTAATGAACTAACATCATTTTTTAAATGATTTCCCTTTTTTGAGTTGTAAGAAAGTTTTACATTAACATAAATATATTCTCCTACAGTTTCTTCTAAAATTTCTTCAGTTTTAGGCTTTATACTTAGTTCATGTTCAATCTCAATTTGACATTCATGTATGGTGGAAGGTAAGGCATGAGATTCTTTTTTATATTAAAATCATTATGTAGTTGTTTCAAAACTTTGTTAAAAATCATTTCTTGGGAAGCCTAGGTGGCTTAGTGGTTGAGCGTCTGCCTTCGACTCTGGGCGTGATCCTGGAGTTCTGGGATCAAGTACCACATCGAGCTCCTGCAGGGAGCCTGCTTCTCCCTATGCCTATGTCTTTGCCTCTCTCTGTGTGTCTCTCATGAATAAATAAATCTTAAAAAAATAATTTCTTTACTCCACTTCATTTTTTAGACCCTCCCAAAGATCAATTTACCAGATAAGTGTACATCAATTTCTGGACTCTGTATTCTGTTTCATTGGTATAATGCCAATGCTACATGGTTTTAATTATTATAGTTTAAAATAAACTGAATTTATGTCCTGCTACTCTTTTTTAGTGATTGTGTTGCTATTCTAGTTTCCTTTTATTACCAGTAGACAATTCACTCTTCAATTTCTACACACACAAAAAAAGATGCTTATGATTTCAAATGAAGTTGTGTTCAACCTACATATCAAATTTGAGAAAACTATCATCTGAACAATATGAATTAAGAATTGGTATTTAGGTCTTATTTAAGTTTTCTCTACACAGTTTTTGTAAGATTTTAAATATAACAGTCTTGTATTCTTTTAATAAAATTATCCCTGATTATCTTGTGCTTTTGATGTTAATTATGAATGGTAATTTCAAAAAATTTTCCAATTGCTCATTATTGGTACCTAGAAAGATATTTACTCAATACCTGTAACCTAATTAAAAAGTCATATATGTTATAATAGATTTTTTCATATATCATTGAATTTTAATGTAAATAATCATGCCAACTCTGTATGAAGAGTTTGGACGTTTCCTTTCCGATGTTTATACTTTTGCTGTTGTTTTGTTTCCCTTTTTGCTTTATGACATCTGATATGTTTTCTTATACAAGACTGTATAAAATGGTGAAGAGATTCTTGTCTTCTCAAACTTAGGGAGGTATGTTCAATGTTTTACCAGTGAATGTTGTTAGTTGAAGGCTCTTCATAGATGACCTTCAGTAGAAAGGCAAAAATGTCTTTCTATTCCTAGCTTGCTGAGAACTTTTTTTTCATCAAAGTGTATTAAATTTGACCCAGTAATTTTTCTGCATCTATTTAGATGATCATGTAATTTCCCAATTTTTTTATGTTAAACCATCTTTGCATTTTTGGGATAATTTCTACATGTTTATGATGTCTTAGCCAATTATATATTGAGATGGGACAATTAAACCACCAAAGAGCATAACAATTTTAATGGATTAAAATCCATTATATGTGAATTCAAAACCACTGATAAATTTTGGAGATATAAAATTATAATTTTGGAACATTATTCTTTTAAAAATGAAATAGGTATTTACTAAGCAAAATAGTCAGAGAAAGACAAATACCAAATGATTTCACTCATATGTGGAATTTAAAAAACAGGTGAGCAAAAAGAAAAATAAAAGAGAGAGAGAGAGATAAACCAAGAAAGAGACTCTTAACTACAGTGAACAAACTACTGGTTATCAGAGAGGAGGCAGATAGGAGAATGGGTTAAATAGGTGATGGAGATATAGGAGTGTACTTGTGATGAACACTGGGTGATATTTGGAAGTGTTGAATCACTATATTGTACACCTGAAACTAATATTATACTGTATATTAGCTAACTGAAATTTAATGAAAACAATAAATAGAAAAAAAGAAATAGATGAGTTGGTACATTGTAAAAAAAATGAATATTACTCAGCCATTAGAAATGACGAATACCCACCATTTGCTTCGACATGGATGGAACTGGAGGGTATTATGCTGAGTGGAGTAGGTCAATCAGAGAAGGGCAATCATTATACGGTTTCACTCATGTGGGGAATATAAAAAATAGTGAAAGGGATTATGGGGGAAAGGAGAGAAAATGAGTGGGAAATATCAGTAAGGGAGACAGAACATGAAAGACCCTAACTCTGGGGAGGTGGGCAAGGGGATGGGTGGCTGGGTGACGAGCACTGAGGGGGGCACTTGATGGGATGAACACTGGGTATTATGATATATGTCGGCAAATCAAACTCCAATAAAAATACATAATAATAAATAAGAAATAAAAAAAATAGAAATAAATAAATGAAACAGGGATAAAACATTTAAATTGTCTTTTCTATATGAACTATATCTCATGTAAACAAATAATCGAGGTGAGGAAATTCATCTTGAAAGAAACACTCTAATAAACAAAAGACACAAAAGAGTTAGGACATCAATATTTTCCAAGCCTTTGATGGATTTGTGTGTCTATCCAAAGTTGATCAGGGGCTGACATCATCTGAAAACAAGTTATTACACACACAAATTCATAGAAAATATAGTATGCGATAACCACCTTACATATCTCATGGTGACTACATGTGAAATAGTTTTACAAAAATAAATTCAAACCTCAATCTAAGACTCTAGATCTAGCTTCCAATTTATAGAAAATACACGCAACAGATAATGATGATGAGAGACATCAAATGTATGCATTTAGCAGTATTCAGATTGGGTAACTCTACAGGGAAAACACCTTGGCTTCATCTACCAAAAAAAAAAAAAATGCAGAAAAAAAAAAAAAGAAAAAGCTAAAGTCTAACATTTGTATTTACAGAGCTCTGGTCAAAAGAGATTTCATTGAAATGCATAACACTATTTGGAAAACAAATTGCAATTATGTAAATAGTACATGCATGCTGGCATACACACATGTGAATACATGCTTACATAATGCATATGTATATTATTTATTTCTGTGTTCAGTGTTTACAAATTTCTGTATTCCCTTTAAAAATAAAATAATAGGAAAGTAGATTAAATAACTAGGTAATGCACAGTTTCTAATATGGTTAAGTATACATTCCATGATGATATTCTAAAAAGCTGATTTTATTTTGGTAGATGTTTTGATAGTATTAAGATAATATAAGAATATATTTTGCATGTAATTTTCTAACATGTAATACCCAATGGATATAATCATAATATTGTGGTCATTTAAGAAAATGCTATTTTTCAGAAATGTATACTGAGTTATTTAGTAATGAATTATCTAGGAATTGCTTTTAAATAATATTTGAGCAAAATATATTTTTAAAAAGCAAATATGACAAAACATTGATAATTCTTTAATATTTGTTGAGGTTCATGATGTTATTTTATCTATAGTTATGAATATTTGAAACACATATTTCAAAAGCTTTGGTATAAAAGTAATAATACTTAGGTGCTCAGGTGGCTCAGTCAGTTGAGCACCTGACTCTTGATTTCAGCCCAGGTCATGATCTCAGGGTGGTGAGATCCATCCCTGCATCAAGCTTGTTGTTGGGTGTAAAGCCTACTTAACATTCTCCCTCTCTCTCTCTGCCCCACCCCCCACTTATGTGCTTCCATGCTCTAAGAAAATAATAAATAAATAAATAAATAAATAAATAAATAAATAAATAAATAAAATAATATTAATAAAATACCTTAGCAGATTTACTATCAGTAACAGCCAGATCATTAATATTTATTAAAAGTTACTAAATATTTGTTCAAACTGATTCGGCACTAAATTTACTAGGAAATATTTTGCTATTAACTTTGATGAGAATATGTGCATTTTTTGAAAGTTATAAAAAGGTATGATTTTTTCAATGCCATCCAATTTAATTCACTCAACTTCGTAACAATTTTGAACAGTTAAAGATCGACCTTAATAAAGAACCAAGAGTAAGAAATCACTTAAAAAAAAAAATTAAGATTTTGTTTATTTATTCATGAGAGACTCAGAGAGAGAGAGACAGACAGACAGAGAGAGACAGAGACAGAGACACAGAGGGAGAAGCACACTTCCCGCAGGGAGCCCGATCTGGGACTTGATCCTCATATTGGGGATCACGCCCTGAGTGTAAGACAGACGGGAGCCATCCAGGCGTGCCGAGAAATCACTTTAAAAAAACAAAAAAGATAGGGATCCCTGGGTGGCGCAGTGGTTTGGCGCCTGCCTTTGGCCCAAGGTGCGATTGGGAGACCTGGGATCGAATCCCACGTCGAGCTCCCGGTGAATGGAGCCTGCTTCTCCCTCTGCCTCTGTGTCTCTGCCTCTTTTTCTCTCGTGACTACCATAAATAAATAAAAATTAAAAAAAAAAACAAAGCTTTGTATTGATATCTACCAATTCTTATTGCATAGTAGGTACCTTTTTCATTAAATTATTGCTTTTTCTTAATATAGATAATGAGGATTTTTTTTTCCTCATCTATTAATGGCTTGAACAAAAGTGGTAGAAGAAAATAAAAAAGTCAAGGCATACTGACTCATGTAGTCATGATCATTATAGATACACAGTAAAATAAAAGCATTTTGATAAGGTATCTTGGAAAAGAAGGTAAAGTTACTATGATTGCTGCATCTTTGATAGCTGAAAATCAATATAATAAATTACATATTTTATATCCACATATAAACACATTAGATACATTCTGATCATTCCCCACATTCTTGTAAATTTCTCTAATGCAAGTTGTTTATGTTCCTCTATAAACAAATACTTTCCAGATAGCTAGGTTTTTTACTGTAGCGCATAGTAAACTATAATCTTTTACATGCCATAAATTTGCACCTAAATCATTCCTCATTTATAAAACTCTAGTCACATTCAAAGTTAATTGGAAACTTGAAATTTCCCCTAAAGCTCATACCATATAAAGGTCAGTAAAGAGGTAATAATTATTTTTTAAAAATAGGATACAAGGTGAAGATCTTAATAAACCACTTTATTTAGAGCTGTTTTATTACAAATATATCTTAAAATTCTAAGTTCAGAATAAACAAGTCTGATAATTTAAGAAAACCTGTAGATAGAGCAAGAAACAGTCAGGTGCTTAATAAATATGTGGCTTTAAACTACTCAGTTTTATTAATGGAGATAGCATCGTTGGGATTCAAATGGACACAAAATTACATAGAAAAGGAAAGCCACAGAGAGGGAAAATACATTCTCATTTTGAAATAAATCTACTTAAATATAAAGAAGTCAGCTTAGTTCCTTCTTTTTATCAACTCATTCTTAATGGGTTAGGATCTTAATGTTCAAATTTCTCCATCTACGTGGGCCTTGGGAATGCACCATTATCTTTGGGTGTGGGTATGAGATTCCTTGAGTATCCCTGAGACCTTACTTTTGGGTCCACCTCATGGAATGAAAATATAATTTATCTTCTACATCCAAACACACTTGAGAATGACAGAACTTTGAATAATTGCACTGGGAAAATAAGCATAAAGGAGAACTTCCCTGGGCAAATTGGAACATCTGCTTACCCTCTGCTTGACCCCTGTATCCTGAATCATGGAGGATCATTGCTGTACACACACAGTTGTTTATCTCTAGTGCCAGAGCATGAGTGTGGGCAATGGGAAGTGAGGCGGGGTCTTTCCTTATAAAACCCTCTGGATCCCAGGAGACAAGTCAGGTGGTCACCAAAATGTGAAGTTTACAGAAAACATTGGACTCAAAAGCAATTCAGTGGCACAGAGACAGATTCTTTAAATATATCCTCCTGCTTTGAGGTTCCTTACAAGTCCCTGACCTCAATTCAGTTTGCATTCTCAGGGATATATGCTTACTTCTCTCCCCATATCTCCTTCTTCAATTTGAAATCCTTCCCAAGTGAGATGAAGCTTGCACGAACACGAGGCCGTTCCCTGTATTACCTAACTATATATGTTTCCTCAAACAGGATGATATTTTGTAAGTGAATTTAGTGAATTTCTTTTGGCTCTCCTTCCTTTAAGTGCTTGCTAACTAGAGGAAGTTCTGTCTACCCCGAGTAGCCCCATTTGTAAAGCTATTAACCCCAACTGTCTATTGAACTTGACTATCTAGTCAAAATTGAAATGTCATCTAAGTATAAAATATGTATTAAATTTGTAAGACTTGGTATGCAAAACAATGTGAATACCCTACCCAAATAATTATATAATGATTACATCTCAAAATGTGCTGGATCTATGTAGTTGATAGAATATATTAATAAAATTCACTTTTTTTTTTTTTTTTTTTTTTTTTACTTTTTAATGACTACTAAAAATTTTTTTAATTACTTATGTGGTCATACTTCTGGCTCACATTAGATTTTTGTTAGACAGTTCTGATATAGGTTTGCTCTACTTTGCTTTCCTGTGTTATACTAATAAATGCCTTGCCTTTTTCTGTCTTTATATCTCATTGCTGCAGACAACATTATAAGAGATTATGCTTCTGAGTCCACACGTTTCCTTTTACAGCCTACTGAAAAATTCTGCCATGCAATGGCAATATCCTAATAATCTAGAATCTCCTGTAGTATCAAAAAGACTTTCAGAACAAGATTTGGTAGGTTTTCAGCACAGCCTAATACCCAACATAGCCACTATCACTACCTGTTATTAGCACAGCATATCATAAGATAGACAGATATGCTTTTATATTAATTTGGTGGATTTTGTACATATAGCCTTGATTGGTATTATATCACACACTATTCTTTCTAATTAAAATTGTAAGATGCACAGTCACCCACAAATCACTTATTTTAATTTTTTTTTTTTTTTTTTTGAGAGAGAGAGATTGAGGGAGATGGAGGGACCAAGGAGGGGCAGAGGGAGAAGGAGATGCAGGTTCTACACTTGGTGTGGAGCCAGATGCAGGGCTAGATATCACAACCCTGAGATCATGACCTGAGCTGAAATCAAGAGTCCAATGGTCAACTGACAGAGCCACCCAGGCGCCCCACCCACAACCTACCTTTTGTATGGATCATGTTGGCCAAAACAGAATCTCTTTAATTACAGGATATTTTTCTTCCTCCTCACCCTCCATAATCAATGACTAAAGAATATTTCCCTGCTTTAAGAGATTGTGACAGTGTTCTCTATTTACTACTATAAGCACTTACAATTTTTTATCTCATATTGTGCATCTTATATGTTATATAAGATATATATATATTATACATATGTGTGTGAGTATATACATATACATATATATGTAGGTATATGTATAATACATGTAATGTATTATAATAATGCAATATACACATTGTGTATATGTGTGAATGTGTTATCATTTAAAGTCATTCAGTAAAAGCTACCTTCTTGGCATTATCTACTTTGGGATGACCATTAGTTGATGTCAAAGAAATAAATTATCATTAGAGATAATCTGACTGTTACTTAATGTAATTACATCTTTACTAAGTATATTAATACATGCCTCTCACACTATAGACTCATAAAATTCAGAGCAAAAAAATAAAGTCCTGTCCTGATTTATGGATAGAAAATTGACTTCTGAATTTATTACCTGTTACCAATAAATAAAATGATTTTAAAACCCTGTTAATTCTTCACTCTGCTTACATTAGTTATTGGTTAATTTAATCCATCCCAGGAAATACACTTGCATAAACATGATTCAGAAGAAATGAATCATTGAAATGCATTCCCCCACAATAAAAGGGAGCTGTGCCGACATGGCTCTGAATAACTACCCACCATTATCTTCCCCATGGAACTCATTTTTTTGGTTTCTTTGTCCCTAAAAAAGCTGAAAATATCATTCGGAAAATTGCTTATGGCTTGGAAGATGGGAAATCTCAAAATATGTTCTGAAACCCAAATGCTGTAAAGCAAATGGAGTTAAAAAAAAAAAGATGCAGATAGAATGAGTCTGTATGTACAGCTTATTCACCTGCCCCTTTCTTTTTTTTTTTTTTTAAGATGTATTTATTTATTCGTGAGAGACACACAGAGAGAGACAGAGAGAGGCAGAGACACAGGCAGAGGGAGAAGCAGGCTCCCCACAGAGAGCCTGGTGCGGAACTAAATTCTGAATCCTGGAATTATGACCTGGGCTGAAGGCAGGCACCCAACCCCTGAGCCACCAGGCATCCCTCACCTGCCCCTTTCAACTATGTAACCCTCCTATGTGCATTGATTTCACATGTTTATACATTAAGATTATATTAAGCCAGACAATGTGGTTGGAATTTGGCACAAGGATGAATTAAACATGCATTAAACATCCTTTATGACCCTTATGTGCATGATATGACCTATCCCCAAAATTAATAGCACAAAATAAGGTGCTGCACGCACAGTTCAAGGTGCTAAAAGGCTTCAGAAAGTAGGGACAGTTAAAAGTTATGAATTATCAGAACAGATTTTTTCCCATTAACAATGATAATGAGAAGTGGGAACATTGATGGATGCAATAAGGTGTCATCCAGATTCTCCAAATACACTTGCATAAATATGGAACAAAAATGTTTTCTTTTTTTTTGCTTTCCAACTGAACTTCTTTTTAGTTCTTAAAGAATTTAAACAAAATTTGTTATGACAGAGGTAACATATGCAGAGTGACTGCAGAAGCCTTCTCTCGAGTTGGTTTGGTTTTTTATGTTCTTACCACTGTGAACTATCTATTCATAAAGAAGAAAATATAACTTGAGCAAACTTAATAGATGATCTGAAAAAAGTGTACCATTATTTTTTTACAAGGAATATCACCTACGTGTATAAAGAGAGACATTTATTATCTGGACATTTTGCAAGGCTGCAATTAATTTCTCACGATTTCCCTCAAAAACAACCTGGGGAGAGGGTAAAATACATCATTTACAGAGATGCCTGTTATTTCTGCTATAATGAATTGCCCTTTATGGCTTCATGAGCCCCGGATTTAATAGGGATGTGATTGGAGAGGGGGGTAAGGAGCTAATAACTTTAGTTAGCACAATGATAGAGGGAATCAAATAAAGATTCTTCTTGTCTCTCCTTGGCACCAATTTAGGCATTATGCAGACAAAACATGTACACCTGATATAGTCAAATGTGGTTAACCTCATTTTTTGCTCTGCACTGTACCAACTCTGCTGTATTGAATTTGGTTCAATGAGCAAGGGAATTATATGCTGAGCAATTCACAGACTTGAGGACTTTTAAACTGAAGACAATTGATTAGCCACAGAACAATGAAAATGTAGATAGTGGTCTAATCTATAGATCAAAATACCAGTGACCACAGTGAAAATCATACAGAGTATTTGCAGCACTATGGGATTTCCCCCAATGAGCCTAGACTCTGTCTGAGAGATGATCATTTTCCTGTAGCTAATTCTGTCTTTGTCTACAGCTAGACTTTTAAACTGGGCTCTGTAGCTTAATTTTAACCCAGGTTCTGATAAGGAATTCTTAAAAGTAGAAAATAAAAGTGCAAAGAAAAATTATCATTTATCTATGAACTATAGTTTGGACCACTAAAGAGAAAAATAGCAAAATTAGAACTGTGGATGCCTAGAGCGGATGTTGGTTTTAGGGTTCCTCTAAATCTTTTTCATAGATTTAGTGGAACAAGAATGTTATTTTGACCATGTTTTAATCTTCTCCCGGCCAAATCTTACTCTCATATTTGACTGTTTAGGTGCAATGCACTGATGAAATCTGGGCATAAACAATATCCCTTTAAAGGCCCTTCCCAGGTCTCTTGAGAAGGTATTTCTGGTCTCAGAGGTTAAATCTTGAAAAATGAAATGAACTCTGGAACATGGCAGTTAGACTCTACCGTATGTTGAGCATTTTATCAAGGATAATGCCAAATCATTTGTGAGAAAGTGACTTAAATGCAGGTTTTTCTCCTCAAATATATTTTGATCCATTACAGAATAAAAATAACATATTAAAGAAATCAGGATAAAATTTGTGTGAGTAAATGTGTGATTTAAATAATATTAGTCTTTTGGAGAAGCACTGTTTAGAACCATTATTACTCTATATTCTTTGATAAATGACACAATATAACACCGCCCTTCATTACACAAAAAAGGTATGCATATGTCTTAACACAAGTTTGTATTACACTGAAATTTTGTCAACTATCTCAAAACCCTATGGTATATAGGAATAGATAGGATATGAATGCAAAGTAAAGTTAGAGAAAACTATAACTTCTGTGTGTCTCTAGAGGTATATAACTATTGAACAAGCAGCATGATGTCTTAAATGTGCTGTGAACTAGAAGTCAGAAAGCTTTTGTTTGAGTTCTTATTTTATTGTTAATCAGTTAAAAGCCCATAGGCAAATTTAATCACTGACACAGTTCTGTCCTTTGGGGGAAGAAAAGGAAATTGGGCTATGTCATCTCAAAAATATTTTTCTCCCTGTGTCCTCTGATCTGTGTTCCTTGCACAATCTATTACTTTAACAAACTCTTAGGTTTAGGCCACATGTCCTTCTTGGTGTGAGGAAAATGACCATGAATCCATCCAACAGCATCTCTGTTTTCATAGATGGAAAAAAAAAAACAAGATTCTATGAGAAAATGGTGTGTATCATGAAGAAGACAAAGTGTGGTGCTTGGAGTACCTGGCTGGCTCAGTCAGTAGGGCATGCGATTCTTGATCTTGGGATCATGAGTCAAGCCCCATGCTGGACATAGAGCCTACTTAAAAAAAATAAAAAATAAAAAATAAAAAAAGTGCAAGAAATGAGTATTAGAAAGGAGAAGACATCATGGTGACCCTGAAACCCAGTGAACAAGAGGAGATGCTAAGGGTACAGAAGCCAGATCTTGGACTGCCTTACAAATCAGCATTCAATGTGCAGATTTTAATCTTAAATACTTGGTAAGGGTATGAAGGGCTTCATCATTTTAAAAGATAACCTGACTCCAGGGTGAAAAAAAAATCATCAGGAGAACGTCTTAGATTAGGGTATTAAAACAGAATACTACAAATAAATAAAATAAAATAAAACAAAATAAAATAAAATAAAACAGAATACTATAAACTAGATGGCTTAAACAACAAAAATGTATTTCTCACCATTCTGTAGGCTGAAAATTCTGAGATCATTGTGCTGGCCAGATGGGGTTATGGCAAGGGCCCTCTTTCTGCCTTGTAAATGGCCCTCTTTCTGCTGCCTCCTCAGAGAGCAAGAACGAAAACTCTCCAATGTCTTATAAAGACACTAATTCCATTTACCAGGTCTCCTTGACCCAATTACCTGGCAAATTTTCCATGTCTCAACATTACACTGGGGGTTAGAATTTCAACATATAAATGTGGCATAGGAGGGGCACAAACATTCATCTGTAAGAGAAAGGCAGGGTAAGAGACTATTAGACCAGTTAATAAACTATTAGGATAAAAGAGAGAGCTGATCAGGCTGGTATTGAAGTAAACGGATTCAACTCAATCCATGTTTGCAATGGGGAATTGACAGAAATTTCTCTGATGATTTGGTTTAGGGGTGAAGAAGAAAGTGAAGAGAGACTCCCAGCTTTTAAGCTTGAACAGTTAAATGAAATGGTGCCACTTACCTTAATGGGGAAGAGTACTGGAGAGTCAGAACATGACTGCCTTTGAAGGTTGGATCAAGAGTTCTGTTCTAAACTGATTAATCTAGATTTTCCTGTTAGATATCCCAGTACAGATGGATAAATCAGGAATAAGGAGTTTTGAGCTGCTGGTAGAAGTTTGGGAATAATAGCTTATTAAGAAGCTTTTAAAGAAAAAGAAAGAGAAGGAGAACGATAATAACTAACGTCTGGTAATAGATTTTTCATAAAGACAAGACTAATATGAACGGTATAATGGAAACTTAGCTGGGTCTGGATGTTTCCAGAAGAAGCCAGTACACCTATGTTGGGGAATTTAACTCAGGCAAGACCTGGTGATCAGATTTTCATGATCAGAAACTTGATATGTCTAAGTATTGAGAATCAATTCTTTTCTCAGGGAAACACAAACCAATAGTTCATGAAATTGAATTATGAAGCCAAATCATAATTTATTAATTAGTATACAGACCAGATAATTTTTAAGTGAAAGCATCTTTTATTTTCACAGTAGGAATTTCTACAGATGAAACCAAATTTTGCTTAAGATCCTTTTTATGCTAATCCTTCAAAAATTCTTGTTCTGATGCCAATCCTATTATAATTAGAATTTCCTACACTGAGAGGAATGTGTTCCTTATGTTAACAGAGTGATCTTGATCATTCTACCCCTCTCCAGGAAGGATTTATCAATAGCACCATACAGACTTTGGTGAAGGTTTTCTTTCTTGAAGAACCTCTGAATTGTGCTTGAATGGATGTTATAGATATTTGCCTCTACAAATCATGCTTGAAGGCTCCCTTTCCTGACCAATCCTTTTTTTAATTTTTTCTGAATGACAAATTATTTTCTCTGAATATATATATTTGTATAATATATATTATATAAATTAATTAATATATTATATGATTAATAGTATATATTATATATAATATATAATAATTATAATGTATTAATATATTATATATAATATTATATAAATTTATATATATTAAAGATTTTATTTATTTATTCATGAGAGGCAGAGAAGAGAGAGAAAGGCAGAGACACAGGCAGAGGGAGAAGCAGGCTCCTCGCAGGGACCCTGATGTAGGACTCGATCCCGGTCCTGGGATCACTCCCTGAGCCAAAGGCAGATACTCAACCACTGAGCAACCCAGGCATCCCTTCTGTGAATATATTAATGTTCTCAGTGAGATCTCTTCGGTATTCTTAACAGTTCTGTCACTTCAAGTGTATTGATCTTTATTTTAATTGTGCATCAATGTAATAATTGAGATCTCTAGTTGCAGTGCTGTATCTCCCTTGTGAAAGCTTCTAAGGGAAACCTATAGGTACCTTATAAGATCACAGATCATTCAGGCATCTCTAGTAGCATTTAGTTGGCTGACTCTATTGAAATAATCAAAGACTATTTTTTTTCTTCACTGTATGAATGGAAAAGAAAAAATAAAGTATATTTGTGATAAATTCGAATTATCCATATATTCAATTAACAATATTTTCCCCAACCCCAATACATCAGTGAAACAGTACTTGTATGGTGTTTTGCTTCTTTGAATATTCAGAAGACATTTTTTGAAAGCTTATTTCTTCCAACCTGTGAACCCAGAATTATTTGAAAATAATTACAATTCATCTAACAATTTTCAGTTTACCTTCGAAGCTCACAGCACTCCTGCTATATGTGGAATTTCCTAGTCAGTAAATATTAAGCCAGGACTTAGAAACTTCTGTGTTCTAACATTTAATTTTATACTGATAGCCAAGATTTCTTATTTCTTTATTTTTCTATGAGACAGGTATTTTGCTAGGTATTTTATAAGGAATATCTCATTTAATCGGCACACAGATCTGTAAAGTAGGTTATTGTATTCTCTTTCTTCTATAGCAGAATAAACTAAAGAATATGCGATGAAATATTCTGCCTAAATCCTCAGAACTGGGAAAAGTTATGGTACAGATTTTGTACAAAGGGAGACTGAGTTCAGAGCCACTAAATTATAGTGAAACTTTTTTTTTTTAAGATTTTATTTATTTATTCATGAGGCACACACAGAGAGAGAGGCAGAGACACAGGCAGAGGGAGAAGCAGGCTCCATGCAGGGAGCCCGATGCAGGACTCCATCCCAGGTCTCCAGATCACACCCGGGGCCAAAGGCAGGCGCCAAACCATTGAGCCACCCAGGAATTCCCTATAGTGAAACTTTATTGAAATTTAATAAAATTTATTGAAGTATAATTAATATACTCTTATATTAGCTTCAGGTGTACAATATAGTCAGCAATTCTATACACCACTCAGTGCTCATCACAGTAAGTGCATTCTTAATCCCCTTTATCTATTTCACTCATCCTCCACCCACTTCCCCTCTGGCAACCATCAATATGTTATCTGTATTTAAGAGTCTAGGTTTTTTTTGTCTTTTTTTTTTTTTTTTTTTGGTTTCTGTTTTTTTTCTAATTTTTAAGATGTATTTGTTTATTTTAGAGAGAGAGAGAGCATGAATGGGGGAAGGCCAGAGGAGGGAATCTCAAATAGACTGAGCATTGAGCTCTGAGTCCATGGAAGGGCTTGATCCCAAGACCCATGAGATCATAACCTGAATGGAAACCAAGAGTCGGAGGCCTGACGGACTAAGCTACCCCGGCACCCCTCTTTGTTTTGTTTCTTAAAATTCACATATGAGTGAAATCTTACAGTATTTGTCTTTCCTTGTCTGACTTCTTTCACTTGGTGTTATGCCCTCTAGGTCCATTCATGTTGTTGCAAATGGCAAGATCTCAGTCTTTTACAATTGAGTCAGATTCCTTTATCCATTCATCTGTGGATAGATTGGGTTGGGCTGCTTCAACATCATGTTTATTGTAAATAATGCTGCAGTAAACATCGGTGTGCATATAACTTTTCAAATAAGTGTTTTGCTTTTCTTTGGGAAAATACTCAATAGTAGAATCACTGTAAAATGATAATTCTACTTTTAAATTTTTGAGGAAACTCCATGCTGTTTTCCACATCCAATCTGCATTCCCACCGATAGTACACAAGGATTCCGTTTTCTCCACATCCCTCCAATGCTTGTTATTTCTAATCTTTTTTATTTTAGCCATTCTAACTAGTGTGAGAAGACATCTCATTGTAGTTTTGATTTATATTTCCCTGATGATGAGCATTTTTTCATGTGTCTGTTAGCCTTTTGTATATCATTTTTATTTTTATTTTTTATAAAGATTTTATTTATTTATGAGAGAGAGAGAGAGAGAGAGAGACAGGCAGAGGCACAGGCAGAGGGAGAAGCAGGCTCCATGCAGGGAGCCGGAGGTGGACTTGATCCTGGGACCCCAGGATCACGCCTTGGGCTGAAGGTGGCGCTAAACCACTGAGACACGCAGGCTGCCCCTGTATATCATTTTTAGAAAATGTCTATTTAGATCCTCTGCCCTTTTTTAAATTGGACTATTTATTTTTTTGATGTCAAGTTATATACATTATATATTTTGAATATTAACCCTTCATCAAATATATCATTTTCAAATATCTTCTTCCATTTTGGTAGGTTGCCTTGTCATTTTATTTATTTATTTATTTATTTATTTATTTATTTATTTATTTATTTTTTGGTGACTTCCTTCACTGTGCAAAACTTTTTTTATTCTAGTGTAGTCCCAATTGTTTAATTGTGTTTTGTTTCTATTGTTTGATGAGACATATCTAGAAAAATGTTTCTATGGCCGATGTCAAAGAAATTACTGCCATGTTTTCTTCTAGGAGTTTTATGGTTTCAGGTCTCACATTTAGGTCTTTATTCCATTTTGAGTTTATTTTTGTGTATGATGTACGAAAATGGTCTAGTTTAATTCTTTTGCATTCAGCTTCCACAATTATGGCAATTTTAATGCTCCAAGTGGTCTACATTTTCATGAGAGCTCCAAAACATGGTCATTTCTCCAAAGTCTGTTTTTCATTATGTTATTAGACATTTGTCCATTTTTATTTGTAACATTGACATTTTATACATAATATATAATATATAGGGACTCCTGGGTGGCTCAGTGGTTGAGTGTCTGCCTTTGGCTCAGAGCATGATTCTGGTGTCCTGGAGTCCCGCATTAGGCTTTCTGCATGGAGCCTACTTCTCCCTCTGCCTGTGTCTCTGCCTCTCTCTCTTTGTGTCTCTCATAAATAAATAAATAAAGTCTTTAAATATATGTATAATATACATAATAACGTTATTATGTGTATTATACACTATATATAAAATCACATGAAGGCATAGTGATTAACATTATTGTTAATAAAATGACTTAGAGCTAGCCAATCAAGTTTGCAAATGAGATCTTATAATCAATCCTGAAATCATTATCATGTTTATATGTTAGTCAGCAAAAATAGTAAAGTTTACGACGTGAAATGTATATTCTTTTGATATAACACTCCATAGCTGAGAGCAGAGTATGCTAATAAATTCAAGAAAAAACACGCTCTGTGGCTTAATTACTAATTTTGTTCAAGTCCAGGAGTACTGAACTTCAACCTACGTTTTTTTCCAGAACTATCCCAAGCGTGAATCTTACAATAAGCCTCTAATGTTATCTTTTCATTCATAGCACAGCAAAATATACAAACGGGTTCATGTTGCTTGTTTTCCCCTGTAATTGTTACAAGGAATGACATCTACTTTTTTGTTAGATCATATATATTCATTGATATTTCATTTACAAAAGAAAGGACTTCATTAATTCTTATACAACCTTCATTCAAACAAACTATGCTCTCCATATGATATATAATGAAGTCAGGAGTCTGGGTAATAAATTATTTCAGGTGCTTTCTTGAGGTCTGTAAAACAATTGGAATCCCTAGCTACAGAGGTTCATTATTGATACTATTCCCCACTACTTGGTCTCTGATAATCTTTCACCTGTTTTAACCATTTCTACTGCTTCAGTGGCTTATTATATTAGAGCCTTATAATGCCATTCTGGTCTTATCTATCTCCCTCCCTACCTTCCTTTCTTCTTTCCTTCCAACCTTCCTTCCTTCTTTCTCTTTTTCTTTCTTTCTTCCTTGTTTGCAATCTTCTTTGCACTTCTGCAATGTGAAGTAATATGAGTCAAACTTCATAAAGCAAGACTTGAATTTTCCTCTGACACTTCGCCATGTGCTTCTGCAAAAGCTTTCTTCTCTGACACCCATGAAGTAATATATTATCATGAATAGTTTTTTTTTGCCCCTTGGTAAAGTTGGCCATCAAGAGTTTCTATCCCTCTTTTGTCAAGTCCTACTATTCTGTCTGAAGGTAATCTTGACTTTTGCCCTCTTGGTGTGTGACAGAGAAACTTCTGACTTGGCAATTAATAGTTCTTATGGCAAGTACAGGTACAGTACTAAGATCCTTTTTGTGGCTGAGACAGTGCTATGTGTTCATTAAATTCTCTTTCCAAGTATACCTACTAACTACATAGTAGGCTCCCGTAGCTTTTCTAAGACATTATTACATTCTCACCTGATCCCTGATTATTAGACCAGTCATAAACACAATATGGGGGTGTCTGTCCAGAAATTAAGCCTGGGCACAGCAATCTCAGCTAACTGACCACTAAGTACTTTGAGGCACAAGGAAAACGAAGTTGGTAATAATGTTCGATTTTCATCATCAATCTCTATATTAAGTTATATGATGTGTTATCTTTCTAAACTTCCATGTTCTAGTATATAAAATGGGACTGCATTAGATACTGTGAAAGGCCCCTTGCTTGAGTTTGTATGAGTCCATTTTTGCTTATGTTTCTCGGTTTTAGATTATTTTTTAAAAAGATTGTATGTATTTGAGAGAGAGATAGAGAACACACAGAACACACACAAGAGAGAGTACACATGGAGGGGAGGGGTAGAGGGAGAGGGAGAAGCAACTTCCCACCCAGCAAGGAACCTGTTGTGGGGCTCTACCCCAGGGCCCCGGGATCATGACCTGAGCCAAAGGCAGATGCTTAACTGATTGAGCCACCAAGATACCCTGGTTTTATATATATATTTTTTTAACTATTAAATCTCCAAATCTAGACTAGGGATGCCTCTCTGCTCTCGAGATACCTTGTGTGTAGCTCTACCGTATCTATGGCAACACAGTATTCCAATTATCTGTTTACTTACAAAATGCAGCTCTTAACCCATGAGTTCACTGAGATCGATGCCTTGGAGACTAGCACATAGATATTATTTTTGAGTAAATAATTAATCTCTTAATAATTATATACACAAAAGGGTTGGGATCCTAAACATAATTTACAAAAAAAAATTACAGATAATTCTGTTTTGACCAGAATTCTCTTTCTTCTCTGAAATATCTGCAATGTGCTACAAGACTACAAGAACTTTACCAAAAGCAGATGTTGTGAAGTTGGATGAAGCCATCACTCAGACATATGGAATGTCCAAAACTGTCATTTTTTGGCAACCATACGGTTGCTCTGATATCTCGATTTGGAGACATGGACTATTTTCTGCAGGGTTATATTATAAGTGGTTTATTTAAATCTCAAAATTACAAAGACTATTTAAACTTATATTTGGGGTGCAACATGAATAATTACTCGATCTATTAGTATATTTTTAGCTCTTATCAGATTGGCAAATAGTCTAGATTAGATCACATTAAGCTTTATTTAATATTATGAAAACTATTTTATAAGTTTCATGTGGGTATCATATATTTTTGGATGGTAAAGTATGTAAAGTTTGAGGATATTATTATTAGTGTTTTCAAGTCATATCTGAAGCCATACTTTTAAATTCCAACTGGCGCCGACGTAGCCTAATTAAAAAGCATAATCTGGTTTTACTAGTCACTGTATTTTGCTTAAACAGTTCTATTCATGAATATCTTTTATTTAGTCCTGATACTTTATGAAACTGGTGCTTGATGATTATATCCAAGGAAATACCAGATTTGGGGAGAATATTCCCAGTTTTGCCTATACATACACCAAAACAAATCTCTCATCATATAAATATTCTATTACAGGAAAAGAGCAGACAAGAAATCATCTAAAGATGCAGAAAATCCTGACAAAGGACAATTTAATTTCTAACTATTGGCATGGTAGGTGGCAAATCCAGTTAGAGGTAGCAGGAGTGCCCATCACTCACAGAGCTACTCTGCAACCAAGGAAATAGACAGAGGTGTGAATGCTGAACAGCTTGGCAAATGACAACACTGAGACACAGACCCAGGAGTCCACTTTTGTGAAAAAAAAATGAAGTCAGAAAATTTTGTGAGGCTGTGGGGAGACTTGGAGACATGCTAAACAAAGTATTAGAGAATTAAAATAGGTAAATGAGAACATGATTAATCATTAAATTGCTTCTTCTCATCTTTGCTGCAGGCTGCTGTTTTCTTCTACCTTTCTACCTTTTCTTTTTTTCCTGTTTTCCTTTTCTACTTCTAACATCGTACCCATTCACATCACAGAAATCCTTGGATTTTAAGTAAGAAAATGATCTTCTCAACTCTGTAATTATAAGTTCCTCAAAACTGATGTCTTTTTAAATAGTATAATAAATTTGTGTTTATGATGAGCATGTGAACAAACTACTATATGAGATGTATTTCTCTTTCTGCAAAACCCATTTGTGTAGCTAAACAATGGATTTTTTTTTTAAACAATGGATTTTAAAGCATAAATCTTATAAGGGAGAGACTTCCCTAAAAGAATTTCTGCCTTTGAATATCTAGTTCGACTATTGCTCTTCACTGGTATTGATTAGAAAATACAGAAGGATCTAGAGTAAGTTGTGAATCTAGAATACAATAACACAAAATATTTTTGAGCCCCAACATATAATATTTCAATTTATTGCATTCTATCACAGGATTTTGACCAAAATCCTAGAGTCTGAGATGTCTTTACAAAAGTATTCAAATTCTAAGCAACACAATTAAAACCTGATGTTTCTTATTGTCAAAAGAATGAAAATGTGTGTTTTCCAAATGTATATCCATTCTTCTTTTATGCTTAAACTCTTTATTTGTCTTCACTATTATTCAGAATATGAATTCCAAACTCCTTGTATGACCTGTAAGAACCTCTTATTTTGGCTCCAAGCTATTTTCTTTTTTAAATTTTTTTTCCAAGCTATTTTCTTAATATCTCCTTTTTCTTTCTTCCTATAACCAGACCCTCCTTAGTAAAGAGAGATGCAACCAACATGCATTTTGGCTAAATATGAAAGCCTAGGTATTCATATGCATATTCAGGCAGAACCAAGAAAGAAACCAAATACCACAATAATAAGTAGAATTAATTTCTAGTTTACCAAAATAAAATAGGAATTTTATCAAAATTAATTGTAGCAATTTTATCAAAAAAGTTAATAGATAGAGATGCCTGAGTGGCTGAGTGGTTGAGCATCTGCCTTTGGCTCAAGATGTGATCCTGGGGGTCCATTGTTTAGGCATATTAGGTATGCACTTGAAAAAATATTAAAGGAAAACAAATATCTATTAAACACTGCAGATGGGGAGCCTGGGATCCAGTCCTACATCAGGCTCCCCACGGGGAGCCTGCTTCTCCCTCTGCCTGTGTCTCTGCTTCTCTCTCTCTCTCTCTGTCTCTCATGAAAAATAAATAAAATCTTTTTTAAAAAAAGCAGATAAATTTTAATACTTCACATTATCATACAGCACCAATAATTTCCTAACACTTTTGGCTGCTGGCAGTGTTTCATAGATATTTGCTTTCCTCTGAGGCTGGAGTAAGAGTAAATATTTTTAATTTTTTCTGGCTTCCCCGCTGTGGAATAATAGTGATGGACATGGCAAACTCATTATGTCATCTTTCTCTCTGAGATGACTAACTGAGGTATATATTTATTATTCACTCATCTATTAGACTGGAAAATATGATTCATGATGCTCATGTCTTTTATCAATGTGATCCTCAAAATGAAGCTTTACACACTATGTGAAAAAATGCTTATACATATTTTTCAAGTGCACACCTAATGTAATTGTCTCCATTCAACATCTTGTGTTATCTTGTTTTAATTTCTCATGTTAGTTTGTTTTTTATGAATCTCACTGATCCATATGGAAGTTGAAGAAAAATAGTCCTAATATTCAGGCTCAGAAGTAGTTGGTTTTAAAGTAACAAAACAGTGTATTAATGTTTACCAGCCTCAGAATTCATACACTTACATCTTTGTAACAGATTAATAGCAGCACCTTTAGAGCGAAATCAAGGAAGATATACAGCCTGGTCACATCAGTTCTGGTTACGTGAAAGGAACTGCATTATTTTCAGGTAAACATTAGTATTGAACAATATCAAGAGTGGGAAATAGATTTACAATGTATAATTTTATTCCTTTCTTTTGTTCAAGAATCCTCTTCAACAAAAGAACAAAAGCAAAAATACTCTTCCTTCTTTTTTTTAAAAAAGCTTATATAAGAATAGAATAAGAACAAGTGTGATCTAACCTTTTCTGAATGTCACACAGTTCTTTGGCTATAGAAACAAAACAAAACAAAAACAAAAATTGAAAGTAGCCACCCATTTTTTACTTGTGGCCATTAATTCTGTTATATATAAGCTGTTCTATAATTATTTTGTAAAAATTCAACAGAAAAATATGCACATAACTTTACATACTAGTGATCACTAAATCATTCATAGCCAATAACAATTACAGGACACTTTTTGTATTGATTTTCTATTATTTAAATGCTCCTTGCCTCTAATTCACTCTCTTGTTAGTTCTGGGAGATGCAATAGGCAGTTATCTCTCAGCAGGGAAATAAAGTAGAAGGAAATCTGAATTCATCATTTACTTAGTAAATTAAGACTACTGTAACAAATGACAGATGGGGTGGCTTAAACACAGAAATTTATTTCTTACATTTCTGGAGTTTGGAAGTCTAAGATCAAGGTACCTGCTTGTTCAATTCCTGATGAGAACCCTCTTCCTGGTTTGCAGATAGCTGTCTTCTCATTTTATTCTCGCATGGCAGAGACTGTAAGTCCTTTCTCTACTTATAAACAGTAATTCTATCATGGGGACTGCATCCTCTTGACTACATGTAAACCTAATTACCTCCAAAGTCTCCAGCTATATAGCCTTTGAAATGTACTTCTTCAATAATCAGACTTGAAAGTCAAAATTTCTCCTTGATCCATGGGCCACAGAATAAATATTGTGCTAGTAGGCTTCAAGACAATATTAATTTCATCGTACACCTCCATGAGAGCTCTTGGGTAACCAGGTGCATTGTCAATTAGCAATAATATGAAAGAAGTCTTTTTTTTTTCTCCCGAGCAGTAGGTCTCAACAATAGCCTTAACATATTCAGTAAAACGTGCTGTAAACAGATGTGAAATCATAAAATTTGTTATTCCATTTATAGAACACAGACAGAATAGATTTAGCAAAATATCTAAGGACTCTAGGATTTTCAGAATGGTCAAGGAGCAATGGCTTCAGCTTAAAGTCACCAGCTGCATTAACCCCTAACAAGAGAGTACGCCTGTCCATGAAGCTTTGATATCAGGCATTGATTTTTCTTCTCTAATATGATAATCTAGATGGCATATTTTTTCCAATATAAGACTGTTTCATCTACATTGAACATTGGCTATTTAGTGTAGCCACCTTTATTAATGATCTTAGCTAGATCTTCTGGATAACTTGCTGCAACTTTTACATCCACATGTGCAGGTTCACGGTATGCTTTTCAGGTATAAAGATGTCTTCTTTCTTTAAACCTCATGACTCAAACTCTGCTGATTTCAAACTTCTATTCTGCAGCTTTCTTACCTCTCTCAGCCTCATAGAATTGAAAAGAGTTTAAGGCTTTGCTATGGATTAGACTTTAGTTTGAGGGAACGGCGTGGCTCTTTTGATCACCTATCCAGACCTCTAGAATTTTCTCCATGTTAGCAATAAGTCGGTTTTGTTTTATTATCATCCATGTGTTTACAAGTAGCACTTACATTTTCTTTGATAACTTCTCCTTTGCATTCACAACTTGGCTGTAACTGTTTGGTGCAAGAAGCCTAACTTTGGCCTATCTCAGCTTTTAACCTGCCTTGTCACTAGGATTAATTATTTCTAGCATTTGAATTAAAGTGAAAGACAAGTGAGTCTTCTTTTCACCTCTACACTTAGAGGCCATTGTAGGGTTATTAATTGACCTAATCAACATTGTTGTGCCTCAGAGATTCGGGAGGCCTGGGAAGAGTAAGAGAGATGGGGAAATGGCTGGTCAATGGAATAGTCAGAAGACACATAATACAACATTTATGCATTGAGTTTACTGTCTTATATGGGCATGGTCACAATGACCCAAACCAATTAATAATAGTAACATCAAAGATCACTGATCACGGATCACCATAACAAATATAATAATAATAGAAATAATTGAAATATTGTGAGAATTACCAAAATATAACCCAGAGACACAAAGTGAGCAAATGCTGTTAGAAAAGCACATAGATTTGCTCAATACACACAGGGTTGCCACAAACCTTCAATTCGTATAAAATGCAATAAAGAAAAATGCAACAAAACCAACAAAAAAACATATCCGATGCCTTTGCTCATGAGTTCTACCTTTCACAAAACACTGCAACACAAACACAACATAGCTCAGCTCTTGCCACTTTAGAACAAAGATTGTCTTTATTCCATTGTCCAAAAATATGTCCCTCAGTTCTGTCTGAAACCTCATCAGAATGGCCTTTACCACCCTATTTCTACCAATATTCCATACGTGATTATTTATATTACATATTCCCTAAAAAGGTGGAAACTTTTTTCTATAGCTCTTCTCTTTGCTTTCTGAATCCTCACCAGAAATCGCTTTTAAATTCCCTTTTGAATGTCAGCCACTTCTAGCATGCTCTTCAAAACTCTTACAAGCTTCAAGCCATTAGCCAATTCCAAAGCTGCTTCCACATGGATGGCGTTTGTTGTAGCAGTGGCTGACTTAATACAGTTTCTGTCTTAGCTCTGGCTGCTCTATCAAAATACTATAGGCTAGGTGGTTTGAACAACAGAAATTTATTTCTCACAGTTCTAAAGGCTAGAAAGGTCAAGATCAGGTTTTTGTGTTCCTGGTAAGAGCCCTGGCCCCTGGTTTGCAGACTACCATCTTTTCATTATATGGTGGAGATAGCAAGTTCTAATCTATTTCTCTTCCTATAAGAATACTGATTCCATTAAGAGGCTGCACCACACAACTAGTCACCAAAGACTAATTCTTCCTAAAAGACCCACTTCCTAATATCACCCCATTAGGGGTTAGGATTTCAATCTATGAATTTTGGAGAGGCCATAAACAAGCAGTCCAAACCATTGATAAGCCACCAAACTGTGAAGCTAAAGAAAGTTTTCTTTTCTAAACACGTATCAATATTTGACATATGCTATAAAGAGGTAGGATATTTTAAAATAACGCAATTTCATGCACAACAGGGAAAATGTATCAGGAGCAATGTATATCGTTTCCAAGTCAAGCATTTCAGAAATGAGTGTATCTCCTCACCCCTAACCATGTTCTCCTCCTTTCCCTGACTGGAGGCAGGTAATGGCATGCCCCTAGGGAAACAGGGAAGCCAAAATATGGAAAATCTGGGCAGCTGAACCACCATATGGAGGTGAGCCATCTGCTAAGAACACCCTCTGTGAACAGTACAGGAGCAAGAAATAAACTTTAATTGCAATTTGGAGTGTTACCACACATTTTGGATTATTTTGTAACACACTCATGCTAACCACTTCTTTCTTTTTCTCTCTCATTCTCTATTATATCCATTTCTAATGCTATCTCATAGCTTTTATATTATGTATGCTTTATGTCTGGCTAAAAAAATGATTTCTCTTGGATATTGGAGTTCTTCTTGTGAAATTTTTAGGTGACAATATTGATACAATGTTGATTCATTCATCCTCTCAACAAAGAAGGAATTCTCAAATACAATTTTTTTTTCCCTAAAAATCTTGGAGTCAATGGTATTAAATCACCAAACATTTAAAGGTTATGTTTAATGTTACAAAATTTAGAACAATAAACACTTGTATGGAGAATAGAATTTTGATATAGCATAATCTCCATCAATCTTTGCTTTAATTTAAAATTATTTAAATGTATTTAACTCCAAAAGGATATGTTTCTAATCTAAAATGTATTGCATTGGAGTAACTTCTGGTATAGTATTCACCAATCTATGTATCTCTTTAACTACTTGTATAGTTAATCAAGAATCTTCAGTTGCTGGGGCAATTAATTTTTGCATTGTTGGGGCAATTAATTTTTGCATTGACAAACACACATTCATATTTCAAGTGTTATCATTTTGGTAAAAATATGCCCGAAGAGAGTGTCCTCCCAATTATATCTAGAATACTAATATGTATTTGGGTGTGACTCTGGATGTTAATTCTAAACCCAAAAATATTTCTAAAATTATATTGCTTATGTTTTTGGACTGATTATCTTGAACTTAAAAATGCAGTTATAGCATTATTGATCAGATGCAAGTTCAAGTATGACAAGGATGACATTGATGCAGATATCTGACAGTCTCTTGGTCCAAAGCCTGAAGCCAATTATTGCACAGTAGATTTTTGCCAAATACTAAAGATGAAGCTTAACACTTTGGTATATTGTTACCATTTCCATGACATTTTATAATACTTCAACAGCCCACCACTCTGGCAAATATTGTTTACCTCCCTTCCTTTACCTCAACTGTCACCTCATATGTTTTAGAAGCCTATCTTTCCAGATACAGTTGAAGCATCTCCTTTTCTAAGAAATATGCCTTGAACATTACTTTCTCAACCTCTTGACTGCTATGATCCTATATATCATACTTAATTCAATTATTTATTTTTGTGTATATTTTATTGTAGGTCAGTAAATGTGAAATAATAGTCTGATAATGTCTACTGATAGGTTTTGAAGGTAATGAATATGAGGAAAAAATATTTATAGGCTTCTGGTTAAACAGGGAAAATAAGCCATGTATTGTCACAGTTCAACAACTGGTTTGCAGTCAGATAGCTGACTATGTACTATAACTTGCAACAGTAAGGAAACCTTGCTTGCTTTGAGCAGGTATGGAAATGGTGAGCTCTTTGGTGGTCAGAGGCATTTACTGGGTTTCTGCAAAATAAGAAGTGTGATGGGCAATATTCATCAATAAAGGATTGCTTAGGAAGCCCTGCAAGAGAGGAAAGATCCCTGTGGGATGTTGGGCATGTTTCTGTAGCACTGATTTAAGGAGGCACTGGTGGCAACACTGGCTGCTGTTAAGAGTGGGAGCAGGTGTCTGAACACAGGCCAGAGACAATGCCTGAGGGAGCTGTATATGGCTCAGTTCTCACATCACTCCTTCATACTATGTCTTTGCTCCACAATGAGAGTCTTGATCACCTGGCTTTTAACCCCTAGAACCTGAGAAAGGGACTGAACAACAATAAAAATATCAAAATATTTTATCTTTCCAGAAATAGTTGGGATTTCTCCAGTTTCTTTGCCTCCTACTAGCACTTCGAAGAGGCTCTAGCTCTTTCCAGACCTTGCAATCTATAGTGATACTTAAGAGCCACCACCTTCTGCTCAGGACAAGGTCTGTTGCAGCCAACCCTCACATAAGAGAAAGGCGAGCTGCAGAAATAAATGATCTTGACTATGTAGTAGCAGAGCATACCCAGCATCAGCTTAAACAGCCAGGGCTGTCACAGATACATACAGAAGGACATCCAGGGAGCAATACCCATTTGAAGAAAATCCAGAGCACAAAAGAAAAAATGAAAACTAGCACAGAGGACCACAGAACACAGAAGAAAACAAGACAAATAAAAGCTAGAAAAACTAAATTTGTTCTGATCAATATCTTCAGAGGAGTATATTCAAGCAATAAAACAAGATTTGGCAAATAAAGGACATCTGGGTGGCTCAGGTTGAGCATCTGCCTTCAGTTTAGGTCATGATCCCAGGGTCCTGGGATTGAGTCACTGCATCAAGCTCCCTGCAGGGAGCCTGCTTCTCCCTCTGCCTGTGTCTCTCATGAATAAATAAATGATTTTTTTTAAATAAAAGGAAATAAAGAGAAAGAAAGTTGACAAATGAGAAAGAGAAGCAATTTGAGATTAAAAAGTTTTCTGATGGGCAGCCCGGGTGGCTCAGCGGTTGAGCATCTGCCTTTAGCCCAGGGCGTGATCCTGGAGACCTGGGATCGAGTCCCACATTGGGCACCCTGCGTGGAGCCTGCTTCTCCCTCTGCCTGTGTCTCTGCCTCTCTCTCTGTGTCTCTCATGAAAAAATAAATAAAATCTTAAAAAAAAAACAAAATACGTTTTCTGATGGACAGAAATACAGGAAAATGATAGATGTGCTGAAATGAAATTGAGGAACTCTCTGGAAAGTAAAAGGAACGATGGGGTAGTTGAAACCCTAGAAAAGGGAGTTTCAAAAAAAAAGTGAGGGGGAGAAAATAAAAGGAAGAAAATAATCAAGGAAATATTAAAAGAAAATGCTACAGAGATGAAATAAGGCAAACATATTCCGATCCAAAGGACCCAACGAAGAACAAACAGAATGAATACTGACAGACCTACACATAAAGGGAGTTCTATAAACTGAGGCTACATAGAGTGAAATCTTGAAGAAAAACATGAGGATAATTTACATACAAAGGAAGGGAAATGGTAATGGGATCAGGTTGTTTTGTCATTAAACAGGATAGTAGGAAAAACACTGGAAAATGTACAATTATTTTAAAATGTAATAATTTTGAACTAGGGAAATAATCTATTTTGAAGATAAAAATGAATATTTTAAGGAGGAATAGATCAAAAAAGTTATTTGAAAAATATATTTCACACTTTGAAAAGTATTTTTAAAGTATGTTTGTCACACTCGTCTAATGTGTATATATTTTCCTTTCTGTACTTAAAAAATGTCATTTGTATGAAACTGTTTCTATTCTTAGTTGTGTCAAATATTTTCTCAACACCTTTTCTGTCCTATTAACTAGGCATTTGCAGGCATAAAATTATTTGGGATCACTAAATAAATTGGAAGGATTAGTGAACACCTAATTCAGCTGATTTTGATATGACAGTAGAAAAGTAAAACAAACCAAAAAAAAAAAAGTTTTATTGATCTACCACGAAGGACCAAGCATTTTATTGATTTATCCTTGAGTTTTATGACAATCCTGTCAAAGGTCAGAGACATTTTCGACATACAGATGGTGAAAAACCAAGATGCAGAGACTCTCAGTGACTTCTGCAAGGCTACAGGCTCCATGCGTTGTGTTTTATTTTTTTTCCAATTGCCTCATGTTGCTGTTTTGCCTTTAATGTTTGTAGCTAGGATTTAAAATCTGAAGGATTTATTTGAAAAAAATTTTAGTGTCATTGAAAGTGCATCCCCTGCCCCCAATCTAGGCTGAATTAAACTAAAAGATCCACAAGTTGCAACATATATTTTTCTTGAGATCATATGAATGACTTGGAAGAGAAATCCCAGAAGCTCAGCATGCACTGGGGAAATAAACGATGGCACCACAGAGCCCCTTCCAGCTTGTGTTACAAGTAAGTTATTAATAAATGGGGCGACTTGAGGGATTTCAGTTGAGGTTACTGGTAGAGAACTTGCATGTCTTAGAAGCCAAAAAAAAAAAAAAAAGCCTATTTTGTCATCATACTTTATGTTTTGCATTTGAGGTTGTCTAAAATATTAACACAAGGCTACTATGCTGATTGCAAAATTAGCAAATTTACTCAGAGTATCCAAATTAAAAACTATAGGCCAAATTAAAAAAAAAAAAGATTTTTTTAATCATTGTATTTGCATCAATTGGTGCAATGGATGTCTCTAAAAATAAATGAAAATTTTCAACCCTGTCTAGGAGCTCATACATCTAAAGATGGAATAAGCTAAATAGTTTCCAGAGACCAGTGCAAAATGAAAATGTAGCTTCTCTTCTTAAAATTTATTAAGACTTCATCAAGATAAAAAGCTTCTGCACACCAAAGGAAACAGTCAACAAAACTAAAAGGCAATCTACAGAATGGGAGAAAATATTTGCAAATGACATATCAGATAAAGGGCTAGTATCCAAGATCTATAAAGAACTTATCAAACTCAACACTGAAAAAAAAATAAACAATCCAGTCAGGAAATGGGCAGAAGACATGAACAGACATTTCTCCAAAGAAAACCTACAAACATCCAACAGGTACATGAAAAAATCCTCCACATCACTTGTCATCTGGGAAATACTAATCAAAACCACAATAAGATGCCATTCACAGCGGTGAGAATGGCTAAAATTAACAAGACAGGAAACAACAACTATTGGCGAAGATGTGGTAAAAGGGGAACATTCTTGCACTGTTGATGGGAATGCAAGGAAGTGTGTTCCTACTCTGAACTCTAAGCATCCCTCTTTATGCCCAAAGCTTCTATGCTTTACCAAATCTTCTAAGACTACAATTTCTGAGCAGTCTGTCACTCAGTCTACTTTGGGTAATTTTATGTACCAGCAGTCTTCCTTTTGGTGTTAGGGATAGTCAATAATGTTTGAGGTACCTTTGAGTTGGGATACCTAGTCCTGATCCAGTCTTATTTTGCTTTTTCCCTCTCCTTTTCTTGAATGTCCGTCACCATCTGTACATTTATTGGTCTATGTGTTGCATGTCTATAAAGAGAGTCCCCAAAATTACATAAGTTTATTGCCCCACAAACATGGATCCACTTATTATCATTTATTATAGAGATATAGAAACAGCCAACTTTAGGGAGGTGTATATCATCCCTGTGGTGGAGCTGGATCTCAATTCTCATTTTGATATTCTTTGCCACCTCACTCCATTATTCCTTCAAGTGCAAACACATGGACATGGAGGCACACTATAGATACTTCACTTAGCAAAGTCACGCAGTGCATGAAGGCAAGTGCCAGCATCGGTCCACGGCCTCTGACCACCGGTTCTGTGGTCCTCCATCCCCAGCCTTTCTTGTCTATTCTAACTGTTGTTAGCATGGCACATGAATATTGGGTAAGATCTAGATGCAAAATTATATAAAGGGAGAAAGGGTTACTCTTAAAATCCTTTTTTTCCCTGCAATCCTGGCAAAATACTTTTTCTGTCCTCAAACTCATTCTCTGTGAAAGCATCCTAATGCAATAGATTCCAACGATGCTATCTATGATCCTCTTGATAGAAACGACATGGAGGAGAGGTCAGGACCATGAAACATTCTGGCAAATAACTGTGCCACATTAATATGATGATCAAAATAATAATTATAGCCATTAATTCTTATGTAGCACTTCTTCATGCCAGACACTATTCTAAATGCTAACATATGTAATCCCCACAATGTATCTAAGAGAATAGATATCGGGACTCTCTTGTTTTCACAAATGGCTAAACTGAGGCACAGGGAAATGACCTAATTTGCCCAGCTGATGTGTTGATAACCTCAATGTTGTACCACTTCTTTACTATGGATGCACTAATCATTTTTACTATGACATCCATCTTCAATCCTCATATAAATGAAATGTTTCTGCCTGTGGTTTGATTTAGAAGATCTCTGGGGTCCTTTCTATGTCTAAAATTATACAGTGTTGGAGAAGAAAATATCAGCTGTAAACCACATTCAAATATTTCTCATTAACTGTCAACAATATAATTATGTGTTATTTTTACGTAGTTCTTACAGGTTTGTTTTTTTTTTCACTTTAAAAATTAAATGATTGCATACAAAATGAAGGAATTTTGTTCTCATTTAATCCTTACTGTGAATATAGGCACAATGATTTCATTATTCTGAAGCTATTGATTGCTCTTGAAATGTCCTGCTTCTGTAATTAGGACATGCTATAATCAACCACATTCTAAATCTTTCCTTCAATAACTTTTTTTGGCTTTATTTTTTTAGTTGTTCCCCTTTCAACATAATAGTGCCTCACAAAATTTGAGGGTTTTTTTCAGGTAGAGCATAGTTCGTTTAAGTACACTGTTTTAATAGCGAAGCCTGACTCAAGGTGAAATGTGTTTGATGATGTTCCCTTCAAGGGTAGCCTTTTATATTGCTCATTCAGTCCTCAAAAACATCTCTCTGTTAGGTGACACTGCATAAATTAAACAGTGCTGATTTATGTTATAATTAGTTATATGGTGCAGTATCTTAAAATAATTTCTCAAAAGAAAATTGCCTTTTCTTTTAGAGAAAAATTGGTTTAAATGTTTTTAATACTTAAATCCAGCTAGCTGAAAAAGTCAGTAATTATAGGGCTAAATGTCACATTCATACATCAAAGATACTGCTACAAAGTATAAGCCAATATGCTTAAGATCCCTTGAAAGCATGCTGTATAAAAAAAATCAATAACTTTTCAAAACATTTAAAAAATCCTAAGAATGTTCTTTAGTTTTTCTAGGCTATCTGTATTTTCTGAATGGACACACGCATACAAACACATACGTGCAAATTCAATCAACTAAAATACATATTTTCTAGGTCAAGTATCTACATTGGAGTCCTATATATTTGGTAGAAATAATTGGTAATTAATAACATTTTGCTCTGCAAACAATTTTTAAGAGTAATAAAATATAAGCTACAAAGTGGGAGGAGAGATTCGTAAATCATATATCTGACAAAGTACTTCTATCTGTAATACATAAAAAGGGTCAACAGTAAGAAAATAAGGGGAAAAAAGAAAGAAAAAAAGACCTAAAAGACCCATGGAGGATACATGAATGAAAAACAAGCACATGAAAATATTTCAACGTTTTCAATCTTTGACCATTCTAGAAGTACAAATTAAAGACAAGCTGAGATACCACAAGGTGTATATTATTGGGCTAAAATTAAAAATATAGATAATATTGACTGCAGGTGTGGATATGTGATCTCATACATGACTAGCAGGTATATAAAATGGTACTGTTATTTGGTAGTTTTTTAAAAGCTAAACATGCAATTTAATAAGAAAAATGCTTGATGTTTTCTCATAAAGCTAATATGCAACTCAGCAATCACACTCGTATGTATTTACTCTAGAAAAATGGCAATGTATGTCTTTTTTAAGCTTTAATATATTTTATTTCTATATTTCTTATTGGAGTTCAAATTCCCAACATATAGTATGACACCCAGTGCTCATCCTGTCTCGTGCCCCACTCAGTGCCGGTCACCCAGTCACCCCATCCCCTGTCCACCTCCCTTCCACTACCCCTTGTTCATTTCCCAGAGTTAGGAGTCTCTCATGTTCTGTCTCCCTCTCTGATTTTTTCCACTCATTTTCTCTCCTTTCCCCTATAATCCTTTTCACTATCTTATATATAAATATAAATATAAATATAAATATAAATATAAATATCTGCAAACTGGAAAGAAGCCAGATGTCCTTCAGTGGGTTTTCATTCATACAATGGAACAGAACTCACCAATAAAAGAAATAAGCTATTGATACCCATGACTTGATTGGATCTCAAGAAATTTCAGAGTGAAACACACTCACAAAAGGTTGCATACTACATGATTTCATTTGTATGACAATTATGAATTAAAATTTTAGTGATAGGGGGATCCCTGGGTGGCGCAGCAGTTTAGCGCCTGCCTTTGGCCCAGGGCGTGATCCTGGAGACCCGGGATCGAATCCCACGTCAGGCTCCCGGTGCATGGAGCCTGCTTCTCCCTCTGCCTATGTCTCTGCCTGTGTGTGTGTGTGTGTGTGTGTGTGTGTGTGTGTGTGACTATCATAAATAAATAAAATTTTTTAAAAAATAAAATAAAATTTTAGTGATAGGGACTAGATCAGTGGTTAATAGGGTTTGGGTAGAGGAGGGGGTTCTTATACAGGTATATACAGGAATACAGGAGTGGCATGAAGGGAGTTCTTTGTGGTAGTGGAGCAGGTTCCTAACCTGATTAAGTGGTGGTTACGCAAATCCACACATATGATAACATTTCTGATTTATACACCAAAGTGAGTTTTCATTTGAAAATTGGTAAAATCAAAATAAGATCTGTAGTGTAATCAGTAGTATTGTACAAATGCCAGTCTCCTGGTTTTGGCAAGGTACTGTGGTTATATGAGATATTATTATTGGAAGAAACTAGATGAAGGGTACACAGAAACTTGCTGTGTTATTTTTTGCAACATCTTATGGGTCTACATTTATTTAAAAATAATTCTTAAAATCAGAGTATTTATTTACTATTAACTCATACATTAAGCACTTCAAATTATAAATTATAACCTATTATCTACAATATTTTTTAAAACAGGGAGGACCTGGCCAGTGTTGTCCCAAATGTTTATTTTTTTCCTCTGTTAAAAAAGTCTTTAACTTAAGTGATATACAGTCTTTAAAGTTACTATGAGTATATATATATTACTTTTGTCCTCATGTCCCCATTGTCCTCATTTTAGGAAAGACTTTTAGTTTGAAATTTAGTGGGTATTTGACTGAGTTGAAAGAAAATTAAGTATAGAATGGAAAAATAACTGTTTTTTTTTAATTATTATTTTACATTTGCCTTACTTTATGCTGATGAAACACATTTCTACTTAACTCTTGTCCTATAGGTTCATCTTCCACAAAAGATATGCATTATAATAGTGAATGCAATTCATTAATTTAAACACTACTCATTTTGCTTCACGTGTAGAAGACTGAAAAATTTTCTCAGTGGATGAAAGATCTAAATGTGAGACAAGATTCCATCAAAATCAAAAGAGGACAACACAGGCAACACCCTTTTTGAACTCGGCCACAGTAACTTCTTGCAAGATACATCCATGAAGGCAAAAGAAACAAAAGCAAGAATGAACTATTGGGACTTCATCAAGATAAGAAGCTTTTGCACAGCAAAGGATACAGTCAACAAAACTCAAAGACAACCTACAGAATGGGAGGAGATATTTGCAAATGACATATCAGATAAAGGGGTAGTTTCCAAGATCTATAAAGAACTTATTAAACTCAACACCAAAGAAACAAACAATCCAATCATGAATCGGCAAAAGACATGAAGAGAAATCTCACAGAGGAAGACATAGACATGGCCAACAAGCACATGAGAAAATGCTCCGCATCACTTGCCATCAGGGAAATACAAATCAAAACCACAATGAGATACCACCTCACACCAGTGAGAATGGGGCAAATTAACAAGGCAGGAAACGACAAATTTTGGAGAGAATGCGAGAAAAGGGAACCCTCTTACACTGTTGGTGGGAATGTGAACTGGTGCAGCCACTCTGGAAAACTGTGTGGAGGTTCCTCAAAGAGTTAAAAATAAACCTGCCCTATGACCCATAATTGCACTGTTGGGGATTTACCCCAAAGATACAGATGCAATGAATCGCCGGGACACCTGCACCCCGATGTTTATAGCAGCAATGTCCACAATAGCCAAACTGTGGAAGGAGCCTCGGTGTCCAACGAAAGATGAATGGATAAAGCAGCTGTGGTCTATGTATACAATGGAATATTACTCAGCCATTAGAAACGACAAATACCCACCATTTGCTTCAACGGGGATGGAACTGGAGGGTATTATGCTGAGTGAAGTAAGTCAATCGGAGAAGGACAAACGTTATATGTTCTTGTTCATTTGGGGAATATAAATAATAGTGAAAGGGAATATAAGGGAAGGGAGAAGAAGGGTGTGGGAAATATCAGAAAGGGAGACAGAACATAAAGACTCCTAACTCTGGGAAACGAACTAGGGGTGGTGGAAGGGGAGGAGGGCGGGGGGTGGGAGTGAATGGGTGACGAGCACTGAGGGGGGCACTTGATGGGATGAGCACTGGGTGTTATTCTGTATGTTGGCAAATTGAACACCAATAAAAAATAAATTTATTATAAAAAAAATTTTCCTTATACACTTTTGTCCCTTTTTTTTTATTAACTACTTTTATGGGCTAGATCCCCCAAATGTAGCAGAGAAAGAACTAAGTGGCTAGAGAGAGTTCATTTCTGCCTCAAATTCTCCCATTTTTCTGAGATGGTTGATTTCCATGGTAAAATGCATTGTGTTGAATAGCTCTTTTGTAAAAATCTATTATAATATTTTTTTCCAGACAGAATAATTACCTAACAACAGGAACAATATGTTACTGAAAACTCACTATTATCTTTTCTGAAAAGAAATAGAACTTTTCAGAAGAGAGAGGAAATAAATCAACAGAGCACACGAAGCAATATGCATCAGGACAAAGGAACTTTAATGAAAGAGACACCATGATGGTTGTTTTTTTGTTAAATGGACTGATGATTACGGTTGGGATAAAAGGCCAAATCGTTATCAGAAATTTTAGGTAATTATTTTGATTTATTATTTCCTTTCATATTGAAGACCATATCTGACTTTGATGAGATTGTGTGTGTGTGTGTGTGTGTGTGCGCGCGCGCTTCAAAAGATTGAGGATGAGATGGCAGGGGGGGAAACTGCTTCAGAACAAGATGGTGGAAGATACCATCCAAGTAATTTTAAGACAAAGGAGTTAAGTAGTCAATTCGATATAATAATAACATTCCAGATTATGAAATTATAAACTATGACTCATAAGAGAAATAGTTACTATGCACTTAAATAAAACATTTTAGAACATTATCTCAGCAAAAATTTATTGATTTCCAGGAAATTTGCTGGATACTTGATACTGAAACATGGATAAACATGGTTTCCTTTCCTCAAGAAAATATCTTAAAGTGGGCAGAAACAAAATAGCCTTAGCACATTGTAGTAGACAAAGTTGTATCCCCCCCAAAATATATATATCCAAGTTTTAGTGTATGTGATTTTATTTGGAAATAGGGTCTTTGCAACAGTAACAATTTAATGATCTCAAGATGATATCTCTGGCTTTAGAGTATGTCCTGAATTCCATGACTAATGTCCGTATAAACAGGGGAGCAGAAACAGAGACACAAAGAGAGAAAAAGGTCATATAAAGATGGAGACTAGGAAGTCCTACTTCACGTCTTTCTTACCTAGGGATAAGTGGGCCAGCCTAAACATGTTCTTCTGGCAAAGGCAGACTAGGAGAGTGCAAACAAATATGCAAATCTTCTCAAAGGCTAAAGATGGACCTGACCCACTGACTTTCCTTCTTTATTCTACTGGCCAAAATAAACCCAAGACATGGAAAAACTATGCCCCATCCCTTTAGTCAGAGTAACTTCAAAGTTCCTTTTAAAAGTCTATGAATACAGGGATCCCTGGGTGGCGCAGTGGTTTAGCGCCTGCCTTTGGCCCAGGGCGCGATCCTGGAGACCCGGGATCGAATCCCACGTCAGGCTCCCGGTGCGTGGAGCCTGCTTCTCCCTCTGCCTGTGTCTCTGCCTCTCTCTCTCTTTCTGTGACTATCATAAATAAATAAAAATTAAAAAAAAAAAAAAAAGTCTATGAATACAGGGAGATTCTGAAACAGACCAATGATGCAATTGACCATAGTTGGCTTCAGGACACAAAGAATTCCCACATTTTTTGTTGTGTTTCAGGACATTTTTCCCCCTCAGATTCTTGGCTATTCTTTCTCATCTCCTAAATCTCTAATCAGTGGATTGCTGTTGGGCATAGTTCTTGAACCCCTTTTCTAGGTACCCTTAAAGTTATCTCATCTAGTTTCTGAGGCCACAAATAATCAGATAAAATATACTCCATAGAGCAGGGATTTCTATTTATTATTTATTTATTTATTTATTTATTTACTTATTTACTTATTTATTTATGTATGTATGTATGTATGTATTTACTAACATGGTCCATTTGTATGTATAAGAGCTTGGCACATATATGTTCTAACTTAGTAAAATATATTTTTGTGGATGAATGAATATTAATCAGTATGTTGATAACTTTGAGACTCCTGCCTTGACCTCTCCTTTGAACTCCAGGTACATATCCAACTACCCCTTGGAAAGTTCTACCATAATATCTTTTAAGAATTTCAAGTTAAGGGATCCCTGGGTGGCGCAGCGGTTTGGCACCTGCCTTTGGCCCAGGGCGCGATCCTGGAGACCCGGGATCGAATCCCACGTCGGGCTCCCGGTGCATGGAGCTTGCTTCTCCCTCTGCCTATGTCTCTGCCTCTCTCTCTTTCTCTCTCTGTGACTATCATTAAAAAAAAAAAAAAAAAAAAAAAAAGATTTTCAAGATAATATTCCAAATCTTTCCTGCCCCAGTATTCTACAGATATATAGTATAGATGTACTTATATATATATATATACACTTATATAGTATATAGTACTTATATATATAGTATATATAGATACTATATATACTTATATAGTATAGTACAGATATACTTATATAGTTGTAGATGACAACTTCATCTTCCTACTTAGTTATACCTAATACCTTGAATTCATCTTTGATTTTTCCCTTTCCCTCATACACACACACACACACACACACACACACATATATATATTTACACCGACAAATTGCATAATGTATATATACATATATATACATTATGCAATTTGCTTTAAGTTTCTTTTGGAAGTTGCTCTGGCAATTTTATAAAGTTAAATATGTTCATATTAGCTTTTCTCATATTAGTCTCAAAATGGAAACAACCCAAACACCCATTAACAAGAGATTAGATAAACAGTTTGGATATTCATTCAATAGAATGCTACTCAGAAATAAAAGGAAGAAACCATTGGTATATGCAACGTTAATGAATTTCAAAACATTATCCTGGATTTAAAAAGCCTGAATCAAAAAGAGATCATATGTCTCCATTTATATCAATTTCTAGAAGAAGCATAACTAACTTATGAGGAAAGAAATCAGAACAGCAGTTGCCTGGAGGGGTCAGTAATAAATATTTTTAGAATTATGGAAATGTCTTATATGTGAATATAGTTCTGCATTTTATAGGTATAAGCAATGGCCAGAATTCACAGGACTCTAACCTTAAGGTGTGTGCATTTCACTGCATATATTTTATAATTCAATAAAACAATATATGCATATATATGTTATCAAGAAAAACTTTAAAATGAAATACCTGGAATAATAACCACCAAAGTTATAAATATTTGTTTGAAAATCAATGACATTTAAGAAGTTCTACACAAAGGGCAGCCTGGGTGGCTCAGCGGTTTAGCACCTGCCTCTGGCCCAGGGCCTGATCCTGGAGTCCCGGGATCGAGTCCCACGTTGGGCTCCCTGCATGGAGCGTGCTTCTCCCTCTGCCTGTGTCTCTGCCTTTTCTCTCTTTCTCTCTGTGTCTCTCATGAATAAATAAATGAAATTAAAAAAAAAAAAAAACAAGTTCTACACATGTTCTTAACTATGCCATCTATCCCCCAAAATGGACATTACACTGAAATGTGTTGATATTTCCCTTTTATATATTTTTAGCATATGTATAAATCTATAATCCTATAACTTTGTTCCTAAGTAATATACTGCAGAGATTTGCATGTTGTAACTGTATAAAACCATATCACGTTATATCACCTTATAGGTATGATTCTGCAATTTGCTTTAAGTTTCTTTTGATGACCGGTACTCAGTTTTAATGAAGTCAAATTCATATTTTTTTCTTTACAGTTTATAGTTTATTTTGATTGTCTCTTGTTTAAAACTTTCAACTGTACCCTAAATATGTGAAAATATTTTGAATAATTTCTTTCTTTTTTTTAAGATTCGCTTTTCAGATTTAAGGCCTCTGACCATCTGGAATTGGTTTTTATGTCTGGTGTATGATAAGCATCTGATTCCATTCATTTGCTTTTGGATAGCCAATTATACTAGCACCAATTATTGAAAAGGTCACCTATTTTTCCTTTGAACTTCAATGCTCTGTCATATATCAAGTGTCCATATATGTTTGATTTTGTTTCTGGAATTTTATTCCAATGTACTTTTCTACTTTTTATCCTTTTGCCATTCTCATATAGATTTAATTTCTCGAACTTTATAATAAGCATTCATATCTAACTGGAAAAGCTGCACCTTTCCCTGCCAAGGTCTATTCTTTTTCCTTTTTTCCTTAACTATCCTTTTTAACTATCCTATTTACTCTTTATTTTTTTTTAAGATTTTATTTATTTATTCATGAGAGAGAGAGAGAGAGGCAGACACACAGGCAGAGGAAGAAGCAGGCTCCATGCAGGGAGCCTGATGCAGGACTCGATCCCAGGTCTCCAGGATCAGGCCCTGGGCTGAAGGCCACGCTAAACAGCTGAGCCATCCGGGCTGCCCTCTATTTACATTTTAGAATAGCTTATCAAGTTACATTATTATGAATTTTGAGTTAAACTATATTAACTATACCGATCAATTTGCTAGCATTCACATCTTTGCCATATTGAATTTTCCTGTTCATGGTACATGCTTAAGTTTGCTTATGTCTGGTTTAATGCAGAAAGAAATATTTTATTATTTTCTCAAAAAGTATGTTTGTCCAGTTTCTCCCAGACCCATTCATAGATACTTTACATTTTGCTGGCATATAAATGACATCTTTTTATATTAGCTTTTTTACATTTTATTGCTGGTACATGAATATATAGTTAATTTCTATAAATTTTTGTAAAATACACCCTTAGTTTGAATAATATTTGTTACCACTTTGGGTTCTTTATGTAGTGAAACATATCATCTGGGAATAGTTGAATGATATGAGTCTTTTCCATTACATTTATTTCTTTTTCTTGTCTTACAGCACTAGCTAGGATTCTAGTTTAGTGTTCAATAGAAATAGTGACCTAGAGAATATTGTGTCTTTCTTGATTTTAGAAGGAATTGTTCTACTACTTTAACATTAAATATGATGTTCACTAGATGTTTTTCTTTTATGTTAATATAGTTTCCATCAATTCCTGGGTAGCTAAGGTAATTTATCAATAATGGGTTGTTAATTTTCTCAAGTGCTTTTTTAATTTCATTTTTGGAAAGATCATACAGCTTTTTTTTTTTTAAGATTTTATTTATTTATTCATGAGAGAAATAGAGAGAGAGAGAGGGGGCAAGACACAGGCAGAGGGAGAAGCAGGCTCCATTCAGGGAGCCTGATGTGGGACTCCATCCCAGGACTCCAGGATCACGCCCTGGACTGAAGGCAGGCACTAAACCACTGATCCACCCTGGGATCCCGATCATACAGCTTTTCAACTTTAATTTGTTCCCTAGTGGTCTAGTGGTTAGGATTTGGCACTCTCATTTTTAATTTGCTAGTATGGAAAATATCATTGATAGCATTTCTAATTTAAAATCGCTTTGGAGCTCTTGGGTGGCTCATTTGGTTAAGCATCTGACTCTTGTTTCAGCTCAGGTTGTAAACCTCATGGTGGGCTCCATGCTGGGCATGGAGTCAGCTCTATATTCTCTCTCCCTCTCTCTCCCTCCCTCTCTTCTCCTCCACTGTTCTCTCTCTTTCAATCCCTTATTGCATGCACGCTCTCTCTTTCTCTCAAAAGATTAAATAAATTAAAATCTTTTAAAATAAATAAAATAAAATCAACTTTGCATTTTGTTTTTCTGGCATAAACCCAGATTAATTATAAATTCTTTTGGATTCTATTATTAAGTTTATTTCTTATGTCAACCTTTTTTTTTTTTTTAATTTTACTTACTTATGAGAGAAAGAGAACACAAGCGGTGTGAAAAGCAGAGGGAGAAGCTGGCTCCCCTGCTGAGCAGTGAGCCCAATGGGATTCTAGATCCCAGGACTCCAGGATCATGACCTAAGCCAAAAGCAGACACCCAACTTACTGAGCCACCAGGTGCCCATATTCTCTAATTTCTTATTCTCTGAATGGGTTTGTGTTAGATTGAAATCATGTGTTTGAATGTTACATGCAACTACCTTATAAATATTTGAGTCTGAAATCTTTACATTTAAAATATTTGTAAACACCATTTAGTCAATTTATTTCATGGTTATAAGACCATTAAATTATTTTATTTATCTTTCAGTCAGTATTTTTAATTGAGAATTTGTGGTTCTTTGTCCAAGATCAGAGTTTGAATAGCACAAATCTAAGCAAAGAAACAGAGGATATCTATGATGCTTACTTTTATGCATCTACTTGATTAGGCTATCATAACCCATTATTCAATCAAACACTAATCTAGATATCACTGTGGAGGTATCTTATAGATGTGATTAAATTCTTTTTAAATAAAGGAGATCATTCTTGATGTCAGCGGACATCACCCAATCAGCTGAAAGATCTTAAGAACAAAATTTAGGTATCTCTGGGAAGAAGAGACTATATCACCAGGTCCTGCCTGAGATTTCAAGCTTTCTGGACTCTTCTACTAACTTTGGACTTGCCAGCTCCTACTGTCACATACTTTAGGTTTAACTGTCTTTGCACCTACTGGTTTTGTTTCTCTGGATAAGCCTGACAGAGATTTCTTAGTTAAGATATCATTCTCCAGGCTATCTTTTATCCCCTCACTTCCCTCAATCAGAAGCTGCTCTAGGTCAAAACTCTTAATTGTATGAAGCAGCAAACTTTTCTTTTTTTTTTTTTTTTTTTTTTTTCAGCTTGTCTTCCAAAGTTTGTCTTCTGGTCTAATCACCTTTCTCTTGAGAAGCACATTTCCTCCTCAGTAGATTAGAGGAGCTGAAATCCTGGTCCCCACTGCCCTTTAGAACTCATCAGATTAGTACCTCTAGCTCTGATCACAACGTTGGGTTTCAAATCCTTGAGATGTTTATCTTGATTTCGAAGCTGGGTTTATATCTTCTTTCCAGTTTGCTGTAGAGTCTATGCATCCAAGTGTGCTATACTATCTTTCTGATTTACTGTGTTGTGCCCAAGATTGCGAATCTGAGAAACCACCAAGGAGCCGACACCGATGCAAGCGCACAAGGGTTAATTAGCAAGCTCGAGCTTGGGTCCAAGTATACCCAACACAGCAGAGCAGGGACTTGGACCCCGAAGTGGGTTAAGCTGGGTTTTTTTATGGGCTGGTCTAGGGGATTTTCAGAAGGGGTGGAGGAATTTCTCAAGTTCTGTTTACATTCTGATATGGGGCTTAAGGGCATTGAGCTCTGTTCTCATTCTAATATGGGACTTTCTGCCACTGGCTTGGGCTCTGTTGTCTTTCTGATATGGGATTCTCTGCCGAGGACATTCTGCAGTTTTTCCTGTAAAGTTCAGCTCTTATTCACAGGGGCCTAAGATGGCTGTACTTGTGCTAATGCTAAATTTTAGGTGGAATGGCCTTGATTTTTCTTGGCCTCCACAACTGTGTTTGCCCACAGTTATGTGCCTATATATTTAGGGGAAGTTTATTATTTTCGCCTATTTTCGGAAGTACAGCCCTAAATGAGTAGGCTCTTCAGATTTTCTCCCTATTATAAGTGTATAAAATGAAATAACAGCTTGAGGTGAAAGTTTATAGTAATGTATCATTTGAAGAATGAATTTTAGGAAATAGTTGACAGTAAGAGCAGATAAACTGTGCACTGTATTCTTCTTGTGTCTTAACCTTTTACTTATTTCTAATGTCTTATATATAGAGCATAATAGCATAGGCTGCCAATAATGGAAACCAAACATTTAGCTGAGGGTATACACACACAGACACATATACATACACATATATATAAATATATATATATATATAAATATATATATATATATATATATATATATATATATATATCCAGTAGCATGACAGTTAGCTTCTGCTGGACTTTTCATTATCAGTTTGTTGCAAAGCATTCTTTTTAAATGTGATTGTGGGTTATGACAGAGGATGAAAGAAACACACATTTGGGCCTGACACAGGAATTAAATCCTCTGCAGACAATTTACAGGAAGAATGGAATATAGAGATCGATTCTTACTTTGGGAGTAGCTACAAACTGCTACACACATGAGCACAAAGCTTGGAGTATAAGGATGGAGTGTGTCAGGTCTTCCATCTTTGAAAATGACTTTCTGAAATACTACCCATCTATGAGTTTAGCCTTATGGTCCTTATTTACAAAAGACTGAGATGTGAGACTGTCCACTCTAACTCACCACTAAGTGTTTGGCACTAGGACAAGAACTCAATTCTTGGCACTTGGTTTCCATTGAGGCCTTAAAAACAATGTTATCTCTAATGTATATGGAACCATATATCCCTAGAGGCATTCACAAGAATACTATGGAAAAGCACTAGCTGAATGGTATCCAAGTGTCAAAATTGGGCATCCCCTTTGGGAAAATAGCCATGATTTCTAATCTGAGAAAACTGGTCTGTGTTTATTTGTTCACTGTTTTGATTTCTTAAAAAGATTAAGAATTCAGATATTTGTAATAAGTGTCAGGTTTCCAATGATTTGTTCAAACTGAAACTTTTCATGTATACTTGCTGTTCTCAAATTTTAATGTATGTGGCCCTTCAATTCTACTGATTTTCAATCTGTTTATAGCCTAAGAGCAGCAGTCTTTACAAAATAAAATGTCCTGAAATGTGGGACTTAGGAAAAGTATTGTATCTATGTTATTTTCAGTCAAAGAAAAAATTTTAAATATGATTACTTATATTATTGCTAAGTGCTTTTCATTATGCCGCAAGATTATTTTATAAGTCAGAGTGCATACAAAGTGATTTTCTTGACTAATGAAATTATGCTACCTCTCAATTAAGGTATTAGTCATAAGGTATGGGGAAATATTCAATAGAATAAAAGTTAAGTATATGAAATAACAATATTTATAAACTACCAGGGGTGATGAAATATGGAGACAAGTTGTTTCCTAACAGAGTTAATGTACTCAAAGTGAAATTTCCCATTCTTTGAGTTTTAATATTCATGAGCTGCTTTCTAATAATTTGACCTTGAATGAGGTCAAATTATTAGACCCTGACCTTGAATAATCTGGTTTACGTGATTTTTGTAGTATCATTTTACTATTTTAATTGATTTAAACATGTAGAAACGGGAAATATATAAATTTATTTTATTTTTTAAAGATTTCATTTATTTATTCATGAGAGACAGAGAGAGAGGCAGAGACACAGGCAGAGGGAGAAGCAGGCTCTATGCAGGGAGCCTGATGTGGGACTCAATCCTGGGACTCCAGGATCACCGGCGGAAGGCAGGGTCTAAACCACTGAGCCACCCAGGGATCCCCTCAAATTCATTTTAAATATGTTGTAACACAGTATGGAAAATGTGCACAGCTCTTACAAAAGCCTGAGGTTCCACTTTTCAAGGTTACTCTAATCTACATTTCCATAGAAAATGAGAATCTATACCGTCATAATGTGTTTCTATGGTAACTATTTTATGCTGAAAATAAACTAATACTTCTCATAAGGAGATTGCCTTTAATGAGTTTTGGAAAAATGATTGTGTCTTTTTATTTATCAACTCTAAAAATTCTTCAATATCTACTATTCTGTTCTTTGCTCACTCAGAGCAGCTAGAGGGATCAAGGCTGTCTGAGGTTCCATTTACAGGAAGTTAACATGTAGCTAATGAGACAAGTTAGGTAAGTGCTCCAACTAGGAAAGAACAGTTGTATTTCAGAGCATACCCGTACTAGGAACCAAGGTTTTTTTTTTGTTTTTTGTTTTTTTTTAATTTATTTATTTATTTATTTTTTTTGGAACCAAGGTTTTGTTTCGGTTTTCTTTTCTCTTCTTTTTTTCTTTTTTTAAGATTTTATTTATTCATTCATGAGAGACACACAGAGAGAGGCAGAGACATAGGCAGAGGGAGAAGCAGCTGCCCTCAGGGAGCCCGATGTGGGACTCAATCCTAGGACCCCTGGGATCACGCCCTGAGCTCAAGGCAGATGCTCAACCATTGAGCCACCCAGGCATCCCAGAACCAAGGTTTCTGTGGAAGGGATAAGGGATAGGATGAGGCATAGATGCTAGAAATTCCAAGAAAGAGAAAGGATTCTTAGTCACTAATGGCCTGAAATTGCCATAAATATTTTTCATGTTACTATACTGATTAACAAGTACAAGTAAATAAATTTATGCAAAAAACTACTTAAGTCACGTTCAGGTTTTAACTATCAATCTTCCAAAAGTTTGGTGCCAAGGTGCTACAGGCAGCAATCCAGAGGTACCTTCCTTGAACATTGTCCTGCATTTCTTCACCTCTCAGTGCCTCAATCAATGCAAAATATTTCTTCTACTTCCTTGATGAGATGATCTTGAAAATAAAGCAAGGAATTCAGACAGATTCTCCCACTAACCAATATACTCTCTGGTAACCACTTCTGAAGTGCCTCGTACTTTCAGGGGACCTGAGTGGTTTTCCCTTTTTTTCCAATCTGGAGACTTGATCTTCAACTGCACAATAATTCCTAGAATGGGGGAAGGTATCAATGCGAAAGACCTGTAATATTTAAATTAAGTGTTTCTAGTAATGAAGTTGTCTCTGATATAAGAAACTAAAAGTCAGTCTTGGCACATTTATACCATAACTAATGTCTCATTATATTGTGGTTGGCATTTCAGGGAGATAACCATTCAGTCTTCTCTATAAAGGAAATGCCCCTCACACCTACAAAACCCCTTTTTAAATTTGTTTTATAATATGACTCTTGTGGGCATCTGGGCACCCTCTGCTTATGTCTCTGCTTCTCTCTCTGTGTCTCTCATGAATAAATACATAAAATCTTTAAAAATAATAATAATAGTAGTAGTGTTAATAATAACATGGATCTCAAATTTGTCAATGCTCTTCTCATTCAGAAGTAGGGACTATGGTATTTGGATCAGAAACCATGCACTGAGTCATCTGAGGGTGGGTACTAAAAGATGACATGTCACCAAAACACTCATATGTAGAGTTCTAAGTTGTTGCAGAGAATATCTGACTATCCTATTGCCACCTTGTTGTGAGGAAACCAAGTCACACAGAAATGTGACATGTAAGTGCTCCTGCCAACTCTTGTAGCTGAGCACAGCCTCTGATGTCTTCCCAGCCCAGCCTCCAAACATGTGAGCAAAAGAGCCTTTGCATCATTTTAGTACCCAATTATTGAGTGACCCCCAGCCTTTGAGTCTGCCCAACTGAGGTTCCAGATCTTATAGAAGACAGAAAACTATTCCCCTTTACCCTAACCTACAGATTCTGTGAGAATAATAAAAATAAATAAAAATAATAATAAAATAATAAAAAACACTAGCTTTTTTTAGTGTTGCAGGGTAACTGTTACCTAGCAAATGTAAATGCTATAGAAATTTTGTTCCAGAGGTGAAATGGTGAGATTTCCAGACTGAGTTGACACTTTGATAGGATGAGACTGTGGACTGTGTATGTGTGTAAGAGGAATGAAAACAATTTGTGACCAGAGGACTCAATGTAATGATTTTAAAACATGACCCAAAAGCTCTTTGATGCTCTTCCAATTGAAAATTAGAATCTATGTCCCTTCCCATTAAACAAGGCAGGCTTTGACTAATAAAGTACACTATTGAATTCTGGGTAATTTGTTATGCAGCATGTTGACCTGGAATTTTCTTTGTCCTTTAAAAATCTATGCATATTTATTGAGGAATAGTTCATATAGCATAGAATGCACATATTTTCAGAGCACAATTTATTGAGTTTTGAAAATTGTATACACCTGTATAACCACCTCTAGGAACCAAGTGGTCCTTTCTAATGTTTATTTTTCTCTTAACGCCTCTCCATCCAGGCAATCACTGCTTTGAGTTCTATTAGCATAGACTGGCTTATCTGCTAGAGATACTCTTGAACTCCAAATCCACATTTGGTAGAAACCCTTGCAACTAAGGGTAGCATATGACTAGTTCCTTCCAAAAAAATAATGTACATGTGTATCTTCTCTACCTCTCTTCCACTTGGCTAGCTGAATGTCAACTACTCCATGGCACAAGATGGCAGCAGGACAGGACCATGAATCCCCATACCCATGTGGCCCACTGAATTTCACATTGGGCCATTGCCTGAGTGAAAAAGGAACTTTTATTATGTCCATTTGTCATATTTTATCCAGTATGGCAGATACCTTTTTCTGAACCAAGGCATCATATGTAATAGGCTCTTAGAATGTGGCATCTTATTACTTACAGAAATGTAAGCATCAGTAACCCTGCCTCATAAACTACTGAGAACACAAAAATCATCTTGTTGAGCATGGAGTCTGAACAAGGAGGGCCAGTGAGCTGGATGAGGAAGGGCTGATTGATTTGTGTAAACTGTAGAAACACCTGGCCCATTGGACCCACAGCACTCAAAGTCCATTGACTAAGGAAATCTCCACCTGTCAGGGATCTGCATCATCGTCTGCCTCTGTGGTTACCTTTTATATGTAATTTTCATTGTCCAGTCCCAATTGATGTTAATATATTCTTTATTTAAACATCTCAATATATTCAACCCAATTTTACTCAAGTCTTGGCAGACCTGGCTTGTAGATATTTATATATGCTTATATCTGTTGCTCTAATTTGTTAATCTAAAAGTTTTAACCTTAAAAATGATCTTATTTTCCTCTTTATGTTTTTTAGGAATTTGCCACTATTTGCCATTCAAAAGATAATCATTGGGGAAAATGATTAAAAACGCCAACCTTTTTTTCTTTAACATAATTGATGGCTAATCAATTATATACATCAGAACATAATTGATGACTAATACTAAGAACAGCAGAGAAGATCTTTCTTAAGATCTTTAACACCTACTGCTCAATCACTAGTGGGTCATCATTTCTTAATTATTTTAGTGTGGCTCAATCTGAGTTTTACTACCAATGTGTTTTCACTAGCTTGTGACATACTTCTACATTTATCATAAAACTAGGGCATGGAAAATTTTCTGTTTTGTTCTAATTTTTAGTTTAATTTGTTAATGCAGAAAGAGTTCAAAACCCTACACTAAATTACTCCTTAAGTCAAATAATATTTCTTCAAAAAATCAGAAGCTTGATTTTTAACTTTGAAATGGAAAGTCAAAAGAAAAACAGACAATACTAGTCTCCATGCCAATATATAATAATTTAGAAACAATTACTTAATTTAAATATCTTTCTTCATATAAATTTAAAACACTGCTTCAGAATTTCATATTTTTCCTTTTACTCACAGACATATTTTGCTTAATATAACCTAATGGGATTTAAGAAAGAGGTTTGGATTTAATTTACAAGGAGATAATTCTTGATGACAAAAGGAATCTAAATTTTTAGGGCCAGTAAGAACAATATGGAAATGTTAAAGTTCAAAATAACATATTATTGTATTTGTAAAATCCCTAATTGCATGAATTATTATGAGGATTACATAAAATAACACATGTAAAATACTAAAAATATTTATGATGATTTCCCCCCATTTTCCCCTCACCAGCAATTTATTTTGAAAATGCTGGGGCACCTAGGTGGCTCAGTGGGTCAAGCACTGCCTTCAGCGCAGGTCGTGATCCCAGAGTTCTGGGATTGAGCCCCACATTGTGCTCCCTCCTTTGCAGAGAACCTGCTTTTCCCTCTCCCTTTGCCTGCTGCTCCCCGTTTGTGCTCTCTCACTCTCTCTCTCTGTCAAATACATACATAAAATTTCACACACACACACACACACAAAAAAAAAAGAACACACTAAATCTACAAAATGGTTACAAGAAGTCTACAATGAATCCCATATAATTATCATCTAGATTCATGAATTGTTAATATTTTGCCGTATCTGTGCTTTCACACAAAGATACACATTCACCTTTTTTGCTGAAACATTTAAAAGGTACAGGCAGACACCATGACATTTCATTCTTAAACATTTAGTAACTCTCACCTAAGAAAAGCATATAAACACATTCCCCAATATAAACATAATGCAATTTATCATATTCAGAAAATGTAATATGAATATAGAACTATTCTCTAATACATAGTTATAACCAAATCTATCAATTGTCCTAATAATTTGCATTATAGGTTTTAAAAATCAATCCACGATGCGATCAAAGATCACCTCTTGCATTTAGTTTTCATGACCTCCCAGCTGCTTTTATCTAGAAGAGTACTCCATCTATTTGGCATTCATGATAGTGTCATAAAGCCTTAGTTATTTCAAAGACTCCAATATCCTTTTATTTGATTACATTTTTTCCTGGTTAGACTCAAGCTTCCCTTTCTTTGGCAATGGCTGGAAAGAATATACATAAGTGATATATGTTAGTCAGTGCTTCCATCACAGGATACTAGTTTTTTCTTCTAGATAGAGTTTTTATTTCTTTTGCCAGGTGCATGAAGTATCTCACTACCCTGGGCCAAGTTTCTAGTATTTTCTGGAATATCCCATAGACATTACTAATTCAACATATCCAATGCTAATGTCATCATGGATTCCTTAAACATAATGCCAGCCCTGAGTATTCTTTCTTGGAAAAACGGTAATAAGTTAATCAACTCAGTGTACTAAGACTTAAAATCCAGAGTCTTCCTAATTTCTCATTGTATTTTATATTATTCCCTAACTCTTCCAACCCATCATCACTCTTCTATGATTCTGTGTTCTTAACACCTCGGGAGTCTGTATCTCTTTCTCCATTCTTAAAATTTTTTTCTTACAACTAATGTGCATTTACTTTTGCTTGAACCATTGCAATAGCCTCTCTTCCAGACTAATTTTCTGGGAGTTCAACCCTTTCTAATGTATCTTTAAACCTGACAATATAATCCTGACAAATTTACTTAACACATGGCTAATAGTTCTATTGTATAAATTAAAATTACTTTCCAAAATGCAGAGCATTGTCTACCCCTTTTCTTTATACTCGAGCATTACCAACATTTGTACTCCTTATGTCTTTCCATGGAGCCATTGTACCTCCATGTTTTTCATAGGGCATTTCTCAACATTCTTTGGGATATCCTCACTTTGCTCTTCCTTGCCTACTCTTCCTTCTTCAGATTTAACCTCAAATAGTATATTTCATGTTAAATCTTCCTTGAATCCCAGAGAACCATAGAAGTCCCTGCAGTAGTACTCTGGAAAAGTCTTCTGTTGGTTTACTTATTAACACATCAGCTCTTTTAGGAAAAAGTTAATAATAGAAACTACTGCATGTGGTTTTGAAATCCAATTCCTGAAAAACAGATTTGAAATTCCATTCCTGGAAAACAGTAAGCACAACATAAGTTTTAGCTATAAATATTACTATCCAGCCACTGTGATTAATTCACAGATTTGCTATTCTTCTAAAGTGACATGGCTAAAAAAATACTATAGGTCCTCAATAAACACACACTGAATTTATGAATACATTTCAAAATGCATTGCATCCATGTATCACGACATCAAGGTTATGATATTGTGGTGGCAGTGAAAGAAGTATGTTTCTAATCCTTTGTCAAATAAATTGGTAGCTATCATAGATATTGCTAGATCAAATATTATAATAAGATATGCCAGAGGTTACAGGTGTCTAAACTCCAGGAAAAATGGACTTTGGATCTGAAATGAGATCAATGTACAATATTGGCTTTGTACTCCAACTCACTCCAAAGGCAGGGGTTAACCCTTCCTGTTATGGCTATGCCTCAGGTGGACTATTTTGTGGTACTCCAAAGCCTTAGCTATTTCAAAGCCTGTGACAATATAGGAGGTGGTCTCAGGAGGTAGTCTAACCTCTTGAGTAAATTTCGAATATTATATATATATATATATATATATATATATATAGAAAGAGAGAGAGAGAGAGAGAGAGAGAGAGATAATACGTATTATATATAGTAATTTTTGCTAAGATTATTTCCTACACTTCCCTCTATGAAGTTAGGACTTTGAAATGGTTATGACCATGACCTGAGGATCAAAATGGGTGGCTTTATAATGAAGTGATACATATATTCAGGTCACTGTTGTGTACTTTCTAAAATTACTAGAGGGGAAATCCACTAGAATCAGTGTCATCATCTTTCACACATAGCTGATAATATGTGTGCATGTGTGCACCTGTACAATTGTGTGTACAATTATACAATTATACACAGCTCGTCAATGATATAGATGAAACATATACATAATTTCTGTCCTTCAAAATTAAATCTGTTGAAAAATTTCCAGGGGACAGTCTAAAAAATTACTCTTATGAGTAGCTATGAAAATGAGTGGGAAAGTTTAGCTGTGAATTTGATAAAGTCATCCTGATTCCATGTTAGGTGTTTTTTATTGTTTTTTGCTTTGCTTAGTTTGGTTGTTGTTGTTGTTGTTGTTTTGTTTTTCTTTTTACTATTTCTGACATTTTATATCATCCCTAAATACTTGCAATTCCTAGAGCAGACAGTTGTTGGAAGAGCCTATAAGAACTGAACAGTTTTCTTTCACAACTCCAGAAAATCTTTTGGTTCAGAGAGTTAATCAAACAATTGCACACTACTGACTAGTCCACTCAGTTATATCCCCCACCCTATAAAATACTGTTTTTTTTTTTTTTTGTTTTTTTTTTTGTTTTTTTTTATGAGGGAGAGCAGGGGAGGGGCAGGGAGAGAATCTTAAACAGTCTCCACACCCAGTGCAGAGCCCAGCAGTGACCTGATCTAATGACTCTGATAATGATGACCTGAGCAGAGATCAAGATTTGGGTACTTAACTGATTGAGCCACCCAGGCATTCCAAATATGGCCCTTTTTTATAAACAAAACCACATGCCAAACCCTAATTTGCTATTTACTGATTACTAAGATTGGGATCACTGCCTGATTATTTCAAACAATTAAAACATTTCTTTATAGACTAATAGCAGACTGAACCACCAAAATTTGTTCCAGCACTACTCATATTTAATTTCTCTATCTTTCTCTGGCTTATTTCACTAATTTTTCACTAATTATACATATATTATATTATATATATTACATATATTATATGATTCTGGAAAGCCAATTTTTATCTGTCATTTTGTCGATTTTTTTTTTAATTTATCTTAGTCACAAACTGCTTTTATTTATTTATTTATTTAGTCTCTTATTTTCAGAAGTGTTTTATTGTTGGCAGTTTTTCATTTTGTTTTGTTTTGTTTTGTTTTGTTTTTTTCTTGGCAATGTACTTCCAGCATAACTTTCTGGACATCAGAGAGGTAGAAATAAGAATAAGAACCTAGGATTCCCAAAAGAATATGTTTCAAATTCATTTAATTCTGTTTTTTTTTTTTTTAAGATTTTATTTATTTATTCATGAGACAGACAGAGAGAGAGAGACGCAGAGACACAGAGGGAGAACCAGGCTCCATGCAGAGAACCTGACGTGGGACTCAATCCCTGGTCTCCAGGATCACGCTCTGGGCTGAAGGCGGCGCTAAACCGCTAAACCACCATGGCTGTCCATTTCATTCTGTTTTATTTATTTATTTACTTTTTTTTTTTTTTTTTCCTGAACGCTAACTTGGAAAAGCAGTAGATACTAGTGGCCTGGAATTAATACCATTCACTTCTCTGTTCAATTTCCTAAAATAAGCTCCCAGCAGAGTTTTATTAAAGTGGTATAAAATACACTTGTAGCTTAGATTTTTCTTAGAATTGCCTCCCAGGAAGAAGGAAAATGGCAAACCAGAAATAAGGCTCCAGAATTTGTAGAATTTTATAGTGCATTAGCATCCAGTTTTTATTGTTATTATCCTATATTTATTCCCATAGTTCTGATATAACAAAGATGTTTGATATTTAGTAGTATACTAACATACTAAACATTGATTAGTGAAATATATATTTTATATATATATAATATATACACATATATATATATAGCCTTGGATATATAGCTAAAGTCAGCAAAATTTTAACGGCTTACAAGGGTTTGAATATGATACCTGCAGAGCATGAACTATAGTTTATCCATTTTCTCTTAAGTCCCTAGACTCTATAAAGTGATGGTTTGAAAAATCAATAATCACCTTGGAAAATGAGAGAAATCGTTGAGGATAAGAAAACTTTAGAAAATACTAAGAGACAGAAGGCAAGCAGGACCAGAAACAAATAAGGAAACCGTGGCTCAAATGTACATAAGAAAATATTGCTGCAAGATAGTACAAGAAAAAGAGATTTACCACTCTTGACAGATGGATACCAGTTACGAAGTAATTGATGTGTGATTTTAGGGTGATTAATTGAGGCTTAATAGAAAGTAAATTTACACCCTTGGAACATCTCTCAAGGCACACTGATATGGTCTTGTGCCACTAGGCAATGGGAGGTGTATGTACCTTCCAATGTGAGTGGTGGATCCAGGTAAGCAGGGCAATGTACTTAATGACTGATGATTACAAATAAGAAATGAGAGCATTCACATCAAAAGATGAGCAGGTGCAATAACTTGCCAACCATCACATTCTTTCTACCAATCTCTTTATAAAGACAAAATACCAAATGAACAGTCATACTTGTATACCTCTTTTTCACAATATCCTCCAGGCAAGGAGATTCACTATTTGGTGAGACGGAATTTCAATGATAAAGATGAGCATACAACCCATAAATTGCCAAACATTTAAGGAAAATTCTACAACGTGAAAAGTAAAGAAATGTAACGAATGTAAAAACTTCATAAGGAAATATGAGGAAACAGTAAAAAGTGAAGATATAGCACACCTTAACATTGCATTAATTTCACAGTCTCAGAAAAATGTGAAAGGACATTGAGTTCATACAAAAGAATCAACTAGTGATCAAAAATTTGAATTATGAAAAAAAAATTTTGAATTATGACAGGACGCCTGGATGGCTCAGTGGTTGAACATCTGCCTTTGGTTCAGGTCATGATCCCGGAGTCCTAGCATGGAGTCCCATTTTGGGCTTCCTGAACAGAGCCTGCTTCTCCCTCTGCCTGTGTCTCTGCCTCTCTCTCTCTGTGTCTCTAATGAATAAATAAATAAAATCTTTTAAAAAGTTTGAATTATGAAAATTTAAAAGCAGAAAAAAAGAACTCAGAAGGATACATTAGAAATCTTTACAAACAGGGAGACACAAAATGCAGCATAACAAGATAAGCAAAATAAAAATTATGGAAGAAAATGAAGGATTGATCTAGAAATTCCAAATGTATCTACCATATTCCAGGGGAAAATAAAGAGTTAAAGAGAGAACATATCCACCAAAATAATGGAAGAGATTTTCTCAAACTGATGAAAGACATGAATTATCCAAAAGAGGCTCTCTAGTGCCAAGAATAATGAAACAAACACACACAGCACACCTATTAAACCTATTGTAATAAAATGTATAACTACCAAAGACAGAGAGAAAATCCTAAAAGTTTCCAGGCAGACTAGGATAGGGGGGAAAAAAAATCTCTATAAATGAATGAGACTCAGTTCTTAGCTGCTATATACTGTTTCCCCTAAAATCCACAAATTGAAGTCCTAATTGCAATGTGATGGCATTTGGAGGTTAGGCTTTTGGGAAGTAATTACATTTAAAGAAGTCATCAGGGTGGGGCCCCCATGATGATATTAGTGTCTTAAGAAGATGTCATGTAACTGCCTGACAATTAGGGTTTATTATTATTATTATTATTATTATTATTATTATGTAAGTGCCTGACATTAAGCTTTTAAGTAGAGGCATACATTTCAAAGAAATCTTTGTCTCTCCACTATAGGCATTGCCCCTTACACAATTAAATACAGAGCCATGCTCTCCACACCCATGAAGTTGTCCTTTTAGAAAGCCTCCCTGACCTAAAAAACTGAACTTTGAGTGACCCTGCTTTCTCCTTCCTGTGCTTTAATTCCCACACTTATGTTTTAATTTCAACAATAGAGTAAACCCACCAAAGCTAGGCACCCCACTCTTGACCCCAATAAAGGCAGATCCTGGAATATACTGTCTCCAACCACAACCTTGCTGTGTGCCCCCAGATGTGCCACATAACCTTCAGGATTTGTGAGTAATAAACTGTATTTTTTCAAAATACCCTGGTGGTTGTTGCTTAGCTGTGCCTTGCAATCATAAAAAGAATCACAAGGGCTGGTCCAACTACAACATTGTCTCCAATGGGGGAAATGTCAGTGTTGGCTCAACACAAGTAGTACAGGCCCATGTAAGTACCCCCAAGAATTTCTAACCGAAAGTATCACCACCTACAGACTGAGGCCAACCCAAAACTGAAGAGGAGAGACCATGTTACCAGTGATTTTTCACAGCTACCAACACGGGAGGTGAACAGGTGAGCCCTGATGCACTACCATGGCCAAATGCTCTGACCAGAGGCATTCCAAGGGGGCTGCACAAATTGAGAGCATAGCTCCTGAATGAGTTTGCCAACACTGCTGCCCAACCAACTGGGATAAACTCATCACAAGAGAAGCCAGTAACTCAAGAGACAAGGGTTTGGAAGAGATAGGGGGAAATTTATTTCAGGTACTGGCAGCTGGGGGAGATGGCAGTCTGACCTCTCTGCCTACAAGATAGGAGCCTAAGGTTTTATAGGGAGAGGTTCAGGGATATATGCAAGGGAATAGGGGTGGAGCATGATCATGAGTAGGGGTGGGTATATGTTCATCTCTTGTTTATGGGCAGGGAAGGGGATGTGTAGGGTGGGGCTCTCCAGGCTTTCTGTTACTATCAGGGCTTTTCTGGCCTGGCAGTTGGAATGTCAGTCATTGTCAATGCTTCAAGAAACTATGATAAGAAATAACTATTAGGGTCTGTAGTTGAGCAAGAGGGCTTGCTGACAACTGGAGGACCGTCTCTCTTTCTCACCATCATATGAGGAAACATTAAGGAGGCGATCATCTACAAGCCAGGAAGAGGGCTCTCATCAGAACCCAACCAGTTAGGCACCCTCATCTTAGATATCTGAACTCCAGAACTGTGAGAAATAAATTTCTGTTGGCTACATTCCCCTGTCAATCATATTTTCTTAAGTCAGTTCCAAGCTGACCTGGACAAAACCTCACCTGCCATATCCTCAGTGCTAAGTCAATAGAGCAACAGATTTAAATTTTTGAACAAAAATAGCTTTAACCCTATCTATAGGAACCATGAACTTGGTGATAGGAAATTGTTTCAGACATTAGAGGGTTCTGAAATGTAACCTACACAGATTCTACCTAAAAAAATGTTTGGAAGTAGTGATTATGGTTGCACAACATCATGGGTGCAGTTAATGCCACTGAATCACAGAGTTAAAATGGCAAGTTTTACGTTACATATTTTCTAACGCACACACATACACAAAATGTTATTAGATGATTAATTCTCACAAGACAAAATATGAACCCAAGAGGAAGAAAAGAAATAGAAGAAGCAATGGTGAACAATCAATTAAATACAATGGTCTCAGAATATGTAGTGATAACGGCAAAAATTGAAGATTGAAGGAGATTTAATTACCATGGTGCAAAACCAAATCTGTTAAAGATATAACAAACTTCCTACCTGCTAAAACATAGTAAACACACTGTTTTTAAGCAGATGAAGGATACAAAAATGATTAAGTATTAAACCACTTCAAAGTTGATTTTTATTCTGACCATGTTCCATGGCTATGCAGTACACCTAAAGATCAACAATTGTAAGTAGCTAAATATGTGTGTATGTGTTATACCAAATTCTGAACAATTTTAGTTTAAAGAAGAAATTCATTGGGAATTACTGACTGTAAAAATAAAAAAAAATAAAATATTTTATGCAAGCAAATACAATCTGTAGAAAATTTATGGCCCCCTCCTATAAATTGACAAAATCGTCTCAAAATAGAAAACCTGAATAGACAAAAACTATAGGATACATTAAAACAGCAGTAAAAATTCTACCTCTTAAAAGTAAGCAGACACAGATGTTTCAAGAATAAGTGATATCAAGCTCTCAAGAACAAATAACTCCTACCTTATAAAAACTGTTTAGAACACAGAAAAAGGTGGGAAGCACTCCAAGTCATTTTGCAAGGCGTGTATAAAGACAACGTTAATGGCGTCTGGGGACTTCAACAGAGACCATGAAGCTGGAGAACAATAGTTGCCAGACTTGCTGCAGAACATACTGAGATACTGTGAAAACTCATGGCAATTTTAGCTCATCAATGTGAAGCTCTCACATTGCAGGCAAGCAGATTGATCAGAAGTGTTCCATAGTTAGACTTCCTCTGGAGAGAGGTGACGGTAGACTGTGGATCCCCAGCCCCTTCCTGGCAATAAAGAGCTTCAGATAACCTTTGAGAGGTCTGACATGGACAGCGTGCACACTGCAGGATTTCAGGACATGGCAGCCTGCTGCTGAAGAAGGACTGGAGTTTTTCTCCAGAAAAAAAGAGCCAAGCTTGACCCAAGTTGAAATTAATCCCTTTCAAACATGCCATCAAAAGAACTGAGGAACCCGTAAGTGGTAGAGGCTGGGCAGGAAGAACTGATGGAAAATGGGAGCTTTCAGGTCCTAAGAAGCCAGTCAGAAGAAGGCACCTTCTAAAACAGATGACATCTGTGTGGCATCCTGAATACCGCCCATCTCCAACAGCCAACAAAAGCACAGCACAAGAGAAAAAGCCAGAACTCAGACCTCTATCACACAGATGGTCCCCAAACCAGTTTATAATGAGCAAAAAAGTCAAAATCATACTTTGATTTTCCTCTAATCCTTGCCCCTTTCTAGGTCTGACTGAATGGGCCCCAAAGAGAGGCCAACTGGAGGAAGTAGAAATAGAGCACTAAGAGCAGGAGAAAATGGCCACCTTTTCCCTTCTCCCCCGCCTTGGCATCCAATAATGGAGGGTAGCTTTTTTTTTTTTTTTTAAGATTTTATTTATTTATTCATGAGAGACAGAGAGAGAGAGAGAGAGAGAGAGAGAGGCAGATACACAGGTAGCGGGAGAAGCAGGGTCCATGCAGATAGCCTGATGTGGGACTGGATCCTGGAACTCCAGGATCACACCCTGGGTGAAAGGCAGGCTCTAAACCGCTGAGCCACCCAGAGATCCCAAGGGTAGCTTTGATATGAGACTGGACCAAGCAAACAATAGCTATCTATTTATCTACTGCTTAATCATAGTAACTGGGAAAGTTAGGGGCTCTGCACAACCTTTACCCTTGAACCTTTTATTTATTTTTTAAACCCCCTTCTTTTATCACTTCTTTTAAAGATTTTATTTATTTATTCATGAGAGACACACAGAGAGAGAGAGAGAGAGAGAGAGAGAGAGAGAGAGAGGCAGAGACACAAGCAGAAGGAGAAGCAGGCTCCTTGCAGGGAGCCCGATGCAGGACTCGATCTTGGATCCCGGGATCATGCCCTGAGCCGAAGGCAGACACTCAACTGCTGAGCCACCCAGGCATCCCCCTTGAACCTTTTATAATTCTACTCCCACTGAGTTAGCTCCTTCAACACATCAGTAACACTGCAAAATGTGGTAGCCACATGAATTTAGGATAGCACAGTAAAAGAAACAGTAATAATATCTCCTGAATAAAGTAATAATAGAGACTCTTAGGTGGCTCAGTGGTTGAGCGCCTGCCTTTGGCTCAGGTCATGATCCCGGGTTCCCGGGATTGAGTCTCACACGGGGCTCCCCGCAGGGAGCCTGCTTCTCCCTCTGCCTATGTCTCTGCCTCTCTCTTTATGTGTCTCATGAATAAATAAATAAAATATTTAAAAGTAAATAAATAATAAATCAAGTAGTAAAAGAGCAGCTCACAGTAGCACAAAGATGTATCCCCAGTAATAAGAAAGATATTAAAATAGCAAGGTGCATATATATACATGTATACTACATATATGCATTCTACAATATATAAGAATATTCTTATACATATAAGAATATAATTATTTATATTAATAAATCAAAGGGGAAAATATGATCCAAGTGCTTGCCCAATAAGTCTTAGCTAAAGCTAAATAGTCATGATAGAACTAAATCCAAAAAACATCATAGAAACTATGAAGTCAGGGAGCATTCTTCATAGAAAACATCTTGCACATTATTATTACATAACATTTATTTTATAATTATTACCTAAAATCATTTTATCAATACAAGAAATAAGAAATAAGTGGATTTAAAAAAAAAAAAAAGGAAATAAGTGAATTTACCACAGTAACCATTCAGAATATTACTGGAGTCCCCGGCCAGTTGAATCAGATAAGGTGTTATAATTGTCCACCTAAGAAATCCCAGCAAATCACAACAACAAAAAATCAGCGAGGGGCTAGATGAAAATTAGATCATAGAAATCAAATCTATTTCTTAAATGAACCTAGCAACCACAAAAAGTAACAGAAAAAAAATCTCCTTTACCAGGTAACAAGACTATAAAATACCTACGAGTTAGTACAAACACAATAAAAAAGGACGCAGCTTTTTACAACTTAACTAAAGGAAATTTTTTGAAATACTTCAGTATTAGTCGAGTAAGGCTGTGGTCTTGAAGGAGAAGATGGATAATGGTAATTACATTGTTCTCATTAATCAATTCCCAAATATTATTCATAGACTTGACAAAATAATTCAAAAATGCTTATGGGGTTCTCACTGTTTTTATTTGCCAAATGATTATGAAATTATGAGAGAATCAAAGGAAGATAAAGAGAGAGAGATCACCTTACCACATCCCAGAATATGTTATATACATTCTATCACTGTGGTATTGTACAGAAATGGACAAGGAGATTAATTGACCAGGACACACGGTACAGAAATAGACCTATATGTATAGGAATTTGTACAGTGGGTAAAGGGTGTTTCACACTAGTGAGGAAACAGTAGGTTATTCGATAAATATTGCCAGAAAAGTTTGATATTCATACATAAACGATAAAGTTCTATACCTGCCCTCCTTTACTCAAATTCCAGATAGAATAAAAACATAAACATAAGTAGCAAAACTACAAATATATTTTTAAATATGACAATATATGTTTATGACTTTTAGGGAAAAGGTCTTTTTATATAAAACACATAAAACAAACATCATAAATTAAAGGAGTCATAAATTCACCACACAAAAAATTTTAAACTTCCATAAGACAAAAGATGAGTTAGCAAGAGTAAAGGTAATCAGTATACTAAGAAAAAACATAAATAACACAAATGACTCTAAATGATATTCCCCGAAATACAAAAAGGCATCCCCAAATCAAAGAAAAAAAATACAAGCGAGGCAATAGAAAGATGAATAATTCTTATGAACAGGCAATTTATCAAAAAGGATGTAAACATGGCTGAGAACTTAAGAAAAACAGTCTGTAGTATCTAGATAAATGCAAATCAAAAACAGCAAAATATCAACTTTCAAGTTGGAAAGTTTAGGTAGGCCTGCATGCTTACCTTCTGCCAAGCTTATGCGGCAATTGAGGTGGGTGGGGGAGACTTGGCAAAATCTTTTAAAATAAATCATATGCTAAAAATGCTCACAGACTAAAAGCAGCCATTCAAAAATGAATGTGTACACAAGACACAAAACATATATAAGAACCTAAACTGCATCATAGTTTGTAATAGTGAAAGTCGAAAATAAAAAGGTCTAAATACCCATGATTGTGAAATCGTTTAATTAACTATAGTACATCCGGATGACCATATTCTATACGACACTTTTAAAGAATAAGAGAGACCAACTGGTATTAGTTATATAGTAAAGAGAAGATTTAATGCACATAATAGAAAACTGAATAAAAAGTTACCCAATGATACTCTTTTTTAAAGGTATTTAAAACGCATAGAAAAATCCTCTGAAGGGAGATACCCTAACTGATGACAAGTGATGATAAATTTCCTTTAGGAGAGGACTGGGGCAATGATAGCTGTGGTGGTGGTACCTGTTATACTTTAATTATATTATATTTTATTTTGGTATAACGATCAATCTGTCACATGATAATCATAATGAATCAAAGAGGAAAGACTATTTGATCACCTTGAGTGAGCACAGAATTTTTTTTCTGTATCCCATCCCTCTACTCTGTCACTATAACACCTACCACATACATGTGCATTGCATTGGTAAATCAACTGACGTCCCCATGCAGGAGAAAAAAAAATATATTTATGCTTTTCCATGTTTGTTGATGAGCACACGTGGGGATACTGTTCACGTTTTTCAGAGAGGTGGTCACATGTGCAAGTTTTGTGGCGCTTGGCCATAAATGACTCAGCTAACATACTACATTTTTCTCTCCTTCAGTGATGCTTATATACTCTATCATCTATCGATCGATTGATTACAGCATTTCCAACTATTTACAATTTTACCTAAAAAATAAAACTTGTTTACGACTGAAGGAAAGAACATTTAAGCAGTAGTGTGAAAATAAACCATCATTACCCCGCCCCACCCCCACCGCCCAAGGTCAGGGCATTCCGTCACTCCTGTCCCTCACCACTCCACTTCCCCCTTGGGTCTCAGCCAAGAAATAGCAATTGGTTCCCGAGGCTGGAACCAGCTGCAGCAGGCCCATGATGTACAGCATGTACTTCTGAACACCAGAAAATGGGGTGCCACTAGCACTTAAATTTGTGGCATGTAAGTGCTGCAGGGGCAGAATTGACATTTTGCCCTTTAAGTCCTGATTTTGAGTAATATCCATAGAGGTAGAGTATTCCACACTTGTTATTTCCAAGGGTCCATCCTTTCGATGTCTAGTAGTTTGGGGCTGGTAATGATTCTAGGGTTTAGAACGGCATTGAAATGCACTGTGAAAACTAGAAAGTTTACAATAGAGTCAAATGCAAACCTATCCCCACCATGCACAGGATTTCGGTAATTATCCTGTAAATTGGATTGCATATTAATGCTAATCTAATGTAAAGGTGCGTAAAAATGAAGATATATCTTACCCATCCAGTGAAAGATAAGATCTAGAAATTACTCTGTGAAATGGTATGCTATGTGAAGAACTCCAGGCTTGATTTCTGGGGCGGGGAGCGGTGGTGAGAGATGAGAAGGGATTGATGGAGGGGTAGGTAGAACCAGATCAAGGGAAGTCTTGTCTGCCAGGTTACAAGTCTTGAGTTTTGTATGAAGATGATCAGTGTTCCTGAAGGAAGGCCAGTAAGTCCATAAAGGCTTTCCCAGGAGTATCTAACAAGACAGTTCTACAGGAATCCATTTGAGATGCTCAAATTCTAGGTCCTTAATTTCCACATGGTCTCTTCCTGAAGCTGCCTGAGATATTTAGATCATGATCCCATTAGCCCTACCTTCATTTCAGCAAAGAAAGGCATAGTCTTAACTTTAGGTGCAGAACAAAGAGATAACATATATTGGTTTTGCAGAAACTCTTTTAATGATTCATGAGTATGATTTAAACTTACTGTTCTTCTTACTTTATCTTGTATGTTCTGAAATCAAAAGGTGTATGCGTTAGGGGTAACTGAACCTGATTCCCTTAAGCCTATTTGAATTTTTGTCTATGACCAATTTTTTCAAGATACATTAAATAAAATCCAAGCATAAAAAATGTACACGATTCCTTAAGATTGGTTGTGTCATATTCATTGGTGTTTAAAATCAAAATTAAAAAAGTATGAATTATTTATTCCAATTACAGTAAATCCTTATTTCGTCTTCCAAAATATTTAGTATCCTTATCTCCCATTAACAAAAAATAAACTTCTAAAATGGTGACAAAATATTAGTAATTGGAAAGAGCTCTTTGAGGGAGAATGAAAGCAAAATATTTTGAAGACTGCTGCTATGGACTTCACTAAAAAATCATTAAGGCGGGAAAAGGGTACTGAGGTGAATGTGGTAAATACAGTTAACCTTGGGGAATGTGGGGGGATAGAGGAATATATATTCTGATATACCAAGAATTTCAAAGTACCACAAAATTTAAAGCAATTCAAATTGCTGTGTCTGCGCCCCCTCCAGATGCACACTTTTCCATTAGTTGATTAAGCACTTGCACTTCCACTCAGTATATAAATAAAATGTTAAAAAAAAAAAAAAAAGGAGAGGGAGAGGGAGAGGGAGAGAGGTGCCTGGATGACTCAGTCAGTTAAGCATCTGCCTTCAGCTCAGGTCTTGATCTCAGGGTCCTGGGATCAAGCCCAGAATCCAGTTCCTTGCTCAGTGAGGAATTGGCTTCCCCCTCTCTCTTTTCCCCAACCTTCTGCTCCTGCTCTCTTTCTCTTTCAAATAAATAAATAAATAAATAAATAAATAAATAAATAAATAAATAATTTTTTTTAAGACTATTTCTCAAGGTTCTAGGGCAAGGCAGGCAGTATGAACACAGCAAATCTGTATCTTTTGCAAGAAGATCATGTAAATCGAAGTCCAATGTTCTTAATTATTCTTTTTCAATAGAAGTATATCAACTTTGGAAGGTTTGTGGAAAATGAATTTTTTATTCAATGCTTTTATAAGAAAGGCTATCCATTTTTTAGAAAATGAGTACATTTTTTTTCAGGGTGAAAACAAGCAAACAAGCAAGCAAACTTCCTGATCAAAAGTAGGGTAAAAACCACTGTCAGAGGCTCTTCATTGCTTCGTAAAGAGAATGTCCCTTTCCTTCACTCTCTTGTCTGATTTCCTTCTTTTTTTCCTCTTGCCTCTCCTTCCCCTCCTTCTTGTCATTGCCTTCTCCTCCTCCTCCTCCTCCTCCTCCTCCTCCTCCTCCTCCTCCTCCTCCTTCTTCTTCTTCTTCTTCTTCTTCTTCTTCTTCTCTCTCTCTCTCTCTCTCTCTCTCTCTCTCTCTCTCTCTCTCTCTTTCCCCTATAGTTGTGTCTGAAAACAACCACTGATTCTGGTTCTCTATAATTTCACATTCTGAGAATTTTGCCTAGTTAACCCCAGTACTTGACCTTTATTGCTCACTTACTTCTACCCACAGACCATTTCATATTTTCCCTTCAGCTCTTCTTTCCCGCTATCTTTTAACTCAGTCAAAGAACTCTATGGGCATAACATCACATGATGGAAATCAAAACTACCCCTCAAGCAATAATGACTGCCTGAAGGAAGAGCTCTGGTGGCTCAGACCACCCATACCAGTTTGAGCTAAACCCCTGAATAAGATGTCTATGCAGATGGACCATGGAGTGACCTCTAGAATGACTGAAAATTACCTTTACCTCATTATAATATTAAAATTGCTGCCCAAGAAAGAAGACAAGCCTCATATATGCAGTCATATGTTTCCTTAAGGCACATACATGATCCCAGGCCCGCCTCTACATATGAAGATAAGACTTCCCTATTTAAATATTCATCCTAATTCTAAATAAAAGGAGTCCATTTACTCTTGCTTGGGGAGTCATGACTTTGGAAGTTCTTCCCCATGATCTCCTTATGTGCTGCAAATGAAGTTTCTTTTGTGCAGCAACTTACCTCCCACCATTTCTACCTGTGACTCACCAGTGGACTTTCATTGGTTTGGGTACAATTGCCCTGCTGCACACTTGCAATATATGTGGGGCATGTCTAGGAATTTCATGCCCATATTGCCAAAAATGAGGTCTCTGGTAGCAAGTTTTGGGGCACCAAACAGGGAGGGCACAGCTATCTTTCAATAGCAGCTTGTCACTAGACACTGAGATGCTTCCTCCTGGATTTCCCCCCACAACCTGTAGTGAGCTCTTTAAAGAATTTTTGAAAGACGCAATGCCTGTAAGGTTTTCATAGAATAATTTTTTTAAAAAAAGCCAATTTTGAACGACAGCTGTCTGAGCAAACAATTTAAAAAATGTTGTTTTAAAGCTACAATTGGGAAGTGCTTTTGTGACCAATATCCTCGTGCATAAAAATTGAATGGACTTTTTTTTTTAACTGGAAACAATTGCAAAATTGTCTGTAGGCGATTGAAAGAAGAATGGAAATATTAGCAACTCTTGTTTTTAACAAGTAAACGCATGCATGATGAGGCATGACTGCTTTAGAAAATCAATGCTGAGTAAGAAAGTTTGGTGTCTATATTTTTAGTTTTGGTTTGAGTTGCTAGGAGCATTTCTACTTCCTCAAAGCATTTTTATAGTTTATCAGATTCCTTCCTTTTTCATTCCCTCTCTTTCTCTCTTGGAAAATGTATAATTATATACAAGTCACCGGTTGTCTTCTGCTGCCACATTTTATATTTATAAACATAAATTTTTGATTGAAATTCAAAATTTTGTCAAAATGCAGCCAGCAGGAACAACCCAATACAGGAGATAAAAATTGGCATTTTTTGCTTTGAGAAAAATCAGCTTAAATCAAGTCAAAGACCGACGGCCTGTAATTCCTGGCTAACTTACCTGTCATTTCTTTTGTATCATGTTGTGTACATAAAATATGACTTTCTAGACAGAACAGAAAATTTAAAATAAAATTTCACTGTCACTTATTGTCAATTAAAAGTAAATTTCTTATTGAAGGTAAGAATGAGAAAAAGCATAAAGCTTAGACAAATCCACAAAAAAGTTTTCCTAGCATGCTTAAATATTTGATTAATAAATGTACCCATGCTGCATTTGGGGTGTCAAAGAGAAAAAAATGAATCTATATAGCAGCACTTGTTCACTAAATATAGACTCTAATAAAATCATGCTTTTGGGTGTTTAGGAAAAGACCCTGAAATATAATAAATGACATAGTGGGCAAATTATTGCTCCTTGTAATAGTACTGCAGGGAACAAAATCAGCCACTAAAATACTCTCTCATTCCAGCAGTGTGGTATCATCAAATAGTTAACTGCAACGTTAATGCAAAATGTCAGCGTAAATTGTCAAGGTTGTAAGGTAGTATATTAATGCTACATAAAAAGCTTGCATTATGTAGCACACAATACTGCACTGTCAATTCAAAAGCTTATTCTAAAGGAAGATAATTCTGAATTATATTTCTGTCTCTATTCTGTGACAGCCTAAACTGAATATGTTCTTTGCTTTTCATTCTAAAAATGAAACTTATGTCAGTTCATCCGAGGGGGAAAGAATGGAAATGGAAAGCATCACAGGGAATTTAGGACTATATTATAGCCTAAATTAAATATCCATTTTGCCTCTAATGTGAGCCATGGTTTCCTAGCTGCACAGAAGTGGAATTCAGCTAAAGCAGAAGCTAATTTCCCTTCTCTGTTTCTGGAACGCCAAAGGCAGAACATTCAACACCACATCAGGCAATATTCCCATAAAGCTAATAGATTTAGCAGAATTGAAAAGTAATGTGACCCCTGGAATTGAAAAACTTGCTGGCAAGGTAGAAATATCATAACCCTGGGATTTCCTAGTGTTGGTTCTACAGCCAAACTCATAGGAGTTTGGAGTTGCAAAGGACCACCTGGTGAGACATGGGCTTTTTAGAGTAAGAATCCAAGACCCATAAACTTTATCACTTGGTTGGGTTCACAGAGTGGTCTGTGGGATGACAGATAACCGGGCCAGGGAAGCCAGTGAGGAGTGGTGACCATTGAAGATTACAGGGTAAATGGAGAAGAAATGTATCTGATAATTTTCATGTGTGCTTACAGGATTCCTCTCTTTTTCCACCCCTCTCTTTCTGTCTTAGGAAATATGTAATTAATTACAATACTGCTGTTGATCTGCTGTTCTTTCTTATGTTCATAGTTGTACATTTTTGTTTAAAATGTAAACATTTGTTGAATTACAAAGTCACCATGAATCTCTAATACATGAGATCAAAGTTGACATTTTTGCTTTGAGAAAATCATTATCTTAAACCAAGGAGACTATTTCAGGAAGGTCACAAGTGGAGTCACAGGGAAGATGGGGCAGATCTACATGAGTCTACCAGTCACGCGATTGGGAAAAGTGAGGTCAACCACATTTGATGACTACAGGCTATGAAGAGCAAGTATAGAAAGATGCCCGATTTCCAGCTTTCCAAATTAGGAAATGAATTTAATAATTCCTATGTAATGAATTGATTATGAATGTGCATATCTATATATTATTCTTTTTTTTTTAAGATTGTATTTATTTATTCATGAGAGACACACAGAGAGAAAGAGAGAGGCAGAGACACAGGCAGAAGGAGAAGCAGGCTTCATGCAGGGAGCCCGATGTGACTCCATCCCAACTCTCCAGGATCATGCCCTCGGCTGAAGGCGGCACTAAACTACTGAGCCACCAGGGCTGCCCTATATATTATTCTTACTACAATATTCATATTTGACTATGAAGACTAACAGACTCTAGCTTTATGTGTCTGGGTGTGTCAGCATATGTAGGGAGACACAGAAGGAGATTATTAACTATTAGCAAATAGTTGTAAACCCATTAGAGAAGATTATAACCCAAATGAAAAATACAGTCCAAGTCAACACTTTAGCTGAGAAACTTCTGGTAGTCTGAAGGAAAATCTCCTCTTAGACTTCTCCTTTTTAAAATAAGACTAGAAAATGTTATTTTCCTCAGTAGTTTAGATAGGCAACATTCAATTGTAATGAAAGGTTTTCCTTGGTCTGACCCAATAGTTTAGTGAGCTCCAAGTTAGTGCACTTTTAATCATACAAGTTAGATTATTTGGTAATTTGAGTACATAACTGCATTGCAATTATAGAAAACATATTGTATTTTACAAGCAAACATTTCAGATTTTGATGGTCAACATCAGGGGTGCTTGATTTAAAGAGATAGATTATCTAAATTTGCTTCCCTAATAACAACTGTTAGATGACAAATTGTTTTGATTGAAAAGCCTTTTTGCTATTCGTATAGGAATTATAATTTTTGGCTATGCCTGTGACATCTCTTATGAAAAACATATGACTTTAGAGTAGCTAATTATCATGATGTTCCTGTGGATAAATATAATTATAAGCACATATATATTCTAATCATTTATAGAAGAAATGGATATTAGTAATAAAATAATTATAAGTGCTACAAGAAAATATTAGCATAATAATTAGAACAGGGAAATTAGACACCATTCAAATTATTAATGATCATTCTCTGATTTGTTTTATTTATGTTTCAAATAAATTACCAACTGTGCCTTAATCAGGATACTTTAAATGCAGATAGTTTGATGTTGGAACACAAAAACACACACACACCTATGTATACATATATAAATGTGTAAATGAATCCAAAATATATTTTTATCTAAATATAGAAACAAAAGATTACACAACTTGAATTATAATTTATGCTTTACTTGCATACTGTCACAGATGCTATTTTAAGGAATTTGGTACCATGAGTTTTTGCCTTAAAATGAGTAAAATTAAAGTGGAGAATTTTGTTGGTTATAGTCGTAGGGGTAGAAAATTTTTGTTCTCTTCCCTTCTAGGTTTTCTAGCTGGCCTAATAACGAAAGTGGCATAAGACAGGGAACCCTGGGTGGTGCAGCGGTTTAGCGCCTGCCTTTGGCCCAGGACGTGATCCTGGAGACCCGGGATCGAATCCCACGTCGGGCTCCCGGTGCATGGAGCCTGCTTCTCCCTCTGCCTATGTCTCTGCCTCTCTCTCTCTCTCTCTCTCTCTGTGTGACTATCATAAATAAATAAAAATTAAAAAAAAAACAAAACAAAAAAAGAAAGTGGCATAAGACAGAGTAACAGAAGAAAAATAAATTTAATTCGTGCGTATGGAAATCCATAGAAATATAAGGACTCAAAGAAGTGACCAAAGCCTGGTGCTTTGATACCTTTTAAACAAAGGAACATTAGATCTATGAAAAATTGACAGAAGTGTGGGCTTGGGGTAGTAAATTCGTGAAGAAGTAACAAGTTTTTTTTAGATGAACTTGTCAGCCTTGGTTGATAAGGATATCTCCTTCCCTCCTGGTAACCGGAGGGTAGCTTCTTTCACATGGGAGATTCATTTCCTGCTTTCAGGGGGACAAAGAATGGTGAGAGTGTCCTTCATAGCCTGTTTCTTATGTAATTTTAATTCAAAAAGATCAGGATGCCAAAGTGGCATATTTTGGGGGGCCTGCCCTGAGCCCCATCGCAGTGTAACTTATAAAGGTCAGAAGGGATGAAGTTTACTATCCTCTTTTGTAGAAAACTGGCAAGACCATTAAACAAAAAAAATTAAAACATTTTTCAAAAAGCTGCATTTACATGGTAAAGCCATCCAAAGACTGTGTTTAATTTATGCTTCATTAGGTATGTGGGTTTATATGGCTATCTATTACATTACTGAGACCAGGTCTAATAGCAGCTGCCATTTACAGTACCTGGGAGATACCAAGCAGTTTATTAAAGTGCTGATTTTCACTAATAGGAAATCTGATCACTAGCTCTTTTTCTAGTGTTATTAGGAAAGCAAAAATGCATTTTCTCCAGATTAGATTTAGGGGTAATTTATCTTTGTAGTAAATGTAGATTTATCCTTATTGTTTTAAGATACCAAAAAAAAAGTAGGCTTTAATAAAGTTGTTCAATAAAAGGAATCTACAGATAGTACAGAGAGGGACATGCACACAACCAGGGATCTTTTCCCAGGAGAATAAATTAGAATCATGGACCCACCCCCTTCCACACCTTCATATCTCTTATTTATTTGTCTTTGCCATTGCTTATAAGCAAAAACATTGAAATGGGAAAATTCAGGTGTGCTAGATTTCTCTACTAAGTTTCTTCTGTATGGTTTGTTTTATTATTATCAAGCACAACACGACTCAAGGGAAATCAAACTTTATTTCTCTTGGCTAATGGAAATAAGTAGTGGCTGAACAAAACAAACCTGTAGAACCTTCTTTTGAAATACTTTTGGAATCACTCAAGCACTCTGAGATACTAAATACTTCCAATTAAGCCATTATATTCCAGAATATCAGACCACACCATAAATCACTGTTATTGTAACCAGGCCCCAAGGATGCAAGAGTACCTGCTTCAGGGGTCCCAACAGACCAGCTTTGGCCATTTGCCACTGGCAAAATCCAAAGGAAGCCAAATGAGTGGTGGTGAAACAAGAAAGAAATTTATTTCGGCGAGGCCAACAACTAGGAAGATTGTGGACTCAAATCTCAAAGTCCTGGAAATACCTATAGGTTTAAATAAGAAAACTGTGGGACAAAGGTCAGTGGGTACTTGCACATGAGCAGCAAAGGTCAGGTTGATCACTGTCATGAGGTCAATAACCAAGATCTTCCTGTCCTCATGGAAGTTTCTATTGCTGGAAGGGGTGGTTTTGGTTCCCATGATGGGATACTTTGCACACCGGGTCTTTTGCCTGAGTTAAGAGAAGAAGGTGAAAGGAAGAGCTTAATCAGTGAGTACTGACTGAAGTCAAAATAGAGGTTAAGTTCTTTTTGATGATCTAAATTGGAATATTATATTCCTTCAAATGAATCTCCATTATGTGGGATATTATTTATTAACCATCAACATCTATCAGCTCTAATACTAATAAAATAATAATGGTGTTAATAGCTATCATTTATTGCATGCATTTTATATGCAAAGTGTTGTATCAAGGACTTTACCTGAGTTCGTTGTCTTACACAGATGGCAACTCTCTGGCCATAGCCAACTCCAATTTCATACTTTTGCTGATTTCTCAATCTCCCATTCCTTAAACTTTTTAACTATTTCATTTTCCCATCCTGCAAGGATTCAAAAATCAAAGATCTTTTCTTTTTTTTTTTCTTTTTTTTTTGGGGGGGGGGTTGGATTTCCCTAAAACATGACTTACAAAGACAACTACTTGCAATCTTGCAATCTACTTATCATCCCATTTTGAGGATAGTAATGGAGTTATGTTGGGTACACTACAGCAACATGTGTCCATGTAATTTAAAATATTTCAGCTTTTAAAATCCTCATCCATTCCTGCTTAAGCATGTTTTACCATTCCCTCCTGGCTGCTCCTTTCCTGGCTGCTTTGCCTCTTGCATTTTGTTCTCCCTGGTCTTCCCATTTCTGCCTCAAGTAATATCTTTGGTCTTGATGTGTGCTCAGAAATTCAGAAGTCCTTGGAATTTTTGCGCAGCATGATTCAGCTTTCTGTCTACAATATATACATGTGTCCTGATGAACTGCTTTATTTTAAATTAGCCTAAAAAATAACCCGTAGCCTCCACTAGCACACTTAGAAAAATAAATGTATTTAATTCTGATTCTAGCATTTCATGATAAGATGGGGTTGATCTGTATCCATTGTAAAATAAATCCATTTCTACCTATCTAACCTAACTCAGTTGTTCCCTCTGGGTTGCAAGCTCAATCAGCAGGAAATATGGCTCCAAAAGAGGTTAGCTGTTCCAGGATCACACATCTTCCAGAGTGGGCTTCTGAATAGCCCCTCTCTGCATGCATCTGAGGTGGTGGGATAGATTTGGGCAGAGTTTCTAAGGATTTGGAAAGTCTCTTTCTTCCCCTGTTAGGAGCTCTGAGATCATTTAACTGCCAGGTCTGTACCTAGAGGTCAAACTGTCATACCACAGGTCTGTGTCTGTGAAGCTACAGAGTCCCAAGGGGAGAAAACTTTTCCCACTCATACAGTGGCCTCCGTAGCTTATATGTGACCCTGAATGGTTTACCTATTATGTACCTATATGTGCTTTCTGGTAGAGTGTGTAACTTCTTTCTTGTGTTTACTTGTAATTGAGGGATGCCATTGGAAATATACTCCTTTGAGTTTCCCATAGTTTCAAATATCTTCTATATAGTAGACATTGTAGATGATTAAATTAAGTATAACATCAAAAAGGGTGAACCTCTTACCTTATAACTCTCTTCTCACACCTCCTCCATCCCAATTATTTTTGGAAGTTCCTGGTGAGTGTCTGCAAATGCTCATCAGCAAGCCTACTAGATGCTGCAGTTGTTGGGCTGAAAGCTACTGTTTGGGAAAGCCTTCTTTTCCCTGAAGTACATGACATACTGTTTTACTGCCCCGCCTCTTATTACTGGGTGATTAGCAAGTTTTTACATTCGTGTCCCAAGATCACACATCAGCATCTTCTCACACTAAATTTTCCCATTAAATGATGTGCCTTTTTAAATTAAATTCTGAGTTACGATCTGGAGACATGCTCAGATGATAAAACCATACTTGGAAAATAGGGTACTCTCTAAAAATTCTCTCAAGAGTTCCTGAGAGATGAAATAAATGTTTCCCTTGACAATCTCCTGCTGCGAGCACAGTGTTACACAATTAAATATGTGATACGTACCAATTAATAGAATGGAAAGAGTATATGTTACATTTCTGATATAATTGCCAATTTTTTTTTTTTTACTTTAATGAATCATTAAATTTTACCTCCAAATTTGTCTGAAAAATTCAGGATAAAGAAGCCTAAGTGTCTTAGGTATTTATTCACTTTTATTTCATCTGATCTTATTCTTAAACAACTGAATAATACATGTACAACATATATTTTTATAAGAAAGAGATCTTCACTCTTAATAGAGCTCAGCATCCTACCGCTTGTTTCCCACTTCATGTCATAATCTTCTGTGACATCACAATTAATTCCTGTGGAGATGATTATGGTGACACAGAGAGGATTATGATTTCAATAAAGTGATAAACAGCAGGGACAGAATAAGGCCTTATTTAACCTCTCAAGGATTACTAGCTTCATATCAGCCAAAGCTGAAGCCAAAAAAAAAAAAAAAAAAAAGTTCCTACAGAATACTATAAAATAGTATAAAACCATAGATTTGTTTCTCTCGTGAAAGGCAATTAACTCTTTAAACAGTTTTCGGTTGATTGCATCAGCTTAATTACTTACTTAAACAGCAAATGTTTTGTCAGCTCAATCACATATTTTACTAGCATTGCTTTAAATTAAGATTCCAAATGTACCTTATGATTGAGATTTATCGGCATCATTATTGTGGATATTGGCTACCTGTGAATGTTTAGCGTTGCAAATACCTCTGACTTTAGGACTTTAGAACAGCGATAAAATAAATTTGGCCTTCTAGAATGCATTCCTTTCCACTAAAGTTATCAAGAATTAGGTGATAAAGCAAGAGATTTCTTTTTGTTTACATGAGCTCTAAAAACTTTTGAATGAGAATCTCCCAGTGCCTATAATTCCATGGAATGATGTTCAAAACATTATGTGCAAAAGATCAGCATCAATACTTCCACTTAAATATTCTTTATATTCCTTGATCCACAAATATCTTCTAATTTTGTTATCCACTTACATGTATAGAAAGTGAGTACCATATATGGGGTGTGACTCACATTCTTATGTTAAAAATGGCTGAAATAGGAAAAGCAGAGATAAGGACCAAGGTTGACTATGAAACAAACATCGTTCCCACCCGACTTTATCACCTCATGAGTGTTTGCCAATAAGGATATTTGGGTAGCTACAATTTTCCAGAATTTTTATTTGTCTAGACTTTTCATAGAAGGCCCAACTAAATATAAAAGGGGACAAAATCCACTAGCTCCATCCACCAGAAATTTAAATAAAAATCCTTTTAAGCTCAGTGGAGGTAGGTTTTTTGTTTGTTTGTTTTGTTTTCAATTTCTCCAGGCAAGAATAAATGTTATATAATAGTTTTACAACCTATACTCAAGCTTAAAGGATTCAAAATTTTCCACTTTGTCTCTGAGAAACTCTGAGTTATTACTCCTAGAAAGCTCAAATGCTATAATCAATAAATGGTTAACTCGTTTCACAATTTTGGCATTGTTCTTGAGACAGAAAATAAAAACAAAATGAAAAGTTTCTAAACAACTTAAAGAACCTGTAAAATGGCATTTTGTGAGGCTATCTTTTTAAGTAGGAAGAACTTTCTTCATAATTACCCAAACACAATTTTCACTCTGAAAGCTTTTTAGCTTTGAAAATTTCCTAAATTATAATTAATTGATTTAAATCTTGCCTTGATGAAAGAATCCAAGCAGATAAGATTAATTTCTTAGTCTCTAACTATCTAACTTACCCAAGAGGCTATTCCAAAATGCTCAGCACTCAGACCCCCATCGATTATAATTTATATAAATGATCTGTTTCTCTGCAAAAGTACTGAGAAAGTACAATAGATACACAAATCAGTGGGCTGGTGGGAACATACAGAGCAGACTCTCTCCACGTGGGCTATTATGAAAGCTGATTTAATTATTTCTTTTCAAAGTTTAATATGCAAAAAGTTAACTTCTAGAAATATTCAGACCATTGCCAGATGGCTATGAAAATTGTTTTTCATTAAATTGGACTGTTCAAATTTTCCAGGCCCATGAATCCAAAGACAGTTTAATCATAGTCAAGAGGGAATTGTAACTCTGGAAAACTAAGCAGAACCCTCCAGCCAGGGCTATAATGATAATTATAATGAAATAAGACCACATGATTGGGAATCGGCCTACGAGAAGGTAATTCTAGCCATCCAGAGTCTGACATGAGAGGTTTATCAAAGGCAAAGCTTGACAAAAATTCCTAGAGAGTCTACTGCAGAACCAGGAAGAAGAATTGACTCTCTTTATTAGAGAAGTACATGGTGCCATCTTTGAGTTGTACACACCATTGAGTTGGGATGATGGCTTCTCATTTAATATTCATTTACCCAATCAAAGGAACATTTATCAATACGTCATTCATTACACAAAGTTTAGATACAGAGTAGTGTGACTGATGTTGAAAACAATCTGCTCAATGAGGACGTTTTCACTTGCATCTTCATAAGAAGGTTTCTGGGATGTTCCCCAAATATCAAATGATTGTGAAAATCCCTCTTTGCAAAGCATCTTCACAATCAGTTCCTAAACAATATAATATTTTTGTTACTTCAGATGTAGACATCTCAGAAGCATTATGACTAAATCCTGTGAGTGGTTGAGCTAGCTGAGCATTTATGATTAACATGTGAAATGGAACTATTCCAGGCTATGCAACACTTGCACAGTAGCGAGATACAAATGCAAACCCCTACAATAGCCCCATACCACGATGAAAGTGTGAGATCCTCCAATGTCCTGCTACAATGGGGATATTTAATGGTGTTGCTTGGGGTTTATCATGGCATTCATATTTGTATAAAAATTAGGAATCTATTTTCACAGAAAGATGTATGAACAAGTAATGAATCTTCCAACCAAGAAAAGATCTACACAAATCTGATGCCTTCCCTGAATTTGCAAATATTAATCCTGCAGATAGGCTAGAGTTGCTAAATTTTTTTCAGTTATAAATAGAGTTAAGATAGAGTCTGTTTAATAACTGCCTAGATAATGTTGGAGTTTTGCAGATGTTGGAGAGATACACAGCTTTCCACACACAATTAAGAGTGGGTCCTTGCAGCCAGTACCTTGAGTAAATGCAGAGGCAGACAGGGCACCGGAGCAAGAAGGGTACATCTTACCTCGGGAATATTATGAGATGTAGAGAGGCACTTCAGATCGTCACTGAAGTGTTCTCTTTGTTCTGCTGGTTAAAAGTCATACCTGACCTTTGTAAAATAGAATTCAAGACTTAACAGAAACTACTATCCTTCAACATTCCTATATATCGATATATAACCTTAATTCTCATTTAAACATGTGATTCAGTCATTCTCAACACATGACTGTGTCAAAGTCATAAACATCTTCAATCATTATCATGAATATGCCGCAAACAGGAGTAGCCCACTGTGAGCTCAAGTTGAGTTTTGAACAGCCTGGTGAACGTCTGTGTATAAACGTCTGGCTGAAGGAGACCTATTTCAACTAGCAGCTAGACATTAATGTACATAAGCTTGAATTCAAAGGAAAACTCCAGCAAAGGGATTAACTAGAGCTGATGACAATGTGTTGACTCCATGCATATGTTTCCATTTGTTCTCTTCTGAAAGAGATTGAAATATACACTTCATTTTCCAATGTAAATACACTCAATTACTAAATATCCCATTAGAATCGGTCAGGAAAAAAAGAAAGAGAAGAATGTTCATAATGGTGATTTTTGTACTTGGAATTAAATGAAGACTTGCTTTAAACAAAAATGATTTCACCCTTTTCCAAATTTCATTAGGTAAAGGATAGGAATGGGTCAACTTGCAAATAAAATAAGACTTTCTAAAAATATTTTTGCATACATAACGAATGAGTAAACAGTTGGATTCATACAAGTTATACTATCCTTAGGGTGCTTTTCTACTCCCTTAAGAAGACTTCACAGCTCCATGTTCTATACCTGAAGAATATTTTTCTTCTACAAAAATAACAATGAAGAAAGCTAAGATTTATTGAACATTTCCTAATGCCAGCTTAATTGCCCTACAGATATTATTTCATTTAATTCTGACAACCACATAGTGAGGTTGATGCTCTTGTTTTTCCCATTTATTCAAAGAAGGGAAGCTTTATAAGAGATTAAGTGGCTTGCCCAAGGACCCTGGAATTAAAATCAGAGCCTTTCAGTTCTACCTGCTACTCCTTTAAACTTTGCAGCAATAATCAACTTACATTTTAGCTAGCTTCTTTCCTGTTTCTTGAGTAAGATTAGACTGCCAACTCTCAGAGGGGAAGATTTTTATAGTATGCTTCTTGGCATCCTTAGAATCTAACAGCTCCTGGCTCTAGAGCTCAACAAATGAATAAAGAAATGTTGAATGCATGAATGAATGAATACTTAAAAATAATTAAATCACCTTTTAGCCAAGGCCAAAATTGACTGTGACTTTCACTTTTTCATATAGAGCTTTTGATGCTTTACATCTTTGCAGGAAAACACAAAGGGCTCATATTTTTGTTTGAAAATACTTGAATGATCTCAACAGTACAAAACTAAATGTTATCACTTGATTTGAGGATGATTTGTTTTCATTTAAGGACTTTGGAGTCCTTCCCTTGGAGACTGCTCACAGGCTAGAAGGGGTTATTCTAACCATGGCTTCAAAAAGTACTAGAAAGGGACTTCCAGGAGTTTATCTAAGTGGCAGAGGTCTTTGATATGTTCTCTGACCTACACAGGAGCTAAAACTTTTCTGGTAGTATCCAGTAACAAACATTTTCTCAGCAAAAAGAGTGGGTATATTCACGGCTGAATCGCACATCAAGTTATTGCACTCTTGGTAAGCACACAGATTCCCTGGATCCCTGTTTCCATGGTCCAGTTAGAGAAAACTCTGCTCCACACTGTGCAGAGACATTTGTTCCCAGAAATGATGGAAATGATTTGATCATGAGGATTTCTCAAGTGCTTTAAAAAAATTCTTACCTCTTTCCTAGGACCATTAAGATTAATGACCTCTAAATGATTTAATATTTGCAAAATACCTGAAGCTCCCTGAAGTACTAGGTAAATATGAAAATCACCCACAAAGAAGTCAATATATGTAAATGGCCCTTTAAAAAAATAGCCTGAATTAGGCCCAAGAGAGGCTGTCTTTTTACCTTATCTGAACACAAATTGCAAACACTAATCCTAGACAGGATTTTTCAGTTTCAGCTGTTTTTAAACAACCACTTAAAACATTTTTTTAGTGTTTTTGAATAATTGATGATAAGAATCTACACATAGAAATAACAATGACTCGGCTATGAGATTAAATTCAAAGGCTTTCTTTCCCATGAAACGATACAGTCTTAATACACATCACTCAGCAGGGGAGGGGACACAGCAGCCATCAAATATCAGCCTTGATGATGACAGTTCACTTGGAGTTCTTTGTTTATCCCTACAGTTGTCAATTGCCCTACAACTCTTGATGTTGAGACTCATTTGTGAGTTACAGTAATGGGAAATACTTGTCACAGCCCAGGAACTGCTTCTTGAAGGGATGCTGAAAGACATGGTAGGCTAGAACAGGCACTCAAAAGTTTGGATGCTTATCTGCACTCGATTCAAAAACAATCTGAATGGTTTTTGATATATTATTCTGACACTTCCCATTTAGAATTGTTTGAAAGAGCAAGGGCAGAGGCGATCAAACGTAGAATAAAAAACGTGGGCTTGGAAGTGTAAACATTGAAACTTTACAAGCATAAGAGATTCAAATTAAATTCGCGGTGAAGTTCTGAAGAGTACCTTGATGGAAACTCTGGTTAGATATCTCTGTAGCGAAGCCATTTATAGTGTCTGCCTGCAAAGTGCAAGTGTGATAAGGTTAACTAAGATTCTTGTCTCTGCAGGCTCTCCTATTTCTCAAGTTGCTCACTAGGTAGATTATCAGAGCTAAAATGCTTTTATCTTTCTTTTTTCTCTTGTTTATTTGTAAACAAGTTCCTGTTCTCACAAGTGACATTAAAACAGCACAGAACCTGCACAGCAAAGACCAGCAAATTCCCTCATCTTCCTGACGCATCCCGTCCTCCTGATCCTGCTAATGCTTCCCTTCCTTGTTCAGAGCACCATGCTCACTCTTCATTGCAATGAAGATAAAGGCACATCCAGGGTTTGGGAAGGAAAAACTCATTCTCAATATCCAGGCTTTCTTCAAAGATACTCTGTGGATATGTGGGAATCTTTAAAAGGGGTTTGGTTGTTTCTTCTTACACGTTCCAATATTTTACACAAATTAATGTTGATCTAATGGAAGGACCCAGAATTAGGATGTGAGATCACTCTCTGAAAAGGAAAAATAATAGGAATCAGATCATAAAGTATATATTTACATATTGCAGAGACATTTAGCTTAAGCTATGATTTGTAAATGTATCACTGGAAAGTTTGGGGAAAAAATAGCATGTGTTTGACTCCCAGTGGAGGAAAAAAAAGTATTTAACTAATTAATTAACTATTTTTGTTGTCACTGTTTTATTTTTTCTGCTTATTCCTATAGCCTAGATGCTAGAAGAGTGCCTGGCACATGATGATATTCAGTATCAGTTACGTTAATAAAATCCTGCAAATCAATAATAAAATAACAAAGGCTAGTGTCTTTATATAAATATGGAAAAGTAATGAAGGATAGAGTTAAAGGAGAAAAGCAAAGGATTGGTAAGAATAAGTATTCAGCATCTTAATCAAAGATATTTATCTATATTTATATAGATATACAAAATATATTTTTTGCCTATCAAAATGAATTGACAAAAATACAAATATAATTTTGATGAAAGTGTAGCAGAATTACTGCTTAAAAGGTAAATTCTGAAAATAAAATTACAAAAAGATGCATTCTGGGAAGCAATAATGTTCATATTTAATCCCAAATCTTTAACATATGCATACTCTGACATAAATTCCACTTTCAGGAATTTATTCTATGGTGAAAATAAGTAAAGAGGATATATACACATTCAAGGCTATTCCTTCCAATAGTACTCATAATTAAAGGAAATTAATGTAGATATAACCTGAATTTCTATCAAAAGGGTTTGAATATATAGAAGTGGACATTGTTATACATAAAATATAATGCATATTAATCAATGACACTAGATGTTAACGATCAATTATTGAATCGAAAGGAGGCTTACAAAAATATGTTTGTGAGTGCATTATGTATATAAAAAGATACAAAGATTTTCAATAAACTATCAATAGATTGATATTTAAATTTTTGACAAAAATGTAATTTCACATTGATGTTTTCACATTTAATAAATATTTGAGGGTTTTTTTTAATACTTATTTAGTTGAGAGAGAGCACGATAGAATGAGAGTGAGAGAGAGCACAGAGGAAGAGGTAGAAGCAGACTGTCCACTGAGCAGGGAGTCCAATGTGGGACTTGATTCCAGGACTCTGGGATCATGACCTGAGCGGAAGGCAGATGCTTAACTATGAGCCACCTAGGCACCCCTATTTGAGGTTTACATGCTACATTTATGGTGCAATAACATTTTTACTTTGGAGAAATGGATCCTTATAGATATTTAAGAATTTGAAGTTCAGTCAAGTTTACTCCAATCTAAAGAATCTGTTAAAAAAAAAAAAAAAGAATCTGTTAAGAAAAAAATGCAATTAAAAAATTTACAAAAGTGTATCAGGGTTCCCTTTTCTCCACATCCTCTCCAACATTTCTTGTTTCCTGCCTTGTTAATTTTCCCCATTCTCACTGGTGTGAGGTGGTATCTCATTGTGGTTTTGATTTGTATTTCCCTGATGGCAAGTGATGCAGAGCATTTTCTCATATGCATGTTGGCCATGTCTATGTCTTCCTCTGTGAGATTTCTGTTTATGTCTTTTGCCCATTTCATGATTGGATTGTTTGTTTCTTTGGTGTTGAGTTTAATAAGTTCTTTATAGATCTTGGAAACTAGCCCTTTATCTGATATGTCATTTGCAAATATCTTCTCCCATTCTGTAGGTTGTCTTTGAGTTTTGTTGACTGTATCCTTTGCTGTGCAAAAGCTTCTTATCTTGATGAAGTCCCAATAGTTCATTTTTGCTTTTGTTTCTTTTGCCTTCGTGGATGTATCTTGCAAGAAGTTACTATGGCCGAGTTCAAAAAGGGTGCTGCCTGTGTTCTTCTCTAGGATTTTGATGGAATCTTGTCTCACATTTAGATCTTTCATCCATTTTGAGTTTATCTTTGTGTATGGTGCAAGAGAGTGGTCTAGTTTCATTCTTCTGCATGTGGATGTCCAATACACTGTTGGTGGGAATGTGAACTGGTGCAGCCACTCTGGAAAACTGTGTGGAGGTTCCTCAAACAGTTAAAAATATACCTGCCCTACGACCCAGCAATTGCACTGTTGGGGATTTACCCCAAAGATACAAATGCAATGAAACGCCAGGACACCTGCACCCCGATGTTTATAGCAGCAATGGCCACGATAGCCAAACTGTGGAAGGAGCCTCAGTGTCCAACGAAAGATGAATGGATAAAGAAGATGTGGTTTATGTATACAATGGAATATTACTCAGCTATTAGAAATGACAAATACCCACCATTTGCTTCAACGTGGATGGAACTGGAGGGTATTATGCTGAGTGAAGTAAGCCAGTCGGAGAAGGACAAACATTATACGTTCTCATTCATTTGGGGAATATAAATAATAGTGAAAGGGAATATAAGGGAAGGGGGAAGAAATGTGTGGGAAATATCAGAAAGGGAGACAGAACGTAAAGACTGCTAACTCTGGGAAACGAACTAGGGGTGGTAGAAGGGGAGGAGGGCGGGGGGTGGGAGTGAATGGGTGACGGGCACTGGGGGTTATTCTGTATGTTAGTAAATTGAACACCAATAAAAAATAAATTAAAAAAAAACATTATGCATATTATAAAAAAAATAATAAAGTGTCAATGGATCCTCCACTAATTCCAGAAGTCTAAAAACAATATTCTGAAAGGTAATAATTCTAATAAAAGCAAGTGTCAAAAAAAATATTTACAAAAGAAAATTCAAAGAACAATGTGCTTGCATTAATTTTGGTCCTCTGAATTGACTCTGACCATGCACATAATTAACTTTATAGTTTGTTTCTTCCCCCAATAGATGAATGGATTTATTATGGCAGTGTATTTGAATATCTTATCAAGGAGGTTTTCTGATTCTTTTGTTCTCTTTGTGGGCTCCTGCCAAGGAGGAAATGGATCAACGTATGTATTCTTTTACACTTTACACTTAGATTGGATATTATTGGTTTTCTGTGAATTTTGCCAGCCTAAACTAACCAGTACTCTGGATGAACTTAAACAAATTGAGTTTCTTATCTATGAAGGAAAAAACATTGATGGCCCTTTTAACACTAGTTAAAAGACAGTGTCAGCCTGAGAGGCCCTACTTCCCACAAGGCCAGCAGATCTTCCTGTAGGCTCTTGCTTCATATGGTGTAACTGGGCCATTCTTGCAGCTTCAATATTATTGGGTGACAGATGGCTTCTTACATGCATACTACTTTAGGGTACATACAAGGCATGTAAGTCCTCTTGTGATGATTCTTGTCCACTCCTCTAGTTTCATTCCTAAAAATATCCTGCCCAGTTATAATAACTACTTGAATTTCCTTGTTCACCATTCACATGTCTCCTACAACCTGACCTAACCTCTACTGTCTGCTCTGCAACTTCTCTGCTAGACCTCCCTTGACTCCTTATGCCACGTGATGGAAGACCTGTGTTTTTACAGTTCACTGCTCACCACCCTGGTGCCACATTGCTTTGGTACATGTTGGTTTCCTTGCCTTTCTGCCTATTAGATTCTGATTCCCTGAGAGGAAGGACCTGTGTCTGTTATAGGACTTAGTAAGACAATGACAGACAGTAACCACTCAAGAAGTGTTAATAAAAGAATGAATGAATGATTGAATAACACCCTAAATGAATGATAATACATAAAATAAAGAGATTGCTCTCTCTTCAAGAATAAAAGCATTGTGGCATTTTATTATGCCATCTAATTATGATTTGAGGAACTACTATAATTGTGATGAAAAATAAGATAATCAACACTCCTTTAACACATGAAATGCAGTATTTTTGACTTTTAGTGTTTTATAATTACTGTATCTTTTACTATAATCATTATAAATGCTTTAAGCTACGGGAGCAAATTAAAAAAAAAATCAAATCCTGAGCAGATAATTAATATAGTACTATGCCATAACCATTCTCTCTCTTTCTGTTCCTTCCTTATATAACTTTCATGCCGTTGACTGTAAATATTTACTTGGACTCTAATGTGTGTCAGGTGCTATTTTATGAGTTAGGGACACACAGTGAACAAGATAAACAGAGTTGATGGCTTCACAGTGTCTATGCTGGGGGAAATGGGGAGGCAATCAATAACAAATCAATAAACATAGTAACAATGCAATTTCAGAACAGAATAAATAATGGAAGGAACGATGTACTATGATACATAACTGAGGACATAACTGAGGGTGTTTCCGAATTAAAATTGGTGATTGAGGAAGATCTATCTAGAGCAGTGATAATTAAATTCTTGACCTGGACAACAGAATGTCTAGAAACTTCTCTCTGTCTGCCTGATCATGACTTAGACTTCCTAATCTCAAATCCTACCTCAATAATATCCAGAAAACAATGTTATGGCTGATTGAGAAAAAAATTCCTCAAAGATCAGACTTCAAAATTATACTTGCTCCTTATTTTATGGCTCTTCTCTTTGCTGTTACATTTCAAGCTTGAAATCTGTCTTGAAAAAAAAAAAAGAAAAAGAAAAAGAAATCTGTCTTGACATTCCTAGATGTATTTTTTTTTCTTTCCACTAGTTAATTGGTGACATGTCTGCTATTTTTCAATGATTGTGCCAGACCCATGGGCACAGTGGAATCCTTGTCTGCTACATTTGGACTTCTTATAAAAAAAATAAAAAATAAAAAATAAAAATCAAATCCCCGCCAAAGGTGTTGAAATTGATTAACCAAACCATAATCTCTCCAGATTTAGAGAATATGTTCCTTCAAATTTCATAGACATTTGAGTTTGTTCATCTCTTAAATAATATTAACATGTCCTACATATAATTAACATTTGACACCCACCTTGTACAAGCTATAAATAGGGGCATTTATCCAACAAAAGCCATAAATACTGAACTATATACCTTGGTATGTCATATCGGCTCAAAAACTATTTTATTTAGTAAGCATTTTCTTGTTATTTATTTTCTTGTTATTCTTACTTATAAGAGAGGTTTTTAGTTTGACAGAGAAGCTTCTGATGGTCTCACTCTTCTAAATTTAGTGATGTTGCCATGAGGAAAACTAGAGAGAGAAGCAGAAGCCACACGCAACGAAAGGACACCCATTAAGTGGCACATTCCCCGTTCCTTTCCAAACAGTCTCTGTTGTCACATACCCCACATACATCTACTCACACACACAACGAAGCAAAACAAAACACAGAACCAAAAAATATACATAAAAGAACAGGAAAGACACACACACCATTGATCCACAGGTTTGAAGAGTTTAAAGCCCAGCTTCTTATTTTAGCTTAGAGAACAATAGTAGCCATCTTTAGATGGTGATGTTTATAAGTAGAAAATCCCTTGACGATTTCTTCAACAGCTTCTAGAAGAGCCAAGAGCCTCCTGCAGTCCCAAGTCTAACACTTAGAGACTTTTTCATCTTCCCCTTCATTTGGCATTTAATCACTCATTACCATGTCTGGCATCTTGAGTACTCATATTTTGAGTGTAAATGGTTCACTTCCTTCAGCAGGTCTCCATAATTTACTTTGAGCACTCAGCTTCAGAAAAGCTAGGTTCACATTAATTGATGCTTCTCTATTTCCTTGTCAATAATTCAATTGCTTGAAAAAAATCCAAATATGTGTACAATTACAAAGTTTTAATAATTAATTAATGAGGACAACACAAGGTCAGGGAATACTTTTCTAAAGAAGTTAACACTTAAGACAAGGTAAGAAGTTGGAGAAAGCAAGTTTCAGGTAGGCTGAAGAGCAGGAAGTGAATTCAAGAATCCCAGGGTAGCTGGTGATCACAGACCAAGAGGGAATCCTAGAGAGATAATCTGGAAGAAAATGCAGAAAGCCGAGTTATGCAGGTGTTTGTAGGACAGACAGACTTTGTAGATAAAGTTTGAATTATATTCAAAGTGTTAAAAGAGGAACTGAGGCACATTAAATTTTTGAGAAATTTTATTTGAACAAACATTGATCCCAACCAGGCAACTCCAAACAGGAAGTAGGAGAGCTCCACCCAGAGAAGCTAGGGGGCAAGGTTTTTAGAGAGAAGGTGGGAAGCAAAGCAAGGGAATTATTTGTTTGGCTATAGCTGAAGCGATTGCATTATTTTAGAAAGTGTAGTTGGCTGTTTGTGATTGGTTTTCTTCTTAACCTCGAGTTACTTGCAGAAACTATCTCTGGCTTCAATTTTGGGTTACTTATGCAGGTGATCAGGCCATTAGAGCCATCTCAGTGTAATCCCTCCTTGTTTGATTACTTTAACACACATACAGTGAGAAAGTCCGTGAAAGATATTATGGAGGAGAGTTGAATCTTATATGTCAAAACGATGCCATATTATTTTTTCCCTTGGCCCAAGGTCTCATGATTCTTTTCTTTTCTACATTGCTTCCAGGTTAACCAGCTTGGAATGCAGTTTCTATTTCACGTTATTCAGAATTGTAATAGCAGCTACCGCTCTTAACGGAGTTTGCTGTGTGCATCTCACATACATACATTATCCTATTTATCTTTTATGGTCACCATAAAACTCTGGTGATTGAGGGATCAATACTTTCACTTTAAAGATAAGGAAACTCTGAGATGGAGAAGTTTAATAGCTCACCATATTTAACCTAGTTTTGCCAACTCTAGAACTAGTGGTGTAATATGGTCTACTAACTTCCACAAACCACACTATTTCCCTGTTGCCACCTCAATCTCATTTGAGCTCATAAATGTATCCTTTAAAACTTATCTGACTGGGGACTCTTAGGTGGCTCGGTGGTTAAGCATCTGTCTTTGGCTCAGGGAGTGATTCCAGAGTCCTGGGATGGAATCTCATATCAGGCTTCCCACAGGGAGCCTGCTTCTCCCTCTGCCTATGTCTCTGCCCTACTCTCTCTCTCTCTGTGTGTGTCTCTCACAAATAAATAAAATATTTTTTAAAAAGGCTAGCTTAAAAAAATAAAATAAATAAAAATAAATAAATAAAACCTATCCTACTGCATTCATATACCCACATAAATCTCCCTCTATTCCCATCCAAACAACTTTCTTGAATCTATCTCCTTTACCCACTCATCCCCATCTCCAGCCTCTCACCACATATAACATGCTTATTCTTTCTTTTTTTTTAATATTTAATTTATTTATTCAAGAGAGACACACAGAGAGAGACAGAGACAGAGACAGAGAGAGGCAGAGACACAGGCAGAGAGAGAAGCAGGCTCCGTGCAGGGAGCCCAACGTAAGACTCGATCCCGGGACTCTGGGATCACCTTCAATGGTAATTTACTAGAAAGACCATTGGTTGGCTGAAAAGTTGAGTTTTAATCCAGAATATTCCTACTTATGGGACCTCACTGAGTCTCCAAAAGTTTTCTTTAAAGTCAAATTGATAATCTCCAGCACATCTACCCTCTAGGAATGGATTGAAAATTAGATAAAGAGTGGAACATGGAGATTTTCTTTTAACTTTAAAGGACTATGTAAATGTACATTTTATTTTATATCTCGTTTTAGACTCTTTTCTCAGCCAGTAGTGGCTCCCCAACACAGTTCATCTGTCCAAATGTCCAAATGTTGCCTCCCAGGCTAAGAGCAAGGGAATGAATGCTAGACTCAGATGGTTTCCTCATAGATCTTAACTGCTGGCTTCCTTTTGTGTACTCTCACTAGTTAAGTACAAATTATTACATTTTTTTATGTTTTCCATGTATATAAATCATGCTTGCCTATCACTGATGCAGAATTAGTGCAATGATCATATTTTCCACTACCTGCATCCTCCCCATGCCCACCACAGTAGTGTTGGAAGAGCAAAGCCTAACCAGCCCTCACCACAGACAGATCTGGTTTGGATTCCTGACTCTGACACTTAGCTGGATAATACTGTCTAAAAACCAAGAACTCTCTCAGCCTCGGTTTTCTCACCTTTAAAACGGGGTCATGAGTTACATCTTCCTCTTTAAGTTGTGAAATTTAAGTCAAGAAAGGATGGGTAACAGGTGGTCTGCTCCCTTTCTATTATCTATTACTATTATCATCCTTCTTGCTGTAACTATTATAACGCCTCATATATTTTTGCAAACCTCATCATCATGAGTTTCCTGGAAGCTCAGTTAATGTGTGCTTGGTAAATAATGAAATATACAATCTATTCCTTAGGACTTCTGTACCCCGGATATCCACTTTAAGCAATTAGACTGATCAGATTTTCTACAATAGCTATTTCTGATCAACTTAAGGTAAATCCTGGTATATTCAGGTTTCATGAAGCCTTAATGAAAGAAATTGTACTTTGTTTTGTCAGCTGATAATGCCATTTCACACAGACTAAAAAATGAGTATAATTTACTTTTAATATCTTTTGTCAGTTGTGATCATGATATTTTTGAGTATTTAATAATTTTAAAGGTCAGCACTTTTATCAAGGCTTATTTTTCATGGAATATAGAAATAGCCCAGCTGAAGAAGCTGAGTTGAAGATTGTATTAGTGGTTGATTTGCGAGAGATGTTTGAATGAAAGAGCATGTTCCTTTTTTTGAAATGGTGAAAGAAAGCAGAGTATGGAATCCCTCTCAGGTACTAAGTGAAGAATGCACCTGCAGATGATTTAAGTTGCCATCTTTAATCTCTGAACATTTTAACTAGATATTAATTAGTGTGTCATGTTAAATTCATTACACACTTTATGAATATCTGCCATCCTCTTACCATAAGGACATGATATAGAAAATTTGGGGAATAAAATATTAAGTACTTTGGACAAAGAAGACTTTGGAAAACACTTTACAATAAACCATTTTTTTGAACATTAATAGACATAATTTAAGAGGGTTTAATCATGTTGATTCCTATTTACATTCATGAGATTAAACTGACTGGTGGATTTGAGAATGGAGGATTTTTAAAGGACATTGTGAACATAATTTGGCCTTTAGCAAATTTGTAATTGAAAACTTCAGTTCATTAAGCAGATTTGTCTTTAGAGCTTGTGTGAAAGAGCCTACCATTGCTTTAGAACGTCACAGAACACTGAGGTCAACTGAGCCAAGAAGTTCTTTGAAACTTTTAACACTTTTTAAAAATATTTTATTTATTTATTCACGAGAGACACAGAGACAGGCAGAGAGAGAGGCAGAGATAGAAGCAGGCTTCATGCAAGGAGCCCAATGTGGGACTCGATCCAGGGACTCCGGGATCACGACCTGACCGAAGACAGACGCTCAACCACTGAGCCACCCAGGTGTCCTGAAACTTTTAATATTTTAAGTATCTAAATATATTGGAGACTTGAAGCATAAGTAGAGAGTAACATCAATTTATCTTCCTCAGCTTCAATTCTTTCTTTCCTTTTTTTTTCTTCTATCTCTCCTTTCATCTCCTCTCGTCTTACCTCCAAGTAGCTCTATTACATGGGATAGCCTCATGGAATAGAAACAAAGATACCAGAGCTTAGTGAGTGTGTCTCAGCCTTCGAGGCAAGAGTCCAGTGGTGAAGGTAACTGATTCATCCTCATTCTAGCGTCTATGTTCTACCCCACAGCTGAGACTGAAGGCCGGTGCAAATACTGTTCCTTGAGAATGGTTTGGGGAGGTGAGGTAGGGATGTGGTCTGAATGCCTGCCATCAAAATCAAGTTCTTCTGTTCCATAGCTATGTAACACTGGACAAATTGACCTCTCTCCACTATCATATCCTCTCCTGTAAAGCGAAGATAATATTGGTGCCTACCGTAGGAGTTTTGTGAATGAGGATCTAATAAGACAATCTAAGTAACCACTTAAACCCATGTCCTAAATGTAGTGTGTGGTCAACAAATGTTTGCTCTTATGATGACATGTTTGTTTGTGTTATTAATATATATGAGATGCAGATAGGGGAGTGGAAATTTCAGAAAACAATATAGCCTGGTAAGAGGAGCCAGATTTAAAAAGTAGCATCTCTGAGCTTCAGTGTCCTTATCTGGAAAATGGGAATTATTACAATGTCTACTGAGTTAGGGATTTACTTTTAAGAATTCGGTGAAATGTTGTACCCAAAGCATTTAACTCAGCACGTGCACATGGTAAACACTTGAAAAATGGTAGCTATTCTGATGATGGCAGTGGTAAATGAAATGATAGAGTCAAGGTTAGCAGTGGAGTGGCCTGGTCACAATGTGCAGACTGGAGGCAGGGAAGCTTTGAAAGGAATGATAGATTGGTCATTGAGTCTTACAAAATCATAAAGAAAACTGTGATACTTCTCTCCTGAAAACCCCTTAAGGCCTTCCCGTTGTTGCATCTCAGTACTCCTTAAACGTGTCACTTAGACACTTTTTTCACTTGTGTTGTCATATGGTACACCTCCTACATTGCCTCCTAACAAATAATGTTCGAGCAATGACACGCTGGTGCCTGAGTTATATTTCTTCCAAATACACATCAAAATACATTTCTAACTGTCAAAATTAAAAATCAGATCAACACAAAAAATTGTGTGGTAGTATATGTTCCATTTTGGGGAAACAGTTAAACTACTGTGAATTACCACCATTGCTGCTATAAGTCAGAGCTAATGAAATGAGGTACAGCAGTAAGAACAGTCACACTGAATTCAGTTAGTCTGGTTTGCTGGTCTACTATGGCTGCTTGTTGGTTCTCCTCAGTCCCCCAAACCTCCAGAGTCAGTCAGTCCAATACTGGAAGCTTTTCTTTTCTTTTCTTTTCTTTTCTTTTTTTCTTTTCTTTTCTTTTCTTTTCTTTCTTTTCTTTCTTTTCTTTTCTTTTCTTTTCTTTTCTTTTCTTCTTTTCTTCTTTTCTTTTCTTTTCTTTTCTTTTCTTCTTTTCTTTTCTTTCTTTTCTTTTCTTTTCTTTTTTTCTTTTCTTTTCTTTTCTTTTCTTTCTTTTCTTTTCTTTTTTTCTTTTCTTTTCTTTCTTTTCTCTTTCTTTCTTTCTTTCTTTCTTTCTTTCTTTCTTTCTTTCTCTTTTTCTTTTTCTTTCTTTCTTTTACTGGAAAGCTTTTCAATTGATACTTATGACATGATGATCCAAGAGCCTAACATTTTACAGAAAGCTCAGATACTTACTTACCTCATTTAGATATTTAGATAGATGGATAAATATTTACTTACCTCATTTATTATGCACACGTGCATTTTATTAGATGATTATTATGTGTAGTATGTGTATGTGCATGTGTTTATGTCATTACTATTATTATTGTTTCATTTCATGTTATTTATGCACAGGCTAAGGAAGATCAGGATGTGATATTTCTAAGAACAAGACTTAGGTCTCCACAGAAAAACTCAAGTAAAGAGCTAATGTCAATATTTCTTTCTTTCTCGTTTTTTTTTTTATATATATTTTAATTATTAATTTAAGAGAGAGAGAACAAGCAGTGGGGAGGCAGAAGGAGAAAGAGAGAGAGAGAGAAGTAGACCCCTGCTGAGCAGGAGGCCTGATGTGGAGCTCAGTCTGAGACAGGGAGATCATGACCTGAGCTGAAGGCAGACATTTAACCAACTGAGCCACCCGGGCGCTCCTGAAATCAGTATTTCTAAAGACAAACTCCTCTCCTAGTACCTTCTTTCTTTCTTTCTTTCTTTCTTTCTTTCTTTCTTTCTTTCTTTCTTTCTTCTTCTTCTTCTTTCTTCTTCTTCTTCTTCTTCTTCTTCTTCTTCTTCTTCTTCTTCTTCTTCTTCTTCATCTCCCCCTTCCCATTTATATCTCTTGAAAATGGAAGTAGGGATCCCTGGGTGGCGCCGCGGTTTAACGCCTGCCTTTGGCCCAGGGCGCGATCCTGGAGATGCGGGATCGAATCCCACGTCGGGCTCCCGGTGCATGGAGCCTGCTTCTCCCTCTGTCTATGTCTCTGCCTCTCTCTCTCTCTCTCTGTGACTATCATAAATAAATAAAAATTAAAAAAAAAAAAAGAAAAGAAAATGGAAGTAAAGTTGAGTCATTCAGCTCAAGTGGCTCAGGTAATTTCCTCCCCTTAATACTTCACGTTGAGATAGACTATTAATTGTTACAACTCTGAGTAGCTGAGAGATAAGAAAGATGTACTAAGGAAAGGATGGGCGTAAAATAGCTCATTAAAGCATCCTCACCCGCCTTCCCTGCTCTGAGATTCAGGGAGCTTTTATGATCCACCTGTGTGATTCTCATCATCATGCTAACAGGGCACTGCCAGGACGACGGAAAGGTCCTCTCTGGACTCCCTCCGAGCTTTGGGTCGGGCTTTTCATTTCACACATCATTCACCTCCTCGCTCCAATGATCCTGAAGAGCCAATAACCCACCTGATCCTGTGTGCACATTAGCACCAATAATTTAAATTCATACTTTGGAGAGGTGGAGATTAAAGTACTTAAAAAGCATACGCACTGGGGACTTTTATAGTGGCTTCTCTTAGAAATCACCTCAGAAAGTGATAAAATTTCCAGCCAGAAAACAGAATAGTTTACTTTAGCTCCTGACCAACCTTCCCAATTACAGTAATGTTTCCTTGGGTGAACTTTTCTTTCCATGGTCATAATATGGAATTGAACTTGAGTTTACATTAAACAAACATTATTTTCCTTAAATGCAATATATCTTCTTCAGTCAAGTTGGCTTAATGTGGCAGACTATTGGAGCATGAAGAGAATCCATTTTTGATCCTAAATAGGCCCAAGCCTAGAAATATCCGTCTGCTCTAATAATCAAAAGTGAATATTTCCAAATTTGCTGTTTTCTACTTGACACCAACACAAACAGTTTAAAATTAAATAGAAAAAAATACAAATAATACTTTAAAGCCAGCAACCTGAAAGTGGGCCAATTTGTGATTTAAAAAGAAACTAAATTAATAGTTGAGCATTGATGAGAAATTTCAGCTTCCATTAGAAGCTTTTCTACTTCTGTGTTAGGTTAACAAACAATAATAACATGTTTGGAGCTGCTATAAAACATTAATCAGCTGGAAAAATAGAATACTTAAACAGAAAGTAATATTAGCCACATCTTGACCTTAAAATTGTACTTGAATCTGGATGCATAATGTTGAAAGAACATTTGACATTACTGTCTGAATATCTTTCTTATTGTCAGACACTGTTACCTCCTTAGCAACCATTATTGACTTTTTTTCCTTGGTAGCAGAACCCTGTGTTTATTCAGGAATTGGGTGACTATTTGTTTTATGGAATCTCTCAGCTCCGAGTAATGAACGTTGATTAGACTGGGATTGGTTCCCCAGTTTATGTTTATTGTCTCCTCCCTGTGTTTGTGATCGTCGGAGTGAGCTGAGAAAGCCAAACTTTACTTCCATCCACATAAATTCTGCTACATATCAGTGGATTTCAAGGTAAACTCATTGTGTTGACTTAAGGATCCATTATTCTTAACATCTTAAGGTCCTGCCATCTCAATGCGTGGTTTCCAGGATTATTGAATGAGAAAGAGAGAGGTAGAGCATTACCCAGAAACCTTTTACTGCCTCCAAATGATAGTGGCTTTCATCCAATCCATTAGCCAGAACTAGACACTTAGCCTAGAACAACCACAAGAGGCTAGGAAGTGTAGGAACGCTCTTGGATACTTAGTGAGTTTTAAAATCCTCTGCCACAGTGAATCTGGTCTAGATATAGAGATGCTAGATGTTAGGGTTAGGAAAGCTTACTGTATCATATAATAAAATATTTCAAAATATTTGAGTTTGAATTACTTTCTAGAGTTTTGAAAAAATGTGCTTAATTTGTGGAAAAATGCACAATTTTGATAAACATTATTTTATCATATGATACAGTAAGCATGAATGTTAAGTAAGTCTATCAGTGACCTAACAAAATCTTGGGAATCCAATACAGCATAGTCATTTCTGTTCTGTGTTTTACAACACCACTAGGCAATCCTCAAATTCTCAGTGGACACTGGTTGGATGTCCTATGAATTCAACTCAATTCTGACACTCTCTACCTAGAGCTGGTGGCTCAAGGACTCAGAGAAACACATTCACTCACATTTATTATAAAGGATATAATAAAGGATATAGATAAACGATTAGATGAAGAGGTACAGAGGACAGGTCCAGAGGGTCCTGAATGTAGGAACTTCTCCCTCGGGGGGAACTGAGTTGCACCACCCTCCAGCATGTGGATGCATTCACCAACCTCAAGCTTATTGATTCTCCTTGTTCCAGAGTTTTTATAGATCTTTAAACTCCAGCCCATGGTCCCTTTCCTGGGGGTCAGTGGGCAGGTTTGAAAGTTCCATCTCTCCCATCACTTGATCTTTCTGCTAATGAGCCCACTAAAGTTACCTAGTGGCCCTATCCTAAGTCACCTCATGAACAGGAGCTAAGGTGTAATTGAAAGGAGCTCATTATGAATAACAAAAGACATGCCTATGCCTCAGGAAATTACAAACATGTTAGGAGTTTTGGGTCAGGAAGCTGGGACCGAGACCCAATGTATTTATTATATCACACCATCCTATATGAAGCAAATATTTTCTTTTATTCTCTAAATTTTCTATCCAGTAGGCATATATTACAACTAAAGTGCCAAATGAATGTGTCATTTTACAAATAAAAATATTGCATTATTTCTCAAGCAAACTTTTTTCTTCCTGCTGTCCATGCTTGGTGTTTTACAATCATGCCACAGTTTTGTCAGTAGACAGAGAAGAGAAAAGGCAATTAAGTATACTTAAGCTTATATTAGGCAATTATAGTAAATGTAATGCCATGCCAATAAAGCACAGGTGATTTTCTCCATAAATAAGATCTTGAGTTATAAATTCTTCTGCATTGTATTTCCCAACTTTCTGCAGGGCATTCATAAGAAATAATGCTAGTGAGATTCTGTGATATTGATGTTTTAAGTGCATTTTGGCATAAACAGCACATGTATTCTTTAACCATAATTGTGTCAAAACTTGCTACTGTTAAAAAAGAGACAATACATTTTAAATGGAGTCACTCGTGCTAAACCCCCCATCACCAATTAGAGACTGCCTACTCAGCTTTTAATTATAGTTTCAGCCTCTCCCAGAAATGGAATCTTAAACCAGTCAATCTGGAATTACCTGGTCAGCACTACTGATGATCTCTATTGTCCCCTAAAGGAAGGTGACCTTGCCACAAAAAATCAGTTCTTTGCTAGTACAACTTTTTTGTCCCACCCCCCTTCTGCTTATAAAAGTCTTTCATTTCGCAGAGCTCTTCAGAGCTCTTTTTTATTTGCTAGATGGGATGCTGGCTGATTCATGAATCCTTGAATAAAGCCAGTAAGATCTTTAAAATTTACTCAGTTGAATTTTGTTTTTTTAACACTACACTTTCATATTTTAAATATACAGAGAATAAGAACAGCTTGGGTATAAAAGACTCTTAATCCTTTTATGTCATCAAGGGCTAACTTTTGGCTTTAATGAATTGCATTTGCATCCTGTATAATGTGTGTGTGTGTGTGTGTGTGTGTGTGTGTATGCATACATTTGATGTTGATGGTATGAAGAATTGGAAGAAGAGAGGAAGTAGTGCTTTCTTTCCTTATAGCTGGTCCTCCATTCATTCACTAAACTCCTATTGAACACTTATTATGTATGGAAAACTGGGCTAACCAAGCAAATACATTCTGTCTCTAAAAAGCAAAGTTTAACAGCAAAGATAAACATTAAATAAATAAATTCAATAAAGTATGATCAGTGTTATGGAGTGTCAACCTGTCATGTGAATGGGTGCCTGATGATATGACCTAGTTTACATGAATCAGGGAAGGCTTAAGTGCAGAACAGATATTTAACTGAACAATGAGTAGGAGATAGATTGGCCAAAAAGTGGGAGAATGATATGCACACATTAATACGTGTTTCCTTCTATTCTGAGATTTTAATTTCTGCATTTTGTTATAGATGTATGTGTTCAGGATTTTTGTTTGGGCACATGGTAGAGGGAATTTCAACAAAACTGAGTAACATCTGTGGGGATCTTCCATCTTTATGTGAAAAACGCTAATTCTTAGATACCTTGTTTTATTCTCTGCAAAGGAAAACAAGATGGCCATTGGATCTGATGAATATGTACTTGGGTGCTAGTTGTGTAACCTGGGTGAAATTTTTAACCAAGCAGATATCCTTGATTCAGTCATTTCATGTTAAAAAAATATATAAATTAACATATTAATATGAAATTAGAAGTAATTAACATATTCATTACAATTTTACCTCTGATAGTGTTTAGTAGGCCAGAAGTAGACATCATGGAGGATGACGAGCAGGAGCAGATAGGTTAGGAGAAAAGCATAGACTGAAGAATGTGTGCTGATTCATGAAGCAGAGGATCCATTGTACATGCATACTGACACACTGGATTAAAGAAATGGAAGGATAATGAGGGCTGCGGTGAGAGTAATGATCATTAACAACTGGATATTCCTCTAAAGCAACACAAAAATACCTATTCATACCTATTCTTTGCTTTGGTCTTTATGTAAAGGCACCTTCAATCCAATTTCTTAACCTTTTACATAGTGTAAGACGTGATGTAATGCATTTTGTATTTCAAACGTGTCATTAATTATTGTTGTGGCTTTGGGCATGACACTTAAAGCATGTTTGTCTGGGGCAAAGTATTTTTATGATATAAAATATTCATTTTTCCCTCAAAATAGAAAAATTAAAGTCCATTCCCTTTGTAGAATAAACTATGAAATTTAGTTTATCTATCATTGTTTCCTGTAAAATTCTTATTATCTAATGCAACCAAGAATCAATAGCACAGAAATAGTGAGTATTTGTAATAATGTCCTGAGGCTCGGCATTATTGACAAGCACATTTCTAACTACCAGCTAATAAACGAATCATGATTTAATTAAATTTGTATATTAAGGATGAGTGGTGCTTTTTGCTGTTGAGAAGGCACTTTCATTTACTCAATAAGCAATATTGAGAGACTATTGTGCATTGGAGCTTAAAATCTTAGTCATAAAAAGTTTGCAGCAGAAACAGACAAACAAAAATTCACAGTCCACTATATTAAGTATTCTAATTTAAATGCATGTGTCGTCCTATGACAGCATATTTGCCCTCACAGTAAACATGCGGGTTAGATTAAGGCAGAAAATTCAAATACCTTGTCTAATTTCCATGAGTTTATAAGAGCAGTGTTTAAATCTTAATCTCTTACTTCAAAGTCTATATATTTTTCAGTAACTTCTGATCATTTGAAAACTAAGAATCCATGTATATATATGCATACATGCATACATCTATAAGTGGACCTGTACAATTTAAACCTATTTTGTCCAAAGGCCAACCATTTTTTTAGTTTCTTTTTTTTTTATTTATTTTTTTTTATTTTTTTTTTATTTTTTTAGTTTCTTATAAACACATTTAAATTCCCTGATCTACTCTTTCAGTTAATTTACATATATCAATACATACATGTAATCTACCAAACCACAAACTCAACCAAGATATAGGGTGTTTATCTTCAGAAGGGCTTCACCATCAGCTACATTCAGGGCCATATCTACTCTCTTCTGTGAACCCACAGGTCCTGGTCTGACCCTGAATCACCAGTCCAGGACTCCTTTCTTCCCACTGTGGTTTCCAGTTTTGTATTTTGTCAATTTTTCACTCATACAAATTGGTGTACCTCATTCTTAGGGACTTATTCTGTTAACTAAAGGGGTTAGAATAGATCTGTCCTTTTCAGGTCATAAAATATTTTATTACACCTTTCCTTAAAGCAGTTGATGCCCGCTAGCCCTTGACCTTCACAATTAAGGGAACCAATGGGAAGCAACCTATTAGTGATCCTTCAAAGTAAATAAGGATCAGCCCCAAGGTGAGAAGTTGTCACCAACTTTAGGCAAATAATTTTGCATATTTTTATGCCTCATTTGCAATGAACTTGTGTTATTTATGTCTTAATAGGGATATTGGATGTTCCTCTCTATTGTTAATATAGTTATACACATGGAAACATCTCAGCCTGAAAATAACACACCTGAGTCACTTCTTGGCCTGAATAAGACCATCATAAACATGCTGATAGCCAGGGTGAAGCCCATATATATTCCTGCTAAAAGCTGTCCCAAGATTGCACAATGAGAATTTTATCCACAGAAAGCAGTTTTGCAACAATATCATGCTGGTGGTAGCATAACTTTCCAGCATGCTCATCACACCAGCCATTAATTCCTTTTCCAACTGAATAGAAATCATTGTGTTTCTTCCTCACCTTTGCCGACTCCTGTTTCTTGACTCCATTCACAGTATGTATATTTTAGTATGCAGTTTGGCAATTGACTGCTTAGCAACTATAAAATTATTTTGGAGGAGAATCTATATTAAAAAAGCAACTTTCAATAATGTTGTAGTGCATGTCCTTAGAAAGCTAATTTTAGTGGAAAGAGATGTTCAGCCAATACTGATATGCTAAAGAGTATGAACATACATTTTAATGTATCTACCCTTAATAAAAATGGGAAGTTAATCTTTACAGTCCTTGTTTTAATTATTTTTCTGAAGAGGTATCCTATTTATCTATTGTTTGACTCTCTTCCTAAGCCAATATTATTAAAAATCATTTCTTCTTAATCATTACAGTTTCCACATTTGTTTTTGTAGTATGCTTATTTCTTTTTACATGTAGGAAAAATAAAGCCTACATTGTATTACAATGACATCAATTATTCCAACACTTTCTGGACATGAAAATTTCTAATTATTCAGGTCGACAGCATGTCTAAGCGTGTATATGGGAAGAATATTGTGACAATTGTGCATTTAGAAAGAGATGCCTGAGTCTGTAATATATAATATGCAGAGGGGATAAGAACATGGCCACAGGGAAGCAAACAGAATATACAGTTATCCTAGTTTCCTCCCGAGCACCTTCCTTTCTAAGAATTTTCTTTTCCTTCCCAATTCCATTATTGAAGCAGGAGCAGCCATATCACACTGTGTCTTCTTTTCCTAGACAGAGTTGGTGGTCTTCTAGTAAGACATGAGGTTTGAAATTGGCTGATAATAGGAATAGCCTGGCTGCCAACACCACTGAGCCACCCCTGATGGTTGATTCAGTGGTTGGGAACCAACTGCAGGCTGAACCTGTGAGATACTTCATCAAGATTTCTGCACTTGGGCCCAAGGAAGCTGAAGCATTAACTCCTTGGATACTTGGATACGTAATATGTGCAATAAAGGAAACACCACAGCCATGTTTTTTCATGAACTAAGATGGAGGAAGATATTCTACAGCTGCAAGAGACTAAATAAGGAGATATTTGGGAAGGGGCAGACAAAAATATGGAAAAAGTCCTAACATTGTTTGAATCCTTGGATTTTTTAATTTCTTTCTTTTTTATTATTTAAATTTAAAATTTAGTCAATATAGAGTGCAATATTGCTTTCTATAGTAGAACTGATTAATTTCTGAAGCCCAAATACATTCCTGCTATTGGTTTCTGAATCTAAGAATATCCTGAGTACATTAATCCTTTTGAGTAAGCCAGTTTGAATTTAGTAGCTATTATTTTGCCCAAGCAAATGTTAACTATACTGCATGGTACTGAAGAGCTGGCTGTATCCAAAGTGCAATAAATTGGAAAGCCATCACAGCATCACCAAAGGGCTGTTTGTGTCATGATCTAATATTGGGAAACACAATAATAACCATGAAGGTCTCACTTATCAGGGTATTTAACCCAGATTGTGTGGCAGTTGTTCTGCTGCAACTGTGTTCTCAGGAACATCTTAGAACCATGGTAAGCTGTCCAAAGTGCAAAAACACCCTGTATAAAAGGACCAGGGAGTAATTCTCAGACTACATCAGGCATTCACTTCATTCAAAAAACTTAGAGGCCAATAAGACAGGAGGTGGACTAATACTAGGTCGAGATGATTGACTTCCCATACTTCCCTAGAACTGACTATGCAGCTAAGTCTCTATCAGCAACCTTCACTCTGTTCCCCTTTCTTTCCTGACTCAGGTCTGGTTATCACAATAGTTAACTTTTTTTTCCCCCCTATATATTCGTAGTCAGGAAAATAGAAAAAATAAAATGAGTCGGGATCTAGGATTTTGTGAAGTGGAGTACATCATCTTTTAAGATCTATGACTTCAGACTTAAGGTAGACAAGGGTTCCTGCTCTCCTTCCATCTGCATTAAAGACAGAATGAGTTTATAGTGGCTGGCATTAAAACTCCTGAGTACATGCTTTTCAATGACAGTATTTGGTATAATTTCCCTGAATGTATATGAGTATGTGTGTGTGGGAATGTTTTGTTTTATTATCAGTTTTATGGACTTATTTAAAATAACTGAGAACTATTAACTTCAGATAAAAGTATTCTTGACAACTTTTTACATAAACCTTTTTCTTAGTATTTTCCTCATTATTTTGAATTGGTGGATTTCATTTTAGGGTGATAACAGATGATTTGCACCTTGCTAATAATCATCTTAAGGCAAACCATCTTTTTCCATTAGTCTGATGATTCTCTTTGGGCTGTTATTTTCTAGAGTTCCTGCCCAATTAAACCAATTTCAGGACTCTTACACCAAGGTTGAGGAGATTAAATAATAAAAGTCATCATATGACCCCGATATTCATGATGTTACTTTTAATTTACTCACCAACTTTATTTTTTTATTTTTTTAAATTTTTAAAAAATATTTTATTTATTTATTCATGAGAGACGGAGAGAGAGAGAGAGAGAGAGAGAGAGAGACAGGCAGAGGGAGAAGCAGGCTCCATGCAGGGAGCCTGATGTGGGACTCAATCCCGAGACTCCAGAATCACGCCCTGGGCTGAAGGCAGGCGTTTATCCATTGAACTACCCAGGGATCCCCTCAAACTTTAGTTTAATTTTGAACCTTTTTATCTGAAATCCAGAATGAGATGATAGAAAGTAATCTGGTGGTTTTTAATGCAAAGCTCAACATGGATTGAATGAACAAACTGAAAATATCAAAGATGCGGAATAAGATGTAGGAGAAGTTACTAAATGTCAAAGGATTAGAGGAGAATGGGTGGATAAAGAATCTATCTCGAATGTAGATATGAAAGACAAGTGGAGCTGGATGGCCATCGGGTAGATCATTAGAGGATGCAGCAGAAAGGATTATGCCTACAGACTGCAGCATGCTTATGACATGAGATGTGTTGTCTTCTGGTGTTTATAAGGATGAATGCTGTGTGGTGGCCAAAAACCTCTGACTAAGGTGGGCATGTTTGCATTCATTAGAATACAGCTTGCTTGAGGACGCAAGAATGGGTTAATTGGAAAGAATAAAATGTAGTGCCTCCTGGACACTGTGTAATTGGCTCCCACTGGCACATCAGGGCAATGTGCCAGGTTCTGGTGTTGGCAGGGAAAGAGTTCTCAATTAGGCAAATCTCTCCACTTCTTAACCACCAGCCCTGCTAATGCTCTGGTCTTTGGCCGAGATTATTGCAATAACCTTCTAACAAGTCCCCCCGCTACTCCTCTTGCTCCTTTACAGTCTACTTGCCACATGTCAGCCCAAGAGATTCCTTCAATTTGTTAAGTTACATTACATCACTTGTCTGCTAAGTGACCTCAAATAGTTCTCCTTCACTCAGGAAAAGCCAAAATTCTCATGGCTTATAAATTGCTGTTATTTTCTGCTTCTCCTACTTCCTACTGTTCTGATCTTAAATCCTACTTCCCTTCTCCGAGTTCATTTACATCAAGTCACAGGTGACTCCTCACTACCTCACTACATCTCTAATGTTCAAGGCATACATCTTCCTCAGTGCCTTTGAACTTGCTCTTTCCTCATCCCAGCATGCTCTCTCTTCTATAGGTAGATGTACGCTCCAGCACCTCTTCAGGACTCAGGTTAGGTTTCAGCCTCTCAGAGAAGCTGACTAGGCTTATTGTCCTCCTTGATACTTGAAATCAATTTCTACAACCATAATTTTCTGTATAATGATGATCAACTATATATAAATGTATATGTGTATGTTTTTGTTTTGTTTAATCCTCTATCTTGTAATACTTAAACACAAGCTCTGTTTTATTCACTGATTTATCCCAGCACCTAAAACTCCCTGATATATATAGTATGTTCTCAATGCATATTACATATTTGTTAAAGGAGCTGAGCCCTTCCTTCAATGCCCAGAGATGACAGCAACTACCATTTACTTCCCTTAGGGGATATATAAATACATATCACATATGTGTATGTGTAAAATTCACCTGTGTTTAGTGAACCAGAAGAGAGGAGGAGATTAACCAAAAATAGTGGAAAGAAAAGTAATTAAGAAAGAGGAAGGGAAGTGATCCCTGGGTGTCTCAGTGGTTAGCTCCTGCCTTTGGCCCAGGGCATGATCCTGGAGTCTCGGGATCGAGTCCTGCATCGGGATCCCTGCATGGAGCCTGCTTCTCCCTCTGCCAATGTCTCTGCCTCTCTTTCTCTCTGTGTCTCTCATGAATAAATAAATAAAATCTTTAAAAAAAAGAGGAAGATAAAAAAAAAGTGGACTGTTGAAATTAAGAAGTTCCAAAAGTGAAAATTCTAAAGGAAATCCTAGAGAATGGTTAAGGGAGAGCCACTGACTCAAAGCTGTAGAACCATCAATCAACTTTAAGAGGAAATTTTAAATTTTCAGGAGGATGGGACCAATGTATGAAAGAGTTTGTTACATGGACTTGGGGAAAAGAGCCAGAGCATCTTGGAGTAACAGGTGATTCCAAGTTTGGGGCAGGAAATGTACCTTGAGCATTGTGTATTAACAGGAATGAAGCTTGCTATCCAAAAGTTCCTGAGAGTCAATTTGAAGAGAGTCTCATTGGTTAAAGATGAGACAGTTTTAACATCAATAAGAATAATAAATGCCATGGAGTGAAACACATTAAGTATGATTAAATACATGAATTCATAATGAAAACAAAATGAGCAAAGAAAACACACTGGTCACCATTGGGAGAGTCTACAAAAACCCAAGCTCATTATTTCAAAACTGGTAAATGAAGGGTCAGGCATTTCTATTGCCTTTTGGATAATAACTAGAAAACTAGTAAACCAGATATTAGATGATGAATTTTTTTCCCGTTAGAGGTTTTGATCTGGTAAAGAAAACATTATAAAATCAGAAATTATCACTTTGAAATCTCTATTTGAATTAATGAATCTAGGCACTGATCATCAACAATTTTTAACATAAAAAAGAGAAACAATTAGCCATTATGTGTTTCCTGATAGAAAGACATACCACCTACCAAGGAAGCAGTCTTGCCAGAAGAAACAAAACAGTCATATCAAGCTTCTGTGAACAGTTAGCAATTTACAGGGGAACATATTAATCTGTGCCATGGAAATATAATCAACACAATGCAGACTGTAGGAAATGTAACAGGACAAACAATGCTATCTCCAATGAATAAATCACAAAGATAAATAAATTGGGCAGAACTTACAAAAAGACTTCAAGAAACATCAATAAATTACATTATTTGAATTTTATGTGGACTGATTCAAGCAAATAAAAACTAATAAACACAACGAGATAGTGGAAATGTGAACACTGAATGGGTTTTGATGTTATTAAGGAATTATTGTTAATTTTTCTTAGATGTGAAAAGGATAATAGAATACTTTTCTCTTTTGAAATATCTGTGATTGAAATCATATGTATGATGTTTGGTTTTTTCTTTATAAATCATGTCCTCTGTTTTCCTTTAAAATTCCTCTCTAATAGTTAACTCTTTGTGCTAAGCCTGTGTTTGTCAGAAGCAGAGCCTGAGATGAGGATTGTGTGCAAGTGATTTACTAAAGGTAGTACTCTCAGGAGATACCTGTAAGAGTACAGAGTCAGGATAGTGAAGAGGAAGAAGCCAAGTGAGATAGAATCTTAGCTTCAGCCAGAGTCTGAAAAGAATAACAAAAGTATTAATTATATTTCAGAGAGTATTTCAACTGGAGATCTGGGATAGACTCAAGGAGTCTGGAAATGGGAATTCTGCAAGAGTCCTGAGGGGAAGGCCGCTAGCTTCATGGCCACAAAGATACAGAGTGATGAAGAGTATAAGCTCAGGAATCAGAGAGCTGAAGTTTAAATTTTAAATCCTGGCTCCTCCATGCACTGGGACTAAGCATTCTCATCTGAAAAATGGGGATAATAATAGCACCCACCTCATAGAGTCACAGGGATTAAATGAGACAATACATATATAAATCACTTGGAACAATGCTTGGGTCATAAAGCTTGAACAAATATTAAGAATGATTGATGATAGATGCTTTAATTGATAGATATCCTGAAACATATGATCTGTTTTTAAGGATCCATAAAGTCAGTAATAAATATAGATGATAATAAACATATACCTGAGCAGGTAGCTGGTGGTTGTAAAAGAGTGAGGAGGGATCTAACCAGAGATGGGGGCAGACTTAGATTGTTTCCTCAGGGAGCAAACTCCAAGACACTAATTTGTGTGAACTGAGAAACACTCTTGGGAATAGCGCCATGAGGGGCAAGAGAAGCAAAACTGGAATCTTTAATAATTCAAGGGAGGCAACATAGGGTCACACTTTCAGGGGAGTGGAATATGGGAAAATGAGGGACAGACTCCACATACTACTTGAGTAAAGGGACCTAAATCCTGGGATCTGTTGTAGTAAGAGCTTGAAGTCAAGAATTAGATAAGATTTGATTATGGTAAGCAAAGTAGGTACGATCAGAGGGAGCATGAGGGTTAATGTGATGATATAGACAGAGTTATCTCATTTAATGCTCTCAATAACTCTATTTTTAAAAAAAAGGGTGGTTGGGGATCCCTGGGTGGCACAGCGGTTTAGCGCCTGCCTTTGGCCCAGGGTGCGATCCCAGAGACCCGGGATCGAATCCCACGTCGGGCTCCCGGTGCATGGAGCCTGCTTCTCCCTCTGCCTATGTCTCTGCCTCTCTCTCTCTCTCTCTCTCTGTGACTATCATAAATAAATTTAAAAAAATAATTAAAAAAGGGTGGTTAATACCATACTCATTTTAGAGATGAAAAATCTTAGATAAATTTTAAGTAATGTGCCTAATTAATTCAGTAATGTGCCCAAGTCAACTCCTTGATTAAGTGGGACAGTTGTGACTAAACTCCAGATCTTTACAACTACAGTGCTTGAGTGTTTAACTTCAATACTGAAATTTTAGTCCTAAGCTTTTAAGACTATTTTTGGTCATCATCAAGTACTTGACCATTAAGTTTCACGAGAATATGATATGACCTGTTGATGGAATATATCTAGTATTTCCCATCAAGAAGAAGAAGAAGAAACGGTACAATATGTTGTAGTTAGGATGTTGTCTCAAAGTGTTAAACATTATTAGTGTATATCCAGGTCCAAATCAAAAGCATGAAATTTTTTTTATCTATGCCAGAACTCAGTCTCCGTACAACGGGGGCATATAATGCAGACTTTCCTGTTGGTAAAAGTATGCTGACAGTGTGCTCCAAAAAGAAAAAAGCAGCCCATTAGTCTAAAGAAACTTATAAGTAGAAACAAATAAGTATGGCTCTAGCCATATTTTTTGCATCACTGGTCATTAATAATCTGTCAGCAAGCATGAGACCATTTCCATCCGGCTACTGTATTAATGCCAATTTAGGAACAGAATAGGAGTAATTGGCTCAACATGCCTACAGTCACTTGTTTACCTAAGAATAAAACACTGGGAGGCATGTTGGAAAATTAAATGAAAATGAATCCTGTTCATAATCAAATAAAAATACAATACATCCAGAGAATGTTGTAGTCTTGAACTTTCCCCCATGACCAACTAACCAGCTGGAATGACTTTCTAAGTGTCATCTTATTCAGATTTCTGAAACTCAAGATGCTCCATTTAAAGGGAAATCTTCATTTTGTTGTAAAGTTGGAATATAAGACTTTGGTTTTATTATTCAAAATAGAAACAGATTTATTTCTTTTTTTTTAAAGATTTTATTTATTTATTCGAGAGACACAGACAGAGAGAGAGAGAGAGAGAGGCAGAGACACAGGCAGAGGGAGAAGCAGGCTCCATGCAGGGAGCCCGACATAGGACTCTAGGATCACAGGCTGGGCCAAAGGTGGCACTAAACCGCTGATCCACCTGGGCTGCCCGAAACAGATTTATCTCAAGGTGATCTTTGATTAAGCATAAAAATACAAATTCTAGTATATTTTAAATCCAGGATGAATGCCTGAAGTCCTACACATATATAGGAAAACTATGAATAAACTGTTGCTATCCGTGTAACCTGTTAGAATAAAAACTCATGAAGGTGGTACATCACTGCCAGCACTCAGCACTTAGAGAAAACAAGGTAAATGAAAAAATCTGGTTCTGAATAAATAATGACAGTTCAGAATTTTTGGTAAGTATTATTTCTGGTAAGAGATAAAGCTACTGAATGTTTTATAAATGTATGACATTGAAATAAGTATACAAACAAGTTCAAATCATTTGTTTTTAATATGACACTTCAGTTAAATGATTGAGTAACAGATTTCTACCAAGAAACCTACAAAGCCTGGCATTTGGACTTGGGCATAATAGGTGCTCAACTAATACCTATTATGCAACATGAACACGGGGAAAATGTGAGTTTGGCAATCATGTATGCATGAATTGAAATTTTAGTTAGAAAATTTATCAGATCTCAGATGGCATATTTAACTTCTTGTCCCTCAGTTTCCATGCTTATAGTAGAGAATCTGCTTCAGGGAAGGAAGAGTCTAAAATTATACTTTACACAAAAATTATATTTATCCATTTCAACCTTGAATAATTTTGAGACTGAAATTCTCATTTTTAAAACAACTATGAACTGTTATTGACAGTATTGACAGGTTAACAGAATTCTACTAGAGGTGATAGCAAAGCTGGCATGTTTTCAGTAGGGACAGAGAACCTTAGGATAAGCATGGCTAAAAAGGGTGAAGAATAAGCTGGTCTTTGAGATGCTCAGAAGGCTTATAGAGAAATGCCAGAGACAAAATGCCTTCCAGAATTATTCAACTTATTTTATGTGGCTTGAAATGTACCAGGTATTTCAATGTTTAATTTTAAGTATAAAATTTTATTCAATTTATCCTTTTTAAAGTTATACATAATCAAATAATGGCATGAAGAACTGGATGACTGAATAACTGGGTGAGTGAATAATTTCATAATTGAACTTGAAAAGTGAACTTGAACAATATTATTAGTTGTAAAATTCTTAGCCATTTACTGAAACCATTCCAGCTTATAATTCCTACAAGTTTGACTATTACATATCCTGATAATAGCATAGGAATCTACTTAAGAAAAAATAAAATTGAGAAAGAATTGACAGTGTAAATCAACTTTAGTGACACCACTTACATCAAGGTGACATCCATCTTTGTTAAATAGCTAAAAGACTTCTTAAGATTTTTATGGTGAACATTTCTCTTTTAGTCAACAAATCATAATTTCAGAACTATGCTGCACTCCTGTTTGTATATATCAAACATATGCCACAGAACCGTAATATTCTCTTTCTATACCCACATTAGCAAAAATTAATGTTTGATTAATGGATTAGATTATTAAAAGCATAGTTTTTCCCAGCTCCATATGGCATTTTTCTAAGGTAGATAACTCCCTAGAAAATTAAAGAGGCCAGTGAACATTTTCCACTTCTTTTAAGAACTGTGATATCTGTCTTAATATTCTAATTGTGAGACTATTTCAAACAGTATTGCAAAGAATTTTCTTGTATATATTGTTTAAAGCCCCCTGTGTATTTTTTTAACCAAAAGAAATTGACCATTTACAGTAGAAATAACAACAACAACAACAACAAAAAAAAAACAGTTTACAAAGATATCTTGGAATTCAGTCAAAGGAGTTTGGATATGTTTCTATACAGAGGTATATGAGGAGAAAAAAATTATATATTTTTATTAGATTAAATTAAATATATTTCTCATAAAAGAAAGCACCATTGTCAGTGTAGGTCCTGCAATGTAGGTAACAATTGGGATTCAAACTGAATTGAAAATTTTCAAATACTTCTACTTCATACCAAGAAAATAGAGAGAGAGAGAAAAAAAAAAAAAACACTTCAGTTTAAAACAGCTTTAAAAGAACTATGTGAGACTCCTGGAATGGCAATTTGATGAAAATGACAAAATCTTTCTCCAAAAAGCAACGATAAAAACTGGACGAATTGTCAAAAAATAACCATTCAAAGGCTCTGGAAATTGACCAAAACCATACAACAAATGAGAAATATGACTTCAAGAATATCAACGGAGCCTCAGTAAAAATGGTGGAGGATTGCGGAATTTTAGTCCAAGGCTGCTGGGTAAAGAACAATTTTACCTATTCCAGCTCCATCATACAGAAGTTTACCTGGGGTTGCAGGCTGAGGCCTGAGTACTAGCAGGCTCACTGCTAGAAAGGCTGCATGCACAACACTGTGTGCAAACTTAAATGAAATGGGGGGTGCCTAATGAGCTACTGAATTTTACGAGATCTATTGGCAGAATGTGCAAGTCCTACTCTTTCAAAGTGTTTGAGCATGACCTCTAAATAAGCATTGGATCAAGACTAAGCTATGTTGACCCAAGAACTACTTCAAGCAAGCTAACCTTAAAAATGAAAACCCAAATCAAAGAAGACAAAAACAGAAACAAATAACTGAGCAGAGACATCAGTCACCACACAGGTCATGATCCTGGGGTCCTGGGATCAAGTCCCACATCAAGCTTGCCACAGGGAAGCTTGGCATAAGGATAAGCTTATAGATAAACTGAACAACAATAGGAGTTCAAAATTAAACACCCTTTACATTTGTGGTCAAAAAAAAAAAAACAAGTTTTATATTCATGGGTCTGAATTTATTGTTCATTAATAATCACAGTTACTTAGCATGACCAAAAAAAAAAAAAAAGATGGATAAAATTTGAGAGTCTTGCATCATGAGATTTATGTCGAAATTACACTAAAGTAATGCTAATTATGGAGCAGTGTCAAAGATAAACACAGCCGGACATTAATTTCAAGAAGTGAGAACTGATTTTATTCAGTAACTACTGACTGTAGGGGAAAGTGCTGAGCTCCATTCTGATTTGTTCAGAGGTGATCAGAACTTTGGGAGAATTAGAGAGTTTTACTGGGGCATGGGGTGAGGGGAGGCATGTCAGGGGCTTAAACAGGCAGAAAACAGATTTTTTGTGAAAAGTCACAAAAAGACAGAAAAGGGTAGAGGCGGTCCATGTGATACCCGTCTGGGTCTACTAACTGGCACTTCCAAAGGTAAGCTGCTCCCTTTCACACAGAGATGGGGAATTAGAGGCTCTATCTTCAGGCATTAGCTGTAACAGACAGTAAAGTCTTTTGGCAGCCTTGAGTTTTCTCAAGCACGTACTTTAAGAGGGGCTAGAGACATCCTACGGGCACTGCCTTGAGCTTTTAGAAACTATAGTAGTGTTTGTTCAAGTCTTTATAGGCCAAGATGGAGGCATAATCAAGAAAAATCTGACTATGGTTTGGTCAAGAAGAGAAATCTTGGTCAGGAGGGATCTTAAAATCTCTGTAAGCCACATACAAGAGAACAATTGGAGTAATTATGGAACATGTAGTTTTTGAGTCCTCCCCAGAATTGTTAAATTAAAATACAAAATTAAAAGAAAATTAAGATATGAAATTAAAATATTTAGAAATCACCCTAGATGATTCAGAAATACACAGAAGTTTGAAAACTACATGTTGAGAGGAACCACAATTTTGGAATGCATGTACATTGTAATTTTCATAACCGCTTGGATAAAAAAAAGGATATAATAATGATAGAAAATATATAAATCAAGAATTTAAATATGTGTGAGGCTTGTTTTAAAAACTTTTCATGTATCAACCCACGTAACTATATATTATGTTTGGAATATTTATTTTAATGATAAAGAGAACTATATGCAGAAAGGTAAAGCAATTTACCTAAGGTCAATACAGCAGAGCAAGAATTAGATCCCAGAAATTTTGCCTCCAAAGGCTTCATTCTAAGTCACTATAGTATATATTTAATTACTGAAATGATGATCAACAACCTATATCTAATGTTCTTAAGAGAATTCCCTGTGATTGTAACAATATAGAGGTCTTGCTAAATATGGCAAGACTTATTTTGGTGGGGGGATGGTTTAGAGGCAGACTGGAACAGCTTACAGATGTAGAACGGTCAAAGAAAATGGAAAGAAAAAGGAAATATAAATCAAAAAGTATCAAATTATAAAGTAAGTATATCTCCTATTTGTAGAAAAAACAAGGTAAAAAAAATAAATTCTTGAAAAACATAACAAAAGAAATTAAAACAACGAGCCAGATTCATCAAGGAAAAAAAATGATACATTTATCTTATCAGAAAGATATTGGATATTAAATATATAGCTTAAAGACATTAAGATCTTAAAGATATTAGAAATCTAAAGAATATCTTTTTTTAAAGGTATATTGCTTTTTGGGTCCTGGATCAGTGGCTTGGTAGTCAGCGAGGACAAGTGCTTTATGAAAGAGGCCAAACAAAAGGGAGCCCAGAAGAAAGTAGTTGATCCATTTTTTTAAGAAAGATTGGTTTGATGTGAAAGCACCAGGTATGTTTAGTATAAGAAATATTGGAAAAACACTAGTCATAAGAAATCAAGGAACCAAAATTTCAACACTTGATGGCTTCAAGGGTTGGATTTTTGAAGTGAGCCTTGCTGATCTGCAGAATGATGAAGTTGCATTTATTTAAAAAAAAAAAAAAAAAGTCAAGCTAATTACAGAGGATATTCAGAGCAAAAACTGCCACATTTCCATGGCATGGATCTTACCTGTGACAAAATGTGTTTGTTCCGTGGTCAAAAATGGTAGACCATGATTGAAGCTCATGTAGCTGTCAAGACTACTGATGGTTATTTGTTCCACTTATTTTGTGTTGGTTTTATTAAGAAAGAAAGAAAGAAAGAAACAAACAAACAAAAAACCACAACAATCAGATTCAGAAGACTTTGTATGCTCAGTACCAACAGGTGCACCGAATTCAGAAAAAGATGATGGAAATCACGACCCAAGAGGTGCAGACAAATGACTTACAAAGTGGTCAGTAAATTTATTCCAGACAGCATCGGAAAAGACACAGAAAAAGCTTGGCAGTCTATTTATCCACTCCATGTCTTTCTTAGAAAAGTAAAAATACTGAAGAAGCCAAATTTGAGTTGGGAAAGCTCAATGAGTTTCATGGTGAAAGCAGTGGTTCTGGAAAAGCTACTGGGCATAAGGTCAGTGCTAAAGTTGAATGAGCTGATGGATGTGAGTCACCAGTCTAAGAATCTGTTTAAAATTCAGATATTTAATGGTGACAAATAAAACAAATCTTATTTGTGGAAATAAATAAATAAATGAGACATATTAATCTGACAATTTAGATGAACAGTTTTAGAAAAACATAAGCTACCAAAACTGAAAGGAAAAATAGACTAATTTCAACAGCACTCTTTCTGTTTAGGACATTAGATCTATTATTTTAAAAATCTCCAGATTTCTGATTTCACTAGCAAATTCTTCCAAACATTTACAAAAGGAAAAAAAAATTATAATCATCTATTTAATAAAGGTAAAATAATTCTTAACTCTTTTTTTTTATTAAATGAGACTAATCTTTGTGTCAAAACCTAGCGAGGACATTAAAAGAAAAACTATATATCAATTTCTCTAATAAACATTATTTCAAAAATCTAAACAAACTTTTAGCAAACTTAATCCAGTCCAGTAATACCCAAAGTGGGGTTATAGTGAGCTGAAAGCCTTCATTCTTTTTACCTATGTGAGATACTTTAGGTAAATTCCAAGAAAATTACTTACTTCTTGAAGATTAAAAAGTAATAAAATTGGAGTCTTAATGCAGTAATAGAAATGTAGAAATAAATGGAAATAAAAAATAAAATGGAATAAAAGAGTTGGTATGTGCATGTACCTGACAATGTTCTCTGAATTTGAAAATTCTGGAAAAATAGTTTTATAAACTAGCCAGTAAGATTTCTTTTTTCCCCTATTTATTTGGGGTCATCAATATCATGCACACATATTTTTAGTGGTCCTCACTTATGAGTAATAGATGGAAATCTGTATCTGTTTTTTACCTTTTTTTTTTTTCTCTCTTTTGAAGTCTTGAGGGAATGGTGTAACAATTATAACAATACTTCGTGTCACTCGATCAATTTAAAATTTAAAAAATGAAAACTACTTATTTTTGAGAAGTGGTGACTGCTTTTGCATTTGAAAAGTATTTATAAATCAGAAATATAAATGTAACTCCATAGATGTCATACTTATTATTGATCAAATGATTTTCAAATAAATTAACCAGGAATAACTTCTTGATAACTTTCATAAAATTTTATATCACTAACCAAGAAAAATTCACTTAAAATGTATATTTTCGGGGATCCCTGGGTGGCTCAGCAGTTAAGCATCTGCCTTCCACCCAGGGTGTGATCCTGGAGTCCCAGGATCGAGACCCACGTCAGGCTCCCTGCATGGAGCCTGCTTCTCCTTCTGCCTGTGTCTCTGCCTCTCTGTGTGTCTCTTCTGAGTAAATAAATAAAATCTTTAAAAAATTGTGTATTTTCCTTTTGATTTTCATCTCAGAATGGGTGACTGAGTTGTGCAAAAATGTTGACCTTTTTTTTAAAGGCCAATATTTTTGAAGAATCATATTAGACCATAAACTGCACTTAACAAGTGTCTAGCTGCTGGAGCTTTGAGGAAAATCCCAATGTCTTGTCTGTTATAAAGTAAAAGAGAGTAGAGAAGTCAAGGAAACACAATAAAAATGATTCTCCCTTGCTTTAAGTATCTTTGATACATAATTTTAGCCAGAAGATTCTCAACCATACAGTTGATATTGATTTGAGCAGGTGATAGGGTAACTACTGCCTTTAACCAAGAAAATTATTTTGTGTTCTGTAACGGGAAAAATGATAGTGGGCCAGGTGATTCATATTTTCAGCTCTGGGGCAAATCCATTGATTATTTTATATTTTATTGCCTCTGTGTTGAAAGAGAAAGACTTCTTCCTCGTGTTCTCTATTTTGTCAAATAAAAAATGGCACTAGGATTTTTACAGTCATAATCATTCACGAATGTAACATGGCTTTTGTTGGGTCACGCCGTTTGCCTCCCCTGGTGTTTTGCATGTTAAACACTTCATGATTGTCCACTAAATGCCTACAATAGTCCAGTAATCTTTGCAAGATACTATTGGAAGTTACCAGCAAAGATTAAATTTAATCTCAATGTAATATGTGTTTGTGTGTGCAAGTATGTGTGCAGGTATATGTACATTTTCCTCCTTACCTAGAAATTCAGGAGATGATGAATACAATGTTTTTTTATATTGTCTGTGATTAAAACAGTAGGTCATAGTAAGCATCTGAACAACTTTTTTAAAGCAAACTTACAGAGAACCCCTCGAGCTTTCCAATCCATCATGTCGGTGGAGAATGATGGGTTTCACTTGCTGCTCTATCTGTCTCCAGTGAAAGGCTCTAGAGACATTACTCCACGTTGCAGTAAAACAGTGCTTTGGGACAAACCAAATCAGAGTCAGGCAAAAACACAGGTAGCACTTGGGCCCTGAATGACAGACCAGGTAAAAATTAATTATCAAGTAAATCTTTAGCACCCAAGCTGTCTATACTTGTGTCAGGAGCACCATGCAAGTAAAGAAATAGCTCCATTCAGGGTAAGCAGACGAGTACATTTATACACAGATGTACATCTTATAGGTGCAAATATAATTCATTTTCACCCCAGTCAACTGGACTGTCATGAAGAGAAGTAAGCTAAGAATCACTAAGGCAAGAAAGTACACCGATCGTTTTGATTGTGAAAATTCCCCCTCCTGGCAGTTCTTTCCAGGAATTCTATAATTATCTGGCTAAATGTGTAGTCTAACTTATGCTTCTGCCTTTACTCATGATCTCTTGCTTATTTCTTTTTTCTTCTGTTTATTCTGGCCCAAATCAGAAAAAAATCTGCCACCTTATCTTCGCTTGGGCTACCATAAGAAATTATCATAGTCTGGGTGGGTTAAACAACAAAACTTATTTTCTCACATTTCTGAAGGCCGAAAGTCCAAGATTAGGGGGCCAGCGTGGTTGAGTTCTGGTAGAGGCACTCACTATTCCTGGTTATAGACAGTTTTCTCGTTGTACCCTTGCATGGTGGAGAGAGAGAGGGTTAAATTTTCCCTCGTCTAAGGATTCCAGTTCCTTCATGGGGGCTCCACTCTCAATGACTTTATTACTTCCCAAAGACCTCACCTCCTAAACCCATTTTATTGGCAGCTAGGGTTTCAACAAATGGATTTGCAGTCCATAACCCCACCGAATGTGCCACTACTATTGGGTCAATCAAATTTTACTTGTGAAAGCCACGGTTTGTGACACAGTCTTGGCAAGTGTGCATGAGTACACACCTGTGTGCTTGCATGCAGCATGAGTACACCTCATGTGCACATGTGTATTTTAAAGACAATCTTTCATCAATGGAGAACCTACTGAATCATTGGCTCCCTAGCTTTGACATTCCTTTTATAATTAATGAATTGCTCACCTTAGAATTCTTAGGGGCTGAGCAGGAAGTCACTGCTACTTGCTCTACCTAACTTACTTCACTCTCTTTGAACCAAAGGTATATGCTTTGATCCCTCATGAAAATTATCTTCTACAAGTTTGGATTAGAATTTATTTCACATACCATTTAGGTTCAACAGATATAAGATTCAGACTGTTACAAATGAAAAACGTAATCCAATAATATAAGAACATACTTATAATTTAGGAAAGTAGACGTAAAGCTAATGGATTAATTTTGAGAGCTTACTCTAGTCCAAGCATCTTTTTAACTGTTTCAGATACATTTCATTTTATACCTTTACAACAAACATGTGGGGTATTATTGTATCCAATTTTTAAAAATATATATATTTTATTTATTTATTCATGAGAGACAGAGAGAGAGAGAGAGAGAGAGAGAGAGAGGCAGAGACACAGGCAGAGGGAGGGAAAAGCAGGCTCCCTGCGGGAACCCCGATGCAGGACTTGATCTCAGGACCCCAAGATCACTACCTGAGCCAGAGGCAGAGGCTCAATCACTGAGCCACCCAAGTGTCCCTACTGTATCTGATTTAATAGATGAATTGTGGCATTATGAGAATAAGCAACTTGAATAAATTGTATATGGCTAGTAAGGAAAGAACCCATAATGCCATTCTAAGAAATATGAAGCCCAAACCCGCTCTTTTTAAATTATTTTTTAAGATTTATTTGTTCAATTTTTAGGGAGAAAGCACGTGAGTGTGTGGGAGCAGGAGGATGGTCAAAGGGTGGGGATCTCCCAGCAGACTCCCTACCCAGCACAGAGCCCAACACCAGGCTCCATCCAAGAATCTGAGCTGAAATCAAGAGACAGACTTTTGACTGAGCCATCCAGGTGCCCCACAGAAACCACTCTTAACCAATGTGGTTTCTGCTTAAGGATGGGTTGGTCTAAATGATTGGCCTACCAATCTTAGAGGTTCATTAAATAAACCTGAGTATTCAAGAATTTATTTAATGTAAATAAGTGTACTGATACCATAAACTCCTATCTAAAAAAAAGAAAGAAAAAATACATACAGTTAATACAAATGAAATATTTATACATATATAATTTCAATAAAAGTTAGAAATGCATTTTATAAAATCCATGTTTTTATCAATAGCATTTAAAATAGGAATAAAATATTCTTCAGTAAAATTAAATATCTTCTACTTCTGTAGTTCATATGTACTTCACGGAGAAATGCAGGATATTTTCAAAATAAGAATTCAGAAATAACAGGATCTTATCACCATTACTGTTGGGAAATGTCATTTTAGCTGACACTACTATTTGTAAAAACATTTCAAATATTATATTTCCCTGTTATTATAAAAAAATACAAATATTTCAAACTTGCTAACCAAGCTGTTTGCAAAACTAGCCTGCTAACCACAAAATTTTCCAGAAAGCTACACAGCCAACTACATTCTCCTCTCTTAATTTAACCAAGAAATAGTTTCTATTGCTCCTTGTAACACTTCACTGACACACGTGATACACTACGTTGCTTCTCCAATTATATAAAAGGAATGCTCCATAGACCCCAGGCCTTGCACCAGGCTGAGGTTTAATGTGATATACAGACTCTCCTGTAGTGTCAAAGCAATGGAGCCTTTGCTAACAAACTACTTTCCAGTGTGAAAGTCCCCGTTCCACTGAAATATGATATAATTTTATTTCTTCTGCAGCCTTGACTATTTTCACCACGGTTTCCAGGAGGAATAAATAATTTTTAAAAATTGATTATCATTTAAGACAAAAAATAAACTAAAAGGATCTCTACATTAGAGAAATATGCAGAAGTAATAAAATTCCTACATGTGATGTAAACAATTTGAGTATTAACTGTCATAATATTGATAAAACAGAGAATCAGGATGATTTTATTTGAATAGATCAATTTATCTCCTAAATTAATGGTCATATATACTGTTTTTATACAATGTATTTAGAAAATTTTAGTATTTTAAAAAATTGTTTAACAATGAACTTCTGTTTCATTGATAGTTTAATTTATCTGAGAAACGTGAGTCTGTTTCTTCGGTATAATAAGTATGGAAGAGAGTAATAGAAGGGGGAAAGTTTTTTGAAATTTCTCAGTTTCTCCTAAGGTTTACATTATATTTAAAATTGTTAGTGTCTATGTGTCAAAAATAATAATTTTTGTTTTCTTAATAAATCAGTGATTTCATCTAGTATTCCTAATATATTTGCCCAGAGTTGGATACAATATTCTTATAATTCTTTGATAATATCCTACATTAATATTATTTTTATTATTATTCATAATTTTTGTTTTTTCTATTTTTCATGGATAGATTTTCTTGTTCCTTTTCCTTTTATTGCCTTTCCCTTAAATTAGATAAATAGTTCTTAGGTTTATTTCTTCATTCTAATATTACTGGATTTTCCATTTTATCAACTTTTGTTTTTTTTTAACTAATATTTTCCATAAATTAATATTATGTTTTTTTCCTAGCCCTGAGTTAAATATAATATTTGTTTCATTTACTTTCACTTTTTTTTACTTAGTAATGCATGCATTTTAGGTCATGATTTTTTCTGAACACAACTTCAATTGATTTGTTACATAAAATTGTGTTGTCATGAGTCTTTAGATCTGTACTGTGCGGTATGGTAGCCACCAGCCACATGTATCTATTTAAATTTAAATTTAATGTAATTAAAAGTAAATGAAATTTAATGTTTAGTTCTTTGATCACATTAGCCACTATAGGTACCTATATATCTACCACTCATGAGTGGTATGAGAGTGAATTCATACTATATTGTTTTGTAAATTTATTTTTTTCCTCTTCAATAGTTTACCAACTATATCTTTCAATGTTATCGAAGTGCAGTGAATGGCTCTGTGTCTGGCTCCAGAGTCAGAATGTGGCTTTCAAATCTTGACTACTTTATTTAACAGACTATTTGGACTAAAGAAAGTTACTTAACATCATACATTGAAATACCTATAAATGGGGATTTAAAAAAAAAACTAATTAATGTGATACTATACACACAGAACTTAGCATTATTTCCACTTAACTAACAACTGCTCAATTAAGGCTAACTTTATAATAATTACTAATTGCCTTATAGGTTTTCCTCAGTTTGTAACACATGCAAAGTGTTCTATATAAATGTAACTCACCCAACCCTTTACTTAGAAGCTTTCATTATTGAATATGCTGTTACTAGAATTCTTGACATAAGTTTTTAAAAATCTCTCTTCATTGATACATGATACTAAAATTGTTAAGCATATAGACACAGGCATATATATATATGTATGTATAATATATATATATATATTATCTGTGTCTCTCATGAATAAATAAATAAAATCTTTAAAAATAAATAAACAAACTAGTGAACCTTCCCTATTCTTGCATTACGAGTGCATGAAGACATTCCATGAGGTATACAATTGTGGAAAACACATTCTGGTTAACTAGCATACATGCTTTTCCAAATTGATCTGATTGAGAATGGGCCTGCACTGATTGCTGACCTTATCCTGTCTCTCCTGTGGCAGAACAAAAAAGGCGGCTGTCTGCCTTGAGGTAGTGGGTGTGGAATACAGGATAAGAGAGTGGTGGGCAGGACAGCAGGAGAGGCCATCTACAACTAGGTAGTGGGAGGAGACCGGTTTTATTTTTCTTTAAATATTATTTATTTATTTTTAAAGATTTTATTTATTTATTTATGAGATACACACAGAGGGAGAAAGAGGTATAGAGATACGCAGAGAGAGAAGCAGGCTTCCCCCAAGGAGCCTAATGATGTGGGTACTCGATCCCAGGACCCCAGGATCACAACCTGAGCCAAAGGCAGACGCTCAACCCAGGCACTCCAGGAGGCTGGTTTTAAAGAGGGAAGGTGAGTAGGTATGGGTGCATATGGAATGTTCCCTTTTTTGGTAATAGTACCTAGTTGTAAGTAGCTCATTGGTTAGTTAGGGCCTATGCATATTTTGAGGTGGGTTGCCTGATAGGCATGTCTGTCCTCAGTCACAGGGGGGTGTTGTGGCCCCTTTCTACATTCCATTGTTTAAGCCTGTGCTTAAAAGCAGCCTCTATGCCTCCTTTCTCTGAAAAGTATTTTCTTTACTTTAAGAAGGAAAGATCAATTTCCCACCATTGTGCAATTTACTATGGTACATTGTCCAAGGATATGAGAGTCTCCATACCAAACAAAAGGAGAATTTTAAATTTGCTTGCTATATTTCAAGTTCTTTTTCACAAGTTGTAAAATACTTAAAATTAAGTACTATAGATATTAAAAGATAACTCAATACAAAAGATTTTTTAAAAATAGCATTATAAGGAAAAATTAAAATGAACAAATTTCACTGTATACATATGCACATATTTGTACATACACTCACATCTGCTGTCATTGTTACAGAGACATGATAGAATTATCAAAAGAATAAGCATGATACTATATTACCCTGTATAAAAGTATTCTGGGAAAGTGGAATGGAATACATTGTCAAGAAGATAAACTAACATTCTAACAATAAAGGCAAAACTTAACATACTTTAAAAAAAAGATTAATACATGATTTACATATATATTCAACCAACAAAATAATGATATAATTATTTTATTTAAAAATAGCAAATTTGGGATCCCCGGGTGGCGCAGGGGTTTAGCGCCTGCCTTTGGCCCAGGGCGCGATCCTGGAGACCCGGGATCGAATCCCACTTCGGGCTCCGGGTGCATGGAGCCTGCTTCTCCCTCTGCCTGTGTCTCTGCCTCTCTCTCTCTCTCTCTCTCTCTGTGACTATCATAAATAAATAAAAATTAAAAAAATAAAAAATAAAAATAGCAATTTATATCTGAAATTATGATCTTTGTAATTCATACAACTATTTCAGGCATGTACTTAAAATGTATGAGGAGATATTCAGATCTTCAAGATTTTTTTAGTGTTATGTGTGTAATAAATATTGTCGTGTCCAAAGTACCTTTTAGTTCACTGACCGATGGAGTTTTATAAGTTAAGTGTAATAAAGAGAGGTCATGGATCTAGAGGTTAGAATTCATCTCCCACTAAGGTATACTTATTAAACACGAGTGGCAGGCAAGCATCCTACACAGGAAGAGTCAGAATGTCCTGTAAGTTCCCCGGACAGGACCAGGTAGGCAATACAAGTATCTCTTTTACTCCATGTTATTTAGTTAGCTTGTATGTTTTGTTTGTTTGTTTTACTTTCTGTCTTTTATAGATATCTGAAGCTTATTTCAAGGAGAACCACCCACCCTCACACTGAAAGCCTTTAATCATTTTGATGATTCCCTATGGTTCAATCTTGCTTCCTGTGCTTCTTCCCTCTGAGTTCGAAAGTTGTCCCAATGGACAGAAAAACTCTCACCTCTGAAGAAACCCATTGGCATACCTACTTTGATAACGGATTCTTCACTATGCTTCTCCATAAACTAATCTTATGGGCGATTCTTTCTTAGAGAAATGGCTCACAATCCATGGTCCATCTATTTCTCCCTGGCATTTATAGGTTTCATTCTCCTCTGTTTCATCCTCAAGCTTCTCTTGTATCTTTGCAGCAATTCCAACACAATTTGAGAAAGTAGAAATGTCTCTCATCAGTGGAACTTGTAATTTCTGACATTTTTCTTAATTCATTCAATATGCATCTAGCTTGGAGGCTTGTAAGGAATTTTACAGTTTTTATTTGGTTAATACTAGCTACTTTAAAAGTAGATTTTTGGAGGGCACCTGGGTGGCACAGTCAGTTAAGTATCTGACTCTTGGTTTCAGCTCAGGTCATGATTTCAGAGTCATGATCAAGCCCCCTTGCAGGCTCAGCTTATCCCTCTTCATTTGCTTCTCCCCATTCTTGCTCTCTCTCTCTCAATAAAAATAATCTAAAAAAAAAGGTTTTTTTTTCTTTGTATTTTGCATCATCTCAATAATCCTTATATTTTCTTTATATGTTGTTTTATATTGTGGCATATACTGTTTTTTGCATGTAAGTCTATCCAAATGGCTATATTGACTATATTGACTCACTGTTAGGTCAGCTTCCAAGAATAATCATCGATACATTTAGTAAAATTCATTATTTTGTCCTTATGTTTTCAAAGACTGAACTGGTTCAGTTTTTATCCACAGTTGTTTTAGTATCATATATACATTAAAAATGGTTATTTCTGGTCAATCTGATAAGCTAACAACAGTATAAATGCTACATTCCCCTTTCTCAGAGGAGTTTTGGCATAAAAAGTAGTTGCATATGCAAATGATTATTGGTAGCATTTTTTTTGTGCCCCTATCAAATAACGTGAATGTGGTTATTTGAAAGAAATGTGAACATGGCAATTTACAAGTATATACTTAAAGGTACTATTAGTGCCCATTTGACCTACAACTGAGTTCCCAAATTGGGTCCTTACTCAAAAGTATGTAACACCATGTTTGAATAAAATAAGTCTCATGGTGTGATCTTATAAAATGGAGGGCTCTGAAATGCAAACTTCTCAGGTTATACAATTTATTAAAATGGAAGTAATTTAAAACAGTCTGTTTCTTGTTAGACTTTAAATATGCAAATAAGAAAGGCCATTTGATTTATTCATTTTTATTTATGCCATTTCCAGATGGGAGTATAACTACTCATTATGAATTCATTCCCACTTCCAAGCCTCTTGATTTTGCATCTTAGCTTTTGAAAACAAATTGATGCCTAAATATTACAAATTTAATTTTAACTATTGCAGCTAATCTCAGTCCAAGATTGTAGAAATTAAAATCTCCAACAATGAAGTATTGTCGTCAAATTATTGCCTTGTGACGTTTAGCATTAGGTTTTTAATGATACCTACATTAATAAATTCATAATGAATCCAAATAAATGTAATTCGTGGATGGAGAAGGAATTCTATTTCATATACTATCACATTTTGTCTTGAATTGGAAAAGGCTTCATAACTTTTTGCATTGTTAAAATAAAATAGCTCTTTCATCTCTCTGTTTGTTTAAGGGAACATCTTCATTTTTTATCAAAGAAGAGGTACCTAATTTTCTCAATTAGAGGAATTTTCCAAGTAAGAATCTCTGTTTTTTCTGCAGACATGATCTCCCACACAGATTGTTATATCAATATAAATGAGCTCTCTGTATAAAATTAACCAAACCCCAGAATTAAAGTGGACACTAGGAGATTGGAAAATATCATTTGTATGTATTTATTTATTTATTTATTTATTTATTTATTTATTTATTTATTTTTGTCAAATCAGTTATCCAAGCCTAATATGAAGGAGTCAGATTGTGTTTAGCAATTATGGTTCTTTATGACCAGTAAGGAAGCACTGTTTTTGTTCATTTATTAATTTATTTAATCTAAAATTATTGAGCACTTTCTAAATGCCAAATGCTGTATCTTATCTATATTTTAATAATGTAGAATTTGAAGATTTATATGGAACACAAACACAGCTCCCTGCTACCTATTGTTCACAGCCAGACTTCTTGAAAATTGTCTTTATTGTTGTTACGTCTTATATATGTTGTTCAATCTATTCATCCCAGAAACTACAGTGAAAATGTTTCCCCCCCAGAAAAGGACTCAAAAGTATCAAAAGGTCAGTTGCAGATAAAGGTCAAGTGGATATTGCTCATGTCAGGTAATGTCAGGAGACTGGTAAGGGGTTGTTTGTGAGTTCAGTGAATAACAATATTAAATATTCTCCAACCATCCTATTTCCCTAAAATCCTAAAACAGTTTGCTGCTCATTTTTATTTAGCATAGCACTCCTTTGAGATCAAAAGTCAGTGACTGAGCAAGTAACCAAATTAGAGCCAAAACCAGTTGTTGGAGTCGGAACAAAAACCCATTTCTGGTAAATACGTTGTTACTGATATATTTGGCCTGACTGGAAGTGATTCTGTACTTCTGGTCTGACACCCTCAGAATATATTCTCTATATTTTCTCCATATTTTTGCCAATATAAATTAGCAAAATTTTGCAGTTGTTTAGTTGTCAAGTTTTCTCCCCTAAAGTTACACTTGGAGATCCTGTTTCCTATCAAACTGGGATATAACTCTTTTGTTTTATAGGTCTAGGATGCAATGGGGAAGTGACTTGAGGACATTTGGCTTACCAATGCAAGGCAATTCTTCAGGCAAATAAGTCCTCCAAAATTGTAGAATGATAAATCAATGTATTCTTTTTCAATTACAATTTTTGTGACATGTGGGGTGGCTCAGCGGTTGAGTGTCTGCCTTTGGCCCAGGGCATGATCCCCGAGTTCTGGGATCGAGTCCCACATCAGGTTCCGTGCGGGGAGCCTGCTTCTCCCTCTGCCTCTCTCTCTGTGTCTCTCATGAATAAGTAAATAAATAAGTAAATAAAATCTTTACAAAAAAATTTGTGACATGTGGAAAAAGTTGTAGTTTGCATTCTCATTTAAAGTTCTGTATTTCTTTCTTTAAATATATCCCCTCTATGAAATACTCAGTAATAGAATGTGAGGAAGAAGGCAGTGCAGATCCCCATAATGTTCACAACTGGAAAGATATTTCGAAAGAATTGTAATATTTTTTAGTGCACTGTGATGTTTTATAATGCACTTATAAAACATTTTATGCACTATAAATATTTTGTAACTTTGATTTGGTTTTTTTTACAGCTATGCAGAATTATTTTATCAAGAAGCAACAGAATTAATATCTGATTTGATACCTACCATGATGATTTGTTATTATAGTTTTTCTGAAAATGGCATATCATTAGTTTTAAAATGAAAGTCATTTAACAAATGGGCTTGATATACTTTTTTTTTTTCCTAACAAGGCAGAAACATACCTTTTTGGCAACAAAAGATAAAACTATAAAGTCACTCTGGAACTAGTAAAGAAGAAAATGTCTTGAAAGTTACTGTTTAAGAGATTCAGTTCCAGTGTCTTAGAACTTCCTGACCTTTCATTTACTCATAACAGTTCCTGAACATTTGCTGGGCATTCCATACAAAATAATCCCAATTTTAATATATAACTTGATATGCTGTTTTAGATAGTGACCTGCTTTTATCTTGATAGTAGTAATGGAGTATTTTCACAGAGATTTGTCACTAGTTTTTATTCTATACCATTCACTTGTCTTCCATGAAGGAATATAAATGTGACACAGGTGCTATATGCCATAACAAGCACTCTGTTTCATTCTTGGCGTTGACTACTAACATTGCTTACCATTGTGAGTTAAGGTTTGAATTTTGTAGATCAGATATAATGATCTTTTAATCCTATTTTCAGACTCTTCCCTAATGCAATCCTGAGGCCAATGCTTTCAGTCTTGAGTGTTTGAAATTCTATTCAAATTATTTAACACAATAAATTAAAACACTGATCCTAATCATGTCTTATCATTTCAGTGTCAAAATTTGGATCCATTTGATAATTTAAAATATTATTGCACATCATTCATGTGGTCCTGGAAAGAAAATATTTTCTACAACTCTCAACTCCTCTAGAACCATTCTTACTATAAATTCATATTTTCAGTGGAGGCTATGTACCTGCCCACCCAACCTGAATGAATGGATAAAGGTAAAAATGTAGATACAGTTCAACATGGATTGAGGAGACACCTGTTGATGATAGCTGAGCATCAGAGAGAACTGTGAATCAGCAGAAATCTCTACCACCGAACAGCATTAAATCTAGTGGAAGGGAATAGACACACATAGTATGCTAGCAGAAAAGTAGAAAAAAAACTGAGATCAGATCTATGGAAAGAGAAATTGATTCAGAGAAGGCAGTCCTTACAGATAACTTGAGAGCTGAACAAATCTATTAGAAAAAAAAAAAAAGACATGGCATTAAACACAGACATGTTGAATATAGGCAGGCTATGATCCTTGCCTCCAAAAAGCATATATAGTTGTATCTAAATATTTCTATTATTTTTTCTTTTTCTTAATTGAAGTAACTATTAAATTTGATGTAGATATTCACAATGCTTCACAGACATAAGAATAGTATCAGAAAAGAGTTTAGGTTTTTGAGTTAAAGGGAACAAGGAGTTCTCAAGGCAAATTTCCCCTATCTACAAAGTCCTAGGAATAAGAAGCACTTGAACTGGCACTCAGTCAGAATGAAGTTTACACTGGATACTTCAAATCCACCTCAGCCTTCATCTTTGAGGTTTTGTCATGGGAAAATAAAATAATCAATATAATATTGCATAGAATAGAATAAGAGCCTGGGAAAAATACAGTTGTGTTGTATTTGAGTAGCGTTCAACATGCTGCTCAAGAAATCCTTGGGTAATTTGGTACTTTTATATGGAGTTATCATCTAGGGAGAGAGTAAATAAGCAAGGCTCAGCTTTCCCTATAAGGCAGCATGTTAGTAGGATGGATTTTTACCCACAGTGTTTATTCAGTAAGTCTTAATTAAGCCCCTCCTATAATCCAGAAACATATGTGATAAATGGGTAAATAGATAAATGCATGGCAACAAAACGATAGTACTGATAAAAGGGATATCTCCACTTTGTGAGGCCAATCACCTGCTGTATCTCTCAGTAACCGCTATTGATCAGGATCTTTTAAAGGTGTTTGTGTGTAGCTTCTGTGTAGTTCCTCCACATATGGCCATGTGACATTAATTGTCATAACCCACGACTACTTTCTGAATCATTGAGATGGTCTTAATATTGCAAAACTTTTCTTTATGCAAGCAATGAGTGGTACAGGGGAAAAACTTTTCCCTAGCATGGGAAGGGAATTAATCAACTTATTCATAGCAAATTTAAGGTAGTTCAGAAGACAAGGAAAGGTGAACTTACTGAAATAAATTTAATTAAATGCTAGACATAGTAAAAATTTTGGTGATGACTCTTCTGAAAAGGCAATCAGTATCTAATTAATAACTTTCAGATAGTCGCCAATATTTTGACTACTTAGGTCTGGAGTTAAGAAATCTTAATAAGGAGGTCAAGAAGTACATAGTGTACTATAAATTATAGTTACTAGCACAGCATCACATATACTCAGACACTAAATAAATATTTCTAGATAGGAACTTGATAGGATTGTGACTGTCCAATATGGTTATTTATTAAATGAGGAAGTGAAAATGTGCAAAGAGCAGATTCGTAACTGGTTTTAATCCATTTTCCTTTGTTCGGGCTCAACTGAAAGCTCTTGAATAATATAGTTAGTAATCAAAAGCTGAATGCAGGCTTGATTATTCAGACAATTTAGGGCTTTGTCAATCCTCTTCAAGAACACTCTGATGTGATCATGAAATGCAATTCATTGTACAAAGTTAAATATAAATAGGACATGTTTACAGGTGTAAAAATATGACAGCCTCTTGATCACAGTGCTATTTACATGACTGTGTTTGCTTTGTGAAAATTAATCAGACTACATATATGCATATGATATCTGCAGTTTTTTTTGTATGTATACTGTGCTTCAAAAAAGATTTTGTTTAAAACATTATGGTGCTATTTGTTGCCCATGATTGTAATATATTCTCTAGTTATCGTTGAATAAAATTGACTTCATGGACATGATATGAGAGATGAGAAAGTGTATTGAACTAAAAAATAGGAAGCTAGAAATCAAGATGTGAAGGATGATGTATATGAAAGAGTTTTGATTAGACAGCTTGGGGGCTTTATAAATGTTTTAAGTTTGCCAGGCCTGTTTCTTTATGGACAAGTCCTTTTTCCTTATATGCCTATAACTGTCTACTTGCTTTTAATGTGTATAATCTTCAGTAAATGTTTTAGTCATCATTATATGAATAAGCAGGGGAAATAATTTTCCTGTTGGTGGTTCTTGTTAAATTAAAAGGCAAGTAATATAATGATATACTGGCTTGTAAGTCATATAGTCTGAATTTGGACCCATATCTAATGCTAAATAGATGCATAATCTTGCATACAAAAATTCACATTCTTGGAACTATAATTAAGTCATCTATAAAGAGGAAGATGATTTATAAAACCTCACCATATTTGAATATTTTGTTATTATACTTTAAAAAATCATCTAAAGCAATGGTTTTAATTACTGATCAAAAGAATATTGAATTTTTCTGTGATTATTTTTGGTTAATACACACACATTTGAGGTATATTTTTCTAAGGAATTGAGAGATCAATAAATGAGGCTAATGCATTCTTTGAAAATTGAGGAATCTTCCACCAGTGACTTTCTTAAGCATATCAAATGACTTGGATCATAGACTAACTAAATAGAATAACTATATTTGCCTATATGTTAAATCTACTGTATTTTAAGCTATACATATTACAAGCTATCCCCTCTCCCTTTTTTTTTTTTTTCCACATTATCTGCCTCGGAGTAAGAGATTATTCCTAAAAGAAAGGTGGAATACTGACTACAGTGACACTTAGGGTTATATGCTAATTTTATTTTTTTTTACTGTTTTTATTCCAAGAATAAATAGATACTAGTTTAAATTTGAAACTAGTAATAGGAGAGCAATAAAAATACAGAGACACAGAATGTTTGCTAGTAGTCCATGAAAATATTTGAATCTTCTCTGGGTCCATTCATTTGTGATTTAAGCTTGAGATGTTTTTTACTATTATTGTAATTTCTCATATTTTATTCACAGAGGTATCTAACAGTATCTGAGTTCATGTATTTTTTTTAGTTACCCAGGTACACTGATATACATTTTTCATGGCATATGGTAGACCCAATGTGAGATATATCTTAGGATTCATGATGGGAAATTAGGAGACCAGAGCAATATGCACATTTCATTAAATAATTGGGTATATGTTTACTTAGAGAAAAATGCTTTTTTCCCACTTTTTGGAACAAGTTTTGAATATTAAAATACAGGTACGTTGAAATCATGTCCTCTTCTGTTGGTGGGGGAGGGAGTTGTTCAAGTGATACTAATAGAGCCGTGGTGTGGGGAGGCCTTTAAGAGGAACACACCATGTCTGAAAGGAAATAATGAAATTCTTCTGAAATAGTACCTTAACTGCTCCTTCTTCATTTATGTGATAGATCCCTAGCTTTCTCTACAGTAGAATTACTTTTGGTAGAAACCAAGATTATATGTCCAGAATTCCCTTAATATCTTACCTTTCCTCTGAGATTGACTCTTTGCTTCAGATCTATTAATGTTCTCACATCCTCTCTTGGATTTTTAAAAATATTTGTTTATTTATTTATTTACTTATTTATTTATTCATTCATTCATTCATTCATTCATTCATGAGAGACACGGGTTGGGGGGGGCAGATAGAGAGAGGCAGAAGGAAAAGTAGCCTCCCGGCTGAGAGCCTGATGTGGGACTCGATCGGGTATCTGGGAATCAGGCCCGGAGCCAAAGGCAGACACTCAATCACTAAGGCACCCAGGCATCCCTCGTCCCTTGGATTTAAGGAGTCAGAAGGGCAGTACTGAGAGGAAGAATAGCAGTCCATGTTGAACACTCAGGAAATGGATATTTGGCTCCCCCTCTGAGAATGCTGCATGGTGTCAGGATGAATATAAACTGGACACTCTTACGTAATGTTATCCAAAGGAAGAATGTTGTCAGAAGTAAGCTGGTTGATAGTCATAGAAATGTGACTATGATTCATTATATATTGGTTTCCACAAGTGGACAAGTGGTCACAGAAGGAATAAAGTAGGAATTGCATACAGAGCCATGATATCCAGTTAGCCTTTGAGGGTTAGAAGGTTTAAACATCTTCCTTAAGACATTCATTCTGTGACCTGAGTTCAGATGTATAAGTGATAGCAGGTAGAAGAGTGGTATTCCTGATGAAGGACAAAGTGAATACCCTACACACCAGATTCAATGTTGAGATAGTTAAGGTACTGAGTTAGAATAGACAGTAGACCAGATTCAATATGTTGGATAGAAACTGGCAGCCAGGCAGGTTAGGTTATTCCACAAGAATAATGTGGCAATATCATATAACATTTATAAGTACATATTATATAATGCTAATACTTAATACCACCCAGGCTCACATTATAAGCTTTCTCAGTGATCTGGGCCAATCTCCCATCTTTCCTTCTCACTTGCCCTCATCTAATGGAGACCTGGAGCCCCCTGAATTTCAAATGAATGAAGACCTTGTTTACTGTGTACACTGAACTATCTGAACATTTGGAGAAAGATGATAAGCTCCATATGAAGGGATTATCAGAGTGAACATTTTTTTTTATTAGGGAGTTGGATCTTTAGGCCAGGAAGTCAGGAGAAAGATGTCAGATTAGACTTGATTAATTTCTATGAATTGAAGTAGTTTTAAAAATGGAATTAAATGCATTCTCATAGGTCTGTAGATTGTAGGATGAGAAGATAAATAATTCACCTAATTATTTTCTCCCTGTGGCTATGTTGGATTTCTCTCTGTGAGAAATCGCCATCTATCACTCAATATATTCTTAAAAACTCCATAGCTCATTCTAGCCTTACTTATTTAAAAATACCCAGGCCTATATTGAAACCTGTGGGTTGCTGCTTCAAGGGTCAGTATACTCTGTCAGTTAGATCTTACTTGTTTTATGGGAAAGACCAGAGTTGTTCAGCATCACAGCCATGTTTGTTGCCCCTAAGTGGAGCTTCTGGGCTTTGTACTGATGAAGATTTTCATAAATGTTTTCTCATGATGGTAGATTCTTTGCAAATAAATTGACTTCCAGATTGAGTTGAGCAGCTAAAACTAACACCAGTTGACTTGTACTCTCCGTGCATCCTGTCCTGACTACTTCTTACGCGAAGAATAAATGAGCATATCGTCCTCCTCTAGTAAAAAAAAATAATAATAATAATAATAAAAAAATTCAAAATAATTAACCAAGGTTCATTTGAACATTATAATCAATCCAATTTGGAAAAAATATGAATCCAGAATTGTTTTTTTTAAAGTTATCACAACTTTGTCTCAATCTTCAAACAGAATACGGGGAAAGTCAATGGCTACTAACACCTCTACCAATTCCAAGATGTACATCTTCCTGAGACTAGTTTGTCACTTTAGAGCTGGTGAAATCCGGAAAGAAAGGGGAAATGCCAACATTTGTGGAGAGTGACTTGTCCTCATGACACTTAAGTTCAAACAGCTTTCCAAGCATGACAGAAATGACATTAGGGAAGCTGTTTTCCCAAATAAATCTCAATATCTAATGAGCTAGATTATTTAAGTAAGCATGGATCAGACTGCAAACTTTACAAGGCTTTTCTAAAGTGAGTTCAGCCTGGAAGCCTAATAATTCATAATGGGAAATGTTTTGAATTTACATTTGAAAATGGCTATTGAGTTTAATGAAGCATGCATTCAATATAATTTTATAACATTGTTCGTACAAGGATGGGTCACAACTGATTATAGCTGTATTGCGAATACAATTCTCCATAAGTTACAGCCGGGTACATACACAGGTATGAGGAAAATATCCATGAGAATGGGACCAGTGGACAAGGAAACCCAATCACGCTCGTTATGCTATAGGCTGAGAAATGAAGTTGAAAGATACATTTACATATCTCATGAACATTTCCTAAGAATTGCTAGTTGGAAACCATATTTTTCATTCTGTTCTCTATTTTCTATGTAATTGGTGTGTGAAGGGTAGGTACAAACATTCCCTAGCCAGAAAGTTTTATTCATGATGTTTATACAATCTATGAAGGACTTTATCTTCATCTTGGGAGGATTTTTTCTGCCAAGGAGAAATTTGGTAAAGACAGAAGTGTCAATGGCTTTTGTAGGTGTGTTTGTAAAATCATTTGTTAATGTTCAGATTTTTAAAATACTAGATTATTCATTTGTTTATTGATGTGAATGCTATTGAGAGTCTAATATGTGATCTAGTACTGCTAGTAACCACAGGGTGAGCCTCAGGAAAAAATTCAAAGGAAATTTTATTTTCACATCTTTAGTTACCAAGCATGTATTATTTTTTTTAATAGGGTTTTTTTAATTTTTTTTTATTTTTTTTTATTTTTTTATGATAGGCACACAGTGAGAGAGAGAGGCAGAGACATAGGCAGAGGGAGAAGCAGGCTCCATGCACCGGGAGCCCGACGTGGGATTCGATCCCGTGTCTCCAGGATCGCGCCCTGGGCCAAAGACAGGCGCCAAACCGCTGCGCCACCCAGGGATCCCCCAAGCATTTATTAAATATTAACTATGTAGCATTAACATGGCAAAGGAAATGGAAGTTACTTGAGAAAGAAATACTTGATGATATTTTATTATTGTCTGACCCACAGAATATCTTAAAATAAGAGATACTGAACATAACATGTAAAGAGATTTAAATTATCATACAGGCGTTAGAGTTTAGTTAGATTGGACATTTCATTATTTCCCCACATTAACCTATGGATAGGTGCTTTGAAGATAAGCCAACTTTATTATGGGGTTTTTAAACATTGTATGTTTAAGACATACAAAATATTGATTTTATACATTATATTGCAATATAGTTGCCATCATAGCACTAGCTAACACCTCTATGGTGCCATATGATTATCATTTCTTTTTGTGATGGCAACAGCTAAGAGCAGTCTCTTAGGAAGTTTAATGTCTGTAATACAGTTTTATTGTCTATAATCACTTTATTAAGTATTAGATCTCGAGAACTTAGCTACTAGTTGCGATATGTATCCTTAAACCACATCTCTCTCATTTCCCCAACACCCAAGGATATATATTTTTTCAGTACATGTGCGTATATGTCCATATTTATAGATATTAACTTGATCATTAGAATTGTAGCATGTTTTAAACATTTTGGTTCTGTTACAACTTTCTCAGCACCCCCCTGCAAATACTTACTTTGGAAAATTGTAGGCACCATGCAAGGTAATAAATGGGATAGATTGGAAAATTATAGCCATGAAGTATTTTCTAGGAACTCACATATTACATTGTTTTGGTGATTTTCCAATTCTATCTTACTTCAACAATGACCTTGCATAGACACTATGTAGAACAAAATAAGCAATAAACCATCCCTCTGTTAATGAAGATAGTATTTTGCCCAATATCTAGCCTATAAGAATGCAAAAGACTGTTCTTCCTAAAGACCAGCAAGGATTTGACCTCTGACAAGGTTCCTTGCATCTCATCACTGAATTATTTTGTTATCTTAAGATTTGCAACCAAATAGGATTTTGTATCAGATATTTAAAACTATGCATTCATATAATGTCATTAAACCTTTGTCTATATGTAAAAAATTCTTATATTAATTGCATAGCATTCATATGGTTTGGTTTTGCCCTGGATGGTCTTCTGTTTCTATTGATGTCTAAGGGAATATTCGATTTGGTATAAATGGAAGCATAAGTTTAATAAGCCTCTATTCCCACCTGGAATTTTCACGAAGGAACTCCCTGTCTTGTCATTCCATAAAAGAAGGTCACTTTGTCTTATTTGCATTTTGGATTCAACCTTGGCTGGATCACTGATCATATTACCCATTCTTATCCTCTGTTTGACCAGGGAACTTGAGATACCTTGCACAAGCAAACTCTGCTGAACAAAGGAAAAGGCCCCACTGTCTTACCGGCAAAGTTTTATCTATGTCAAAGCAAGAAAATCTTCCAAGAAGAGCTCTTGTTTCCTATATAGAGTTGTACTATAATTCTAACATTTTGCATGCAAGGAAAATTAGGAGTTGCAGCACCAAACACTAAAAGGGAGTCTTCTTAACTGGTCTGCTGAGTACTTGTAATTCTAACTCCAAAAAAGTCTCTGATAAGTCATATTCTTTGTGTGTCTGTTTCTCTTCCTACTCCACTTTTTCTACACAACCCAGTTATGCTCCTATTTCTTCTGTGCTTTCTCTTGTCCATCTATGTGAGCTACTTATATGCAGGACTTTATCAGAAAAAAAATTACATTGTAAAATTGGTAGATCAAAGGGTTATCTACAGAATTTGAATGCAAAACTTGATCAAGGGCCAAGTGAAGAAAATAATGAAGGATTTTCTTATGCCTCATAAAAATTACTGTAGAATTTGTGATTTTGCTAGATCCTTATTGCCCTCAAGTAGAGATCTATGCCAATACTTGAGTTAACTATCAGCTCCTTACATGGGAAAAATGTTGTTGAAAAGCAATGGGGTAAGAAAGAGTAAAGCACTGGCTAAGAAACTGGCCTCTCAGTAACTGCTTATATATCACTACATAAATCAAAATTTTCTTTCAAGAATGATTCAAATTCCATCTCTTCTGAGACACCTTCTCAGACTGTTGAATCAGTAGCTCCTTTCTTCTTTCTCTAATGCTTCACGTAGCTGAGGAATGGTTAAACAGTAAGCACCATGTGTAGCTCTTGCCAGAAAGGATGCTTTAATGTCATGAGGAGAATATAAGTCTGCCAAAGCTGCTTTCCAAGAGACAATCTCTTGTTGCATTCAACTCTAATCCTGTAGATGTTCTTTTTGCCAATTATGAAAGAATAAATGCTCCCTTTCAATACCACAATAGAGTCAATAGACACAGCTGTCCAGAGAAGGGAAAAAAATGCTGGACAACTTAAGAAAATGAATCTGGAAAAATACCAACCTAGAGATAATTCTTTAAATGACATTTGGATTAGGGCTTTCACACATTCTTAGAAAAAGAAAATGGAAAGTTCTCCTCTGAGTCATTCTGGATAGAATTATATCATTATACTTAACCTAAATGTGCAGTAATAAGCTACTTGGTGGTCACTGTATAGTGTGAAATCAACTGTTCTCAAAAACATATGTTTTTGCCCTTGTAAATATCAAGTTTAAAATCCTTATATTAATTACAAAGTGACATCTGACTTATTTGGACCTTACATGACTTACATAATTTCTAATATCCAGTTAAAGAAGAGTTCTTATTTCTGACTCTCCTGTTTCTTACTGGATATGCTAAACAATGCATGAGTATATTGCTTCATTACAGCACCTACCACCTTATTCCAATCACATATGACTTTTCTGTTACATTATGCATTCCTAGAAGAAGCAGATATAGAATATATCTTTTAATGTGTATAAGAAAGAACATCCATGGGGCACCTGGGTGGCTCAATGGTTGATTATCTGCCTTGGCTTGGATCATGACTCCAGGATCCTGGGATCAAGTCCTACATCGAACTCCCTTAGGAAACCTGCTTCTCCCTCTGCCTTTGTCTCTGCCTCTCTCTGTGTGCTCTCATGAATAAATAAAATCTTTAAAAAAAGAAAGAAAAAGAAAGAAAGAAAGAAAGAAAGAAAGAAAGAAAGAAAGAAAGAAAGAAAGAAAGGAGAAAGAAAACATCCAAATTCGACGAAAGATAGAAGCCACTGCCTTGACCCCAGTTTATTGTTCTAGAGATAGACACACAAGTTAGGTCAGTGAGTCATTTCACCAAGCTTTGGACTTCGGATAGATTAAACATATTTGTCTTCTTTTGCCATGGTTAAAATGTGAAAGCTCAAGTCCAGAGGTAGGCATTTGCCACGACCTCTAAATCTACAAGGTGATGGTTGGTTGGATGGTTGGTTGGTTGGCTGGTTGATTGATTGGTTGGTTGTTTTCAAAGCTTGTCTGTATTGAGCAAAACTATTAAGATGGGACATAGAGAGAAGCCAGTGTTGTAATTAATAATTAAGTAATTAATTATTCATGAGAATAATTAACACACATTGAGAAGCAGAGACATAGGCAGAGAGAGAAGCAGGCTCCATGCAAGGAGCCCAATGTGGGATTCGAACCTAGGACTCCAGGAGCACACGCTGGGCCCAAGGCAGAAGCTTAACCACTGAGCCACCCAGGTGTACCTATAGAGTTTTTTTTTCTTAAAAGTCATATCATTCCTATCTTTGGATTCCATAAGATTCTTAAACTCTTTGTAAATTAGTTTGAGATATGTGTCTCTGTTACTTGTAACGATAAGAATCCTAAAAAATACAGAGTGGATGGGGAGAAGCAGAGAAGTATTTCCAGTTAGAACTCAGCAGGTTGTAAATATGTCCTCTTCACATGAGTTTGTATAAAAAAAAAGTGTCTAACTGGAATTAATGAGAATCTATGGAAATTCAGAAATGGAAGCCCTAATTCAGGCAGTCCCTGTGACAAATAAAAAGAAAACTAAAATATCATCCGGCAACCCTCTCTTAGGAGTGATAATTTCTCTATCTTTAGTCCTGCACATTGAACCCATTTTCCTTTCCCTTCCCATTTTTTGGTGCTTACTATTTATGGTCCTTGCTCTACTAAACTATTGGATTGCCTATTGCCTTACAAAGGTACCAGCAACACCCTTATCATACCTCATACCTGAGATACTATGAACCACAATTAAAATAGCTAACATATATAACACTATTTGTCTGACATCCATACAGTTGAGACATGGAAATATGACTGAGGCTCTGCTAAACATCCAAATCTATCATAGATACTAAGTTAGAAGCTAGTTATGTGCAAAAGCAGGGACTGAGGGCAATCCATTTTGGTGAAGATGGTGGGAGCAAGAACTCCTACATCCCATTTCCAGCGTTTGCTATTTCCAATAGCCATTCCACAGAAAGTGTCAGCCATTGACAATATGGACGAGACAATCTGTGGCACCTGCACCTCACAACAGTAATGGAGGACAACTCTCTCATGGATAAACTCTACCACAAAACCAGAAATTCCTCTAATCTGGCACCTTCAACTCTGGTTTACAAAACTCCCAGAGTGCCTATGAGCTACATGGTGTTTTTAACAATCCCCTTAGATTTTTCAGATGTGGTTTCTCTTTATTTTCAATTTAGAATGCTGGTTATTACTCAGGCCTTTAGGTCAAAGGTTGACAAACTTTATCTTAAATGGCCAGAAAATAAACTAGGTCAGCTTTGCAGTCCCCATGTAGGCATATTGTTTATGATTACTGTTGTCAGTGTCTGCTTTGCTGTGTTGTATTGTTTTGTTGTGTTGTGTTTTCACAACTCTTAATTCACGGGATCTACAAAAAACAGGTTGTACTTTGCAAATCCTTGCTCTCAGCTTTTAGCACTCCTGCTCTTTACCTTAGTCTCTTAGTTACTCAATTCCAGCTTGCAGAGAAATTTATTTGGTGCCATTAATCTCCCTGAAGCAAGCTGTTCTTAAAGATAGCCTCACAATAATTTCTCATAAGGAAGCAGGGGAAGAACTTTGAAGCCAATAGTTACAGTTAACATAACATACAGTTACACGGTGAACATTTTGGGCTTTGCCAGCCTGCCTACTTCTAATCCCCAAGCTGAGCTGTCCCAGGGACCACATGACCTAGCTGATCCCTACAGTCACCTGACACATGACTGTGCTTGAGGATGGAGTGGAAAAACCACTGTTAAAGAGCTGGAGCATAAGGATTATATATTTTATTTATTTATTTATTTATTTTTAAATTTTTTATTTATTTATGATAGTCACACAGAGAGAGAGAGAGAGAGAAAGGCAGAGACACAGGCAGAGGGAGAAGCAGGCTCCATGCACCGGGAGCCCGATGTGGGATTCGATCCCGGGTCTCCAGGATCGCGCCCTGGGCCAAAGGCAGGTGCCAAACTGCTGCGCCACCCAGGGATCCCCAGGATTATATATTTTAAACCAAACAGAGGCCAAATGATATGTTTAGCCTTCACTTCTATTTTAAGTATGTGGATAAGGAAGTAAGCTACACTGGCATCAAGGAGGTTATGGAGATGCTAGGCAAACCAGCAGAAGCTATCAGTGGTCCCTTAAATTGAAAACATCAATGCATAAGCCAAAACCAAACCAACAGGCAAGTAAACAAATAAATGAGACTCAGAGAAGGTTTCAGATTGTGGCGCTCAATTCTGGCTTCTGTTTACTATCTTCTTTTCTCTCTCCTCAACTAGACCATTGGGTCTCAATCATCTGCGCTCACCAACCAGACTGATTTGGAAAAGATCATAGAGAACATGGTATAGCTGTTGTGTCTTAGGAGGGCTGTGAACAGAGTGAGAAAGTGGGTTCCATTAGTCACCCCCATTTGAAGGAGGACATTAGGAAGGAGCATTTTAGTGAGTGAACGTCATGATGATCAATACTAAATTAGCTCTTTTACTAAAACACTATTTCACTTCCTTGTTGTTTTCATGGCATACCATTAACTCCATTTTGGGGGCATTGACTTTAGCACTACTTGAATATGGAAAGTAACCAAGAGGCCTGGCCCTAGTTTTTGATTCGGCCTTGCTTTTGAACTGGTATGATTTCTGATCAAGCCCATCTTAAATTAGCGAGATTCAGTTAAGCCCAGCCAGATGGTGGTGATAAAGTGCAACTTAAGTAGTAGATACTGTAATTAGTTCACAGACATTAAATTATATTGGATTTCGTATTGCAAATTGTAGTCCCTCTTTTGTTTTTAAATGAACAGGGAAGCATATTTTATGGTTAGCCAAGAGCCAAGAAGAAACATGGTTGATTATCCTTTATGAGAATCTATAAGTTGTCTCTTTGGTCTTCGGTACCAAAAAATACTTAAGCCTTTTCTTTACCCATAGTTAGGCTAATGTGAACAAGTTTGTGTCATCTCTTGTTAGCATTCATGCTAAATTAGAGAATAATTTGCTCTCAGGTATTTAAAAATCGGACACTGTAGAGGTCTTTAATTACCAGGCCCATCATTCACATTTCATTATCATATTTTTCCCTGAATGAGACTTGATTTAACTAGGTCTTCGACATTTAGCAAAAATGTCAGCATTTAACACATTTATGCTTTAGATTTCCAATAATATTACAACACGTTATAGCTATGAAAACCTGCAATGATACCTAGTTAGTTTTCAAAAGAATCTTCAGGGCTTGAGGAGTAATATTAAAATCATTAAAAAATATAAATGGTAAAATAATTATTTCTAGCTGTATACCAAAAATTTTAATCGGATACTTTTGCATTTGAATGTTCTGGGAGTTACATAAAACACACACACACACACACACACACACGCACGCACGCACACATGTACATGAAAGAAAAATAAAAATAAAAAATCATTTAGCCCAAAAGATTAACTGTAGGCAAATCATAGAATTTTAACTTAAAAGGAAGAATATAAACAAGACATGTTAATATCGGAAACATTTGTAATATAATGAAGTAGTTAATACTTGATTGTCCAGGTTCAAAACCTGGTTTTGACATATAATAGTTATGTGACTTGAGGCAAGGTACTAAAAACATTTTGATGAGTTCATAGAAGAGTAATTTTGCCAGTTAACTGCTTATGTGATTACGAAGTGTTCTCAAGGACCATTGTTTTAAAATATTAAGAAATAACATGATGTTGGTTCGGCCTCTGACCACTTGAGTGACTCTGTTAGTTCACTCAAGATGCCTTGACGAAGTACCATAGGCTGGGTGGCTTAAAAGACAGAAATTTATTTTCTCATAGTTCTGGCTGGAGGCCAGAAGTCCAAAATCAAGGTGTTGACTGGATTTATTTCTCCTGAGACCTCTCCTTGGATTGCAAATGGTTACCTTTTCCCTATGTCCTCACATGCCTTTTTCTCTGTGCATAAGCATCCCTGGTCTCCCCTCTTCTTCTCTTTCTCTATGTCTTTCTTGCTTTCCTCTTAAAAGGACACCAGTGTTATTGGGATAGGGCCTCACACTTACAACTTATTTTATCCTTAGTTTTCAACTTCAAGGCCCTCTCTCTAAATATAGTAACAGTTAGAGGTGGAGCCCCAACATACAGATTTGGGAGGAAACACAGTTCAGTGCATCACAGTGACCTGTGTCAAGTCATTTGATATTTGATATATCTTAAGAAGATTAAAGTTTTTGTGGGCATAACATGAAATAATAATTGGCTAGCACTTGGAGGGATGGCACAGAGTTGGAGGTGGATGGCCCTGTCTGTGGGCAATATTTTGGTCTGATCCAAGGTGTAATTCACTCCATCGCACAGCAAAACTTGACTAGTGGAAAGTTGAACTGACCTTGGGCACCACCGTCTTCCTGGGGTCATACCTCATCAACCAGCATAATGATGTTGTTTTGGAGTATAAGAGAAGAAACAAATTGGAATAAACTTTTAAAATACTAATATGCTACATAGTGTGACTACGGTTCCTCTGGGTTTTCCAATCTTTTGTTGTAGATGTGAGAGAAATGTTGTTGTAGATGTGAGTTGTAAATGTGAGAGAAAACATTATATGAGAATATATGTCAAGTAGCATTTGTGTTTTGTATCATTAAATGAAAAAATAAAATACTTTGGTATTCTTCTGATAATGCATATTGTGATCACTTATAGAAAATCTCAATTTCAAGATATATTATTAGACGTATTATTCCATATGGAAGATATACTGAATTAAATACTCATGTTGAAAATGTTAATAAATAGAAAGTTCAATTTAATAGATTGAAATAATTTAAATTTTTCATTTGAAAGACTGACTACTAATGCTAATGCTAATGCTATCAGCTACTACTTCTCTTATTCTTGATTCATGCTACAATATATCCAGATGAAGGCAAAATATGTTTACATTCTTGACCAAATAGCTATCATTAATTAAATTCTCCTTTGAACCCCAGTTCAATTCAAAACATAATTAAAAAGACTTCAGAGGATTTTTTTTTTTTTAATGTAACTATTTCAGAGGCATCTGGGTGGCTCAGTGGTTGAGCATCTGCTTGGCTTAGATCATGATCTCAGGGTCCTGGGATGGAGTCCCACATTGAGCTCCCTGTGAGCAGCTTGCTTCTCCCTCTGCCTGTGTCTCTGCCTCTCTCTCTGTGTCACTCATGAATAATAAATAAAATATTCAAAATAATAAAACAAATATAACTGTTTCATACTTGAGTGCTTATGACATTCTTAGACTTTCTTACTGCTTTCTATGATCTGAAGGGTAAAGAGCAATGACAAATGATTCACATCCTTTGGTGCAAAGCAAACTCCAAGTCCCTTAGCTATGTTATGCTATTTGCTTAATGTAGTAAAATTCAGGCATTATTTTTCCATATATTCCCTGCAGTATTTTTAAAGAACTATTTATTTTTACTTTAGGAGGGGAGAGGCAGAGGGAAGGGTCTCAGCTAGATTCTCCACTGAGTTTGGAGCCTCATGTGGGACTGATCTGGCAACACTAAGATCACGGCCTGAGATGAAGCCAAGAGTTAAGTTAGTTGGTTGCTCCACTGACCGTGCCACCCAGCCATCCCCCCTAAAGTATTTTTAAAAGCCATGTATTCTATCAAAGATTTTTAAGGTATCATCTTAAAATTTCTGTTCTTAGTTTAAAAAGTTGCAAAGAAGATAATTTCTAGTGTATTTTACATGTTGACATTTTATGTGATGAGCACTGGGTGTTATATGCATCTGATAAATTGTTGAGCACTATATCTTCACCTAATCATGTACTATATGTTGGCTAATTGAGTCTAAATTTAAAAAAAGTAAAATAGAACTACTATATTAATCTCTTAAATGTATTAAGTGACTACAAATAGCATTGCGATTTTACATCTACCATTAAAAATATGTATAGAACAACTTCTTCAAGTGCTGGTTGCACATTTAAATCTTTTTTCCTTCTGAAACTAATCCTTCTAATTCTATAATACACCCATAATTTTATTCTAATCTAATTTATTTTTAAAATTTTTTAATTTAAATTTAATTTGCCAACATATAGCATAAACATCTCATTGAGTGCCCTACTCAGTATACCATACATAAAGATAAACTCAAAATGGTTGAAAGTTATAAATGTGAGACAGGAATCTATCAAAATCCTAGAGGAGAACACAGGCAACAACCTGTTTGAACTTGGCCACCGCAACTACTTGCAAGATACATCTAAGAAGGCAAGGGAAACAAAAACAAAAATGAACTATTGGGACTTCATTAACATAAAAAGCTTTTGCACAGCAAAAGAAATAGTCAACAAAACTAAAAGACAACCTACAGAATGGGAGAAGACATCTAATCTAATTTAATACTTGAAAGTCTTTTATTGATCACAATATTTATATTTCTTTCTGCAATAATTATATATGTAACATTATATGTATACATGTAATATATATATTATATATACACATGTAATATAAATATGCATACCCAAGAGGTGAGAAAGATGCAAGTCTGTGAATCTTTTAAAAATCTGGATTTTATCATTAGTACCAAACTGATCAAAATAACATATTTTCCAAATTTATTAAATAATCATAAAATGTTAAACATAATATTTTAGTAATGCATATTTTACTGAACTTATGTTTCTTAAGTAATTCTTATATCCCTGGATGAACATTATTTGTTTCTCACATTAGAAAATGTGGATCAGGGCAGCCCCAGTGGCTTGGTGGTTTAGCAACACCTTCAGTCCAGGGAGTGATCCTGGAGCCCCGGGATGGAGTCCCATGTCAGGCTCCCTGCATGGAGCCTGCTTCTGCCTCTGTTTCTGCCATTCTCTCTCTCTCTCTCTCTCTCTCTCTCTCTGTGTGTCTCATGAATAAATAAATAAAATCTTTAAAAAAAAGAAAATATGGATCATCAATTATATTTCTATTTCCTATTTTTATAAATGAAAGCAATAAAAACGTGTTCACATACATAGTATATAACTAAATTCATTACAACTATGTAAACTATCACTATTAGATACAAAATTTACTTGTAATAATCTATCAAATGGAATATTTTATTTGATTCTTTTTCATTTTTGCTGAAAATACCAATTAAGCATATCATTCTCCAGAAAAATATTCATTTTTTAAATTTCCTTAAAGTCTACCAAAAAACCCCACAAACCTTCACTGAGGCTAAGCTAATGATTGTTAATTATACCTATACCTATTACTCTTTATTTCAGAGGCATCTTATTTAACTGGGCACACTCAAAAATATTTGGGAACATTAACTAACATTTACTTGAATCTCATTTGTCAATGCAATATCCTTGGTAATAGGCTTTAAACTTATTGCATGATTTTTTTTTTTTAAATTTTATTTATTTATGATAGTCACATAGAGAGAGAGAGAGAGAGAGGCAGAGACATAGGCAGAGGGAGAAGCAGGCTCCATGCACCGGGAGCCTGACGTGGGATTCGATCCGGGGTCTCCAGGATCGCGCCCTGGGCCAAAGGCAGGCGCCAAACCGCTGCGCCACCCAGGGATCCCCTTATTGCATGATTTAAGGATATTTTCAGATGCAGATGCAAACCAAAATGTGGTGAATGAATGGAGAATTCCTCCATTCCTAGTGAGAATGATCAAATTGCAAATGACATGCTGAGGAACAGACATATCTTTCTAAGATAACTTTGAAAAACTTGTGGATATTCAGAATCTGAGATATATACACAGATCTATAGCCTTCTTGTGATTTGGTCTCCTGAATGTGATAGCATACTCTCATTTTCTTTAATATGTTCAATCAGTGTTCTATTTAATTGCTTTTCAATCATGGAAGATGAAACCTATGGAACCAAACCATAGATTTGAATATATCAGGAAAATTTTCACTCCCATCACTCAATGTATAATATAAGTGAATTCATCATATTATAATTCGTGAAAAATATTTCATTCCTAATGACATTTTTCACTGGTAACAAAATATTTATGACAGAAAAGATGCAAGGTATATTATAGATTTATCTTGCCTTGACTGATGAAAAATTCTTCAACACCTATATTTGAACTGCTTGGAGACCAGAGATTTGTACACTCTAAAGCAATGTATATTAGTAAGATTTGAGGTCAGTAAGAATTATACTTTTATAAGTTGGAAAACAGAAATCAGGATAAGAGACCCAGCAAGACACCACAAACACAGGTGTATTATCAATTTTAGGGGGAAAAATGGAAACATATGGAAATGAAAGATTTGAAAGGAGCATTCTCAAAATTATCTATGCCCACACACCACTTGGAAAATTTTAATGTATCCCTTAGGGTATGCATAGCACGTTTCGCAGAGCATAGTTTTAATATAGTAAGAAGTGAGACATGGTGGAAAGCACATAGGCTTTACAGTCTGTCTGACTTTTCTTTGAACCCTGGTTCTGTAATTTAGTACCCTGTACATTCCTCAAGATCTCTAAGTTTCAGTTATCTCATGTTTAATCTATAAAAAAGAGATATCAATACCTAGGGTGAAGTGAGATTTATATGCAACAATGTGTGTGAAATCCATAGCATAATGTCTGGTAGATAATTGGTGCTCAAAAATGTTACTTCTCTCTTTTTCTCCCCATAGAAAGAATAACATCTGTTTCACAGAAATCATTTTTGCAGTTGGTGAAACAAGGAAGATTCAAATACTTCAAATCACCAATATTTATTTTATATAAAAAGTATTTCTTGAACTCTTACTATTTGAAAAGCATTGGATTTGGCATGTGCTTTATGGTCTAGATTATTAAAATTATTTTGTGTTGTGATTTTTTTCATGAACACTTAAACTGTAAATTTTGTGTTTATGAGTATTTGTAAAAAGTTCTACAAGAAAAAAAGTTGTGGCTAGGCTTGACATACTCTTATTAGCCTGCTCATTATTTTCTCTTCTGAAGTCAATTTTCATATGAAAGGCAAACTGGGAGGTTTCTTGGCAAGCTTAAAGTTAAAATAAGTGGACTGAAGGTGGTTGTATGAATTCATTACTTAATGGCATCAAGTGAAGACATCATGACTAATTTTTCCTTAACAGTGATGACTTCCCTAATGGGACCACAAATACTCCAAAGTGTTTAGCTAAAACATCCCCTCTCTCTCTGTCTCTCCATATTGGGGTAAACTTCCAGGTGGGCTTTATCTCCCCTGGGAAATGTTTGGATGAAAATCATGGTTTGCTTTTGTGAGCTATACTCTTTTCCCATGGAAAAACCAGTTTATCTTTAAATGTGTCCTTTTCATTTAGTCATATTTTATAGGAAGACCATTCAAGTCCTAATGTCTTAGGAACCATTTGTCTTTGAGGTGATTAAAACATTAAAATGTCACTACTCTGTTATTAACTGATTTTTATAATTTAACTAAAAATCTCATTTCTCTAATCTTCAACTACTTAAATAGTAGCACTATTAATGCTTAAGACTATCACTGCTATTTTTTTCTATTAACAGAAGCATTAGAAGCTAAATATAGCAAGGAATTCTATATCTTTATATAATCAAATAAGAGAAGGTTGAAGCTTTCTCAGCAAAAACATTTGAGATTAAAATTGTCATAGATTCACATGTATAATGTTTCTGTTTACAAATTCCATTATATTAACTAATTTATTTCATACCATATAAAGATATCATTCCTTTTTCTTGATTATGGGCACCTAAAATTAATCATCTACGAAGGTCTCACCAATTTTATAAAGATTGAATTAAGGGAGGCTTGTCCATATAAAATGCCTGGAAAAATATATGGAAGAAAAAATAAAGAAAAAAAAAGGAAATATATTAAGTAAAATAAATGGAAAGAACAGAAAGAAGAAAAAAAATTAAAACCTAAAATCCTTCCCAAAAACCCTCACTCTCCCAAAAGATATTTTTTCAATGTTGAAATTTGAATATGTCTCTTTGCTATGAGAGATATCTACTTGTTTTGTAGACTTTTTTTTTTTAAGATTTTATTTATTTATTCATGAGAGACACAGAGAGAAACAGAGAGGCAGAGACACAGGCAGGGGGAGAAGCAGGCCCCATGAAGGGAGCCCCACGTGGGACTCGATCCTGGGTCTCCAGGATCACACCCTGGGCTGAAGGCAGTGCTAAATCGCTGAGCCACCAGGCTGCCCTAGACTTTTTATTTATTCTAAATATATTGGAAAAGCTAAACAGAATGAATTGGATATTTTGAAAATTTAAAAATGGCTACATGGCCCCAACTTTCTGTAAAGGAGTCTAAATGTGTATATATATATATATATATTTAATTTTTGAACTCTATTTCACAGAGTATTTTAAGCAGATAGTTTCAGCTTGCAACATGTGGCCTATCAATATAGTTTGAGTACTTATTCAGGCCTCATTCTGTGAAGCTGCTTCTTGAGTGATCTATTTATTCTGGGCATCAGAATCCTGACTACAATTATCAATATGGTCCATCTGGCTCATTGGAAGCACTGACAATTGAAAATATAGAGGAAACCACTAAAATTACAGAATCTACATGATGGAATAAACCATATGCAAGTTGTTAAGCTGTTAACCTAAACACATATTTTAGTTTCAACAAACCATAATTAATAGACTAGTCTACCTACAGCATGGCTGAAAAAGTTTTCATCCAAAAGTGAATCTGAGATCTATGTATTTTCCTGAATCTATTAAAGTGGTTTTTTTTTAATATTTTACACAGTAATTCCTATGATATTTTCTCTAATTCTTCATTGCAATTGTTTAAATGTCACAATTTCAATGATAGAATATTCACCAGTGTATTTGTTTCACCTCTGCTTTTTCTACATGTTTTCTTTTTCTCAAATCCGTTCAATATACAATTTTTTATAAATTTATTTTTATTGGTATTCAATTTTCCAACATATAGAATACAATTTTAAGTGAATTTATATTTTCCAGTGAATGTTCTCAAATATATATGTAATGGGTAGTCACTGTGCACTTTTTTTTTTTTTTAAGATTTTATTTATTTATTCATGAGAGACACAGAGAGAGAGAGAGAGAGGCAGAGACACAGGCAGAGGGAGAAGCAGGCTCCATGCAGGGAGCCTGACATGGGACCCGATCCCGGGACTCCAGGATCACACCTTGGGGCCGAAGGCAGGCACTAAACTGCTGAGCTACCCAGGGATCCCTGTACATTCATTTCCTAAGGTTTTTATACAGAGTACCACAACTTGATGGCTCAAAACAACAAAAATATCTTCTGTCACAGTTCTGGATACTAGATGGCATACTCCTTCTCCCCCAAGGAACCTTCCTTTCTTGCCTGTTCCAGCGTTGGGATTAGGACTTCAACATATCATTTCCAAGGGCAAAAGTCAACCCGTAAGAGACTAGAAATATGATTTTTCTCTTTGTTTTAATGTTGAGTGGAAGGTACTGACTTTAGAGACTTCTAGTTTTGGGAGTGAAGAAGTTTCTATCTTCAAAAGGTATTTCCTTTTGTGGATAATAAACAAAGGAATTCTCTACTTTTATTTTCTTAATCGGGATAAGAAATACTATATAATTTGATAATTGATTTTTCCCATTTATCAAATGTGATCAAAGTGATTTATTAAACATTTTTTTTGTTTTAATCTAAAAACTCTAATTCCTCCTTTTAGAAATAAAAAATTGGCTTTTTTTGGATTAGTCTTTTCCTTGATAACTATGAACTTTGGAAAAATGCTTAAAATTACTTTGAAGGCACCAGAAAGCTACTAATCTTTTGAAAAGATGCCCTGAGATCAGTAAAGGGAGGGAAAACTCATAGTGATGAAACCTAGAAGCATTTGCTAATTTAAAAATGGCAATGGTAGGTTTAGAACTGAAACAGAGATTTTAGCAGAGTGATTAAAATTTATCAATATAGGTTCATCCTTAGTGACAAAGGGGTGGGGGCATAAGGGAAATCTCTACCAGCCTCTCAATTTCATTTTGAACCTAAAATTACTCTATCAAAGTAAAGTATTTTTAAAAAGCTGAATTGCCAAACAAAATATTTTTCCAAAATATTGAAAATAAAGCAATATTTCAAACTTCATATGCTTCATTTAAGATTTTTAAATTAAAATTCTTGGTCTTAAATGCATGTAAAATTAATAAAGAGAGGCTAAAAGTAAAGAATTCATGTCAAGAAGTTAGAAAAACATATTATAATAAATCAAAAAAAAAAGAGGCAAAGAAGGAAATAGTCGATATTAGAGAGAAATTAATGATACAGAAAAAAAACAAAAACAAGTATGATGAAAACAGAGCCATAAATTAGCCCTTAGTGATGAGAAATGAAGTCACAATGAGATATCACCTAACACCAGTGAGGTTGGCTATTATCAAAAGAATTAAAGATAAAAAATGCTGGGAAGGATATGGAGAAATTAGAATCTTTGAGCATTGTTGATGGGAATGTAAAATGGTGCAGCAGCTATGGAAAACAGTGGAGCAGGGATCCCTGGGTGGCGCAGCGGTTTAGCGCCTGCCTTTGGCCCAGGGCGCTATCCTGGAGACCCGGGATCGAATCCCACATCGGGCTTCCGGTGCGTGGAGCCTGCTTCTCCCTCTGCCTGTGTCTCTGCCTCTCTCTCTCTCTCTGTGTGACTATCATAAATAAATAAAATTAAAAAAAAAAAAAAAGAGAAAACCACCTTAAAAAAAAAAAAAAAAAGAAAACAGTGGAGCAGATCCCCAAAAATTAAACATAAAATTACCAATATATTCCAGCAATCTCAATTTTTGGTATATATTCAAAAGAATCAAAATAGGGTCTCAAAGAGACATCTACACTCCTATGTTCATTGAAAAATTACCCAATAGAGTCAAGATATGGAAACAACCTAAATGGACATCGATGAATAAGTGGATAAAGAAAATGCAGTGTTTATACACAATGGAATATCATTTATCCTCAAAAAAAAAAAAAAAAAAAGGAAATTCTGCCGTTTGTAGCAACATAGATGAATCTAGAGGACATTATGCTAAGGGAAATAAGCCAGTCACAGGACAAATACTGCGTGATCTCCCTTATTGAGATCTCTAAAATAGTCAAACTCACAGAACAGAGAGTGGAACGATGGTTGCCAGGGTCTGCCCGGGGAGAGAAATGGGAAGTTGCTGTTTAGAATTTCACTTATACAAGATGAATAAGTTCTAGAGAGTCATTGTATAATATCATGCCTATAGTTAACAATACTGTATCGTGCACTTAAAAATTTATTAGGACTGTAGATCTCATGTTAAGTGTTCTTAGTACTACAATAATAAAAAAATATTGGCAATAACGAGTTTTGGTAAAGATGAAAGAAACTATAATACTTCTACATGGTTGATAGAAATATAAATTGGTACTTAAGAAATACATTTGATAGTATATACTGAAGCTAAATATACATATATATGATGACCCAACTCGATAGTTGTATATGTACGTAATAGCAATGCATATACATTTGCACCCAAAGATATGTTTAAAATGATACATAGCAGTTATATATTGTAGCCCCCAAAATAACTAACTAAATAAATAAATAATTTTTTTAAAATTTATTTATGGTAGTCACACAGAGAGAGAGAGAGAGAGAGAGGCAGAGACATAGGCAGAGGGAGAAGCAGGCTCCATGTACCGGGAGCCCGACGTGGGATTCGATCCATGGTCTCCAGGATCGCGCCCTGGGCCAAAGGCAGGCGCCAAACCGCTGCGCCACCCAGGGATCCCTGTACGTTAGGTTTTGATCTCCATAACTGCTCTACTGAATGACTACCAGAGGTCCTAGGGATTTAGATGTTGCCAGCAGTTTAGGCCCAGGAAATCACTTAATTTAAAAAACAGCTATTTCTCTATCACTGTATTTCACCATCCATCTACACCCTGCTACGGGGTATTATTTCCATGGTGTAACTCAATGAACGTAGCAAAATAAAGTGTATCCCCACCAGAGTGAACTTGGTATTGCCAGCTCATTTGGTAAAATGAATGCACTTCACTCGTCCCCAGGCTGTGACAAAAATAATAAATAATTATGCTTTTGTTTCACAAACAGGAAGCTGGAGAGAAGAAATGTAAGGGATTTGCCTGAGGTTGCTCAGGGGGTAGGCAGCAAAGTCTGGAATGGAGACACTCAATCTCTTTCTCCAAGTGCCCTACTCCCCTGCCAAATATGTGCTTCCAGGGAGAGCTTTCCCCAGAGTAGCCCCATAGAATTCACTTGGTGGTTAAGGTCCTTGTTATATTTCATACAGGAAGAATGAAATTGAGCACAAGCTTTCAGGATACGCTGTGATTATTGTGATGCAGGCTGCAGTGGATTTACCCAACAGCTGTAAGATCACAAGTTCAGAGGAAGTTAGATAAAATGACTTTACATTTAGGGGTTCACATCTGAAGAGTCGTATTTCAAAGTGCGTTGGGGAATAGCAACCAGAAAAATAATAACAATAATACCACCACTAACCTAAAAGCAATGACCTTTGCGTGGTACTTGGAATGGTCATCTGAGAAAAATCTAAGCAGCTTGTGTCTCGCTCCAGCTCAACACATCATAAACATTCAGTGAGTCAATTCTCCCATGTAAATAGGCTGCAGATGCAGAGTTAAACAATGGGAATAATTTCTGGTGATGAAAGGTTAGGGAACCAGCCTGGCTCCCTCATTGTATGCGATTGTCTGTTGCATCTGCCATCTGCTGCTTTACAAGATTTTGGCACTGCCCTGGAGGATTTACCCACCAGCAGAGTCAGGAGACACTTAACTTCTGTGACACCCATAAAACTATATAGGGAACTCAATGGATTTCTTGTAGCCTTTAACAATATATTTTAAGTTTAAAAAAGTTACAGTTGGGAGCCTTGTTCTCTCAGATTGATTTAAATGCTCTATGTTGGTGTTTATGGGTTCCTGCTGGGTTATAGCCATGAAGTACTCAAATGTAAGAGCTCTAGAAATAGAGAGAAAAAAAAAATACAACCATCGAACAACAAAAGACACCTCATCTCTCACACCTGTGGTTTCCTGGGTGAGGAAGTGCTTTAGGTAACACACAGGCTTGGGCGGGTATTTTGGGGAGGGCAGTTAGCCGTGACTATGGGGCTTCCGGAGTTGAATTGCAGAAAAAGAGCAATGTTCAGCAGTGCTAGCTGTGAACGTGTGGATAAAAAAAGCATAGGTTAAAATTGGGCAAACCTTAGACAAAGACAAAGACAGACAGAGAAAATATCTTTGTGTTTATGGTTTGGGAGGGCAAACATGAATGAGGAAAAAATGTTAAAAGTGTAAGTTTGGAGGATTCCCCGGGTGGCTCAGCGGTTTAGCACCTGCCTTTGGCCTAGGGCATGATCCTGGAGTCCTGGGATCAAGTCCCATGTCAGGTTCCCTACATGGAGCCTGCTTTTCTCTCTCTCTCTCTCTCTCTCTCTCTCTCTCTCTCTCTCTTTCTCTCTCATGAATAAATAAATAAAATCTTAAAAAAAAGTGTAAGTTTGTGTAGCTCTAATTCTTGAAGTTTATAATCAGTCAAGTTACACACTTTATCTGGAACTGTGGGCGTATGAATTGGTTGGCCTTTTTGGGAAAAGATGACAGTTTCTTCTGGATATTGAGACAGAATTCCATTTTAGGCCAGGTGTAAGAAGAATTTGAGACAAATTTGCTTCCTCCCCCCAGAGATACCTATGACACCAACATATAAACATATTCCAAAAAAATGGGTATGCATTTAAGTGTGGTTTCAGAGAGAGCTGGGCACATTTTAAAGGAGTCATAGGACTTAGGCAGACATTGTCTGATTTTTCAGACATAAAGAATGATTATAGTACTATATCTCTAGTCCTCACCTGTCAAAGAAAAGACAATTTTATAAGGTAAACAATTTACTCAGAAAACTCTTGCCCCTAATATATCAGAAAATGATATTCTCATGGAGTGGCTTGGAAATACTAACTCGCCTGGGAAAGTTGGGATATGCTTAGAACTTAGAACTTCAGCATGTGCTCAAATAGTACTTTCATTCCCCTCTTGGGCATGACCTCGGAATTACACTGTCTAGTGGCTAGTTACAGCTTTTGCATCAATCCTAAGCCTGAAAAGTTATAACTGATCAGAAAGGAGAATCCTATCATTGAAGACAACATTACTCTCCTCACCCCCCATCTATCTCAGTATATCCCAGTATCTACCCAAGGTCTCAATCTCTCCACCTAAACCTTCTTACACATCCTCCCTATTACAGCTCCCTCTGCCACCACTGCATTAAAGGTTTCATCCCAGTAACACACCTATTGCTTTTGGGAACCCATTAAAATATGAATAAATAACAGAAAGATAACTAGAAAGTCCTCAAACACTTGGACTTTTTTTTTTTTTTAAAGGACACTTCCCAGAAAATTTAAATAAATAGGGACACTTTAGAATAACCTGTAATTTACCATAAGGAGGGGTGCCTAGGTGGCTCAGTCAGTTAAGCATCTGCCTTTGGGTCAGGTCATGATCCTAGTGTCCTGAGATGCAGCCCCACATCTGATTCCCTGCTCAGAGGGAAGCCTGGTGCTCCCTCTTTCTTTCCACCTACTTGGCTTGCTTTCTCTGTCTCTCTCAAATAAACAAATAAAACATTTAAAAAATAAAGTTATCATAAGGAGAAATAGAAAATATTTCATCTTGAGGAGACTGGGTGGCTCAGTCAGTTGAGCATCCAACTCTTGATCTGGGCTCAGGTCTTAATCTCATGGTTGTGAGTTGAAGCCCCACATTGAGCTCCATGTTGGACTAGAAACTATGTAATAAACAAACAAACAAACAAACAAACAACAAATAATTTCATCTTGAATAATAACAAAAGTAAAACATACCCAAAATTTTCAGCTGCCCCTAAATCCATACCATTAAATGTTTATATTTGAAAACACAGATAAAGGTCTAAAATCAATGACCTAAGTTATCATCAGAAGTAGCTAAAGAAAGAACAGCTAAGTAAACCCTGTGTAAGGAGAACGTACTCGATATGAGAACAGAATTCAATAAAATTAAAAGATACAGTTTGAGAAAATTAACATTTATGCGACCCTGTTCACTAACTCAGGACTCAGAGCATAGACCATTAGTGATATTTTGACCTCTGCTGAGTCCCTGTCAGGCTCCACACCTCCCTCTTCATCAGATGGGCACCGCATACCCTCCACCATTTGCCAAAGACATTACCATTTTCTACTGCCACATGCATGGGGGATTTATTACAAAATGCTTTGAAACTACCCCCTTATTTATAATATCCTAGTACAGCCCTTCAACATCACTGTGATTTTTTCTCATGAATGAACTTTCAGATGAACTCAATCTGACTTTTTTTTTTTTGGTTTAATTTTTCGAAACCCTGATCTACTTTGGTACTTACGTATTACTTCCTGGCCGGTACCTCTGTGGCAAATGTTTCTCAATGAACAAATTCGTTTTTTGGCCTCTTCTTGCTGAGACTGCTCGGCCTAGGACCTTCCTCAGTCCCTTCTACATGCAATCAAATCCTATTGCTGCTTCTCTGAGGCCAATGGCTCCTGAGTGTTCTGGGCCTCTCCTACTATCAGGCAAAGCTTATTGCACTATGGTCCTGTTTTGCATGTTAACCCAGATCCACCCTCCATGCCTTTTCCTCTTGCTTGTGCCTGGTCTGGTAAATACTGTTAGAGCAGTATGCAGTAATCTTCCAGTCGGCTTCATCATGAAATCAATCTCAGTAAGTCTTCAATTAGCCTTGATTGATGCTCAATAATCCTTTTAATGGTGCCACGCGACGTTAAAACACCTAAAACAGCTCTCGGTGTTTATGTAGCTGCGGTCTCCTCTCCAGCCACTTCTAATTCCTCCACCCCCTACCCCTCTGTATTACATATTTTGTGCAATTCAAGCTTTACTCATCACAGTGGTACTTTCAAATGTTTTCTCTGCATGAATCTTAATTCCTGTTTAATATCCCATTACCCTAGTCATTAATCATTCAATTTTGAAAATATTTCTTAGAACCTCTACGTGCAAAACAGGATAAAAGTTGCTATCTTCTATTAGGCTTTGGTTGAAGAAATAAAAATTCCTTGTAGTCTTCACATCACATCACGCAGAGCCTATGAATAATATTAACAGTAATTAGATGTTAGCTTAATTGTTTTACTATGTATTTTTTTATTAAAAAAGAAATGTAAGGGGACACCTGGGGGGCTCAGCGATGGAGCATCTGCCTTGGGCTCAGAGTAGTGATCTTGGACACCCGGGATCCAGTCCCACATCTGGCTCCCTGCATGGAACCTGCTTCTCCCTCCGCCTGTGACTCTGCCTTTCTCTCTCTCTCTCTGTCATGAATAAATAAATAAAATCTTTTTTTTTTTAAAAAAGAAAGCAATGTAAAAGAAAAATAGTTTTCTCTATATTGTGATCCACTTTATTGATAGTATACTTTTCCAATATTTTCGACGATAGTAGCTTTGAAAACAGGAAAATATCCTCTTGAGATTATATTATATTAGCTTCAACACTTCAACATAGGGCTATGTCATAAAAACTTTTTTTTTTACCAAAATCTGTTTGTTTTGAGTTAAATGACACAATTTGGCCTTGATTAGATGAATCTGTGGGTAACAGTGAGCTCTAAGAGGTCTCGATTGAACTTTGAAAACCATTCAGATTTCAGGTTCCTTGGTTCTCCAAACTGTGAATCTCCTGCACATCAAAGGTTGATAAAATCTGATGTGATTAACGGTCATTCTTATTTAACATAAAAGAGTACAATATATCAGAATACATCTGGCCTTGTAAATTTTATGACTGGCTGTTACAGAATTCCAAAAGCTCACAAAGCATATAACATAGAAGGCGTGAAAAGGAAATGTTCTACTTGGAAATAAATCTAGAAAAAGTGAAATTGCCAGTTCTCTGTGAAAAAGCACATGCTACATCCTTGTAGGAGCTAGTATTTCTGATCAAACCTCACTTTCCTCTTTTAAAATGATACATTGGGGCATGCAATGCAAAATGCAATTATTATTATTATTATATGATCTTTTGATGTCTTCTAAGAATGCCTGGACTCTCTTACTCAAAGAACAAGGGTTTTCAAAGCAAGGGATTTTATTTTCTGAAAGTGATATACTGTTATATTTGTATTATGCTAATTGCAATAAATAAATTATATATATATGAATATATTATATATATATATATATATATATATATATATATATATATATATATATATATTGCAGACAGAGAGAGCATGAGCAGGGGGAGGGCCAAAGGGAAATGTGGGTAGAGAAGTAAACTCTATTGAGCACACAGCCAGAGTGGGGGAGCTTGCTCTCATGACCTCAAGAGCATGACCTGAGCTGAAACCAAGAGGCAGACATTCAACTGACTGAGCCAACCACATAATCCAATAAATTATAATGGGTCAACCTTGGCTCCAAAAAAAAGTGACCTATCTTTGCACAGTGACCGTTGTTATGAGGCAGGCTTTCATTTGTTATGATCATGTCTTTGTTATAATTGAGATCATAGTATTGTTAATGACCAGAATGGAAAAATCCAAGAGATACAGTATTCCCAGCTAGCATTTATAAAATTGTTACTGAGAGTCAAATCGTATTCTCTGCTTGATCTTTCCAGAGTAGTCAATTTGGCATCACTGACACAAATTTAAATTCTAACACTGAAAGGTCCTGAAAAGTGGTTGCCACAAGACCGCAATAGAGATGTCAGAGAGAATGGAGAAAATTGGGCTGTCATCATTGCGATGCTACCAGTGCACCTGGTTAAGAATTCATGTACCCAGAACTTTGCAGCTAATATTAACATTGTTGCAGTTAGCTGATAGTTACATTTTATCCACCTTTGCCATCATACATATGTATTTATTAAAAATTATTAAGGTTAATTAATACTTAGTAAGAATAATGATAGGATTTCTGATGGAAGTAATGATTACTTTTGAGATCATTGTTCTAGTTAACATTTAATGGATGATCCTTCTCTCATTTTTTCTATCATCACAATCCCCAACATCATCAACAACATCCTGATGACCATGGCAAAAGGTATCGTGTTAAGTGTTTTATATACACCATATGATTTAAATTGTTATCTTAGTCAAGGAAAAACGGTTTCATGTATTTATTTTAAAGTTTAAATGATCATGTCATTAGGTAAATGCAAGATAACACATAATGAGTTAACACTATACATCTATCAGAATGGCCAAAATCTTAAATACTGACAACATTAAATGCTGGCAAGGATGTGAAGTGACAGTAACTCTCATTTATTGCTGGTTGCAGTAAAAAAATGGCACAGTCAATTTGGAAGACAATTTGGTAGTTTCATACAAAACTAAACACATTCTTACCATTTGAATTAGCAATCATGCTCCTTGATGGTTGCCCAAAATGCTGCACATAGAGGTTTATAATACCTTTATTCAGAATTGCCAAAACTTGGAAGCAACCAAGATGTTCCTCAGTAGGTGAATGAATAAACAAGCTGTGGCACATCCAGACATTCCCAAATTATTTAGGAAAGACATGGAAGAAATTTAGATGCATATAACTAAGTGAAAGGAGCCCATCTGAAAAGATGACATACTCTATGCTTTCAATGATATGACATTCTGTAGAAGATAAAACCATGGTAACAGCAAAAAGACCAGTGGTCCCAGGACCTGGGGGCTGATAGGATGAACAGATAGAGCAGAGAGGAATTTTCAGGGATGGAGGATATTCTATATATTATAATGACGGATGGATGTCATTATACATGTGTCTAAACCCGAAGAATGTACACGCCAAGAGGGACTCCTAAAGGAAACTATGGACTTAGAGTGATTATGATGTGTCAATGCAGATTCATTCTTGGTAACAAAGACGTTCTGGTGGCTGACACTGATAAGGAGGGTGGTTATGCATGTATGGAGGCAGGGCTTAGAGGAGAAATCTCTGTTCTTTTCTCTTGATTTTGTTCTAAACCTAAAATGGCTCTAGAAAAAATAGCATCTTTAATAGAAACAAAAGTGTAAACCAAGACAAAGAAAAATGACTTTACATAATATGCCTAAAGTTACAGTGGTACTGGGTCATAGACCAGAATTTAGATTAATAACGAACTTCACAGCAATGAACAGAAAACTACTCCGACTGGCTCTCCCATCACTTTTTTTTTTTTTAAGATGTTGTTTATTTATTCATGAGAAACAGAGAGAGAGAGGCAAAGACACAGGCAGAGGGAGAAGCAGGCTCCCTGTGGGGAGACCAATGTTAGACTCGATCCCAGGACCCCAGGATCACAATGTGAGCTGAAGGCAGACACTCAACTGCTGAGCCATCCAGGTGTCCTCTCCCATCACTTTTGATATAGGAAACAAGAATAGGAAACATGGAAACAAAATTCTCAGTAAACTCACACATTTTCTTTTTAACATCACCTATTTATGACCTCAGCAACAGTCTGCTACCTCGGCTCAGTTTTTGAATGATTCTCCAATGCTTCACCATCTGTGCAATTGTTTCATTTTCCACATTTTCTTAACAACTAATATATATATCTTAAGGCCAAGTCATGTGTGTGGTGAAAAAAAAATTAGCAGCATTTCAAACTAAACACAACTTGCCCTTTAAAAAGGAATCACTTCTCAAAACTATATCATACTATTGTTAGAGAAATTAAATGCATTTACTCTGTGCTCTACTGAGTTTAAATAGAATAGATAATACTTTTAACTTTTCATAATTATACTTTCTCTTGGGAGGAGTATTTTAAAGGTTTATTAGGACTCCTCAATGTTTCTGATAATTCCAGTTTCAATAATCTCTGAATATCATTTTCATATGAGTATAATTTTTTTTTCTAAATATGTCTTATTAAGGTGTGTAAGTGTGTAGGAGCACACACATTCTCACAATGTGGGATGCTGTTTCAAACATGTTTTATTTTCAATTACAACTTTTTCAGGCTCGCTGTCGGAAGTTTTTAAAAAGCCGAGAGTAAAAAGAATAAAATAAAAATCATCTATCTCACCAGCAGGAGAAATTGTATTTGATTATTTCCAAAAAACTTGTCACCTCTTGGTCTGTGCATATTTAAAATATACAGAGATTGTGTTATTTATTTATAGATATGGTAATGAGGTCACTTGTGTACATCTGACTAGTATATCGTTTAAAGATAAATTTCAAAGCTGTAATATTTTCCTGTATTTATATGTGTCATAATACACTTAATTAAAGAATGTTCTTTTCAGAAAAAAATATGAATAATTCTCCAATTCCATATTTCAAAAGCATCTCTCATCACCTAGCCAATCATTTTCTTAGGAAACTAATAATGACAACAGCAACAATAGAATTAGTACAGCAGGTAACATTTTTCAAGAGCTCACTATGTCACTATGACAAATATGTTGCATCTATAATCTTGTTTGATCTCCACAACAGCTATCATACGAAGGAATAATAGTTTCCCCTGTTTTACAGGCAAGGATGTTGAGGTACAAATTAATGGAATAACTTGGTTAAAGTCTACAAATTGGTAGAATTTCTGGTATAACAGCGTATTTGTAGAAGTGGCATTCATTGTGATAAAAATATACATGATTAAAAAATATACTTATTAACACTGCTGACATATTTGCCATCTGTATGTGCTTGCATGTGACACCAGTACAATGTTCTACATTTACTTGCATGATTTTTTCCACAAAGAACATTTTCATATTTATCTACTGAACTATGTTTTTTTATTGTTATTATTTTATCCATTGTACTTACAGAGTCATGACATTTCTTAAAACAGTTTTGCTTTCAATGTTAATTGTTCTAGAATTTTTAAAACAGCTTTAGTTTCCACTCTCCGCTGAGAGCTCATAGCTTGGCACCAGGTCTGATAATAATGACCCTAGACTCTCTTGTCATGGGGTTCAAATTGTCACTCCTGGACCACCATCCAGTGAAAGCTGCAACAGGATTTCAGGAATTTCTCTGTTAGATCTAAATCCACCCTGGACATGGAGCTCCATTCCACCTTCTAAACAGGAAAGACCATCAGAATATTTATGGATCTCTATCATCAGGCTGGAGTTCAGGACGTGTTACATAACTTGTGGGCTCAATGCCAAGGGTAAAATGTGGGGCCTTTTGTTCGAACTTCATCAAGAATTTCAAGGTGATGATAGCAGAACATTAAAAGAGGCCCAGGCCCCTGTAGGCTCAGGACCTCATGTGACTGCCCATGTCACATGTCCACCAAGATGGAACTACAAAGCCTTTATAGTTTTCAAGTAGGAAGACTTATCTCAGTGGATTCAAAACCACTGCAGCGTGTGGAAACCCAGGAAAACAACACCATTACCAATCCCTACACTGATTTCTTATACATTCTAGCCTATTTAATATTTTATACTTAAAAAAAAACAGCTGCTATTATTAAGTAGGATTATTTGCAGTGTTCTACCACTAATGCTGATATTGGATTCTAATTTAAGATGGTTTTCTCATTTTTAATTCTAAGTGTTTTGTTTTTTAAGTCTTTCTTTCCCACAAAAATGGGTGTTAGATTATTAGGATTTTTTTCATTCAACACTTATTTAAATAATCATATGGTTATTGTATATATGACATATCTATGTCATACACAATATTAATGACTTTAATATTAAAACATCTCTGTATTCTTGCTGTGTTAGGAAAATCTGCTATTAGTATTTGAGTGTTCTTGCTGTTGTAGGGAGAAAAACTATACAGAGTATATTATCCCTTTTCTCCTGCACTTCTGGAAGGCAGACCATGCTTGGGGCTCAAAGACACAATCATCTTCCCATATCCTTGGCCCCTTGGCCTCCCTCCAGCCCCCAAAATCCTTTTCTGGGGGACAGAGATACAGAAAATGCCTACACAGGTGTTACTTTGATGTTGGAAATCATCAAGGAATAAGACCTGAGTGGATCTATGAATAATGCTACTACTAAATGTGAACAGGGCAGTGGTCAGTCTGTGGGCAGTGCACAGAGGAAGAAGAGGCAGCCAGTGATTTTTTTTCAGGGGTGCAGTTCTGCTTCCCACACAAGGGCCTTGGAAGACACAGAAGCAGAGAGATCTAGGAGGCCCCTGTGTCGATAAGCATCGGGATTTTGAGGGCTGGGGTTGGGTATCCTGAATGTCGGCTCTGTGTGGCTGAGCACGAGATGGGTAGATCTGCCTGGAATATCAGCTTTTAGATGTCCAAGACTGGCTAGTGTGCTTTAAAAGAGAAAAATGCAAGAGAAAAAATGGAGAACACTAAGACAGAAGGATTATGACCATTCCTGTTCTCAGCACACGTCATCACTAAACTCTCTATGTGACACCTTGACATTGGTGTGTGTGTGTGTGTGTGTGTGTGTGTGTGTGTGTGGTGGGTTATGACTGAGTAGTACATGGAACCAGCTTTAATTTCATTTAGAAAAATAAAGAAATGAGATCATTGTTGCTCCTGAGTATTGAATGGCAAATTTACATCTGTTTTATTGGCATATAAATTTCCTGTGTTATTAACTTAACATGTTTTTGAATTACACTTGCTAGTCTTTTATTCAGAACTCCTGCATCACATTGCAGAGGGAATGGAGGCTTATAGATTCGCGTATAAAAGATAGTCTGTGCATGTGTATATGGTTTGTATGTATGTGTCTGTATCTGTTACTTGTCTAAATTTCTCTAAAGACTATACTAGATTCATCTAAGTACTTGAGCCATTCCTCAAACTTTTTTTAAGGTTTTGAAACATATTTGAAAAGTATTTGAATAATATTTAAATTATATGAAAATCATTTACTCCATAAGGATTTAAAAGGTGGCTGCAGAGCCATCCAAGCCAAATTTTTTCTTTCTCTTCTCTTCTTTTCTTTCTTTCTTTCTTTCTTTCTTTCTTTCTTTCTTTCTTTCTTTCTTTCTTTCTTTTTCTTTCTTTCTTTCTTTCTTTCCTTCTTTCTTTCTTTCTTCTTTCTTTCTTTCTTTTTTCTTTCTTTCTTTCTCTTTCTTTCTTTCTTCTTTCTTTCTTTCTTTCTTCTTTCTTTCTTTCTTTCTTTCTTTCTTTCTTTCTTTCTTTCTTTCTTTCTCTTTCTTTCTTTCTTTCTTTCTTTCTTTCTTTCTTTCTTTCTTTCTCTTTCTTTCTTTCTTTCTTTCTTTCTTTCTTTCTTTCTTTCTTTCTTTCTTTTTCTTTTTCTTTGATGTCCTGTCTTCTTCTCATGTGTGTTAACCATGGTTATTGTTCTAAAGAGATTTTCTATTTATTTATTTTGTCAGTAATTACTATTTCTAGAAGTGTGCATTTTAGTGAAATTATTAAAAATTTTTAAACTTGTATAATGATAATCTAGAAGCAATTTGTCCTAGTGACCCTCTGTGTTCAAATCCCAGCTCTACTATTTCCCTCAGCCAAGTTCGTCTCCATCTCCTAATTTAAAACAATAGGAATAAAAAAAAATAGGAATACTTATGACATCTGCTGCTTGGAGGTTTTGTTAGGGCTGAATGAGTTACGATGTGGCAAGCCTTTAGAATTAGTGTCAGAGTTCATAACGACTAAATATTAGAACCTTCCATTTCAGGACTCACTCCATACTGATGGCTGTGTTCAAAGTGAAATCCACTCCCTTATTATTTTTCTACTTTCCAATTAGATTCAGTTCACCCAAGCTCTAGATAAACAAGCTAGAGAGTTATCCTTTGCTGTATTTTCTAAAGTAAATGAGGAAAAAAAAAACAGATACAGAAAGATTTTTTTCCTTGTCATTATGGAAAATTAACTCAGTAATTGTGTCACTAAATCACACTAATGATGAAAAGAATCGGGATACGTTTTTCAAGGTTATATGAGAATAAATTCACATTACAGAAACCTAAGATAATATAAAGGGACCCCTTTTTAAAAGATTTTATTTATTCATGAAAGACACAGAAAGAGAGGCAGAGACACAGGCAGAGGTAGAAGCAGGCTCCTTGCAGGGAGCCCCATACAGAACTTGATCCCACATCCCGAGATCACGCCCTGAGTTGAAGGCAGATACTCAACTGCTGAGCCACCCAGGCATAATGGGACCCTTAAATTTGTAGATACATTTTACCTTGTTTTGTTCATGGAGCTGCATAATGTTGCATGAAACCTGTAGAAATTTTTTTTCAGAAATATTTTCTATGTCTTGGACTGGAACATATGCAAGGCACAATTCAGAATTGAGAGGATCTTTCCTTAGTTAGCTCTTCTAAAAGTCGAAAGTAGATATTATGTCCTTGATTTAAATAGTGGGTCCTCTAATTTTAAGTGGCTAAACTAAGATATATAGTCAGATAAACCTGAATCTGAGCACTTACTATTTTCTTTGCACAGTTTTTCAATTAATCAACTTTGATTACAGCTTACAAGTCATTTTGTTAAGTACAGACACACACACACATAAAATGTCTGATAATAGAGGAAAATATTTTAAAGGGGAGTGATAATAAAATTCATTGTTTTTATTTCGGATGCATGTGTATACAAACACTTGTTTTCCATAAAGGAATCAGGAAAGGCTTTCCGATGGACCATATATCTGATCCAAAGGTGTACAAAATGACTAGATCACTGATAATAAGCTGGGAGTGGAGCATGGGAAGGAAAAGAAATGAGATTATAGGTAGAGGGGTAGCAAGAGTGGAGGCATCAAGATGTAGAGTCCATGCAGCTTCTCGATCCATGCAGCTTCTCGAGTGCATTTGTGTTAAAACTAGGCCAATTCCCCTATAATTCTTTTTTGAAGACTAGCGCTACAGACAGAACAAGATTGCTTCAATTTTACAACATACCTAACCTCTTTACGTTTTATTAAAAGCAGAAATGCAGATAATGTGATGCCCCTATTCTCTGCCGTCTCTCATGTCACCTGCCCTCCCTTTACTTTGGAAGAGTGTTCACACAAAGCATCTGTTTTCTCATGGTTGGAGAAACAAGCAGCCCTCACTTAGAAATTAATTGCAGTATTACCGGCAATTTGAATCAACAGACGTTTCTAGCAAACCAGCCTCAAATGAATTTCCATGCCCTGTGTTCTACATAGTATAGATGCAATATCAATAATAATGATCTTAAGAGCAGCAACCTTTGCTAGCCCTTTACTATTTGTAAAGCTTGTGTGTGTTTGTGTGTGTGTGGAGGTGTGTACGTCTATTTTAATCTTATCCTATTTAGGTCAAATAGTATATTGGAGAAACTGGAAGATGAAGCTGAGAATCAGATGATTGCTCTCAGGTTGCCCTATCATCTGCACTTAGAAACCTCTTCTCTGAACATACTGAGTGTCTAGAATCAGATATCCTCAGGATAGATTCTGTGTGTGTTAATTCTGTACAACAGTATAAAAGAGTTTAGGGAAGCAAGAGCTTAATGACCGTCTACATCTTGGATACATATTCCATTTTTATCCTGTTTAGCATAAAGTTTGGGTCATCTAAACCTTAAACTTTATCCTTTAACCTGGATATATACAAGATTCTCTGTCTGCCTCGTATTTGCAGATTATCTATTTATAGATAGTATGGATCTTTTTTTGAAGATTTTATTTACTTATTTGAGAGAGAGAGAGAGAGAGCAAGAGAACACATGAGAGATCACATTCAGGAGGGAGCATAATGGGGAAGCACAAGTGCAGGTGGGGGGAAGAGGTGCAGAGGGAGAGGGAGAAGCAGACTCCCTGCTGAGCAGGGGGCTATCTTGGGCTGGATCCCAGGACTCTGAGATCATGAACTGAGCCAAAGAGAGACACTTAACCAACTGAGCCACCCAGGTGCCCCAAACGGAATGGGTCTTAATGGTATTACTGCCCCAGCTTTTCTTCTCTTTCTTCCTTCGTTTGCTTCTGCACAGACACTTCAGATAGATCCACTTCACTGACTTTTGGCTTCTGAACATACTCTTTTCTCTATTGCCAGGTGCTAGGAACACATAAAAGTCAAAGTAATGAACGTTGTCCCCAAGAAACTCAATCCAGCAGGAAAATGGTCTAGTCGTAATTTAATCAACTATTTATTGATATTCTTCTCTGTGAGATTAACTGCATACCGTAGATGCAAGGAAATATTTACAAATGTCTGATGGATTGAAATTACCCTGATTTCCGTTTTATCCCTGTCTCTTTAAATAACATAATTTTCAGGTTTGGTTTGCAGTTGTCCCCCCTCTATCAGAACCTGTCTAGGCAAATTGTGTTTTTAAAATATTTGTCATTTCTATTAGAGTTTAGAAACATTCATCTTTTTCCCCATGGGAAGTATTAGGTAAAGCCGTTCTTTTTCTTTCTGGATTTATTTGCCCTAAGGTCCTGTGAGACAACATTAACTTTGTAATTTCTAGGATCCCTATTTTGAATGTTTGTTGACATTATTCTTGATGGTCTACTTACTAGCGTCAGGATTTGTGGTTGGTATAGTTCTGTATTTTAAACTGACATAATCGAGAAATTGATTGTGACATTTTAAACAAGTAGTCTGAAGGTAGAGGTCATCATATCTTATGAGGTTGAACTTGGGGAAATTTCACTACCTAAATGTTCTACTCAAATGCTTTCAGAAAGCTATTAAGCACACCAGCCAGCCATGGTGCCACATAATAGGGGAAACAAAGAATGAACCTTCTTCTGCTGCATATACGCTGTACATCTCAGTCAATCCATGTTGAACAGAAAGATCTAAAAAAAAATTATATTAAAGGGAATATGGAATTCTCCAGTCAACTTTAAAATGTAGACTTTTGAGCCTGTTGCTGCTTATCTATTGCATTGCAAATCCCTAGTATTTCTTCTAATGGCCTCTGGAAATGTTTTATAATGAGAAGCAGATTTTGGTAATCCACATTGTGATCAAATTACTTTTGTCAGTGTCTTTCATGTAGCAATTATTAAATATACAAAGCCTAATTTGATTGGCAAAAAATGTTCCCTTCCACACTGCCATGATTGTCAACTGTCAGCCACTAATACAGAAGGACTTATTGTAGAAACACAATTAGAATCTTAAAATACTAATGGAAAAGTGCATACATGGAATTTGAGGGGTTTTCAGATCCATTAAATACACTAAAGCTTACTTATAATGTGCCCACACTCGATGCTTTTCTATACAGTAACTGAAATAACTGAAAATTGGAAAATCCTGACCAATGGCCCAGAAAGCATTATTTGCTGCATTTAGAAATCTCCCCTCTTCTTCATTCATTGCTTTTCAAAAGGTTGCTATAAATTAATCTGTTCCAACCATTTCATGGCTTTCTGTACAGGGGGGAAAATATGTTAACAGAACCAAGCGGACGATAAAGTGTAGTCTGCTAGAAATGGGAAATAATAAGACAAAACTCACAATATACAAACCCTTACCTCCATCAATCTTGAGGCTAAGGGTCTTGTGTCTCACATTTCTGCTGAAACCACAATGATGGGAAAATATTTATGATCAGTGTCCCTTACATTCTGAAGAGGAATGATGGCTTCTTCTTGACTGACTTCAAAGACAGCAGGGCCCACCCCATGATTCTCCATCTTCATCAGTGAACTCTAGCCCTCCGAAAGAGAAAAGTAGAAATTTAAAAATGATCCAATAAGTAGAGTAACAAAGTAATAAGTTATAGGCTTTAAGGCCCACCTTCCTTCTCATTTCTGTTTGGGGGAAGTAAGAAAAAATCTTAAATTCTTTAAGTAATAATCTATTTATAGAGGTTCCTCGTATAGATGTTTTGGAGGAGATGCTTGCAATGGGAGGGTAGTAGACTAGAAGATTAAGGCTCCCTTCAAATCAAAAAAAAAAAGGGAATCTAGCTTTTGTAGTATTGGATGAGGACACAACTGGCTATTCAACTAACTGACCCTCAATACTCTGCTGATCTCAATTACACATACACAAAATCAGTCCAGGATACAGTAGCCTCAACAATACATTAACTTTATAAAGTTTTTAAAAACATTAAGGTGCACCTAGCAACCACATCCTCACCTAAACAGAAATAAAACAGAATATAGTTTTTTAAGATTTAATTTTAATCGGAATATAAATTTAGTTGGAAACATATGATTTTCCCCCTGTTCTATTTCATCCTCACACTTTAACATGCTTTTTACAAGGGGATAAAATTTCGTAGAAAGTCAAGGAAATTATATTTCTAATTTAAGGGGGAAAATCTCTTTAGGTACTCATCTTAAATGAAATTATGTATTTGTATGTGTGTGATGAAGACTAAGGCTTTAGGTGGAGTCATAAACTTTAATAATTATCCATCATAGAAACTCAATCTGCAATAGAATAATTCATACAGCATAAAAGATTGTTAAAATTCTTACTCCATAAGAAACTACATTTACAAAGTGGTAATCTTTCAAAGGACAAGCGTTACTGCTATTAGGGTAACTTCTCTCATCAACTCATCCAGAAGAGAAATATGTCAGGATTCAACCTTAGAAATTCCAAACAAATGATGACATGATACATGGGTGGCCCACCGCTCAGAAATCCTGTTGGCTCAGTGGTTAAGTGTCTGACTTTGGCTCAGGTCCTGATCCTGGAATCCCGGGATTGAGTCCCGCATTGGGCTCCCTGCATGGAGCCCGCTTCTCTCTCTGCCTATGTCTTTGCCTCTCTCTCTCTCTCTCTCTCTCTGTTTCTTTCATGAATAAATAAATAAAATCTTTTTAAAAAAGAAAAGAAAAACAAAAATCTCGTTGGTTAGAGACTAGAGTTCAGTCTTTGTACAAAAATGTGAAGGCTCTCTTGCTGGTTGCTGAATTTCCTGCTGGTTGTATTATCATACCTCTAGCACTTGAAAACTATTTCCTAGAAGTTATGTCTGCATTAACTTGTTAACTTTTGCTACCAAATGTTTTACCCTGGAAATATTTTATGGGAAAATGTTTAATCTTTATTTTTTTTCTCTCCCAACTTATTGAGTAATGAATTAAAACATGTATAGTACATTTTGGAATCATCCACCAAGGAACCTGAAGGCAGTAAAATCAATCCTCCCTTCCTCCCTTCCTTCCTTCCTTCCTTCCTTCCTTCCTTCCTTCCTTCCTTCCTTCCTTCCTCCCTCCCTCCCTCCCTTCCTCCCTTCCTTCCTTCCTTCCTTCCTTCCTTCCTTCCTTCCTTCCTTTCTGTTAATATCTCTGTACTTATCTGAAAATTTATCACAAAGGCACCACCTGAGAATGTTTTCTCTTCCTTAAAGTTTCCTTTATCTTGATTCTCTTTGACCTTGATTATGTGCTTCTTGGTCAGATTCTACCAAAACTGTAGACTTCTTCTGTTCTGAAGAGACTGAAAATCTCCTATGTAGTCCTATCAGTTGATACTCAGAAAACACAATAAAAACTTTTTATTCTTCAGTCTACAGTTTTTGTTTGTTGCTTGGTTTTTGGTTCCTCACACCAACCCACCCACCCACCCAGAGGAGTCAGAGATTTAAATTGTGCACTATAAAAGAAAACCATGAGCAGTAATAAATATGGGAAAGCTAAAGAATCATCCTGGAAATTATTTTCTGAAAATGTGATACTGGAATATTCATTTTAGAATATTGATCTGTTATTTACTATAGAAAATTAAGAAGTCAGAAAGCAAATAGATTAGTATATGCTGGGTCTTCTATATTAATATAAAGGTGAATAATGGGAGAGCAGCACTCTTTGGATGCAAGCTCACTGGATTTAAATCCTGGATCTATGTCTAAACTTCATTGACTGTGTAAGTGACTTTCATTTTCTCTACCCATCAGTTGCACATAATATCTACCTTGATTGTTTTAAGAAGAAATTAATATGCTATTGAGTGCATGTAAATTTCCTGGAATAGTATCTTATACAATGTGGATGCACGGAATTGTGGTGAGAGGGTTAGTATTAATAGCAGTAATAGCAGGAGTAGCAGAAAAAGAAGTAGAGGAAGTACGATAAAATATACGAAACATCTGGGACCTCCTTACAATAAAAGGTAACGTCTCTCATGGGGCTTGACAGACCTCCTTTCTCCTCCTCCCTAACACTTAAGTAGCAACTTGTGATCCTCTGTACTCACTATCACATGTGGTACTGGACCTGCAGGACTACACAGTTCATAGTCTGAGGCCCCACGGTGTGGATATGCAGGGCATGTTCTGTGACTAAAGCAACTTTCTACAATCTACTGTGGGACAAATAAAGTGAAACATGGTGTTTGCATTCCTTGGTAATGAACAGGGACTGAGTAGTTCTCTGAGAACAGCCCTGGAATATCTCCATCCACATGGTAGCTGCTGCCTTTTAAAAACAGTCTCAGGTAATAGCAACCATCTGGATAGAGCTCTAATCCAGGGAAAGGGCCAGCAGCATTGAGGTCCTAGGAAGATAAGTTCGGCTAGGTGGACATATAAATAAGAGAGTTCCACTGAAGATATGTGATTTGAACAGCTCTTCATTGGGAAGAAAGTGGTAGGCTGCAATAAAAGCAAAAATCAAAGAAATTGCAAAACTTATTATTTAGAAAGACTTAAAATTAGTAAGCTACATGCTTTAAAAAACATTTAATTTAAAAATTTAATAAGTACTAAATCATTTTTTCTTTCTATTTCTGATTAATTTTGAACACGTTGCCATTGGGAATGTGAAAGCATATGTGTATCTTTTTTGGAATAACACACAACTAACTCATCTCATGTGGTTGATCCTCTTGAGATCTTCATCTTCAAATGAGTGTTAATCCACTGATAGTATTGGCAATACTAAGGTCAGAAAAAACAAGACTGAAACTCAAACAATGACAAATTCTTACACTTTCAAAAATGCACTTAATAAGAAAGGCAGGACTGAAATATTCAACTGTGTACATTGGAGTATATGTTTATATAAATATACATTTCTAAGGAGAAACAAATTTTGAAACATAAGATTTTTTTAAGATTTTATGTATTTATTCATGAGAGACACAGACAGAGGCAGAGACACAGTCAGAGGGAAAAGCAGGCTCCCCTCAGGCAGCCCAGTACGGGACTCTATCCCAGGACTCTGGGATCATAACCTGAGCCAAAGTCAGATGCTCAACCACTGAGCTACCCAGGTGCCCCAAAACATAAGATTTAGAAACTATGCTAATAAGCTTTTTAAAAATTACCCTGGGTGGCTGGAGCTGTCAGTATGTTTTCACCAACATTCTTACAGTTTTTGGTAAAAGAGGGCTGACAAGATTTAGATTTTAGGAGGTAATATGTTGATCTGCCCAAACTCCTCTGCTAAGGAAAGAATTATCTTAAAATTTCATGTATACATAACTACAAATGGGTTTTTAACGAAGGTCACAGAAACTATTTATCTTGTCTCTATTTTTCTCTCAAAGAAACTCTTCCATTTCTTTTTCTATCCACTCTTTTAAAACAAATATTTTAGGCATCTATATGTGCCAGGCACTCTTTAAGCTGCTGCTACTTCAGAAATGAATAAGAAAGACAATGGTTTTAGTCAAACAATAAACAAAAGAAAGAAAGAATTCCAGGTAGTAACAGATGCTACGTAGACATATAAAGAGGGTAAGCAACTAGAGCTTAACAATGAACGAAGATCTATGTTGGGTAGGATGGCAAGGGATAGCGTCTCTGGTAAGAGGATATTTTCATAAGAATGCCCAAATAGCTGTTATTGTAACTGAGTATTTGAGATTAAAGGGCAAGATAATTATTAAAATTTTAATGATGAGGAAACCAAGACTCAGAAAAGTAAATAATTTCATTTCCATTTGGCAGTTATTTATACTTTGCTTAGCAGGGGTCAAGAACTGTTGTAAATGACAAGGACATAATGAACAAAAACTAAACTTTCTTTGTCATAAAGCTCATAGCCTTGCAGACAGAAGAGACAAACGTGCAAATAACTCCAAGAAGATGGTGTCGTGAAGAGTTAGGTACACAGTGCTGGAGGACACAGATGGAATGAATCACATTCCCTGAGGGTCCGGAAAGGACATGTGCCTGCACACAGCACTGACATACGTAGCATACCAAATGGAACCTAAATGAAGCGGAAGGAAGGGAAGGAATAGAACATAGTGTTAATTGAATGCTTACCCATATGCCAGATACTGTGCTCATCAGCTCTCCAAAACCCTGTAGGTAAGAATTAATATCCCCATTTTATAGATTAGGAAATGGAGCCTAAGAAAAGTTAACATGCTTGTTCAAGGTAATAAAGTTAGTAAGAAGTAGAGTTTTGGATGTTCTTTTAGATTCTTCTGGCTTCTGGACTTGCTGCATTGCTCTGCCATTATCTCGGAGGGCTGGGACTCAGAGAAAGCATCACAGGGGGAAAAAAAAAAAAAGATGTGTGAGGGCCGGATTAGACTAGGTCAGCACCAAGGACACTGCCTAATCTGAGCTTCTGTAGCTTTGACTGATTAATGTCCTAGTACCTGTTCTCAAGAATACAGCTATTTTTCTTTAAAAAAGAAGAAAGAAAGCATGAACCATGGGGGCATAAAATAATTACTTCTGTTAAAATTTTACTTTTTTATCTGATTGTTTGCAATCACATATTTTTACAGAAAAATATGCCAGGTATTGTCCTCTAGTCTTAATTTTTCCCCCCACATTTTCAATATTGGGGAAAATAAATAAGTTATTTTATTAAAAGGACAATTTTACATGAAAGTAGACGTGGATGTGGAGCTTAGCTACAAAACACAAAATCAAGGTTGGATATGAGATACACGGGCCCTGTGGTTTCTATCTTGAAAAGTGCAGGTGTGATAACAAAAAAAAAAAAAAAAGAGTGACATTTTAGGCATTGAATATAGTTCCAAGCAAATCCTACATATAATATTCTATATTGGCAAGCCCTGTTTACTCAATGCAAGGTGTTATGGTGGCTGAAAACACAAGCTCTGCAATCTGAATATCTGTATCATCTGCATCTATAATGATTTCATCATTTATAATTTCATGAACTTGCAGAACATAAATTCTTTGGACCTCAGAGTTTAGGAGTTAATAAAAAAGGACTTCCACTTCACACCGATCTGAGTTGTCATTCCACATCTTCTATTTGATAGTTATGTGGGCAAGTAATATCTGTATACATTCATAATATCTCTATCATCTATCTATCTATCTATCTATCTATCTATCTATCATCTATATCTGGACAAGCAATGTCTTTTCTTTGCCTAATTTTTTCATCTGTAATACAGGATAATTAGAATTCCTATCACATAGTTCGTTGAACAGAATTCATGTTAAATACTAAGAAAAGTTTGAGGCAAATAATCATCACTCAATAAATGTCTTATAGGACAACATACAGATGACATGTCCTTTTTATAAAAGGGCCACAGAAACCTCCAAGTCAATGCAGAAGAGTAGTAATCTGGGAAAAATAAACCCAAACTTCATCCTTTAGAGAAAAAGCACAGCCCACTATTAGAATCATTCTTCAATTCATATAAAAATTAATGTATCAAATATTCTCAGAAAAACAAGAAAAATAAATGAAGAAAGAAGGAAAGAAGATGGGAAGGAGGGAGGAATAAAGAAAAATGAAAAACAAGAGCTGAGAAGAAATGTTATTACCACTCTAATAAGTCTGGGAATATCACTGTAGGTGATTTTGATTATAATAAAAATATTCTTTAAAATAAACGTAAAAAATAAAATAAAATAAAAATATTAACATATACCACTTCTGTATGTTTTCAATACGGGTGCTTAAGACAGCGATGATTGTGTTCAAGGCTAGGAAAGATGCAAGGATATTGTGAAAAATAAAAGCTTTCTCTTGAAACTTCAAGTCTCTCATGAAATTTCACATCTCCTCCTTTGGAGGATGCTGTTGCTGTTTTGGACAAAATACGTCTGATAGTTCCTTTGCTCCAGTGGGTGATTGTTGAAAGCTATATAACCTAATTCGAGTGCTACAATACTGGACAGTTGAAAGTTGAGTTAATTTTCTTTTCTATTGTAAATGCCAACTTAGGTAAGTAAGCTAAGACACTGCTAATGCAGTAGGTATATGTCTAATGATGCCACTGACACTAGTTTGGACATAGTTAATTTTAGCAAATATATTGGGCTAATCATAAGCATCCTAGAACTTAATGATTATGAGATCGGCAAGTGGTTATAAACTTTGACTGAGCAGAGCCATCTAATGGTAACAACTCTGGGATATAGAGATGTCAGAGACTTTCACCAAAAAGAAGTTATTCTTAGAGAAACATCAATTGAATGCACAGAACTCCACCTCGGATCTTAGTAGAAGTCTGTCCAGGTTCACAGGAATAAAATGGGGCAAGATATTGATCAAATGCTTATATGCTGCATTTATAAATATATTGAAAGACAATGAAACAACCGCTCCCTTGAGGTTAAGAAACTGAGATGTCATTTTATGTCAAAGGCAAGGGAAATCAGCATTCTCTGATGAAGGTTTCTTTTCTTATGAGCTACCAGGTCCCTGGTCCTCTTCATCACACCCATTTAAAATAAAGCTACTCATATGTACAAGAAATAGATGATAGACTCTGGAGGGAGGCAGAGAGTAAGACGGAGTTACTTGAGGTTGGGAACTGTGGACCATTGTGATTTGTATCAGCCTTTCAGCTTTTTCTTCTGCCCAAGATGGGATTAGGGGTATCTCACTGTGATACTTCGATCCGACACTGGTATGGAAATATGTAAGTGTAACTTCTACGTAGGTGAGATTAGAAGTGTAAGAATTTGCAGAAGGAGTCACGATTAGGGCGACCATTAAAATTAGGATGGACAGGGTTAGAATGGGCAGAGAAACGAAGAGTACTTGGAGTGGCGATCCAAACACATGGAAAAGAATTTGGGAAGAGCGAGAGGGCTGAAGGCTGGTGTGTGACATGTAGTCATGGTATTTGATACAGGACCACAGCTTGTGGGGCAACTTGCCTCCCACAAAACGTCTGCAGTAAAATTCTAGTTGGCCAATTGATCACATGACTATTTGATTCTGAAAAGTGTATGTATGTAAGTCACTTAAAATACCAGTGCCATAATACTTTGCGGTACGAGTGCTGCTAGCCTTCCTCAGGTATATGGAAGATATGATTACTTAAAATGTCCCACAGATCATTTGAATGAGTGCTCAGCCTATAGGACTTGGACACATATTTTCTCTTTCAATAGCCTCCCCACCACTGCTTTTTTTTTTTCTTTTTAAAGTAAAGGAATGAGAGCATGTGCAATGATTATATTTTAAAATCTTGAGATTTGGGAGATCAACTATCATTTTGGACACATTATAGTAAAATGTAGTGTAAATCATAGCTTAAGGAAATAGTCAAGATTTTTCATGTTTAGCATTAGCTACTGATAATATTAAATGATTTCTGATCTATAACATAAAGAAGATAATCTAGCAGGTTTTTATTTTTTTTTAAAGGCTCACATTACAGGAGAATTACGGTCATTTTTTATTGTAAAACTTTCTTTAAAACTCGCTAGCCAATTCTTGCTCTAGAGTAGCATTTAGGAGATATTTATTGAATGACTAAATGGATAAAAAGTGAAAGCTATTTATTTTTCTTTTAAAATGGGGTAAGTCAGCCTCATCTCCTTTAGACATGCTTTTATAGCATGTTCCCAATTTGGAGGAGTTCTTATTTCAAAGGGACTCCCATCAATCTTTAAGGGATAGGAAAAGAGAGGATGCAGAAGTCTGGAAACCAGTAAGAGACAAGAGGTGAAAGCAGAAAATAAAACACCCTATTCTAGTTAGAAACACAGCGGCATAGGTGAGCTGAGGAACTCACCAAGAGAGAGAGATTTCATGACGTATTACCCTTCTGTTAAGGTCCTGCACTGATGCAATTCTGTTTTTTGTTCCTCTCACCCTCAACTTAGACAAAGAGAAGGTGCTTTCTGAGAAATAAATTTATTTATTTATTTATTTATTTATTTATTTATTTATTTTTTATTTATTTTTAAAATGATGACCTAACTTCTATAACAAATTCCCTGACTCTTTCTCACTCTTAACCAAGAAATATTTGTCCTAATTTGGGTTGGGGAATAGGATGCAGAGAATCATAAACTTATAAAGACTCCAAATTGCATATATGCTTTCTTTTTTAAGTTATATCATGATGTGTCTCATCTCAGGAGGCCTATGTCCCCCAGGAGATACTTGGCAATATCACTAGATATCTTGGTCTTCACAACTGGGGAAATGCTATCTACTGGTATCTAGTAGGTATAGTCCAGGGATCCTGCTCAACCTCCTACAATGCACAGGATGCAAAATGTCAGTGGCGTGGAGGCTGAAAAACCTCAGGAGTGAACAAACTCCCTAGAAATCAAGACATTTAGACTCAGTGGTAGCACTAAAATGTGCCCTTCCTGCCCAGGTGATTGTGTTCCTCATTATCAAATTCTTTTCAAAAGGAATATGTTGCAAGTGCTCTGTGAACAAATTGAGGTGTAAGGCAGTTACAAAAAAAAGGAGGAATTGACTTTGGCATACTTCACAGGACTGCGACTGATTTTGTTTGTCACAATATCATTGGATTTGAAAGTCTAATATGGCATTTGCATTTGTATGATGTGTCACTTGAAGAAATGGTGTCTGGATTTTTGTAACATAAAGTCCAAAGGCCAATAGGATGTCCGTCCTAGACACGATGCGCTATTCGTAATGGACTGTGGGGTTGAAGAGGTCCAAAAGGAACTAAAGATAATACCTTGGCAGAATTACTTTGTGTAACAATTGTGCAATACTGTTCAAATTGCAAGCTGTCTGAAGAGTTTCTGCTTTCCTTTTCAAATTGTGACAGGCTCCCCCCCCAACAAAACACACCACGACCACCTTTCTGTGCCATATTGTGATTTTTAGTCTGGTATGGTCTACCATTATTCCACTGTGTGTATTTTCTTCATAATGAGACTCTGCCACATGGAGAAATGAAACCCGTGGAAAAGATTCATAATAAATAAAACACTTCACATAATAACAATAGAAACACTCCTTTCCCAGTGGAGTTGGTATAGGTTGGTTGATGGAGATGATTTAGGATAAATTGCTACAAGGAAATGTAGGCACATTGGCACAGAGGTTAGTGGAGGATAATAATACATTTACTACAACACATGCCTTCCTGAAAGCAGATCACCTAAAACAATGAGGAAGTGATGAGAAGTGGAGAAAAGCTAGGTCCTTGATTTATTAAAAACATCTGCCTCCGCAAGACAAAACTAGGGGAATTTCAAGTCATTACGGCAAAGTGTTTTTGCCCTTTTTGTAAAAATAGGGTCTTTGGTAGGCTGTTGATGTATTTTAATGCCTACAGGAGGGGAAGTATCTTTGTTGCAGTCTCTCCCTCCGTGCAGACAGATACAGATAAAGGCATTGGTATTGATGTAGATACCCTTGCTTCTGTCAGATATTGTCTCCAAGCTTCGCTGCAGAGATGTGACAGTGACAGTTCTTTACCTCATTTTTGTTGTTGTTGTTGTTATTGTTTATTTGTTTGTTTGGTATGAGCAAGAAAACAGGGTCTTGCTAAAGCTAAGATCTTAAAATGTCTTAAAGTAGAATTAAATGTCTTTTGCTACCAAGTTGATTTCACAAGTCAGTGCTAAAATATCCAGGTTTCCCCAAAGGGGGTGCAGGTGGTGGAAGTCCTGACAGCAGTCAGCTTGAGGCATTGTCCTTTTCATTAATTTGGAGACAGGTAGACATGATGTTGTTGAGGGCAACAATATCCCTTTTGAATTTTATATTTTCAGATGTTATCCCCTCACAGTAACCTTGAGGGAAACTTAGTGAGCTGGTGAGTGAAGATTCCTGTTGTATGGGGTCTCCTCATCCTAACTCTGGGGAGTGTTTAGCTATAAGTGTGAAAAGCTGCTAAGGCAGATAATCGGTCTCAAATCCATCTGTGTCATTTTGTTATTGTTTTTCATTTGAGCAGATCCAGTTTTTACCTAAAGGACCCTCTGGGTGAATTCTGGGTCCTTTATAATAAGACATTTTAAATGAAAGGTACTAGTATATTTAGCCCCCTATTTATGCTTACTTCTGCACTAAGCAGTGTAGATTGTGCCAGGATTTCTCAATCTCAGTGCTATCAATATTTGGGGCTGAGTAATTCCTTGTTGAGGGGGGAGGGTGTCCCGCTCATTGTCAGGTATTTAGAAGCATCACTGGACTCTATTCACCAAATGTCTATAGCACTTCTTCCCACAGTGACAATAAAAAAATTCCCAGGCTCCTAGGTGTTGCTGCTGGTGCTTATCAGGGACACATTTTAAGAATTTTTGTATTAAGCTCATAAGGAGAAGATGTAGTTGAAAAGAATAGGCTACAGGGAAAAAATGCTTCAATATCTGCATAGAATTAGGCCAGAGATGAAAGAGATGACTACTTTTATACGTATATTCATAATATAATACAATCAACATTATAAAATATATACAATTAATATAACATACATTATATTTTTTTCACTGATGTCTATACTCCAGGAGTATAATGCAGATTATTGCTGAAACATACTATTAGCATGAACACTGCATACAGGCCACATCCAATTTAGGTTCTGAGAAAACTAGCAAGAACCCAGAACATTATAGGAATTCAATAAAGGTTGACTCATAAAATTAATCATCTGAAGTTTCAAAGTCGTGTTCTTTCCACTGTGATCTAAATTATAGTTTGCTCTCTACATGCTTCCGTGGGAGTATTTTCATTAATTACCCCTTGAATTATTTGTATTCCTTTTTTATGATAGATGTGCATACACAGAGTTCTGTCTTGAACTGTGTCTAACAATTCTAACAGCAAAGAACCTCTATGCAGAATTCTGCTAAAGCTGGCCACTGCTGAGAAACAGATGAAATCTGCTTCAGAATTTGGTCTCTTCATTAAATGGTCTTTTGACTTCTTGGAATTCTCTTTTGCTTGGTAGTTGCGGATACTTTGTGGACACTGAATTGCTTATCTTATGCCCTGCATCCACCAGAAAACTATTGAAATGTTTGCTCAATGTAAGTCAGCTCTAAAAAATTGGCTAAAATGATTAAACTTACCTGACATGTAGAAGTGATAAAAGATTCCTCCATCTTAGAATAATATTTCCAATTTAAGACTGCTAGTAAATTTGTGTAATTTTGTATGGTGACATGTTAACTAGATATATTGAGGTGATAGTTTAGTGGTATGTACAAATATCGAATCATTTATTGTACATCAAAAACTAATATGTCATGGGACGCCTGGATGACTTAGTGTTTGAGCGTCTGCCTTTGGTTCAGGGCGTGATCCCGGGACCTGGGATCCAGTCCCACGTTGGGCTCCTTGCATGGAGCCTGCTTCTCCCTCTGCCTGTGTCTCTGCCTCTCTCTCTCTCTCTCTCAGTCTCTCTGTCTCTCATGAATAAATAAATTAAAAACTTTTAAAAAAAAACCTAATATGTCATATGTCATTTATACCCCGGCTTTTTAAAAGAATAAAAAAATTAAAAATAAGACACTTGTTAATTTTCACCATTCTCACTCGTGTGAGGTGGTATCTCATTGTGCTTTTGATTTCTATTTCCCTGATGGCAAGTGATGTGGAGGATTTTCTCATGTGCATGTTGGCCATGTCTATGTCTTCCTCTGTGAAATTTCTGTTCATGTCTTTTGCCTATTGCATGATTGGATTGTTTGTTCCTTTGCTGTTGAGTTTAATAAGTTCTTAATCGATCTTGGATACTAGTCCTTTATCTGATAGGTCATTTGCAAATATCTTCTCCCATTCTGTAGGTTGTCTTTGAGTTTTGTTGACTGTTTCTTTTGCTGTGCAAAAGCTTCTTATCTTGATGAAGTCCCAATAGTTCATTTTTGCTTTTGTTTCTTTTGCCTTCGTGGATGTATCTTGCAAGAAGTTACTGTGGCCGAGTTCAAAAAGGGTGTTGCCTGTGTTCTCCTCTAGGATTTTGATGGATTCTTGTCTCACATTTAGATCTTTCATCCAAATTGAGTTTATCTTTGTATATGGTGTAAGAGAGTGGTCTAGTTTCATTCTTATGCATGTAGATGTCCAATTTTCCCAGCACCATTTATTGAAGAGACTGTCCTTTTTCTAGTGGATAGTCTTTCCTGCTTTGTCGAATATTAGTTGACCATAGAGTTGAGAGCCCATTTCTGGGGTCTCTATTCTGTTCCATTGACCTATGTGTCTGTTTTTGTGCCAGTACCACACTGTCTTCATGATCACAGCTTTGTCGTATAGCTTGAAATCTGGCATTGTGATGCCCCCAGCTATGGTTTTCTTTTTTAATATTCCCCTGGCTATTCGGGGTCTTTTCTGATTCCACACAAATCTTAAGATAATTTGTTCCAACTCTCTGAAGAAAGTCCATGGTATTTTGACAAGACAGGAAACAACAAATGTTGGAGAGGATGTGGAGAAAGGGGAACCCTCTTGCACTGTAGGTGGGAATGTGAACTCGTCAGCCACTCGGGAAAACTGTGTGGAGGTTCCTCAGAGAGTTAAAAATAGAGCTACCCTACAACCCAGGATTACACTGCTGGGGATTTACTCCAAAGATACTGATGCAGTAAAACACCAGGACACCTGCACCCCGATGTTTATAGCAGCAATGTCCACAATAGCCAAACTGTGGAAGGAGTCTTGGTATCCATAGAAATATGAATGGATAAAGAAGCTGTGGTCTATGTATACAATGGAATATTCCTCAGCCATTAGAAACGACAAATTCCCACCATTTGCTTCAACATGATGGAACGGGAGGGTATTATGCTGAGTTAAATAAATCAATCGGAGAAGGACAAACATTATATGGTCTCATTCATTTGGGGAATATAAAAAATAGTGAAAGGGAATAAAGGGAAAAGGAGAGAAAATGAGTGGGAAATATCAGTGAGGGAGACAGAACGTGAGAGACTCCTAACTCTGGAAAACAAACAAGGGGTAGTGGAAAGGGAGTTGGGCAGGGGGATGGGGTGACTGGGTGATGGGCACTGAGGGGGGGCACTTGACGGGATGAGCACTGGGTGTTATGGTATATGTTGGCAAATCGAACTCCAAATTAAATAAATAGATAGATAGATAGATAGATAGATAGATAGATAGATAGATGAAAGGCACTGCTTGCAGTGCACTGCACAGGACTCTCTTTTCCGGTTGGTGTTCCACTTCTTATAATATTGGCTGCAGATCCCTTCATTATATTAACACATCTGTTCCCTCATCCTCAATTGACCCCCCTGTTTACAGGATTATAGCTCTATAGCTCTTAAAAGTCCTATCCTAGCTACATTCTATGAAATTACTCATGGCCCTTTTCACTGACCACAAACCCCAAACACAATTCTACACAATTTTACTCAAGCTAAGTCTGTTCTAACCTCTTGGCTCTTTCAAATTAAAAAAAAAAAAAAAAAAATTTAAAAAAATTTCTCAGGCATCCTCCTGGGCTCCTACCCTCTATAAATAGAGTAGCCAAAGGCTGTGAATTTTTTTTTTAACTTTCTTGAGTTTCCTAATTTCTCTTGGTTCTTATAGATACCCTAAACTACTTATATCCTATTTATTGACCTGGGTTTCCTAGAGTGGGTTCTGCAATACATAAAAATGGCAGCTTATCACAAAATCAAAATCTTATTTATTCAGTTTTAATCATCAATCATCCTCTGCTTTGCATTGTTTTTCATTGTTTTGGGTATGAATCTTCTGTTTTCAAAAGGTCTTAATCAAGAGCTGTACCTTATATATATATATATATTTTATAGCATCTTGTACCATGTAGTTAAATATTCAGTAAACATCTAGCTAAGTCCATAAAAGGCAACTCTCAACTAATTTGCATAAAACCCAGTTCTTCATTTAAATGAGTCAGGTACCAATAAATCATCAAATGAGAGAAAAATTTTTGGATTAGAACTTCCTCGGGAATACCATGAAATTGCAAAATGGATTCTATTTGAATAATTGGCTCTGGATGCTTATATACTATTGTTTCTATTGTGTTAATATTTATATATTTCATATAGGATAGAGCTTTCCATGATTTTGAATTTCTTAGAAGTTAACTTTAAGGTCCAGATTGAGCACTTCCTTATGTTTTAATATCTCTTGCTCAGATGTGTGTGTGCACGTGGGCCAGCACATTTCTGAGGTCAATGAAAAACGAACAAGAGGTGAAAGGGGAGGGAAGGTCATCATCCATGGGAAGTTCCAGGAGTGTCCAGACTGTAAAGTAGAGCCTGCAAACATTCATGTCATGGAGACTCAGGCTCAGAATTAATGAGATAATTTTCCACCCTGGATTTACTGGCTTTCAGAATCTTGGGGAACTTTATTTTTCAGGCAGTGAATTATCAGAGCAAAGATGATTATTAGATTTATTACAAATATTATTCCACACAAACGTTAGGAATTGAAGTGGAACATCATCTCCTGCTGGCTTTCTGCTGATTTGGAATGAGAATGATAATGAAGAGGATGTTTAGTATTTCTTGTAGTAATGCTTATTGTCAAAGCTCACCAAGCAGAGAGCGATAGGAAATTCCATCCTTGAACCTCTCCTGTAAACCCTTGCTCTGGGGTATTACTTTGGATCACTAAAACCTATTGATGGCAAACTTGTTTAAAAAGGAATTAATATAAGAACAAGTATGCTATATACAGTTTAAAGACCAAGGGAGCAAAAATGTTTCTCTCCTCAGTAGTGAGTTATCTCATTGTTCTGGATCTGCACCTGCATCCTGGGGACAGTCCCAATACAGTTCCTAACAATAATCACTGTTTTTCTAGACTAATCAGGGACAATATCTGTCACCATGCAAGGCAAAGTATATGTATTGCTAGCATGTATTCACTGATAACTATTTTTTTTTTCATTTTTTTAAATCTCAGTTAAGTCTCAGTTGTCCAAAGGCTTTGTCAATTTCTAAAGCCCCTTGCCTGTTTTGTCACTGGCAAAATAGGCAAGTGACTGAGCAAAGAGTCCCTCGGATCCAGGAGCTGAGTGCTAAATGCCATTCGGCCTCTGAGACTTGATGAATAAAATCCTCTCCCAAGAACAGACTGCCAGCAATCTTTTTGACCCAGCTCCGTCTGGATTTGACAGCCAATTTGAAAGTGACTCTGTGCCCCCCCATCCCAAATTTCATTACCCCAGCATCTGTGGTGCGGCAGCTTGTGATGAGCAAGCTGCCACTACTGCTTTCTTACGTTGTTGCCCCCCTTCATTTATCCTCAGGCAGTGGCTTTGCATGCAGTCTGGTTGGCCATCCCCCACAAGCTGTCGGATCCCCACACCAGGCTTGGGCCTGCAGCAAATGCTGGTGGGAGGTGGAAACATGCAGAGAGAGCACTTGCTGTGACCCATCCACCCATCTCTCTGCGGCGCTGGGAAAAGAATGGGAGCCACAATGATGATTCGGTGACTGTGTCTGTGCTGCTAACTCACAGAATATGTTCAGCTGTCAGTACGACGGCAAACTCTTCCTGAATGCTTTCGCCAGTTGCCAGTTGAGCACCGTGATCTATGAAACAGTTTGGCTCACTTCTTCTCTCTCTTTTTCCCTATCTCAATCTCTCTTTGTTTCTTTTTTGTTTTGTTTTGTTTTGTTTTTTCCTTTCTCTCATAGTTAGTTCTTGATTTTCTTAATAAATAAATAAATGAATCTCTATCTCTATCATCTCTCATCTATCAATCTGTCTCTATTTGGGGACTCTTTAAACCCCATTTCACACTCCCTGGTACCTTTTCTTTTCTTTGACATTAGGGAACATGTGACCCCTTAGACTCCTGGACGCCTTAGTCTAGTGTAAAAAAAAAAATAGTTGAAGATTGGATCATAATACCAGGGGAAAAAATAAAATAAGATGAAAAGAAGGAAGGATGGACAGCAATGAGCCTACAGGACATGAAGTGAAAGTCATTCTCAAGGTAAGTTAGGTCCTTTTAGAAGTGTGCCTGAGAAGTAGCACTTCAGATGTCTATCTTTTGTCCTGGTGATCTATAAGTGGAGGAGCTGTATGTCACATGGTGGTGGTCTTTTTGCGTGTATAATTTATATAATTCTCAAAGCAAAACTCTAACATGCTATGGATTATGAATACCAATTTAGAGAATCAGAAAGTGAAGCTAGAGAAGAAAGTCACTTGCCTAAGTTTACACAGATTGCAAATCCATAACTGGTACTCAAGCCCGGGTCTCCCTCCCTTTCTATAGCTTGTTCTTTCTGGTATTTGACATGTGTGTAGATGTGGGGTTGCATATCTATTCACATGAACTAAATTGTCTGTACTTTGTGAATCAAAAATAGTTCTAATAACCAGGAAAGACTAGGAGTTTAGGTCATGGTCACCTTTGCTCTTGCAGTGCCATAAACTGCACCTTGGACTTTGTATACCAATGTCCATGTGCTGCAAGGGAAGTCAGGGAAGAAGGCAAGACCAAGCCTCAGTCAATTTTTGCTATTTACAAAATTAGATTGAAGTTTCCATCACACTGAAAAGTTTAGTTTTAACAACTGCTTAAAGGAACAAAACCATTTATAATTTAGAGAACATCTTACCTCAAACAATAGTTTGTACACTATTTTTTCTTTTTCTTTACAAATGGGTGGGCTTTAGATATTCTTAGATATTTTCCATATTAACAAATTTGTTTCCATCAATGCGCTGTGTAGTTTTTAAGAACTCACTCATTGCATCTGATTATTTTGTCTACATACTAAGAAATGAAAGGCAGTTATGTTGGTATCAGGGTAAATACAATGACTTTGAAATGAAATTAGATTTACAAGTTTCTTTTTGTCCTCTTATGTTTGTCCAATAAAGTGATCATGTTCCCTATGATATCAGTGTAAGTACAGCCTACATGTTCCATTTATCTGCTTGTTCTTATAGTCATTTACCCCCTACAATAACTTGTCCATAAAAAAAGAATCATCACGTATTGACATTTTCAGAATTTCCAACACCAGAACCTCTAGAGATAGGCTGGCAAACTGCACTGAAGAACGAGGCTAGGCTTTTATTTTTGGTTTTGGATCTTTGTTTTGTTTTATGTTTTTAATCATTAAAGCCCGCCTAAGACTATCAGAAACATTATATCACTGAAAAACTATGAACAAGAAATTTAGAGTCAGGGAGAACCAGGCTTTAATTCTTGTTCCTCCACTTTGTAAGTATGGGGTCATAAGCAAGTTCCTTTACTCCGTAGATACACTTCTGCACTTGTCGAATGGGAAGATGCTCCTTTTTTATATGCTGGTTGTAAGAATTACACAAGATAATATGGAGAAAGTGCTAAGCAAAATAATCAGTCAGAATTTCTTATGATAATGGTACAGCTTTCTCTTAATAGATGACTTTGGGGGAATGTGGTCAGACGTATTTTTGTTTGTTGGATTGATGCACCACTATCAGCTCAAGGATCTTGATGATGACTATCCTGGTGGGATAAATCCCAAAGTCACATTATGCTTTCTTTAGTATTTCTTATGTCCTTCAGAAAATATTGTCCATCATCTCTTTATTGCTTATTTTACTATGATATTTATATAGGGTCTTCTTTCAATATTTCTGTTTATTCATGATAAATATGAGAATATCAAAAAACAAAACTAATGACAATAGAAAATATATAGAACTAAAAAAAAAAAAAAAAAAAAAAAAAGAAAATATATAGAACTAAACAGACCATGTAGGAGACAGGAGGCAATTCCTGACATCTGTTTCTAGGCTTGGCATTGAGTTGCTATTTGAATGTAGACATGTCTTTAATTGACAAATGCGAGCCTATATTTCAGAAAAGCCATCCTCATGATGAGATCATTTTTAAGCTTACAAAGACAGTCTTACAACTTTAGGACTTTATATTTTTTCCAAAATAACTGCATTGACTGGGATTTCAACTGCCTCCTATATTTTCCTTTTCCAACAATAATATGGAAGCAGTTAAATGATACAATAGCAACTTCAGTGTAGAGTAAAAACTTCAGTAATTTCAGGGTACCAGAGAAGAGGGGCCCTGACCTAACAAAAATCATTGTGCTTGTCTAAGAGATTTTATGAGAAATTCACTCCCCATCTCTAAGAATAAGAGCAATAAAACATTAAAAATAAAACATTTGTTCAAACATGAGACACTTGAAGGATAGTAATGTCATACTAGTATTTTACTTCAAATTAGACCTCTTTCTTACGAAAATGAATCTGCACTTATAGTTATTCAAAATTGTTGATAATGGGAAATGAAGTATGCTTGCAGAGGTTAATGGTACATCTATGAGCTGGGAATGGAGAGAGTGTTGTTGCAGCATAGGAAGATTGAGAGGATCCAAATATTTTGTAAGACAGGTTATAACCAAAGGATATTGAATCAATTATATCCTTCTGTTCTAAATCTAAAATGGCTGACCTAAAATGTCTCAGCAAACTGAAAGTGCATTGTCTCATTTTTAAATTGATGGGCCATTTTAAATATATACTTTGACTACTTGCTGCCAACTCAGTTTGATCTCTTTCCCTATTTCTATTTAAGTAATCTCTTAAACAACCATATCTCTTCTAGGATGCAGCTCAAAGAAGTCTGGCATCAAGTGAGCATAAAGTATGATCATATGGTAGTCATAATAGTACACACTGTGCAATAATATAATAATACAAAATATATAATAAAATATGATATAATAGTACATAATTTGGGCCCTTACTAAAATCCAGAGACCATGATATGAACATTGCACATGTTATTTAATTTTATGGTGTGGACATGAACATAATCACATGTGACACTGGATATCATCAGAAGCATTCAGCTTTAGATTTTGTTTTGTTTTGTTGTAACAGATAAATTGAGATATAACTCACATGTCATATGATTCATCCACTTGAAGTGTTCACTATTTTAGATAAGGTGGTCAGGAAAGATTCTTATGTGGAAGAGGCATGGGAGAAGAGCTCAGCATGTAAAGAGGACACATCTTTGAGATATCATAGGAAAGATACCCTTGAGAAGGCCATTCCCATTAGAGTGAACAACCAGCCATAGCTTGGCTAGAATGCAAAGAAACTATAAGGAGAATTGTATTTTGGTGTCCTAATTATTATGAACTGTCTTTAGAGTATTTTGAGTAGGGCTGATTTACTTTTCAAAAAGGCCACTGCACAGTTATCCAGAGAAAAGGTTGAGAAAACCAGGTAGGTGCTTTTTGCAGTGACCTGGGCCAGAGAGAATGGTGGCTTGCATTTGGTTAGGAAGTGTGAAGAACAGCCAGATTTGTGTCATATATTAGTTCTCAGGTACAACTAATTTTATCCATTAATAATTCCTGACCCAGCAAAGGTAATTTATATTAACTCTGTGTATTGGTTGGTCAGTGTCTTAGAACCTGGTCTATCACAGACTGGGCTGCTTGTCCTTTTCTTAAACTTGTTTACTTTGAAGCAACAGTTCTCAAATCTGAATCCACTGTAGGCCTTCTTAAAACACAGACTGCAGGGCTCCTCCCCCAGAGTAATTGATTCAGTGGGTTTTAGGCAGAGCCTAAGAATCTGCACTTCTAACAAATTCCTAGTTTATAATGATGCTACTTATCTGGGAACCACGCTTTGAAAACCACTGCTCTTAATTGAAAATTGACTACCTTTTTCTACAAAAGGACTATATAATAAATAATTTGGGTTTTGAGTGGTCACAGAATGTCACAGCTACTCAACTCATGAACTATATGTGAGACATATAGCATATAAAGCACAGGTAATATGTATATGAATGAGTGGGACCATGTTCTACTAAAATGTATTTACACAACGGAGGCCATGCTGCCTCTGCCCTAGACCATTTACTCTGTCCCAGCTACCTCCATCTGTCCAATATTCAAATATTTATATTAGAATATATTCATATATATATACACATATATATGTGAATAGCAACCTGTTCCTCAGTATATCAAAGCTTTCTATAGTTTATGTTTTTAAAAGATTTTATTTATTTATTCATGAGAAACAGAGAGAAAGAGACAGAGAAAGGTAGAGATACAAGTAGAGGGAGAAGCAGGCTCCATGCAGGGAGCCTGACATGGGACTCGATCCCAGGTCAGGATCACAGCCTGGGCTGCACGTGGCGCTAAACCGCTGGGCCACCAGGGCTGCCCTAGTTTATTTTATTTTTTTAATATCTTATTGATGATACAACAAATGAATACCTCTGGTATCATATTGTGAGAATGTGATTGTTTTTATAAGTCCTCAATACTCCATTTGAAACGTTAAGAAAACTAAGAGGGAATCATTTTGGGAAATATCTGTTAATTTTGAAAAGCCAAAAGAGGTCATCTGTTCTTTAATAACAACTTCCCATTATAGTCAGTTATCTTGTCTTATCTACAAGTCTATTATGATGTGAAAAAAAAGTTGGAGGAGAGAACTATATTAAATAAAACGAGTACACTACCATTTTGGCAAACCCATAATATAATATAATGAGATAAATAATGAGAAACATTTGTGGGATGTGGCTGAAATGAGTGTGACCTCTCCGTTTTCCAAATTTTCTTTCAAGAATGTAAGAAAATCATCACCTACAGTTTGCAGTAAGCCTATGATAATATGGTGATTTTGCTAGTTATTTATGAATCTACAAAATATATGTCTCATAGATGCCTTCTTCAAAGTAATACCTGTAACTCAACTAGTAAGATGGGCCATGTCGCAGGAATACTAATTTAAAAAACACTGCAGTGTTGTACATAATATGTATTTGCTTGGCATTTTATTGTTGAATAAGTGCATCATTACCTGATTATTTTTTCATATTGTAAAAGTCTGAATATTGAGGCTTTCTCATTTAGTTTGCAGATCTGTCTTGTGTAGCTAAAGGTCAAGTTGAAGAAAAGTATATAATTTAGGCAAGGTGACATCATTTCTCTGATAATCAGTCCACATATTCAACAGCATAGACTCTGAATTTATCCTTTTTCCTGTGCCTTTTTGGTTTTCTGGGCTTCCCTGATGTATATTAATATCTCCCATGGGTCATATAAACCTGACTATGGGGTAAGGGCCATGGTATCTGAATGCATTTTTTAGAAAAATAACCTTCAAAACATTTCTATTTAAATATTAGACATATCCAGAAAAGTGAACCAATCTAAAGCACAGCTCTATGGATTATCACAGTGATGAGACTGATATAATCATCCACCAAGAATGGAATATTGCCAATGCTACCTTTGGTAAATGTCTCCCAAATGTTATACCCAAGTTCCTGGCTTGAGCAATGAGGTAGATAGTGACGATGAACTTTTCTAAGATGGAAAACACAGGAAAATGAGGTCCATTAGAGAAAGAAGATAATTATTTCTATTACTTTATATTATTAAAAGTATTTGAATATTGAATCAAAATAAGTATCTTTTTTTGTATTCATAATTGAGATGCTATTTTAGCACGACTCAGTCAGCAAAGAGGCATTTATGGAACTCACTGCAAGGTAATGGTGGGGACAATAAAAATAAGTCAGTGTGTTCTTGTTTTACTGAGGTTGCAATCCAGGGCTCAAAATGAAGCCAAATAAATACATGAGAAAATACTAATAAAAAAACTCATGTCTCAACCCTGTCATAGAGAATCTGAGTGTTCTGAGAGTATTCACTCAGGTTCTCTGTGTCCCTAGGATTTTATGTGTACAAAATAGAAAAATGCACTGGCAAACTGAGCAGCACAGAGACTATCTGACACTATCAATTCTAGAAAGGAGTTCAAAGAAGGAGATCTTCTGAGATTTGGGTAGGTAATTTCATTTTTGTAACATTCTTTCATTTTTTTTAAAGATTTTATTTATTTATTCATGAGAGACACAGAGAGAGAGGCAGAGACACAGGCAGAGGGAGAAGCAGGCTATAGGCGGGGAGCCCGATATGGGACTTGATCCTGGAACTCCAGGATCACGCCCTGAGTGGAAGGCCGGCGCTAAGCCGCTGAGCCACCCAGGGATCCCACATTCTTTCATTTTTTAACATTTATTGAGCAGCTATTGTATCTCACGATCTTTTTGAATCTCATTAGGAAAGCTTAAATGTGAGTTAATATTTGAAACCCCAGGAAATGCATGGATTGGAATCACTGTAGTGTCACAATAATTGTTTTTAGGGACTAAACTAAAATCCAGATTAACAAGTTTTTTACATTATTCAAGAATTTGTTAAAACTAAATATATTTCAGAATTGTGTTAAGTACATATACATTTATAATTAAAGTAAAATTTTCCGTTTTATAAAAATAGAAAAGAAGCCCATTACATGTCGACCAGCTCTAGCAAAACTCAAGTATTTTCTGAGAGGCAGAAGCTCTTTTCAAAACATCAAAACAGTGAACAAGAAGGCAGTTGGAGCTGGCAAGGTCATGGAGTTTGCCAGAAAGCTCAGTAGGCTAAATGAATATTATCCCTAATACCTGCCACCCCAGCCCTCATCAGGAGTAAAAGAACAGTCTCAGGACTGTTCATGTCAATCGGCCATTTCAGTTTAATAGTAAAATACTGGTTAATGATAATGGTGCCTCATAAAATCTTCAGAAGGAAAAGATGTTTTATGGGCCATTTGTTTGTGTGTACGTGTGGCAGTTTTAAATTATTAGTTTTTAAAATCAGTACTTTTTTTTAAAGATTTTATTTATTAATTTATTTGGCAGAGAGAGAGAGTGAGCAAGCACAAGCAGGGGAAGCAGCAGAGGCAGAGAGAGAGGGAAAAGCAGATATCATGCTGAGCAGAGAGCCCAATGTGGGGCTGGATCCCAGGATTCCTGGGATCATGACCTGAGCCAAAGGCAGATGCTTAACCAACTGAGCCACCCAGGTGCCCCTAGAATCAGTACTTTTTAGTGAAAACAACTTGACCAAAAATCTGTCCCAGCATTTTTAGATTCATTAAAACAAAAGTTTAATGAGGAAAAAAATATTATTATGAGTAGAAATAAGGAATATGTATGTAATTACTATATAGATTTTAGGTCAAAATCTATACAATTAAAAAAAAATCTATACAATTGCATGGATAGCTATATATATGTGTGTGTGTGTATATATATACACACACATATTTATTTAGATTTGTACATATAAATATATGTAAAGTCTTTTCATTGACCTTTTAATCAAATTGTTTTAAAATACAGGATTGTTCTTAAATATTAAGTCATTTTGAATATTACTGTATACAAACTAGAATTTGGAAGAGAAAAAAAAATCTTTGAATAAAAGAGACAAAAATGAAGCTACCCAGATACTCCCTAACAGTAAAGAAAAATGATTTACCTAAATCACAGAAGTTAGGAAGAGGTACATATCCAAGTGTGTTGCTTTAAGTATTGCTAAGATAAGGATCATTTTTCACAGTGTTCCTTTTGTGGGTCTAATCAGTCTGGTTTAGCTGTCTTAAAGGATTACACCCAAGTGCCTCTCACATTGCCAGATATCTTCACTGTCTTACCAGTCTGGACTCAGTAGTGACCCAATCCCACCAGTGAACGATGGAGGCTAATGGGTTTACCCACCATGAATAAAGATAAATAAAGTAGCTATCACTAGTTCAGCTGACTTTAGTAAGAAAATAAGGACAGATAAGGACATATAGTTCCAAGTATCCATAAAGGTTAATTTATATATATATATATATATATATATATATATATATATATATTTTTTTTTTTTTTTTTTTTTTTCCAAACGAAGGAGAGCAGCATTAGGTGAAACTGAACAGAACATTACTCCTTTACTGTGGGCTATTCAAAGGGTTCAGGAACCACATCATCTACTCTTTCCAGGTCAATAAGACAAGAAAGCAAACACTCATGCTGCATCCCTAAAGTGTTTCTAGGATCTGAAAATAGTAAGTGGATATCCCCGGTAGATTAGACTTCCTATTGATCCCCTTCTTACCCTAAGCAGCCATCAGACAATATACAAGATTAATATTAAATCATATGAAAAAGATACATGATTTTATATTAAGTGAAATAATAGTTTGTAAAACATTATGTAGAATGTGAGACTGAGGAAGGGCATGTGTCTCTGTTTAGACTTAAAGAGAAGGACATTAGAAGAGGGATTTTGGAAAAATATATCCCACAGAATTACTTCTTATCATCTCTGGGGCAATGATGCTATGGGTGGTATTATTTATTTATTTGTTTATTTTATTCTTTTTTTTTTTTTTTTTTAAGTAGGCTCCATGCACAGCATGGAATTTGAACTCATCCCCCTGTGATCAAGACTGGAGCTGAGATCAAGAGCTGAAAGTTTAGCCAGATGAGATGCCCAGGTGCCCCAGGGTGGTTTTATTTTTAATTGTAGTCACTTCAATTAATGACAGTTTATTTTAAATACGTTTCACTTTCATGATTTAAGAAAACTAAATGCATTCCTTCCCAAGAGTATCAACTTGTGATTATATACTAGATTGGCCAAGCTCCCAGAATTTAGACAATTAGGTGGAGTTTTGAAAAAAAGTACCAGTAGAGATCTTGAATTAGGCATTAAAGGTGTATGGATACATAATACATTCTTTAATGACTCATCAACTTTGCTCTGCAAAGAGTGGGCATTACAAATTAAGTAGTGCCCAAGTAGCCTCACCAGACATCACGGTAGCAGCCGTTAATAATAATATCTAGCAACACCTATGGAACAGATGGATTCCATAGCATATATTCACTGCATTTGTGTTACATAAAGAAAACTGCCCCAAATGTATCATTTTGTCAACAACCAGGGAATTAGAAATATATACCTATTCCTCCTTCCCCATTTCTTTGATGTTTCAAGGAACAAATCCAACCCGACTTCATTATAAACATATTCATCTTTAACTCAAATTCAATTTTCAATTTCTATAAGAAAAGCACCCCTTGCTGTGTTTTGGAGACTGTTGATTTCTTTTTCATGCACATACTTCGTTTCTTCCAAACGACTACAAATTCACTGAGAACAGCACCTGTTATTACAGCCTTTATGTCCTAATACAGTGTTTTGCATGTACTCGGCTTTATTATTTATGCATGGTAGTTGCAGGGAAGAGACAGTAGCAGTGAAAACTCAGTCCCACACTCTTTAGGTCCAGCTAGAGCTTGACACTAATTAGCACAGTGACCTTGGGCTATTTCCTGAAACTCTCTGTCCTTTGGTTTCCTCATTTGTAAATGGATATAACAGCTTGGGTTGCTTTGGGGGGTGGGAGTGTTTTCTATGCTCCAGGCATGATTTCATGGATGTACCATGTAATCACTCTGAATCCTCACCTCAATCCTAGATAGGTTGGTTTTAGTGTTTATTTCCATCTTGCAGATGAGAAGGCTGAGGCTCACAGTGGGTGGGTGACACGACTAAACTCTCAGAGCTGTGGGCTGAATAACCAGACTCAAACCTCACAGCCTATTGGCAGAAGCCACACGTTGAACCTCAGCACAGCTTCACCCGGCTCAGAGTAAGCACGCGACAAATATTAACTATGCTTATAGTGGTTTTGTCAGAGGTTTAATTCCCTGCTCCCTGCGATGGTCTTTAATTCAATTTGCATTCCCTCAGTCCTCACTCGCTGTCCAGGTTGTCACAGCTCTTGCTCTTGCTCTGGATTGTCTCACATTAATATTCCTGATTTGCTTGGACCCTTTCTTTTTATTTGCTCATCCTTTCTATTTTTCAATTCTTCAAGTGTGTAATTACATGTTAACATGTTTTTAGGATGGCTGTTTTAAAATCTTTGTCAGATTTTTGTTCAGATATCTGTCATCTCAACGTTGACATATACTTACTTTTTTTCAGTTTGAGATCTTACTCGTTCTTTATATGATGAGAGAAGTTTTAAAAAATCAAAACCTGAACTTTAAAAAAAAAAGTATTTGTTTATTCATGAGAGACACACAGAGAGACAGGCAGAGACACAGGCAGGAGAAGCAGACTCTGTGTGGGGAGCCCGATGCGGACTTGATCTCAGGACCCCAAGATCAGGACCTGAGCCAAAGGCAGACACTCGACCGCTAAGCCGCCCAGGTACCCCTTTTCTGATTTTTTTAATAATTAGATTTGAACAATGCCTATTTGGCATGAATATCACAAAAGTGATACTATATTTTAATTGCATCCTGTCCTGTAACAGACCATTTTAGTTTGTCCCATTTCTTTTGGGAACTTAACTTTGATCTTTTGGGTAAGAAGGTGACTGCTAGGGAGGAAAAAAAGAAGGTGTCCACTAAGATTCTTCAATATGAAATTACTACCTCTCCCTTTGTAAATTAATATATGTGTTTTGTGGAGAGGGACTTGAAAGTGTGTAAATATTCCTCTATTTATCCACTTTGAAATTTATTATTTTTTAAGATTTTACTTATTTATTTGACAGAGAGAGTGAGATTAGCATAAGTAGGTAGGGGGAGAAGCAGGCTTCCTGTCCAGCAGGGAGCACAATGTGGGGCTCCATCCCAAGACTCTGGGATTATGACCTGAGCCAAAGGCAGACACTTAACTCAACAGACCACCCAGGTGCTTCCACTTTGAAATTTATTAATTACTTTATATCAGAATACATTTAAAAGATTCTTGTGTAATTCAATGTACATATTGCATTTGTAACAATTTTACCATTATCATTATGTTTGTTTGTTTTGGAATACTTTTAGATTTACAGAGGTTTGCAACATACAGCAGCAGAGTTCCCACATTCCCCACTGGCCAGTGTCCCCTAGTAACAATACTTCATTACCATTACACACTTCTCAATCTAAGAAATTATTTTATATACAATTCTATTAACTAAACTGCAGGCTGTATTTTGATTTCATCAATTTGAGTTTTTTTGTTTCCTTTCTTTTTTTATTTATTTATTATTTATTTATTTATTTATTTTTTTTAAGTAAGGTGTCTTTTCTGTTCTAGAATCCAACCCAAGATAGCACTTTGCATTTAGCCAGTCTGGTTATCCTATCTCCTTATGATAGGTTTTTGGTCTTTGCTTTGGTTTTATGACTTTGACACTTTTGAAATTTTCTGGTCATTTATTCTATAGCAGATGGCTCAAGTTTGGATAACCTAGTCTTTTCTCAGGTTTAGACTGGGTTTCTGGGTCTTGCTGGAATGTACCACGGAGGAGAATATTCCATTCTCCTTCTCATTGCTTTACATCAGCAAGTATGCAATGTCAATGACACTCCTGATGGGTGACATTGACCTTGATTACTTGGATGAACTAGTTTCTACAGGTTTCTCAACACTAAGTTGTTGTTTTTCATTTTCTACACTCTATTTATTAGTAGTGTGTGGCTAAATTCATTCCACACTCAAAGGAAAGGGATATAAGTGGTCAGAATGTGAGAGTATACATAGGCAATTATAATTTGGTTTTCAAAGGCCTTCTCCAAGTGAATCTGTTTTACTTTTTTTTGTTGTCTGGTTTTTGGGTTTGTTGTTTATTTGTTTGGTTTGTTTGGTTGTTTTTTTGTTTTGTTTTGTTTTCTGAGACCCATTACTTGCTCAGTGGCAAGACTTTATTCGTTATTTCATGTGGGGATTTCATACCCATCGTCTATTCCTCTCTTTTTTACCTCCAGCATCTAACCAGCAACCAGTCATATTACTTTTACTTCTAAAATAATTATTTTCTCCATAATCTTTAATTAACTCTCATTTTCATAAAATCCCTGTATGAGCATTCTTTGAAGCATAAATAAAACATGTACGTTAAGAACACAAACGCATGTAATATTAATGGTTTTGCAGATAGAATATTTTGAGAAATACAATTTCAATTAAAAGTAAGTGTGCACTGGGATCCCTGGGTGGCGCAGCGGTTTGGCGCCTGCCTTTGGCCTAGGGCGCGATCCTGGAGACCCAGGATCGATTCCCACATCGGGCTCCCGGTGCATGGAGCCTGCTTCTCCCTCTGCCTGTGTCTCTGCCTCTCCTCCTCTCTCTGTGACTATCATAAATAAATAAAAATTAAAAAATATATATAAAAAAAAGTAAGTGTGCACTGAAATGTTTCAAAAAGTGGGCATATTTGTGATTCCACACTTAATTACTACTTCTCTTTTTTTATATGGTTTAATCTTTAGAAACATATTTCAAGAAACTCCTGGAAATGCTCCCCTTCACTTGATTAACTATAATGGATTCCCTCATCCTTTCTCACTGTCTTCCACCTGGTAAGATCTTCTCCTGCTTGTCCGAAGTCAAAGTTGCCTCTCTAGGAAAAAAAAAAAAAAAAAGCACTTTCCACTCTTCTCTGCTTTGACTTTTGAAAAAAATAATCACTGTTCTACTCAACTCACATATCACTTATTTTATATCACTCTTAGAGAACATATGTTCTTCATTAAATAACAGTATGTATCATTCATTATGTAATAACACAGTCTCTCCAAATAGATTATCAATTTCTTATAACATAACTTATTTTATGCTGTTGTTTTGTTTTGTTTCCCTTAGCTTGGTGTTTGGAAAGCACCTCTCCACAGTTTGTTGATGACTGGATGACAAATATCTTGTTTTCAATCCAATAACTAGCTCTCTTGTAACCAGGCCTGGCCTGACATCAGAATGCTCTGATTCTCAGGTTTGTACTTGCTCAGATAAATAAAAGTTATTCATATTATAGGTAATGTGCAGAAATGAAGCTGGACTAGGATCATTTGACCATGGTACCAATTTAATGTGGCCAATTTCAGAGACTATTAACGACTTTAAGCATATGAGCAAAATATTTTCAAAATTCTATGTAAAACCAAAAATCTATTTCCAAAAGCTGTTTTCACCTCAAGCTTATTTGAAACCTACTGTGAGAGAAAATGAATCTTTCTGTTTTCATCCAAAAAACTTAAGAAATAAATAATACGACAGTCTCATTTTTTAAAATTTCAAGCCATCTTATTGTGTTTGACAAATTTTTACCGTAGCTATTGGTTTTAGGCCTTCATTGCTGTGTAAAACACACATTTTCAACTACTCCATAATGCCTTCCAGCTAAAGTATATCTCAATATATTTTTTCCTACTCACCAGGATTCTGTCATGTTCCTGATATTTAGTGGGTATAGGCCAGGAATGATAAGGTACTGTAATGCATGGTACACTTTAGTACAATAATAACATTATCAGTGTTCTGTAGGACTTTTAAATATGCGGCTAGATATTTAAAATAAAACAGTTGTTTGTAATTATATATGACAATAGTAATAATTCTAATTCTAATAATATTGATTAAAACCAAGAGAAGATCAGGAACTCAGTTAATCTGGGAAAGAAATAGTTGAGCTCTCAGGTTATCAGAGTTACTGGTTAAGGCACAAGTGAAAAAGCAAAGAGTTTAGACTTTAATAGTTTACTACGATGGTATGAGCAATAGTATAAAAACCTGAGAACACACATCAACTCTTCTGATTTCATTTTCTACCATTGGAGAGCATGCTGGTTGAGGATCAGGTAGACAACAAAGACATGGAGGTCACCTCACTGTTGAGGGATTCATAAGCAGAACGCTTGGGCAATTTTAGAGACCCTGAGGGTATTGGGGTGTATGAGGGGAAGAACTAGTAGGAATACTGAGTCAGAGTGAAGAAAAGGTGTCTTTGAGTTTCCTTCCTTCCCATCTCCCTTCACCTGAAGAGGACTTCTGCCTAAGGCCTCATCAGACAAGGACATCTAGGAACAAGGATTCCTCCTCTAGGAATGCAATTGTATAAGAGCATGACCAGCCAAGGGACCTGAGTCTTCAATGGCATCTCCCTTCAGGGAACTCCAACATTCTAGCTGTGCACAGTTATCTCATGTGACTAGGGGTGTGCTCCAGTGCTCCTCTGTGAGGCCTGCTAGGTAAAGCCTTTGTAATTGCCTATGGTAAGGCCTGAAAAAACACACTTAGGTTTTTAATCTTTTTAAATTTGTTTTTAAGACAGAGAGAACATGTGCACATGCCTGCAAGTTGGGAGAGGCAGAGGGAGAGAGAAGAACTCAAGCAGGCTCCACTCTCAGCACAGAGCCCCATGTGGGCTCAACCTCTGGACCTTGAGATCAAATATCAGACACTTAACCAACTGAGACACCCACATACTTAGGTTTATAACCAGGAACCAACTTTTCAGTGAATGCTTCTAGTACCCAGTGTGGACAAGACACAATTCTAAGTGTTCCACAAATGATAAGGTATTTAATCTTTATAAAACTCAGTTAGAGTATTACTGTTTCCATTTTACACTTGAGAAAACTGAGGCACACAGAGATTTAAGAAATTTGCCCAAGATTCCACTGTTGGAAAGTAGCAGAGTCAGTATTTGAACCCAAGAAATCTAGCTTGAGTGTCTCTAATTCAACACATAATACTTATTTTCTTTATAAGCTTAGAATCAAAGTCTATTTCCATACCAACACTAAACACTACTGTTGACACTGAGTTTTCTAGAAATGTAACTACTATATAAAATGTGGCAGTGTTATTTTTATGTTTTTAAACTTACCAAGAATTGATTATAAAAAAAAGAATTGATTATCATTTCAGAAAATCAAACTTTTAATGGCAACAAGGCTTGTAGTACTTGAATTGTCAGCACATCAGACCTGTACCACTGTGTGTTTGTAGCAAGCTATAGACATATAAGCATCTGACTGCTTCATTATATCCACTAGAGTCATGCTGAGTCCTGCCATATTGAGATGCATATTATTCTCTAGTTCAATCCATTCAAGTTTTTTTTTTTGTCAGTTTTTTTTTTTTTTTGTCTAGTCAGGTTTATGGGAGTAAAATTGAATACACTAAAATTCAACTTCATTTGAATATACAGTTTTATGAATTTTGGAAAATACATCCTGTCGTGTAGTCATCAGTCAAGATATATAACAGTTCCATCAATTTCCAAAATCTCTCTTGTGTCCATTTGTAGATTGGAGCTTCATTCATATAATAGACATATGATACACACTGATAGTAAGTGTAGCACTTATACTACTTGTTTTGGATCATTGTGTATCAGTGGTTCACCTACTTTTATTGCTGAGAAATATTCCATTAAATGAGTATGCCTCAGTTGCTTATCCGTTCATCCACTGAAGGACACTTGGGCTAGTTTCAGTTTGGAGTAATTATGAATAAATCCTCCACAGACACTTACATACAGTGTGTGTGTGTGTGTGTGTGTGTGTGTGTGTGAAGCATCAATTTTTAGTTATGTTGGATAATGTCCTAGGAGTAAATTGCTAGGTTATGTAATAAGTTATATGATAACTTTTTAAGAAACTGCCCAGCTGTTTTGCAAAGAGACTATACAGTCATCCCCTGCCACACACAGGGAATATGTTCCAAGACCCCTAGTGGGTGCCTAAAACCACAGACAGTACCAAACCCTACATATGCTATGTTTTTCCCTATACATACTTACCTATGATCAAGTTTCATTTGTAAATTAACCACAGATTAACAACAATAGCTAATAACAGAACAATTATAACAATATACTGTCATAAAAGTGATGTGACTGAGCATCTCTCCCTCTAAATATCTCATTTTGTATTCACCATTCTTGTGAGGATATGAGGTGGTAAGAGGCCTGCATGAGAGAAAGTGAGGCGAGTGATGTAGGTGTTGTGACGTATTGTGAGGTCACCATGGACCCTCTGATTATACTACAGAAGGTGGATCATCTGTTTCAGCACCATGGTTGACAGCAAGGAACTGATACCATGGAAAGTGAACCCAAATCCACAGTTGAGAATTAATGTTATTTTACATTCCCACTAGCAATATATGAGTTTCCGCCTACTTCGCATCCTCACCAACGGAGTGGTTTAGTCAGAAATTCCTTTTTTATTGCTTCTCACTGACATGTAGTATGTCACATTGTGGTTTTAATTTAAATTTCCTTCTTGACTAATAATGCTGAGCACTTTTCTTATGTTAATTTGCCTCCTGTGCATTATCATGTATGAATTGTCTGTTATATTTGCCCAGTTTTTATTAGGTTATTTATTTTCCTATATTTTTGAGATTCCTTAACACCTTGTTGACTGAAGCCTTACCAAATATTTATTTTACTAAGATTGCATCCCAATTCATGGCCTACTTCTTCATTTTCTTGACAGTGACATTTGAAGACAAATTTTTAATTTTAATGCATTGAATTTACCAGGTTTTTTTGTTTGTTTGTTTGTTTGTTTGTTTTTCCTTCCTGGACCATGCTTCTGGTATGTGTCTGAGTTATTTTTGCCAAATCCAGGATCAAAAATATTTTTCTGCAATGGTTTTCTTCTAGTAGTTTTATAATTAGGATTTATATTAAAGGCTTTGAGGTATGAGATATAAGTTGAGGGTTGTTTTTGCATTTGTATAATGAATTGTTTCAGCATCATTTGTGGAAAACATTTGTGGCAAACCATAGAATTACCTTGTACCCTCATCCACAATGAATTGACCATATTGTGTGTGTATATTCCTGGAGTCTTTACTATGTGCCAATGATATATGTGTGGCTCCTATGCCAATCCAACATTGTCTGGGTTACTGTACTTTTATAGTATATGTTGGAGTAAGGCTGTGTGTGTTCTCCAACTTTGTTCTTTTTTTGTCAAAATAGTTCTTGACTATTCTATTTCCTTTCTGAAAGAACATTTAGAATTGCCTACTAACTTCATAAAAGAAGAAAAAAAGACAAAACTTGCTAATTTTTTGGATTGAGATTGTGTTGAGTATGTAGGTTATTTTGGGGATAATTGATATCACAACCATATTGTTTTTTTTCTACCCATTCACGTGATATTATCTATGTGTTTAGCTCTCTCTTTTTTGTTGTTGTTTATTTGTTCCTATTGCTTTCTTTTTCCCCAATAGGCATATAATACTTTTCCGCTTACCAATCTTCTGCACATTATGCTCAATTCATACTTAAGTGTTTCATTTTAAATGGTACTCTTTTTACTTAAATTTCCAATTTTTCATTGATAGGATATAGAAATATATAGGATATTTAAAAAATACTCAGCTTATATTCTATAAAAAAAGCTAAATTATCTTATTAGGTCTAGTTAACTTTTTATAGATCCTTTGAAATTATTTTACCAAGGCAAGGAAGTGAGAAACTGAGTCCTCTGGCCAATAGCTATGCAAGTGAATCATCCTAGAATGGCATCCTCTAGCCCCAGCCAAAGGTTCAGATGACTGTAACCACAAAGGAGATCTTGATTGTCCCTTGATGCTCTGGTCCTTCCCAGTAATAGATTGCTTATGACTGCCTACTGGTGCTAGGAGCAGAAGGTCTGGTCAGGCCTCGGTCTTAGACCCTGAATTCCTGGATCCCTTATCATTGATACTGATCCTCATCCCTGTAGTTTCCAAACTCTGCATGAGAGCCATGCAGCAGAGAACAGGAACAGGAGACCTCTTAGATTTGGACTCAGCAGGATTCCAAGCTCTGTCTTCAGGGGTGGAATATTTCTTCTTTTACCCTTTCTCCCAGCCACAATGAAACTCCCCTGTGACTTTAGGGGATGAGTTGCTCACACTTCCTTAGCAGTTTCAAGCTTTTGTTCCCTAGAAAAGTCCAGGGGAAGGGCCCAGCTGGGGGGCTGTATGTTTCCTGCAGTGGCAGGCACTCTCCTCCTCCAAGTATTTACCACTGAAAGAAGTAGATCAGAAATCTAAATATAAAAAACTAAATTGATTAAACTTCTAGAGGAAAACATTGCATTTGACAAAAGTTTCCCAGACGTGATATGGAAAGCATTAATCATAAAAATTAAAAACTGTTAAATTGAACACCAATAAAAAATAAACTAAAAAAAATAAATAAATAAAAAATTAAAAAAAAATTAAAAACTGACATTTTCAAAATAGAAATATTTTGATCTTGCAAAGACACTGATAAGAAAACAGAAAGCTAAAAGACAGAACTGGGAAAAATATTCACAATACAATATCTGACAAACACCTTGTATCAACAACATACAAAAAACTTTGACAATTAAATGAAAAGACAATTGAATTTTAAGAAGTGTGTAAAACATTTGACGTGGCATTTCACAAATAAGAAACCTGAAGGATGAAGAAGCGAATCAACAGCTTCTCAATATCATTAGTCAGTTATTAGGAAGTTGCACAATGAAACCACAATGAGATACTTATAATTACTGAGTGACTAATAATTAAAAACCGATAATGCCAAGGGTTGGCCTGAATGTGTAGCAACAGGAGCTCTGCTATACTACTAGAAAGAATGTAAATGATACAATTACTATTATTTTTGTAACATTACTGTGCAAGTTTTTGTAGGGACAATATGTTTTCATTTCTTTTGGAATGGAAAGGAAAGGAATTGCTGGACCTCAGGGTAACTTTATGTTTAACATTTGGGGAGCTGAACGATATAATTACTTTTGTGATTCTTTGGAAGTTTCTCTAAAAGTTTAACATATATTATTTTAAGAATAATTCATTGGATTTCTAGGTATTTCCTCAAGAAAAATGAAACCATATATCCACACAAATATTTTACATGAATATTCCCAAGAAGCGATCTAAATTTTAAAAAGTTGATTGGATAAACAACATATATATCCATAGAACAGAATACTGCTCAGCAGGAAAAACAGCCAAATTGTTGATATATGCAACAATATGAAAATGCCTCAAAACCAGCATGCTGAGTAAAAAAAGCCAAACCAAAAAAAAACACATACTAGCTAATTTCATTTATATGAAATTTTAGGAAATCTATGCTAATGTATGGGGTAAAACAACAGATCGATGGCTTTCTCTGTCTGGGGTAGAAGAGAGATGGATTGGCAAGGAGCAGGAGAAATCTTTTAGTTAGGAGTAAGGGAAATTTGTATCTTAAATGTGGCAGTAGGTTCACACATACATTTGTCAAAGCTTACATAATAGCACGATTTAACTAAGCACAATTTATTTTATGTAAGTTATATGTCAATAAAGTTGATTTAAAAACATGTTGGGTCCAATAGGTATGAGAACACTAGGTGTAAATAGAAAGCAGACACTCACACAGATGAACAGCATTGACCTTGGAATAGAAATATATGTGCTTATGCTATTTATTATAGCAGACTAAAACTGTAATATTCAGAAACTACCTGACCCCCCCCCCTTTCCCTCTGTGAAAGGAAGATAATGTCCACCTATGAGTTACCCTGAGGCTGAAATGAAAAAGAAATAACGCAAAGCACTTAATACATGGTACGTATTTGTTTCTTCCATTTTATTTTTGAAACACTAGTACTTTTATTTTTCTTGAACTCTTCTTGAGTGTGATTCCAACTGCTTGGAATAGTTTTCCTGCTACATTACCCATCCTTTAAAACCAAAATGTTGTTTCTCATTCAGCTTGAAACATTACTTTCTCCCCCATATTTACCATTTATGTATTTTTATTGACCAAATGTTATTTACTTATAGCATAATGAATTGCATTATGTTCAAGGGGGAGAATACATAATGTTTATCTTTTGAATTGCATTTGCATTGCATGAATGAATAAGAATGTATAGAACAGTAAAACTCAGATGCCAAAAGTGACACTGTAATGTAGTGTCTATGTGAGAATGTGTGGTCAAAAACCGAGTCCACCACATACTTAAAAAGGGACATTTGCATACCTGGGTTGCAGAAACTGTGACTTTATTTCCTCTGAATTCCTAAATGCATGCTTTCTTTGCCTTCTGATACCTTCAAGATGAGTTCTCAAAACAATTTGTAAAAAACAGTTGTTAAGGAGGATGTAAGTGCTGTAATATGTTAATCTTGACTATGTATAGGATTAAAACTGGGAATTTAAATCCCCACACTGATCCATATAGAAAGGAAGTGATCTATGATTCAGCATCATTGAACTTCCCTTTGAATGTAATAATGGAGAGCTATTGCCTGAGAAGTTACTGGCAAGCTTAGCACCCATGAAAGGAGAGCTGCTCTATCTTGATTTACTGACCCAGGCCAGAGACTCTGGCATCAACAGCTGGGAAGTGTTCCCTTTGGCAAAACAATTTTGGGTCTCCTAGCAGACGGTAAGGCTTACTCTCAGCTGAGGGAGACACTTTTCTTTCATTTTTTAAATACGAGAGTTATTTAATTCACTAAATATTCAGAGAACAGGGAAGAACAACAAAAACATGTACCATTTTATCGATAAAGCTCTTAGTGAAGTTGGAAAAGGAAGATTTCATAAAAGACACTTTTCTTTTTAAATTTCATTCCTACCCTCCCTTCCTTTTCTCTAGAAATCCCTCAATCAACAGTTTCGTTTTGCAGTGTTTCAATCTTGAGTATGTCACAGTTCCATCGACCAAGAGCATTAAATAAGGATAATAATGACATAGTTTCTATTTATTGACCATTTTCCCTATGCCTTACATATATCTATATTATTTCTCACATATGCTCTGACAGGTAAATGCTGCTATTCCCTTAATCTTACTTATGAAAAAAAAAAGTAGGGCTCAGACTTTTTTTTTTTTTTTTTTTTTTCCAAGAGCCCACAGCTAGCTTGAAAACTGGGATTTAATTTTAGGACTGTTGTCCTTGTTTTTGCCACAGCAGAATCTAGAGGCAAAGAGATTAAATGAGTACCAGACGATGGAGAAATTGACCAAGGTGTGTTTTTACAGTAAATGGTGATAGCTCCTCCAGAAACAAAAAAATCAAGTATGATGCTCTTTGGAAATCAATGTTTCTAATTCTAGGCATATATATGGTCTGTGTCCCATTTGCCCAAAGCTGAATCAAGCAGTGTAAGAGATTAATAGTTGCCCTATTATTTCCAGGTTGCATGCCTGCTGTCTACTAGTATCCTTTTGACATTTTGATGGATATGGGTCAGAAAACTATTGCAGGTCCATAATTTCATTTAGCCATAGGTGGTTTGAGCTCTTTCTAATTCATTACAAGCTCATCTGAGCTGAAAAAACACTTTCTCCCAGTGCTCAGTTCTCCTGATGTACTTAGTCAAAAGTATATATTTGTGATTCAGGAGAGATGCAATTTTTCTTCTTTTGAAGTCAGAGCAACCTGGGGTATAGGGTGGAAGGACTCTAAAGGCTTGTATTCTTTCATCAACTCACAGATTTGACTAGGCCAAGAAACACTTATTTGAAGTCTCATGATTTAGTCTCTACAAACACCAAAGTAACCCACTGTTACAAAAAGGATACTTCACTTCTGGTTGAGAAAACTTATTAAGCTGTTCCAACACAGGCAGCTGGTATTTGGGGGAGATTGGGCTCTTGACTCTTCTGACAAACCTCAGTTTCTCCTTCTCTGATGTGTGAGGTGTTGACCTAAAACATGTCTCTGGTCATCTTCAACACTAACACCCTGTGATTCACTATTTTCAAGGGGAAATGGAGTGATTTCACTGACATACACCTACTTTGATGGTATTTTTGTGGCCTCTTTCTTAGAGAAACATTTGCTCTTTATAAGCTTTAGCTCTAGGTGAACTAATGTATCTAGGAGAAGTACTAGTATGAGTACATGTTAAGCCAAAAGACCTGGAAATTGAAAGAAAAACAAGACACAGTCACAATCTTCTTAAAAAGATTGAACTATATGGTTCAAATCAGCCAAAAAATTACTGCCTATATCTACCAAGGAGTTTCTTCTATATTCTTATAAGTTGTGAGGGTTTAAATAACTGGAAAGTCTTTTTTTTCTTTCTTTTGTAATATAGGAAATTGAATTATGACATTATTTGAGTCATTTATGAAATAATTCTTTGATCAGAATAAAAGGGAATCAGAGTGATGTAGTAGTTGAAAGTGTGGCTTGGTAGTCAGATGGCTGTGTTCAAATTTGGTTTCCAGCAGTTACTAATAATGATGCCTTCACAGCTTCGTTATAAGACTTAAATGAAATAAATGTGTATAAACTACCTGGTAGCTATTTTTATTACTTCTTCCATGTCTTTGAATAAGAGCATTGACTAAGAGAGGTCATCAATCCTCTCCTCCCTCAGGGGTTTTGATAGATTCACAGAGAGGTTGCACAGACGAATGGAGTAGTGGTGCTATAATTAAGCCAGATTTTATTTTGATTATTATGAGTATCACCCCATTTCCTTGTCTGGAAAGTAGTAAAATAAGCCTCACTTGAGCCACATGAAAAGACAGTGAATTTCATCCTAGAGATTGCACTCTAGAGACAAAGGTGGTAAATGCCTAATATGTTTGAACAGATCATTTTTATAGGCAGAAAACTACCACCAATAATAAATTGTTCAAATAGAATTATAATTATGATATATTCAGGAAAAAGACACATTCAACATTTTTTTCTTCACCTAGCCAGGAAAAACAGAAAGAAGCAATATCCTTTTGCTGTGTGTGTGTGCATGCATGTGTGCGTATGAAATAATAAAATAAATTTTGTCATGTACATATTCATTTTTATGTAAGATTATACAGTACTATGCCCACAAACAAGCCCAGCACACATTATTAATTTCATAAATCAGCATAATTAAATGTGAATGCCTAATAAATAGATTAATAGATTCTTTTTATTCACTGTAGAGAGTACATTAATGTTAACTTTCATGGTCATTAGAGGCATTCACAAATCTCCTCTCTCTGGGTAAAGAGTAAGAATGTAGGTCCCTGCCCCCTTTGAAGTTATATGTGGATTTATGACATGCTTTGGCAAATGTGAGCAGATGTGATGTATCACTTCTGGATGGAAGCTTGAAGAAACAGTATACCATTTGCATTCTGCTAGCCCTCTGCCATGGAAATCATGGGAGTATACATCAAAATAAACATTTGCTTCAGTGGCTCAGCCTGGGTTTTTTTTCATAACCACTATGTTCGGAGGCTTCCCGTTGACCCAATAGGATATATGACCTGGGGAAAAAATGATTATTATATTAAACCATTGGGATATAGGAGAGCAGAGTCATGTTGTCTATAGTCAACAAATTAAATGCTGATATATTTGGCTTCCCTCATCTTCTAATTTTTACAAATCATCTATTTGTTCCTCATTGTATGTAGAATAAAATCCAGGTTTCTTGATAAAAGCATATGATACTCTGCCTAAAGCTCTCCACTCACATCTTTCCTTCCACATTCTCACTCACGTCCCGGTGAATCTTCACTTTAACTTTGCCAATCTAATATATTAAAAGCAATTATTTCTATGTAGTTTGAACCTCCAATTCTATCACTAAAAATTAACTTGATCATATTTTCACATGTTTAACAGCCATTTACCTTTCATTTTCTGTGTGGTTCCAAAAAAAAAAGCTTCAAAATTGTGAAGTTATTATTCAGTTATTTTCTTGTTTGCATATATCCTGATACTTGTCCATTCATAGCTGATTTGTGTTTTTTTGGTAAGATTTTAATAGTTCTCTTTCAATATTCTTAGGTTTTAGATATACATGGCATGCATGTATTTCTTCACTGTTTGATGCTGAATGAATCTTACTAGTTTTGTTTTTTTCCAGATAATTCTGGAAATCTTTGGTCTTTATTTCTTGAAATATTTCTCCATGTGTTTATTTTGATCAATTTTTAAAAATATTCTAGGGATATTGACACCTCCAACCTCCTTTTTAAAAAGCATATATTTTATATTTTCTGCCACTTAATTTCTTTCTGAATCTTTATGGGAAAGTTTTTCAAAAAAAAAAAAAATCATTTAACTCACTGACTTACTCTTAACTGTTCCAGTTCCACTTTTCAACTCTATTGATTTCTTGCTTTCAATCATTGTGAATTTACTCTGGATTATACCTTGTGAGTCCTTGCTCTTGGTTTATCCTTCCAACATTTTAATCTTCTTGAAGATAGTTAATTTGTTTCCATAAAAAAAAATATTTTCTCTGGTTCATTAATCCTAAGAATGCCCATTATTTGAATTTTCTATTTTATTAGTCATAACATATTGTGATATGTACTTGGGGTAAGATTCTCCAGTCTTAACTTAATGTCCCTTCTCATGGATTTCAAGTAGGGAGGAAACATGCCTCAGGGAAAATGGGTTCTAGCATTGCTCCCTATACCATACTGTGCCCTAATATTTTTAAAGAGCTTGTAGCTTCAGTTGTAATTTTGTAGCCTTTCAGGTATAGAAAAGGATACCAGGGGGATAAAATTTGTAGGAAAGGACTAGTCATCCTGCTTTAAATGTTAACAATTTTCATCACGTTGAGGCCTTCATATTTCCCCCCAAACTTAAGTTGTCAGGATGACTGCTGTTTCTCTGTCTATAGTTAGCACATTCAAATACAGGGCCAAACAAGCAAAGAAAAAAATTTAGGACATGCTAATAAACATTCTTCCACCTTGTTTTTGGTTATATATTCAAGTTTTCTTCTTTCTGAACCTTGGTTTTCTTTCTTGTGCGATGAAGATTTCTTATAGAAATCACCATAGACAACAACGGCAATGATATTTGTGATCATATATATTACACTGTTTTAAGTTTTTTTTAAGTATTACTCCAAATTGCTTCTTGTCTTTAGTTTGAAATTGACCATGAATATTTAAAGGCTTATTTGTAGTCATCTGCATGGATTTACAGCTTGCATGGAGGAATTCTCTTTATCAGTATCACCTGCCAGTTTACCAAAAACTTCTTTGTTTCAATTATACTTTTGGGTATTTCTGTGAGATTAGGAGTATGGGAAATTAACTGATTTAAAATAAATGGATTACAAAAAAATAATAATAATAAAATAAAATAAAATAAATGGATTACACTCTACTTCTCCTCCACTTTATTGAAAACAATTTAACAAAAACATACTGCTGAACTGCATAAAATAAACTCAGAAAACCAATGGAGGAAACTCAGTGAAACAGAAAGCTAATTTTTTTGGAAAGGTCAGGAAAGTTGATAAACCTCTAGCAAAACTAACAAAAAAGAGAGAATTTTACTAGTATCAGTAATGAAATGAGTGATACCACTACTGACCATGAAGATACTAAATGGATAAGTGAATATTACACATAACTCTAAATAAAAGTTTGAGAACTCACTTGTAATAGACCAGTTCCTTGAAGAGTACAAACTACCTACTAAATACAACTTGCAAATTATTTAAAAAAAAAAGGATTGAATATCCCTTTAACTATCAATAACATTAAATATATAAATTATAAACTCCTAAAAATATATCTCAGGCACAGTTTTCATTGGGGATTTCTGCAAGACATTTAAGGAATAACACCAATTTACACAATTTCTTTTTTTTTTTTTTTTTTTTTTTTTTTTTTAATTTTTATTTATTTATGATAATCAGAGAGAGAGAGAGAGAGGCAGAGAGAGGCAGAGACACAGGCAGAGGGAGAAGCAGGCTCCATGCACCGGGAGCCTGACGTGGGACTCGATCCCGGGTCTCCAGGATCGCGCCCTGGGCCAAAGGCAGGCGCCAAACCGCTGCGCCACCCAGGGATCCCTACACAATTTCTTATATAAAATAGAAGAAGAAGAAAAACTTTCTAACTCATTTTATGAAGCCAGCATTACCCTGAATGGAAACCAGCAAAGGGATGCCTGGGTGGCTCAGTGGTTGATTGCCTGTCTTTGGCTCGGGGCTTGATCCTGGAGTTCCGGGATGGAGTCCTCATTGGGCTCTCTGCGTGGAACCTGCTTCTCCTTCCTCTGCCTAAATCTCTGCTTCTCTGTGTGTCTCTCATGAATGAATGAATGAATGAATAAATAAATAAATAAATAAATAAATAAATAAATACCTTTAAATTACAAAAAAAAAAAGAAAACTAGAGAAAAACCGTAAAAAGCAGAAACAAAAACAAAAACAAAAACAAAAAACAAAAAGAACTATGACAATAACTATAGACCAATACCTTTCATGAATATAATTGCAAACTTTTTTTTTTTTTTACCATATCTTAGGAATTCAATAATGTCTAAAATAAGTTATACACCATGACTAAGTAGAGTTTATTACAGTCATGTAAGGGTAGTTCAAATTAAGAAGTCAGGGCAGCCCGGGAGGATTAGCAGTTTAACGCTGCCTTCAGCCCAGGGCATGATCCTGGAGACCTGGGATCGAGTCCCATGTCGGGCTCCCTGCATGGAGCCTGCTTCTCCCTCTGCCTGTGTCTCTGCCTCTCTCTCCCAATCTCTCTCTTCTGTGTCTCTCATGAATAAATAAATAAAATCTTTTTTAAAAGTTAAGAAATCAAGTGATACAATCTACTATATTAACTAAAGATGATAAATAACAGGATATATATTAATATATAATTATGTGTACATGATCATATATACATAAATGCCAGAGTCTCAGGAAAGAGTTATAGTTCAATGTCAAAAGAAGTCAGGCTAGAGAATTAGGAAGAGGCAATGTTGCAGTTTTGTCTGAAGGCTATCTACTTACTGTACAATTCTCTCTTAACTTCAAGTGATCAGAAAGGCCCATTATGGAGGGTAATCTCTTTTACTCAAAGTTCATTAATTTAAATGTAACTCTTATCCAAAAACACCCTCACAGAAACAATCAAAACAATATTTGACCACATATTTGGGCAGTGCAGCCTGACCAAGTTGATACATAAAATTAACCATCATAGAACTATTCCTATTCAGTGTGACAATGCCAAAATGATAGTTTTGATATTGACTGTAATTTTGTAAGATGTCACCACTGGGGAAAACTGAACATAGGGTACACAGATCTCTCTACGACTTTTGCAACTTCTGAATTTATAATTATTTCACAATAAAAAAAAAAAGTTTAAAAAAAAACCTTCAGAGGTTTAATAAAGAATATAAAGACCAACTTTGCAGTGACTCTAAAATTGCTTTTAAACATAACGTCTATTTAAGAGAGGAAAAATGAATTGAAAATTTCCATTCCTATTACTGAGTATTTCAGTTGGTTAATTTCCTACTGAGGAAATTCACCGAAGTTGTTCTCTCTCTCTGCCTGCAAAGCTATATCCCTCTTTATTTAGGCAACTCTTACTCATTGGATTTTAGTTTAAATGACATTTCCTAAGGATATAATTCTTTGGCACTCAGATTTGTTCAGTTTTCTTGATAAATCATTCTCTTTGCACCATGCATTTTCCCTTTGTAAAATTTATCACAGCTGTAATTAATTCACGATAGCTATTTTTCACAAAGTCTGGCTAAGATGGCATGGGCTGTCTTCATTCTCTTAAGCATCAATGAGTTCTTGTCATCTGACCACCATATAGCACACGTATGCATTATGTATGTATTATTTGTTAAATAGGTATTGAGTCAGAGTTTTCATTACACAGAATTAAATGCAGAAATACTTTGAGAGCTTAATAGGGAACCTCCACGACACTCGTATAGGTACACTATAAAAATGGAGTACCCTCTCTCCAATAAAGGTCAGGTAGAAAAACAAGAAAGAGATAGAGAAGGGTACACAATATTGCTTTAATGATACTTTTATGTAGTTGGATATGGGGAAATTTTACAGGCTTGTCAGGATTGGTATGGTGAAAACAATAATTTAGGACATTCTCTTTTACCTTTACATGCAGATGAGAACACAGGAATCCTAAGACAAGCTGACCTTATAGACTCTTAAGGTCCTAGAAGGAAGTGACGGTTATATATTTAGTGTCATATTCACAGAAACTCACACAGTACTTGTGCAGAGGCGGTATCAATAAATATGTGTTGAACGAATATATAAGACTATATTTACAGACAGGGTCTGAGATCTGAGAATTGAACCAGGATTCTGGCTGTGAAACTATATTGTAAGAAAGGGAAATGTGGGAAGAATATTAAGTGGTTCTTACTAGAGCACATTAGCATCCATGTGCTTATTTCCAGGTAAAATTTGTGCTAAACCAGTCTGATAAATAACTCCACTTCCTCACAAACTTGAAGACCCAAAGGTACAGAACCATTATCATCTGTATATTGGCTTATGGGAAAGATAAACATCCTTTAACTTTAAATTACTATTAGACTAGCATTCAACATATAGTAAACAAGCCACTCATTTCTAGAAATCTAACTGCAACTTGCTTTACTAGTGAGCCTTAGGAGCAATGTACAAAGTGTTATCAACAGCTTCACGCTGTCCAGTGATTTGTCTCACCTTTTGACAAATCATCCTTGCTTTTATTTTTTTGCTTTTTTTTCTTTTCTTTTGTCTCCCCAAATGAGCAAACCTCCTTTGAAATAAACAGATGATGCTGCACTTTTAGAATAAGACTATTTTATTTTATAAGGAATTAAGACTATGGTTCAGCTTAATACACCTTTATTTGTATTATTGATATTTTTTATATTTACCATGATCTCATAATTGTAGTTTTGAGTTCTGCATTGGACTCCATACTGGGAATGGAGTTTACTGAAATATAACAATAAAATAAAAAAAAATAAAAGTAAAATAATGGACTTTATATCAATGAATTTGAAAATTTAGACCACAGGAGCAATTTTCTAGAAATATAACTTACCAAAATAACACATGCAAAACTTGAAAAATTTTAACATTATTTCACAAACATCATTATAATTAGTAATTTAACATTCATTCATCTAACAGGTCAAGTCCAAATATTTTTCCAGCATGTCATAGTTAAAATACAAAATATTTTTGTCATATATAAACTTATTTTGAATAAACATTTTTAAAGATTGAAAATAAAGGTGGTTGTTTCTTCTTATTTTATTAGAATAGAATAATTATGTACCAAACTGAATAAGGATGGTACAGAAAAGACAAGTCTCTTCTCACTTTTGAAGAAAAATGCAATATACCTAAGCATATATTAGCAGATTAAATTAAGCAGTATATAAATAATATAATAAATTGCAAAATCAATTTAATTCCAGAAATGTTAAGAATATGTTTTATTAAAATATATAATTTATAATACAATAAATTAATACAATTTATCATGTTAACTTTTGTTGTTTTTTTTTAAGAAAATTTTTTTTTAATTTTTATTTATTTATGATAGTCACACAGAGAGAGAGAGAGAGAGAGGCAGAGACACAGGCAGAGGGAGAAGCAGGCTCCATGCAGGGAGCCCGACGTGGGATTCGATCCCGGGTCTCCAGGATCACGCCCTGGGCCAAAGGCAGGCGCTAAACCGCAGCGCCACCCAGGGATCCCTCATGTTAACTTTTGAAAGAAAAATATTATCTTTAGACAGAAAAATGTGAAAATAATGAATTCACCAAAAGATACTTAGGGAAGAGCTACTACATGTCACATATCCTGAGGTTCTGATGCTATAATGTGAAAATGATATCTAAGGTTTTTGTTGCATGGGATTCTACTGAATAATAGAACTTAATGAGGTTTAACAGCCATTTAAGGCAAAGTAGTAATTACGGAATAAAATGGAAAGTTCTTAGCCCCCCAAAGTGGTATCAAAAAATGTAACAGCTATAATTTTAATTTTGATATATTGGGTATGTTTTATTTAACTGAGGAATCTGGTCAGAATGACAAATATTGGGCAGCCCTGGTTGTTCAGCGGTTTAGCACCTGCCTTTGGCCCAGGGCATGATCCTGGAGACCTGGGATCAAGTCACACATCGTGCTCCCTGCATGGAGCCTACTTCTCCCTCTACCTGTGTCTCTGCCCCCCTCTCTCTCTCTCTCTGTGTCTCTCTCATGCATAAATAAGTACAATCTTAAAAAAATAAAATAAAAAAGATAGCATTTCCAACAGACACACACAAAAATTATAAATCACTTAGGCATAATAAAAGTTGCATTCTCAAAGTGGATTGAAGGCCTAAATGTGTGACCCAAAACCATAAAAATCCTAGAAGAAAATATAAGCCATAATTTCTTTGACATCAGCTGTAGAAATATTTTTATAGATACATCTCCTGAGGCAAAGGAAACAAAAGCAAAATTAAACTTTCAGGACTACACACACACACACACACACACACACAAATGCAAAGAGAAGGAAAGCATCAACAAAAATGATAAAGTAACTTACTGAATGGGAAAAGATATTTGCAAATGATCCAAAAAAGAGTTAGTATCCAAAATATACAAAGAACTTAAAAAACCCAATGCCAAAAAGTAATCAAATAATCCATTTAGAATGGGCAGAGGACCTAAATAGACATTTTTCCGAAGAAGAGATACAGATGGCTGACACATGAAAAGATGCTCCGTGTAACTAATCATCAGGGAAATGAAAATCAAAGCCACAATGAGATATCACTTCACATCTGTCAGACGGCTAGCCAAAAATACAATAACAAGTGTTGGTGAGGGTGTGTAAAGAAGGGAATCCTCAAGCACTGTTGGTGGGAATGCAAATTGATGAAGCCACTGTGGAAAACAGTGTGGAGGTTCCTAAAAAAATTACAAAAAATTACCATGTTAATCCAGTAATTCCACTCCTGGGTTTTACCCAAAGGAAAAAGAAACTCTAAGATATAAGACACCTATGTTTATCACAGCACTACCTATAATAGCCAAGAAATGGAAGCAACCCATGTCTCCACTCACAGATGAATGTATAAAAAAGATGGATAAAGAAAGAAAAAAGAGAGGGAGAAATATTACTCATTCATAAAAAAGGGGGATATTACCATTTGCAACAATGTGGATGGACCTAGACGACATTATGCTAAGTGTAATAAATCAGTCAAAGAGAAACAAATGTCATATGATCTCAGTCACATGTGGAATTTTAAAAAAGAAAGAAGAGAGGAAGAAAGAAAAAATGAAGGACACCTGGGTGGCTCAGTGGTTGAGCATCTGCCTTTGGCTCAGGGCATGATCCTGGGTTCCTGGGATAGAGTCCCACATTGGGCTCCCCATAGGGAGCCTACTTCTCCCTCTGCCTATGTCTCTGCCTCTCTCTCTGTCTCTCATGAATAAATAAATAAAATCTTGAAAGAAAGAGAAGAAAGAAAGAAAGAAAGAAAGAAAGAAAGAAAGAAAGAAGAAAGAAAGAAAGAAAGAAAAAGAAAGAAAGAAGAAAGAAAGAAAGAAAGAAAGAAAGAAAGAAAGAAGAAAGAAAGAAAGAAAGAAAGAAAGAAAGAAAGAAAGAAAGAAAAACAAAACAACCCAGACTCTAATACAGAGAACAAACTAATGATTGCCAGAGGGGAGGTGAGTGGGGAGATAGGTAAAATAGGTGATGTGGATCAAAAGTACACTTATCATGATGAGCACTGAGTAATGTATAGAATTGTTGGTTTATTTTATTGCACACCTGAAACACATATAACACGATATGCTAATTATACTTCAATTAAAAAAAAGTCTTTGATCACAATGAGAAAAAAAATTAAATATCAGCAGGAAATACCTTTTCATATTGAAATAAAAACAATAAACAACATGATATTCAATAACTCTTAGGTCAAAGGGTAAATATGAGAGGACTTCATAATTACCTTAACATAAGGTTTATAAAAGTAGGATATGAAAGAATTTCTGGCATATAGTTCAAAAAGTTGTGAGTAAAAAATTATAGTATCAAATACAATGAGACAAAAATTAAATGAATTAACTCTCCAATCTAAAAATCTAGGAAAAGAATGACACAGTAAATGATAAGAAGTCTGATGGAAAGCTTCATAAAGATAAAAGCAGAAACGAGTTAGAAAACTGGCACACACTGTAAATAAATGCCAAATTTAGGGGTTTTCACAAACCCTATCATGGTCCCAAAGGACAAATTTGCACCTTGGTCAGATAGATCATTTTCTCAGACAACTTAACAAAACTCCACTCAACATACAGAAAATATAAGCAGGTTAATTATCTTGGAAGAAATGCAGAAAGTAGTTAAAGAGCCGCCTACCAAAAAGCATAACTCCCAGTTGACTTCCTATAGGAATTTTACCAACTTTTTAAACAATCAGGTAATCTTAACGCTACATAAAGTGTTCCAGAACATTGAAAAGATGGACAAACCTCTACTGTTGCTTTATGACATGAATACAGCATTTATTCTAAATAATGCATAGAATTGATAAAGTATAAATATATTTATAAATATCAAGGCAAAATTCTTAGATATAACTCTAGTAAACAAAATGTAACAGCCCATTAAAAATAATACAGGATAAACAACTGTAGTTAATTTCAGTAATGCAAGCAATACTTAGTTTAGAAAGGTCATAAATATGGCTATAAATAAGGCCATATAAATCTGAAAAGACAAAAAATATGATTATGTTCAAAGATAAGAGAAGGCATTTGCCAAATATCAGCACACAACATGATAAAAATATCCCTAATAAAATAGAACTTAATTGACACATCATTAACATGATAAAGTATACATCTTAATCAATAAACAAGCACTTTACTTAAAAGCAAAACACTAGAGGTTTTCCAATTGTAGTCAAGAAAAGACAAAGGTGCCTTCTTGGCTGTCTCATGGTGCTAAGGAGAAACAACAAACAAACAAAGAAACAAAATCAACGTATAAGATCCAAGGCTTTGAGTCAGGAACCTGGAGAGCTATATTTTAAGACTATGTATGAAACAGAAGTAAAGGAAATCTTGCAAAAACCACAACTTGGCCTAGAGTCATGATTCAGGCTCTGAATGGATTAAGGTCATCTGCTGTCACTTTATGTGCCTTGTCATGGGTATGTTAAAGCCTCTAGGGAAAATAATAACACCTGCAGACTGCATATTTTTCCTGCCCAGTGTCTCAATGTCGGATTTTCAATTGTATGTATATCATATATTTCAAGTATATATATTTCATGTAAACCATATATATGTATTCTCCCATACATAAACAAAGGGTCAAGTAAAAATGGAAATAGATACAAATTTACAGTTATCTGAGTAATTCTAAGTATCAAATATGGATATTGAAAGAACTGTGGTTGAAATATTTGAGAAGATAAATAAAAAAGAAAGAATTCGCCAAACAGAAATCCTTAGAAAAATAGAAGATCTAGGGTTAAAAATATAACTTACTAGATGGGTTTAATAGCATACAGCACAAAAATAGAAAAGATAATTAGTTAAAGGGAAGATAGCTGAGTAGAAAACATGCAAGCAGATTCATGGAAATCATAAAAGATCAAAGAACACAGATAAGAGTGTGAGAGACACACGCACATAAATATGGTGAAAGGTCTAGGGTCCTTGGTGCCATAGAATTAAAAACAAAGTGATTCAATCCGAAGCTATATATTAGAAGAGACAATGGTTAAGATTTTTCCTAAACTGACGCATGACGTTGGCACAATGAGAAGATGCAGATGAACAAAAAGAAAATGCGTGGCTGTGTATATAGGAACATCACAGTAACATTTCTGGAAACCAGTTAATAGAAGAAAAAGCCAAAAGCAGCCAGAAGGAAAAGACACGTGCATACTAAGTCATACTGAAGTAAGTTCTTCAGGTGGAAGGAAAATGATAGAAACATGGAAAATAAGAAAGAAATAGAAAATGTAATCATTATGGGGCTATAAAAGTATTAAAATGCATAGCAACAATATCACAGAAAACAGGCTCACACGACTGTAAGGAAATTCTCTAAGGTCCCAGCGTCGTCTGGCAAGTGGAATGCATAATGAAGAGAATGTGTGAAATCAAGGATGCAGACTGTGGTAAGATAAACATTCAAAGAACAGCAAATGAGTGTATAAATTAGTGTCCAAGGAAGGCTGTGAGGAAAATAAAACAGGTAGAAAAAAGTTCAAAACAAGTAGTAAAAATATAGCTATATAAACACATTACACATAGACTAAATAATCCAATTAAAATAAAGATTATCAGAGAGAAATAAAAATCTTCATGCATGTGTGTGTTTTGACTTCCTATAAGAAACACCCCGTGCCTTGTATAAGATATATAATAGTCAAAGGCAAAAAGATTTTAAGAAATATCACACAAACACGGACCTAGTGTATTATATATACCTACATTTACATATATATAAAAACATATATATACACATGTGAATATATACCCATATATATATACTATATATACCCATATATATATATATACCCATATATATACACCATATATACCCATATATGTATTTGAATATCAAGAAAATAGATTTAACGTTAAGAATCATCACTAAAAAATAAGGAGCTTATTTCATGATATAAAAGTCAGTTGTTTGGGAGGACAATATAGTTATACATTTATGCACCTCTAAATTACATAGCATGACCTATATCAAGGAAAAATGACAGAACTCGAAGAAAATATTGGCAAACTACAGTCATACAGGAAAAGCAACAATCTCTTTCAACAGTTGATAGACTCAGCAGACACATTAATGTGTATGGATATAGATGAGTTGCATAACCAACATATTTTCCTCACTATTGATAAAATTAATACACTACACCAAGCAGTAACAGAGTGTATATTCTTTACAATTCACATGGACTGTTTGTCAAAAATGACTGTATGCTAGGACAAAAAAGTATGTCTGTATACGCTTGAAAGGATTAAAATAATTCTCACATGTCCTATTGTCACAGTGAAGTTAAATCAAAAATAAGATCAAATGTCAACATTTGGAAATTAAGGTATTGTACTTTTTATTTTTTATCTCATTTTATTATATTTATTTGACTTAATGACTCTGTAATTACAAAACTTTCCACAAAGAAATATCCAAGTCCACATCGTTTTGATTGTGAATTCATCTGAAATTGGAAAGAAGAAAACAAAAGTCTCAGAAAAAAATTCCAGAGATTTAAAGAAGATGGAACACATTGCAACTCATTGTTTTTGAGGACAACATAAACTTCCTACCATAATATGACATAGACAGGAAAATTACTGGATAAGCTTTTTCAAGAAAAGAGATATAAAACGTTTTTTCATGGCAAATCAAATCTAGTAATACATAAAATAGGGGATGTGTCACAATTGATTTAGACTTATTTCTGTAATTAACAATTGGTATAATATTTAAAATAAGTTACAGACTAACAGAAAAAAGTAGGAAAATTTCAAAACAAAGTAATCTAAAAAGATGCCGAAAATGGCATTTGATAAAATTAAACACATTCTGATACAAATATTAGCAACAGACTAGAAATAGAAAGCTTTTTCTTATTTAAAGGAAAACATAGAAATTAATAGTGAAATATTAAAAACATTCCTTAAGACTTCTGAATAAATTGAGTGACCTTTAAAACTATTTCTCTCCAATGTAATAGACAAGAATTGAAAAAAATAGCATAAATAGAAAGAATGAATCAGTGGTCATTTTTGCATATAACACAATTGCATACGCAGAAAAGACAAAAGAAAACAACTAAAATCGTAGAATTAATGTGGAACAATCTTTCTAATTTTAGGATCATATAAATAAACATAAGTCCTCTAAGTTGAAAACTACAAATATTGAGGAAATTTAAGGAGAACTTCAAGAAACAAAAAATATACATCATTATCTAAAATTGGAGAAGTAAAAAAATAAATAAATAAAATGAAATTGGAGAAGTCAATATTCTAAACATGTTAATTCTCCCAAAATTGATCTATGTGAAATCTTATTCAAAATCGAATATTATGCTGAGTGAAGTAAGTCAGTCGGAGAAGAACAAACATTATATGTTCTCATTCATTTGGGGAATATAAATAATAGTGAAAGGGAATATAAGGGAAGGGAGAAGAAATGTGTGGGAAATATCAGAAAGGGAGACAGAACGTAAAGACTGCTAACTCTGGGAAAGGAACTAGGGGTGGTGGAAGGGGAGGAGGGCGGGGGGTGGGAATGAATGGGTGACGGGCACTGGGGGTTATTCTGTATGTTGGTAAATTGAACACCAATAAAAAATAAATTTAAAAAAAATCGAAAACGTGTAAATGCATATGTGTGTACATATATAAATGGTTGCAATGATTCAAAATTTATGCAGAGTTTTAAAGGGCCAAGTTAAGAAAATGTTAAATAAAATGAAACACAAGACCTACACTATCAGTTATTTCAGCATTAAGAGAGGAAAAATGTGTGCATATAGATCCACACATAGAGGCACTTGATTTATAACAGTGGTGACACTGAAATAAAATTTCTTATCAGTAAGAGAAGAAAAAAAATCAAAATTTGGTGACATATTTGTCAGCAAGGCTGTAGGAAATAGACACTCTTATTCATTGGTGATAACAATGGAAAATAGCAAAACTTACATGAGGGTAAATTTTGCTGTATTTTCCCCAAACAGAAGTACACTTATATTTAGACCAAGAAATACTAGCCCTAGAAATATTTTCCAGGGGTAAATTGGCAAAAATATATAATAAGCTACATAAAGGGCTATTGAGTGAAGTGGTACAAAATAGAGTAAGACACAAAACCCATACACCTATCAATATGGAAATTCTTAAACTACAGTACATTTAGTAAGTCGATTACTATGCAAACTGCTAAGAACAAAAAATAATGAAAAAAAAAAAACTTAAGAGTCAGAGAAAAGGGGTCACAACTTGACTTTGAGGGGAACCATGAAAAGAAAGCTCACTTAGCAGAGATAACAAAAATCAGAAGATACATAAGTAAATCAATAACGAGAAAAATTAGAAATACTGGAAATTGAGCAAGACATTTAAAAACTCATGAATGAAAAAGAAAATATTAAAATTAGACGTTATTTTGAACTGAATAATAATGAAAATACATCACCTCAAATATCATGGCGAACAGCTACAGCAAAGCACAGATGGAAATGTACAGGCTTTTTTAATGCTTATATTGAATACAAAGAGGGCACATAATTCATGATCTATGCTGCTACTTTAGGAAGCTTATTTTTTTTTCTTTTTTTTTTCTTTTTTGGAAGCTTATTTTTTTAAAAGAGTAATTAAACCCAAAATATGTAGGCAGAAGGCACGAATAAAAATATGAGCAAAATCTCAAGGAATTAAAAAAAAAAAGTAAAACAATAGAATCAATGAAAATAAACTCTGGTTCCTTGAATAGACCAATACAATTAAGATTATCAAGAAAAAAGAATGAAGCATAATTTTCAAGATTTGAAACAAAGATAAACACCATGGTAGATTAATTAGACATTGAAAAAATAATAGCTATTGTAATCAACATCATACTAAGAACTTCAACAGCATGTATAACATAGAAATATTCTTTAAAAGAAACAATTAGCAATACTCAAGAAACTATATTCTGAATAGACCTATATCTATTAAAGAAGTTGAATTTATTATTCATTTTTTTTTCTAAAAACAGAAACAAAGCATCACCACAAATAACAGTGACGAAGCTGAGGCCCAGATGTCACCACTGGTAAAAACAAGACAAAACAAAACAAAACAAAACAAAAACTCCAAACACAAAGAATAAAGCAATACTAAAATACTTCTTCCAAAAATGTGAGAGGAAAAAACACTTCCTAACTCCAATATTTGGAATGCAAAAAGGGATTTCACTACAGACTCCATACACTTTTAAAGAAATACTAGAAAAAATGCTGTGCACATAATTCATCAACTTAAAGTAGACTAATTCTTCAAATCCTATAAACTATCAAAATACACCCAAAATGAAATAACCTGAGCAGTTCTGTAACTATTAAATTAAAGGTCTATAAGCTATTTAAGTTTTACTTTTAAACTTAACCAAAAAGAAAGCTCTAGGCCAGATGGTTTTGCTGATGATTGATACAAACTATTTAAAGAAGAAATAATAGCAACTCTACACACTCTCTTCTAAAAAATATAAGAGGAAGGAGCATTTTCCAAAGAACATTGCCCTATTACCAAATCCAGACAAGATATTATAAGAAAAAACAAAAAAGGAACTACAGATCAATATTTCTGCTCAATATGAAACAAATATTTAATGAAATATTATAAAATTGATTCATTAATATAGGAAAAAAGAAAATACAATATATCCAAATGGCATGTATGTAAGGTTGGTTTATTTTCAACATTATAATCAATGTAATCCATAATCTCAAGAAAAAAAAAAAAGAACAAAAACAGAGTGTGTTAACAACTGCAGAAAATCATTTGGCAAAATTCAATACCTATTGTTCATAAGAATTCTCATCAAATCAGGAATAAAGTGAAACTTCCTGGACTTGCTGAAAGACATCTAATAAATACTATAGCTAGCATCATACTTAATGGTGAAAAGCTGAATAATTCCTAACTGATATCAGAAATAGAGGAAGGATGTGTTCTTTTATTTCTTCATTCAACATTGTCCTAGAGGTCCTAGTTGGTTAGAACAAGAAAGTCAGAAAAAATATAACACACTTAGATTGGAAAGGAAGAGGCAAAACTATAAAGACACTCTTGCTTCATTTTCTGTAAATTTAGAAAATCTTAGCTCTATTCTAAAGAACCTAACAAAAATTAGAAACAGAATTAGAAGTCACTATAACAAAGTTATAGGATATAATATTGATATACAAAAATCAATAATATTAATGTATATGAGCACAAACTGAAAATAAATTTTATTTTTTTAAGATTTTTATTTATTTATTCATGAGAGACACACAGAGAGAGGCAGAGACACTGGCAGAGGGAGAAGCAAGCTCCCTACTGGGAGCCCCATACGGACTGGATCCCAGGACCCAGGGATCACAACCTGAGCCGGAGGCAGATGCTCAACCACTGAGCCATCCAGGAGTCCCTGAAAATTAAAGTTAAAAAAAAAACACTTTCATTTGTAATATAAATACAAGGAGATATATTAAAAGACACTTCACTAAAAAGAAAAAAATGAATAGCAGTAAATAAATATACCTAATATCAATAATCAGGGAACCATATTTTAGAATCTCCTTGCAGGGATGCCAGTGATAAAAGGTAACAGACTGTATTCAGAAAAAGAATGTAAGCCAATCTGATACTTAGAATTTTCCAGGTAGAAGAATGTGGCATTGTTTGATATTATTACAAAGATCATAATGTAACAGTTAACAAGGATGACCATGACATTGACACTAGTATGAACATCACAATATCAACAACTGCAGAAATGTGTTACCATTTGACATTCTTTTTCAGTCATCAATGATCACACATGAATATTGCATCTGAAAAATGCAAACTTCAGCCATTCACTCAACAAACATTTAAGGGCCGTCTGTTGGCCTCATCTGGGGCCATGACAAAAGCATGGCTCCCAGCCAGCCTCAGCGTGCTCACACACCAGTGGTAATGATTCCATAGATTTTATTGTCAGTTTCTTCATACTTTTCTTTTTCTGACTATTCACCCTCTTGCTCCATTTACATCTTCTCATAGAAATTCCTTTGCTCCTGGGTATGTTCGCAAAGGCTACCAATTAGCTTTTCCTTTATAGAATATTTGGCCTGATAATAATAACTCCCTTTATAGAGGTCTTGCAAAGACTTTTTTCCTTTCCATGTGTTCAGAGATTAATGGGAATGGTGTCCACATATTTGTGTTCCTGCCAGACTACGCCACTTATCTGAAGCCAGTGTCAGGTCCAAATGACTATTAATCACCTCTGGAGTCCCTGAAATAAAATCTGCATTGTACACTTCTTGGACTGAGGAGGGAGAAAGTGAATGGTGTGGTTTGGGGCTGCTTCTCATCATTAATTTTCAATTATGACTGCAAGAACCATCCCAGCTAAGCCTCAAGTAGGAGGGCAGGGGGTAAAAAAGCCTCCAGGGAAGACTAATAAGGGCCACATGGAAGGGAAGAAAATCTGGGATGTATAAACCCTTTTTTGGGGAAAAGAAAAATAATAAACAGTTTATAAAATTCCTCACAGGGCAGTATAAAACATATCCATGCTAATTGGGAAAAAGTCACATAAAGGACAAAACAAGAAGGCCATTTAATAGGCATAAGTAAAAATGACTAAGCCACACCTTTGCTTATAGTTAAGCTTGTGAGCCCAGATTTCTTCACTAGCTAAAATCATTGTTTCCATTTAAAAAACAAAATGATTTTGTGACTGCTTCTTCAGTTGGACTGACACGTCTCGCTCAGCCAAAAGAAAACATTTCATACTCTTTAGAGGCTTGTTGAAGAGTCCTTCTAGTGTGAAATAAGCAAGCACAGAAAAATCTGTTCATAAAAGGAAAAAAAAAAGATTCAGCCTCCCTCGTTGGACGCAAGGAATCCAAATAATGAAGAATTAACTTTATGTGTGGTTTTCTGTGTTGTAGAAAAGGCATTTACATAGAATATTCTCATCTCACCACATTCTATGTCGTCAGTTTTATATAAATCTCATTTTTTTAAAATAAAGCAACTAATGGTCAAGAAGCAAAATCACATGCTCTGTATCATAAGGTAAAAGTGCCATAGTCAGGACTCCAATTGCAGTCACCCGGCTCTAAAACACACATTTTTATGTGGTATTTTGAGACCTTTGAATATTTAGGGTTTGGATATTGAGGCATTTATGTGAAGTTATTATTTTACATGAACATTCACACACTATTCTTATCAATAAAAAAGCCATCCCACATCACACTGAATGTTAGTCACTTTAGAATTGTCATTTTTCTCACTTAATCTCCATTCCAACTTTCTTATTTCATTTTGTTCTCCCTTGAGGAATAATTCTTTATTATGAATGTTTGGATATGGTGGTTCCTACATCCCGCTACAAAAGCTCTCTTGGTCAATTCATTCTCTTTTTACTTGGGCTTAGTCAATCCTACATTCTCTCTAAGGGCATTGAATCTTGAATGAGCAAAAGAAAAAACGGGTCTCCACAAAACAGGAGACCTTGGCTGTTGTTTTTACTCCCTTACTTATAGCGCAAATTCTCGGCTCTTGTCATTTCACCAAGTTTACCTTTCCAGCATCCTATTAATTCAGTGTATCTGAAATGCTTCCAATACATCCTCTGGTTGTCTGATAAATCAATACTCAGTTTCTGTGACTTAAAATAAAAAAAAAAATGTGACTGATCCATGCTCTTCTGTTGTCTTGAACATCCATGGCTTGTAAAGACACTAGCTTGATTGTAGCACCTGTGATTTCAGATTCTCACATAAAAATTCATTTCTTTCAGAGATAAAATTAAGTCTTGACTCAAGACACTGGGAGTAGATTAGATAAAATTCTAAAGCATCTCTTGGAACTGTAATGGAAGGCTCAGTGTGCTGATGGCCTTATAAGACTTTTATGAAATGTTTCCTCCTTTATCTCTGACACATGGTATATGCAGATGATGTATGTCTAGAGCAATTTGAATCTGCAGTTAAAATTGGATGAGTAAGGTAAAAATTCAAGTTTGATCACATGTCAAAAGTTTATAATGCTCTTTTACAGTCTTATAGGGTTCATCTTATACAAATCTATTTCTCAGACTTTTTATGCATATCAGACATGATAAATTTCCCATTGCTGAATTATAATTACATAACTTTATTAGCTGCACACTGGTTGGAAAAACTTATAATAAAAGCAATTTTACTTTATTATTTTTATTTGCTATTCTGCAAATTATATCTTCGAAAAACTTCCCTGTGTTTAACCAAGAAAAAGAAATAAATTTTAGGAGTGAAACTGCCAAATTTATATGATTTTCCCATTCCAGACTTCAACTTGATCTAAATGTCTGATTTCTGAGTCATAATTTTGGCTTGGGAGATGAAAATGGCAAATTTTATGAAAAACAATCTTGTGTTTTGGAAATTCCAGCCTTATTTTCAAGGTTCATTATTACTCTTTTTTATATTGTTAAGTTTTTGTCACCAAATGAGCTTTTATAGTAGTATAATACCAAAGTAAAACCACTGGAGAATAGGAGATTTACGTGGTAAGTGTGTTAGAGGAAATCCCTCATTGAGTGGCAAAAGCACGTGTTAAATTTCAGGTTTGATGAAAGTGACACTAGCCTTTATTTATAACGACAGCTGCTTGTAAGCTGTGGAGACAAACTAGATTAAGAATTTCCTGATGCTTTTGCTCTGAAGATCATGTGGCAGAAAAGACTCTATGTTCAGATATTGAAGTAGAAAATATAAATTTAGTTTCCCACTTCCCTCTAGGGGTTAAGAGATAGGTTGACTGGTCAGGGCCCTTGATTGAGTAAAAATGGGCCTGGATATGAAATCAAGGCCACTCACTCATGTGGAGTAGGCCCTACCTCTATCTTAGGAGAATATGACCAAATGAAATGACTTTATTTACCTTGGATATTTAGTGTGGATTTGTATCAGCTTAGATTAAGTTCTTCAGGGAAGGAACTCCTGGGTGGCTCAGTGGTTGACCGTCTGCCTTTGGCCCAGGGCGTGGTCCTAGAGTCCTGGGATTGAGTCCCATGTTGGGGTCCCTGCATGGATCCTGTTTCTCCCTCTGCCTGTGTCTCTGCCACTCTCTCTCTTTCTCTCCCTGTTTCTCATGAATAAACATAAAAAAAAAAAAAAGTTCTTTGGAGAAAGTGCATAGAAAAATGGAAGAAGTCTTCATTTTTTTCTTTTTATTTCTTAACTACAGAAAGGAAGGAAGGATGCGAAGAAGAAAAGGAATGGAAAATAACTGAAGAGAGGAATATCTGGGTGGCTTAGTGGGTTAAGCATCCGGCTCTTGATTTTTGGCTCAGTTCATGATCTCAGGGTGAAAGGATGAGCTCCTCCTTGGGATCCTCACTGAGTAGGAAGTCTGCTTGTCTTCCTCTCCCTCTGCCCCTACCCCTTCTCACTCACATGCTCTCTCTCACTTTCTCTCTCTCAAATAAATAAATAAATATTTTAAAAAAATACATGAAGAGAAAAGAAAGGAATTTGAAAGGAAGGAGTGGGTAGAAAGGGAAGAAAAGGACAAGAAAGGAAGTAAATGGTGAAATGATAAGTATTGGGTTATATGGCACAAAGACTAGATCCTAGCTGCCTAGATTTAAATCATGATCTGACATGACAAACTGTGTGGTCCGAAGCAAACTACCTAACCTCCTGGAGATTCAGTTTATTCATCTATAAAATGGATCTAACACGGCACCTACTTTGTAAGGTAGTATTAAGGATTTACTCAGTGAAAGAAATAGAATGTATAGAGCAATGCTGGACACATCACAAGCATTTGAAGCGTTTATTTTTTTTTAAGATTTTATTTATTTATTCATGAGAGACACGCAGAGAGAGAGAGGCAGAGACACAGGCAGAGGGAGAAGCAGGCTCCATGCAGGAGCCTGATGTGGGACTCGATCCTGGGACTCCAGGATCACACCCTGGGCTGAAGGCAGACGCTTAACCACTGAGCCACCCAGGTGTCCCAGTGAAGCTTTTACTATTACAAAATTAGTTGCAACAACGATGTGTTGCACTTTCCTCAGTTTGTGAAACAGATTCATACTGAGTGCCCTTGAGTCCTCTATCTAGAAAAGCTCCGCAAGAAGTCACTTTATATGTAATAAAAAGGGGAAAGAGAACAAGACCAGCAGTTTGGATTTGTCAGCTCTATTACTTGTAAAAGTATAAACTTGAGGCAATTATATAATATCTTCCTTCCCTCACTGACAAATGAAGATGCAAATAAATAACCTAATTTTTGTTCAGAAATGAAAAGATAAATTGATTATTCATGCAAGTAGCAAATATCTATTGAGCTTCTTTTAATAGACACTAAGCCAGGCACTAGAATTAAAGCGGGGTGGGGGAGGCTTGTAAAGCAGAGCCTATTCTCGAGTTTTCTGAAATTCAGGAAAGGAGGCAGACACATGCACACATAACAAGATACAACCAGAAGTGCTTGTTTGGAGCTGTTCCAAGGTTCCATGAAAGCTTAGAGGAAGAAGGTATTGACATTGTCTAGGCATTGATGAGGGAGTCAGAAAATATTTCACTTAGCAAGCATGTGCAACACAGGCAAAGTTTCACAAATTTCATGACATTTGAAACAAGATTTGAAGAATGAGCAATTTACCTGATGGAGAAATGATAGGAGATGAGATGCCCAGCACATGCATAGTGCAGTTCTGCTTGCAGGAAGGCTTGTTTCAAGTTATGTGGCTAAATCATATGATGCATTTATGGGCAAGTGATTGAAAAAGATAAGTTTACAGATTTTTCTAACCTTCAAGAGTTAGATTATCAACTATAAAATGTTCCTATCTTCCAAGTTCAAGAAAGGTCATGGTCCTAAGCCTTCATCAGAGCCATTTTGAATCCATCTCAATCTTTTAGTAGCAACTTGTCTTCATTAACCTGACTTCTCAGCCAATCAGCAATCGTTTGGCTCCAGTGACCATGTTTGTAGGAGTCTGAAAGGTTAGCTCATCTTTCAAAATTCCTGCTTCTCAATGCTTGCAGATCCCTGAACTCCATCCTTCCCAAAACCTGATATAAGATCAATTTCTTCTCAGTTATCATATATTATATCTTACAAACTATAGCTAGCCCTTGCTTAGCAAGCAATATATTCCACTTTGATTTCATATTGACACTACTCCACCTCCTTTATTTACTAAAATATTTAATATGCACTGACTATCTGCCTGTTTCAGTGACTTGGTCTGTTTCACAGACTTGGTCTATGACACATGGGAGCTGCCCCAGGGATTTATCCAGAGGGTCAAATGCATGCTAAAATACTTTAACTAAACATGCTGCTTTATAAATAAGAATGAACAGGGGATCCCTGAGTGGTTCAGCAGTATAGCGCCTGTCTTCAGCCAAGGGCATGATCCTAGAGTCTCGGGGTTAAGTCCCACATCAGGCTCCCTGCATGAAGCCTGCTTCCCCCTCTGCCTGTGTTTCTGCCTCTGTGTGTGTGTGTGTGTGTGTGTCATGAATAAACAAATAAAATATTAAAAAAAAAAAAAGAATGCACACAGGAGAATTCACAATGATCAACTCATTGTTGATCATCTACAATGAGACCTGCATTATACTCCTTACTTCACATAGTTTACTTACATTAAATACCACAGCAATACCCCAAGGTGAGTGTTTGCATGCCTGTCTTCCAGACATGAACTAGCATGTCAAAAGTTTTAGTAACTTTCTCAAAAAATAGAGAACTACATGATCTCATTTTGGTCTGTCTTCAAAACTGGTGGTCTCATGCTAGAAGAACTGCTTGCTCTGTTGTAAAACATAACACTGAAATGTATCCAGCCAATGGTAGTTGAAATCAAGCCTCATCTAGAGCATGTACACATATTTGCTGAAATCGCTAAATGCTTAAAACAAAATTTCTCCCGAATGTTCCGTTCTTTAAAAATTGCCTTCCATCCTCGGTGTCCATTGAAAGATGAATGGATAAAGAAGATGTGGTCTATGTATACAATGGAATATTCCTCAGCCATTAGAAACGACAAATACCCACCTTTGCTTCGACGTGGATGGAACTGGAGGGTATTATGCTGAGTGAAATAAGTCAATCGGAGAAGGACAAACATTATATGGTCTCATTCATTTGGGGGATATAAAAAATAGTGAAAGGGAATAAAGGGGAAAGGAGGAAAAAATAAGTGGGAAATATCAGAAAGGGAGACAGAACATGAAAGACTCCTAACTCTGGGATACAAACTAGGGGTGGGTGAAGGGGAGGTGGGTGGGGGGTGGTAGTGACTGGGTGGTGGGCACTGAGGTGGGCACTTGACGGGATGAGCACTGGATGTTATTCTGTATGTTGGCAAATTGAACACCAATAAAAAATAAATGTATTAAAAAAGAGTAAACATTAAAAAATTGCCTTCCATTATAGAATTAGAAATTACTGCTTTTCACATTTTAATTTGTATAAATCACATAATAATACTTAATACTTAAGGAATACTTACACTGATATTTACTGAGCACCTATTTACTTATGTATTTTATTCCAAAAGTTCTTTCAAATTGAAAATTATATTATTGCTATTTTATAGATGAGAAAACTGAGACATGAAGGGGTTATATACATTCCCCAAGGACTTCTATGTAGTGCATGGTAAAACCAAAATGATGACATTTGCTCTCAATGGGCAATTTTTGAAACAAAAGTGTTATTTTTTTAACAATGTTATTAACATCTCATAAAAATAACACTTGCAAATAAAATAATAAACAAATAGGCAAAATAAGTCTTGGTGATGTTTTAAACACTTTCTAATGATAGTTCCTTGCAGTTAGAAGCAATTGAATTTTCTCTTCTGATCAAAAATCACAATTAATTGAAAGATGCTACAGATTTATATGTATGGTTGACCCTTGAGCAATATGAATTTGAGCTGCATGGATTTATTACTTAAATATGAGTTGTTTTGATAAAGACATTATACTAGTGTATATACTGTACTGTATATAGTACTGTAAATGCATTTTCTCTTCCTTATCAGTTTCCTAATTATATTTTTTTGTAGCTTACTTTATTGTAAAAATACAATACATAGTACATTGAACATATAAAATTATGTGTTAATCAACTGTTTATGTTCTTGGTAAGTCTTCCAGTTAACAGCAGGTTATTACTTAATTTGGGGGGAAGTCAAAAGTGTACATGAAGTTTTGACAGAGGTCAGAGCTCTAACCCCTGAACTTTTCAAGTCTCAACTATATTTTCTTCAATTTCAGATTAAACATGTGAGTGTCTTCTTGATGATTTGTCATTGATGTTAGGTAAGCCACATTCAAAATTCTATGTCCATTCCACAGAGAAGGATCTGACGGTAAGTAAGTCAATACTGATGCTGCCCACACAGTCAGAGAAAATGTTCATTGCTAGGCAGAAATGGCTCCCTCTAACATTTCCTTTCTACCTATGAAGGTCCAGTAAAATCTTCATAGTTTATAGAAAGCACAGCTACTTTTATAAGGTACTACATCAAGTTTCTGAATGATGGCAATATTTATCTTCTTATCTTCTGTTCTGAATTCTGATGTTCCACTCTCAAAGAAGGACTGCTGAAGCTTGTAGGAAACAGTACTAGCGGCATAGATAAACAAACAAAAAAATACATAAATAAAATAATTTGTCTCTTTCTTGCTATGTGTCCTTTGAAGTAATCCTCTGGGACATAGCCCTAAGGAATGACTCTGTTGGCCTTTAATATGACAGGATCAAAGAGCTTATTAGAATGAATTACTTGAGAGGGACTCAGTGATTACATTTCCCTCAACTACAAAAACAAACCCAAAGTAAGAAAGACAGAAAACAATCTCTAAATCATATGGGAACAGATTAAGAGGCACCATGCCCCTGCTTGTTCATTTGAATGGCAGGACAATATGTTGATAATTATAAGCTCTTACATATGCTCTACTTCATTTAATTGTTAACAAGCCCTCTCCATAGTTAAACGCATTTGACAGTTTTAGGAACCAATTTTAACAAACAATGAGAATACTATTTGAAACTTTTTGTTTTGAAATAATTTCAGGTTGACAGAGAATTGCAACAATAATTCAGACAGTTCATTTAATAATACATAATACAGACCCAGCTATTGCTAATATTATCATTTTACATAAGTGCAGTATATGCATCAAAGCTAAGAAATGAGAATTGTATGATATTTATTAATTAAACTACAGGCTTATTTTTAATTTAATCAGATTTTGTGCTAAAATCTTTTTTCTCTCCGTGATCCAATCTAGGGTAACACATTGCACTTATTTAGTTTTAAAGATTTATTTATTGGGGCACCTGGGTACTCAGTGGTAGAGCGTCTGCCTTTGGCTCAGGTCGTGATCCCAGGGTTCTGGCATCAAGTCCCATATCAGGCTTCCCACAGAAAGCCTAGTTCTCCCTCTGCCTGTATCTCTGCTTCTTTCTGTGTGCCTCTATGAATAACTAAATATTTTTAAAAATAAAAATAAATAAAAATAAAGATTTATGTATTTGAAAAAGGGAGAGTAGCAAGCAGGGGTGGAGGACAAGGAGCAGAAGGAGAGGAGAGAAGTAGACTCCCCATTGAACATGGAGCTCATTGGAGGCTCAATCTCAGGACCCTGAGATCATGACCTGAGCAGAAATTAAGAGTTCAACCCTAAACTGATGGAGCGACCCAGGCACCCAAAGATAATACATTGCATTTAAATGTCATGTCTCGGGCAGCCTGGGTGGCTCAGCGGTTTAGCACCGCCTTCAGGCCAGGGCATGATCCTGGAGACCCGGGATCAAGTCCCACATCAGGCTCCCTGCATGGAGCCTGCTTCTCTCTCTGCCTGTGTCTCTGCTTCCCTCTCTGTGCGTGTGTGTGTGTCTCATGAATAAATAAATAAAATCTTTAAAAAAATAAAATAAATGTCATGTCTCCTCAAGCTCCTTCAATCCCTGAGAATGAATGAATGGATTTATTTTAATTTCATTTTATTATTTTATTTTATTTAGGTCTTCCATGACTTTGACACTTTTGAAGAGTCTTGATTAATGATTTTATAGAATTTCCCTCCATTTGGGTTTGTCTGATGTTTCCCCACGATTGGATAAGGGTTATAAGATTTGAGGGAAAATCCTACAGTGACGTACTTTTCTCATGGCATATCAGTAATAACATGATGATAACATGACTTACTTCTTACTCATGTTGCTAACTTTGATCACTTAGACCAAATGCAGTCTGCTGGGTAAAGTAAGCACTTACTACTTTTTCCTTTCCAGACTCTGTTCCTTAGATTCCAGTCATTAAATCCAGTCCACACTCAAGGGGATGAAAGAGTACAAATTAATCTGTAATCATATGTTAACAATGCCATAACATTAGTAAATATTTTGGCAGAAATACTTTGAGACTAGCCAAATAACCTCTTACTCATCAAAGTTTACTCAATAACTTCATCATTCATCAATTGCCTTCCAGAATTATTACTCTATTATGCTCCTATTTTCTATTTCTCATCTTATCTGCATTTATTGTTTGAAATTCTTCTGTAAGATGTCTCGTTTTTCTCATTTATTTATTTTTTATTTACTCAACCCTTTATTGATGTCAGTACAGAGACATAGTGTTTAAGTCATACATTAATTATTTTTTGTGTTCTATGTTAGGACTTAGTACGCTATATCTTTACTGCATATATTAACCATTCAAGAAATATCTATGCCATACTTAATATTACACATTGTCCAGGAAAGCAGTTCTGGTTTTCATAGAGTTATATTAAGCAATTCTGGCTTGGAAATAAAAAGTTATTATCTTCACTCCTATCAAAAATGAAACTTGGGATCCCTAGATGGTTCAGTGGTTTGGCGACTGCCTTCGGCCCAGGGCATGATCCTAGAGTCCCTGGATCGAGTCCCACATCGGGCTCCCTGCATGGAACCTGCTTCTCCCTCTGCCTGTGTCTCTTCCTCTCTCTCTCTCTCTCTCTCTCTGTCTCTTATGGATAAATAAATAAAATCTTTTAAAAAAAGTGAAATTTGCCAGAGACTTGCTGTTTTTTAATATTTTTCTAACTTTCTAATTTAAGGTACTTATATCCTTTTTTTTTCTTATTTGGTGGAAAAGAAAGGCATAGATGGAAAACACGGAAAAGAATCAAAATTTGAGTTGGTACACATGAGAAGGTTCAAAGAAAGGAAAGGATTAAAATATAAGAGAAAGATAATCAAGATCCATTTCATTCTGTGTATAACGTAAATGCCTAAGAATGGAGAACTCACTAAATAAATTATGATTACCCATAGGAAGCAAAACTAAATAGCCATTCTAACAATGTTTTTAAAGAATTTGCAATAGCATGGGAAAGGTCACAGAATAAAGTGGAGCAAAAAAAAAGCAATGGCAGGATACAAAGCTAGACATGCAACATGATCCTGATTTTGTTTAAAAAAAAGAAACAAAAGGAAAATAACATAAAGAAAATAAATATTACATGGAATTAGGTAAGCCACATATTTGTTGTATAAAAATGCAAAAAAAATATTTAAAAAATTAATTGCAAAAGGACACAAACACCAGAGGGGTTGCATCATGGTGCCTAATAGCCTACTTGGCATCTACCAAATTAATTATTGAATACAAGAACTTATTAATAGTGGTTATAGCTGGGTGGTAGACTATTTGATGACTTGGTATTTCTTCTTTATGTTTCTTGTGTACATTCCAAGTTTTCTATTCTGAACATGTGTTATTTGGTGTTTAAATAAGCAGCTGCAATGTAAAAAGGAAATCAGATAACAGCGGTTTTCAACTGTCCTTAAATTCTCAAAAGCGCTCCTTGATGAGCAGTGTTTCACTGCTTTATCATCTCGAGCTTATTTTTAGAAAGGAACAATATTTAGGGGAAAAATCCTAAATTAAAATAGGTCTGTTCCAATTAGTCAACCCAGGAACTTGGCAGCTCCATACGAATGGTGTAGGTCACCTGAAAAGCAAACAGAATAATCGTAACTGCTTTAGGAGTCTTTGAAGTTATAGATTAAGCCAGTGGGAAATTAGCCAGATTGCCATTATAGCTGAAAAGTGCCGGAAGGCCCCGGCAGCCAGTGTAATTATGCAAGCTTTGTGAGCCTTGAAAATTTTGTGATTGTAATGCGTGCTCTCAGCCTTCATAAAGTTCTACACCAACCTGCATTCTTTAAGCTGCTGTCTGGCCCAAGGCTGAGTGATAAATTAGAGGAGAAAAACAAATATTACAGCAAACCCTTCTTTCATATCAGAAGTGTCTTTACCCATTACATTCCTCAAGGATGCTGGGGTAGGCATGTGCATCACCCTCCAGTGACTAACGTCACTCGGGTAGGATGGGGAAATGGCCCTTCCCAGGAGCTTTTTCTTACAGGGTAGGCACAGGCATATACACAGCTGTGTCTAATTATGTCTGGAATGTCAATTATAAAAGAGGCCAACTGGGTGCAGACAGAGGTCATCGATAAGCCTGGGGACTCACCACGGTGTGGTAAAGTTTCAGAGCCGTGCCCTGAGGTATGGAAGAGGTAAGCCCAAAATGATGCTCCGATAATCACCGTTAAGTACATTTGTCTTGGCCTTTCTTGAATATGAATGCTTCTCGGAGCTGAAATGGCACTCAGATACACAGTGCCTTGAGAGGCAGTGAGGTCTGCTGCCATGTGAACATGGACCTTTATTTAAGTAGAGAAATCACTAAGGGAAGGGGTGGAAGGGAACAGAAAATCAAAATATCTTCATATTCATATGGAAACAGAACCAGAAGGGAAGGGTCAAGGGGGACCCCAAGAAGAAAGACTTATATTCCCATTCGAAGATGCACCCTCTGAGGATAACAGGGGTGGATGGAAGACTCCAGCGAGGAGTCTCTGCTGAAGAGTGTATTCCATCAAACTCAAATCCTTCTTATGTGTGACCTTCGGTTCTTTTGTGGACTCCTTGCCAAAGGCAGCATTTCAGACATGTAGCATCTGGTTTGCAATGTCTGACAAAAAGATTGTGGCCTTAAAATTTCAGAGGCAGAGATCACATTAAGAATTTAGTAAAAAACTAACGATTCCTCCCCCCACACATATTTCACCATGCCTACAAAATTCATGATTCAAGGGGTTCAGAGACACCCCCCCAACAGTCTACTAAAGCACATGAACCCATGAGCCCTAGTAATAATCTCTGATGTAGAAGTTGATGACAAGTAATTTTTTATAACTTTTCCTCCCAGGAATTGAAGAGATCAAATATCTCAGCTAACCTAGCTTGATGCTTTAAGAAAAACACTTCTATATATATATTTTTTTTTAACAGATAGGGAAAAGAGAAGTCAAAGTTGGTGATGGTTATTTGGCTATGACTCGAGCCTGAGAAATTTGGTTATCAGTATCCTACTCTATTGTTCATGAGGCTTTTGTTCACTTCCAATTTACCAGTTGGTTTGTAAAAACATCAAGGAAGTTTTAGAATTGATGAAATATATCTGTTGAGGCAAACTCATTTCACAAAAGAAATGTAGGGAAACTGTTCTTTAATGTTTTGATATATCTTCACACAGTAAAAACAGAAAGCAACACAGACCATTTTAAATAATTTCTGTAATTAAAATCATTTAATTTTAAAAATTAATTTACTTATTTATTTGAGACAGTGAGAGAGAGAGAGAGAGAGAGAGAGCATGAGCAGTAGGGAGAGGCAGAGGGAGAGATAGAAGCAGATTCCCCACTGAGCAAGGAGCTGGTCATGGGGATGAATCCCAGGACCCTGGGATCATGGCCTGAGCCAAAGGCAAACACTTAACTGACAGAGACACCCAGGTGCCCCTGTAATTAAAATTATTTAGTAACTTAAAAGATTATTCTCAAAATTGCAAAGTAAACTATTTATTTTGAAACCGTTTATTAAATTTAGTATTGGTGTGAGAAAGTATTGTCAACTATTTAAAACAATCAAAATTTAAAATAATAACAAAAATTAGGGCTCTTACAAATAATAGCCCCATAGCAATTATTAAGATAATTAAAAAATATATTGTTATCCTACTCTTTTTCACTTTATAACTCGAGACAAATGCCCATAGGAAGTTCCCTAAAATCCTTCTCTGAATACTGTTTCCTATCCCTCCACAGGAAATGTTGAGTTTACACAATATCTATGTAAATTTGGAACCTGAGGAGTTTTATAAATATGTGTACACACACGTTTCTGTTAATACTGTTATTCAGTTTTGCCATAATGATCATTCAGTTATCTGGGCATTTCATTTTGTTTCATAGACACTTGGAGACAGGGAACAGTTATTTTTTTTCCCCCAAGATTTATTTGTATATTTTAGAGAGCAAGAGAGAGCGTGAGCAGGGGTAGAGGCAGAGGGAGAGAATCTCAAGCAGATTCCCAGCTGAGCATGGAGCCCTGGGTGGGGCTGGATCTCATGACTCTGAGATCAGGACCTGAGCCAAAACCAAGAGTCAGATGCATAACCGACTGAGCAATTTTGATATATATGGTGGAGATAGTGGTGCCTTCCCTGCACCCCCATCTAGCTTCCCTCTTTGGGGCCCAATCCTTCCCCGAGCCTATGTCAGATGTTGACTAGTCATAGCTGAGCCCTCATGTGGACTTGCCTAAAATTGTGGCCACTCCCAAGGTCAGCTTAGCAATGACCAACTGAGTCAAAGATACCGAAGCCCAGGTCCTCCTTGACTCATTTAGTGATACTTCCAAAGGGCCATCCCAGTCTCAGAGCTCCTTGTGGGATCCGTGGAAGCCTCAGCTGCAACCAGAATTTTATGCCCTTCCATTGTCCAACCAGTCTTCCTCATTTGTGGGGAGGGTATATAATTCACATTTACATACCTTTTTTTTTTTTCTTTCAGATTTTATTTATTTAAGAGAGAGACAGAGAGAGACAGAGAAAGCACAAGTAGGCAGAGCAACAGGCAGAGGGAGAAAGAAATAGACTCCCTGCTGAGCAAAGACTCTGACATGGGACATGATCCCAGGACCCAGAGATCACGACCTGAGCCCAAGACAGACGCTTAACCAACTGAGTCACCCAGGCGCCCCACATTTACATACTTTTCATACATAGTTACACTTAGGTATCTTTATCTTACAATTAGGTATCTTTATCAATATAAAACACTTTCAAACTGACATACAGACTTTATTTGTATTTCATTCATTTTCCTACAAATTCCATTTTTTCTGTCCCAGGGTCCTGGGATCAAGTCCCACATCAGGCTCCCTGCTCAGCTGAGAGTCTTCTTCTCCCTTTACCTCTCCTCTGGCTTGTATTCTTTCTCTCAGTCTCTCTCAAATAAATAAAATAAAATAGAATACCACATTGCATTTACTAGTTCTATCTCCTTAGTCTCTTCCAATCTAGGACAATTTCTCGGTCTTTCCTTGTTTTTCATCATATTGATGATTTTAAAAAGTCTTCAGCCAGGATTTCTGTGTAATGTCTCACATTTTGCTTTTTTTTTTTTAATTTTTATTTATTTATGATAGTCACACACAGAGAGAGAGAGAGAGAGAGAGGCAGAGACACAGGCAGAGGGAGAAGCAGGCTCCATGCACCGGGAGCCCGACGTGGGATTCGATCCCGGGTCTCCAGGATCGCGCCCTGGGCCAAAGGCAGGCGCCAAACCGCTGCACCACCCAGGGAGCCCTCACACTTTGCTTTTGTCTAATGTTTCCCCATCATCACACCAGAGTTGTTGTTGGGGTAAAACCACCTCAGAGGTGAAGCATTCCCATTGTGTTATATCAGGGATACATGGTATCAACATGACATTACTAATGACACCAACCTTGATTATTTGCTTAAAATAGCATCTGCTAGGTTTGATTGTTCTCCTTCTAACTCTCTCCTGAAGATAGCTAACAGTCCAACTCCTACATGCAACTCTGTCTCAGAGTCATTTCCATGGGATCCAAATTAAGAAAACATGTAACATTCATTCATTTTGTTTCGGATGACATTCACCAAAAAATCGGCTGAATAATTTGGTCTTTGGAATTTAACTTTGTCAATACTTATAGAATAGAAACAAGCTAATCACAGTTAATTTTGCAGTCATGCTAATGTTACAACAAGAATTACACATGTTGGGGATCCTTGGGTGGCTCAGTGGTTTAGCGCCTGCCTTTGGCCCAGGGCACAATCCTGGAGTCCTGGAATCCAGTCCAACGTCGGGCTCCTGGTATGGAGCCTGCTTCTCTCTCCTCCTGTGTCTCTGCCTCTCTCTCTCTCTCTCTCTCTCTCTCATAAATAAATAAATAAATAATCTTAAAAAAAGGAATAGTTTAAAAAAAAAGAATTACACATGTTTACAAAGTTTACTAGCTAATTCACTTTGTGCAATAGCCCTAATTCAAGGAATTCATAGAAATCGTGTTATATATCCAAAAGCTGCATACGTATTGTCACACTTTTGTGATCCTGGCTGTGATCTGATGTGCAAAATACATAAAGCTTCTATCACATAAAATGGTGGTACAAAGATCTAAATAAACCTTTTCTCTTTCCAATCATCCAAACTACTAACTGACCCCACTGAAAACTCTCAACATTCCAGTTTGATTTTTTTGAACCAATTCAATGACATATTTTATGAAAATGACTAACATTAGTAGAAATTTCACTGAGAATTCCTGGATCCAACATTCTCATCCTTGCCATATCAAGACCTCTGCTGGAAAAATCTATATGAGAAAGCCCATTCAATTGTATGAAATCATTGTCATTTCAGTTTCAATGATTTCCCTTTATTTTCAGAAAAGAAATATTTAATCAAGAATAAAATTAGTATTTTTTTCTCTTAATTTATGCAAACTAGAGGTTTTCTAATAAAACCCTCAAATTCTCTCTGGTTCATTTCATTCTCACATTGTGGTATTTTAAAAGATGTCATATTTTGATGTGTAACAGAAACTATTTTCTGCTCATTCATGAAATTACTTTGTGAAGAAAGTAATGCATCTTTTAAACATATTTTAGAAATGCAGTAGTATCTAGCCAAAAAAAAAAAAAAAATCCACCTTCTTTTCTAAGGAATGGAAGAGTTGTGCTTTGTACTTTTTCTTTAAAAAAGAAAAAGAAAAGGACAGGCTAGGTGATGATTTAGACCATAGGATTTGATGACGTTTACTGCAATCATCTCAGAAGACAAAACATCCTTCATTTTTTGTAGGCAAAGTCTTTGAGAAAAGTGTTTGCTGGTGCAACATATCATATATGTTCATGATACCATATTATTCTTCATTGACAGAAAACACAAATCCTGAACTTTCTCCCCTTGGCATGGCAGGGTCATCCTTGCTATAAATTGAGTCACATATATCAAGTTAAAATAAGAGTCTCCTTGGGTATTGAACAGACTGATTCCTTTCATAGTTCAATGAAACTGTCCAGAGAGCCACGTGGCTTTCTTTGGGTCACTGGTCAAATGTTACCTTAACAGAGAGAACTACTTGAAGAGTCTATTTTAAAAAAACTCACTCTTCAACAATATACTGTCTATTGCCCTTCCCCACTTATATTATTTTTATCTATAGTATCCATTACTATCCTAATGAGATCTGGATTTTGCTTTTTTTTTTTTTTTTTTTTTTCAAATGTCTGCCTCCTTGTTCCAGAATGCCACATACATAGGAAAAAGATTCTCTTACTTTGTTCACATTGTATTGCGGGTTCCTAGAACAGTGCCTGACACATAGTAGATCCTTAATAATTTGTGATGAATACATGGATTAAACATTTGTTTAACACATATACGTGGATTGTTTGCTACTCTCAATCCATATAGAGAAAGGCAGCATGTCACACTGAGTTTTATGTTCCTTAAAGACAAAAAAAAAAAGACATTAACAATTTTAATCTCCTTCTTCCAAATAATTTTTTGAGTACTATAAAGAACTTCTTTCTACTATAAAACTGATACCTTATCATTCTTTCCACCTCCTTCCCTACATTTACTATGAATAATAGTTGCAGTATAATACTGTGTCTTTGTCAGACTATTTTGCCAAAGTATCAAATTAATTTCTACAATTCAAATAGCAGATACTTTGAAGGGTCCATTTTTCTTTTCTTTTCTTTTTTTTTTTTTTTTTTGGAAAGGTCCATTTTTCTTGAGCAGGATTCATAACCTATAAATAATCTGTTGTACTTTCCCTTGTCAGAGCTAGTATTTACCATTATTTTAAGGTCTGTGAATATGTGCATTTCTACCAAATTGTGTTGAGCATTACCAGAGCAGGGTTATACTGGAATGTAAACGGCCTATTTCATTCATTCTCTTTCATCTTGTTGCATCTTGATGGTTATATGGAGGTTTCTCCTATTTGATATTAATTCTTGAAATCTTCAAAATACAGTAAACGATTGAAGTACTAACCATTTTTTTAAATCTTTTTCCAAAAGGAAAGTTTCACTATGTTACAGAATATACTATACAAAGATATGTTATCAGAACTTTAAAAGATCAGTACCTAGAAGCCAGTTCTTCAGAATTTTGTCCTAGTGACTCATGATGGTTAGCTGAAGTTTATGGAGGAGAATATTGTAATAATGTGTATCATCTTCCTTAATATGCCAGGTCAGTCTTAGAGAAGATATTCATATCTGAAAGGTCATTTTCATTTGAGACAAATAGTATAATGCCACACCAATTTCAGAACTTCATCATTACTGATACTTACGTTGTCAAGACTATCAACTTGTACTACTTTTTTAAAGCCATGATTTCAGAGCTTTCTTCAGGAAATGTGGAACTAGTGAACTTACCTTTGTGTATAACGTTGTAAAGGCCATCCCAAAAAAGGATGTGTCACAGGTAATAAAATAGAGCAGACAGGAAAAGGAAGTTGCAGTGACAGACTTATTCTTCATTTGTGTTATTGAGATGGTTACAGGTTATGGCAATTGGTTCCATGCATACATTCCCAGTCTCAATCCTTCCGATGTTATTATGAAAATTGCCTTCAGACTGAGATGACACACAAATCCTTCCTGTCACTTTGATGGTAGTCATCACCCAAAGAGACAAACAGCAGCTCTGGATTACCCTTGTTGGAAATGTCTTCCTTTTGGTTGGGTTATATTATACTTAGTTCATTGTGTTCCCCAAAGTGTCACACATTCTTCCTCCTCTTCCAGGTTCAAGAGCTGATTATTTCAATTAGACTTTCTTATTACAGGAAACTTTCCATTAAAGGAGATTTCAACTTATGCTCATTTACTTTTAATGCATTTTTCATCACTTTTCCTGTCACTTTTCTTCATTGTCAAAATGAAATAGGGACAAAGCCTACCCTTTTCAGCTAGAACAACCCTATCCACTCTTTCAAAGATAGTTATTTCTAAGACTGGGAGGATGGAATCCATTTCACATTGTTTGACAATGGCATCTTTTCTTTGCCAATCCAATGTTGTTCCTATGGTGAGTTGATCATATTAAATACAGTCCTACACATGAGTTTATAACTACTTTTGTAGTAGTATCAGTCAGCATTAGAGTAAAATATTTTATGGTTTGGAAAGAAATCAATTTTTACTATAGAAAAAAATGTATCAAAAATGCTGGCACTATGTATTTCTCCTGTAATTAATAAATGTTATGATATGAAAAAAGTCTCAGAAAGTTACTCAAGAAAATAACCACAAAACTAAGAGTGACAGTATCAACTTATTTACATAAAAACTTGAAATATCTATTCTAAAGAGTTCTCTAAACAAATGTTATGTATACACTATCTAGATTGGACTTTGTTATATATATATGTATATATACGTACACATTCTCATTTGTTGGGAGAAATGCAGAGAAGTTTAATCATTTTTCAATGATGTCTTTTTCCTTGTTTTATCAATTGCAATAAAAATTCCACTAGAATAAATCAAATTAGTCCCTTTAGGTAGGAGTATTATTTCTTATGGATATATTTTGCCCATGTATTTTCCATTGTCTCACTGTATTAGATAATAAATATTGGATGAATGCATAGATGGACACTAATTTTTCGAATGCTCTTTTATCCATTGTTTTGTGTCTCTTTCTGACTGCCTCTCATTTACTCAACCAGTATTTACTGAGCACGTAGTATGTTTCAGGCTCCTTTCAAAATTAGTTTACATCAGTACCCAATATAGTAAATGGTCCCTGTCTCATGATACTCATGTTCTATTAAGTCACACTTGATGAAATTAATTTATCGGTCAGGACATTTTTTTCACTGCCATATATTATTCTCTGCAGGAGAGGAAGAGAACAGGGTGCATTTGTTAGAGAGTTATAGATTTCATATATATATAAAATTTGGTGAAATACCTATACACATAGCTTATAATAGTTCTAATATGGAATTGTTGTTGAGGAAAATATATTTAAGGAAATATATGAGAAGAGGGTATCCTTTGTTCATGTTTAAGTATTTTCTCAGTCATTAGCTACTATATTTTGGAGACATATACAGAGTAGTCGGCTTTTTTTGATTGCCATCAAACACTTTGATCAGTCTACAGCCTGCCACTAGTTTTGCTTAAATATATATTGGCTGCAATTGACAGACACCATCTGGAAGGGGCAAAAGGTCATTTTTAACACCTGGAAGCTTTTCCCCTGAGTAATGGGCAATACAACTATTACATCAGGCATGTATCCCAAGGTCCTTACCACCTCCTCCAGCGACTCCCTGACAATAGGTTGCTGGTGTGGCAGAAAGGTAAAATAGGTGCAGATGACTGCCTTTTGCTAACCTTCACTCCAGGAGGTAGAGGGAAACTGCCTGAAAAAGTGGAATAACACGGATGCATTTTTGCAGACAGATCTGAGACTTCCATATTCTGAATTATATTTTGCTCTTCTTAGGAGTGTCTGATATTATCTTCTTATGTTAATGTGATGATGGATTCAGATCATCTATGTCAAATGGTAAAGACAGTAACCAACATATTATTAAAATAAGTAAAATATACTAAGGTTCTCTTACTCCATCAATTTGAACAAGAGAAAAAGGAAGAAATACTTTATTTTCACCTTACTAAAATGTTGAAAACTGCTGGTTAGAAAAAAAAGAGTACATAAAAGTGTAAGAAGGAAAAGACTATCTCACCATTGATTCCTTGATATATTGACTGTTTCTACTTGCTTTTTAAAAAAATAGTTTGTTATTTTTAAAAAGATACACACATGTCAAATCACAACATTGTACCCCTGAAATTAATGTAATGGGTGTCAATTAAACTTTAGTAAAAAATAATAAGAAAATAAAAAAGAAAGAAAAAAAGAAGATGCAGCAAAGAATATTTCAGCAACAATCTTCATTTCTGTTTCTGATTATGCCCATACTAATAGATTCGTAGATGTAGGATTGAATTTATTTTTAAAGTCAATATTTTAAAGGTTTATTTTTTTACTGCATATTATCATAGCGCTTTATGGAAAAGTTTTATAAATTTATACTATTTCAATATAATAGTTCCTAGATGATCTCACCCTAGTGACTAGTGTCTCCGAGTTGTTATCCATTTGGTGAAGGAAAATCATACCCTCGTGTGTGTGTGTGTGTGTGTGTGGTTGTTGAATTTGACATTCTCAAATTAAAACCACCTTGACTTTATTTCTGATTATTTTAACCATTTTGGGCTGAAATATATTTTTCTGTTGGAGTTTATTCTTTTTGAGAATCTAAATGCACTTAGTTTTTATTTGGTGTCCTAATCACTTAGCTTAAAATATTAGTGGAATATAGATTTTCCAATTTGTTAATTGCCTCTTACTGTGCTTATTTTGTTCTTAATAAATACCAATTTTGTGGTGGTCACTATTTCCTTTATTTTCCTTTCTATTACGCTTAACCTTGTAGATATCTTTCTGCATCAGAAGTTCAAACACATTTTAAGCTATATTTTCCTCATTTTTTTTTACTCATAACATTTTTTATATTTAACTCTCTAATCCCTTTAATTTTGTGAATATAAGAGAGTGTATATGTATACTTGTACCTGCTTGTTATTCAATATGAAGAGACAGTGTAAATTTTTCTTAAAGGCTAAATTTGACAAAATATGGTCTTTCTTTTATTTATTTCTCTCTTTTTCAGTGGCTAAAATATTGTTATTTTTAAGTCCAGAGGTAGTTCTTTTTGCTTTTTGTAAAGATTATATAGCTTTTCTCTTTTTATTATAACTAAAATGTTAAACGGGATACTTGTAAGCCTGATTATAAGATCTGAAACATGATATTCAATTCACTATTGTCTTTTTGAATTTAGAGGATTAGATTCTTATTATGATTACTAAAATATTTTTGTTCATTTTATACTTTCCTTTCAAGTATATCAACTGATATTTGTAATTAGACAATTATCAGTACTGTACTATGTACTAGATCTTAGTGATCAACAGCAGATCTTGAATTTTAAATTTCATTCATTTTTATTTGTTCCTATTACACAATTTAAGAAATATTTCAAAAAGGGTTACATATTAGAAATAATTCCCACTTTTTTCTTTGCACGAATAACCTATAGCATTAATTATAAACATAATGTCTTTACCTGCTTGAGCCTCACATTACTCCCCTGAAAAAATGGGATAATATTGCCTAATTCATAAAGCTGATGTTGGGAATTAAATGAACTGAAGCTAGTTGACAGTTCACCACTATGCTTGACACTATTCAGTTGTCATTACCTTGAAATTTCTCTAATTTCTTTATTTGCCTAGAAGGAAAAATCTTTGAGTCATAGAGTTTGTCCCTCAAATCTCTAAAGTGTCTTTCAACATTTAATATGCTACAGAAGAAATCTGAAATGTGTTTGATTTTTTTTTTGTTTTTAGTGTTTTATATATATTTAAGATTTTATTTATTTACTCATAAGAAACACAGATTGAGAAAGACAGAGACATAAGCAGAGGGAGAAGCAGGCTCCCTGTGGGGAGCCGGATGCAGAACCCCATCCCAGGACCCCAGGATCACGCCCTGAGCCCAAGGTAGACACTCAACCACTGTGCTACCCAGGAGTCCCTATTTTTGTTATTTTGAATAACAGGATCAAAGAACTTTATTTTCACACTTCATGAAAGGAGAAGTGATTGTCTCAAAACTGACTTTCCTGATTCATAATGAAGCTTTTCAATCAGGATAGCTACTGTTGGATGTTTTTTTCAACTATGAAAATCCTCTTCAATTATGTCTATGAGTATTTTTTCTATTTCAATTGTTTTGTTTTCTACACTCTTCCTCATATCTTCCTATAACTCAATAGTTGGCTTTCCTTTATTAGTATTATTTCCTTCCTTCCTTCCTTCCTTCCTTCCTTCCTTCCTTCCTTCCTTCCTTCCTTCCTTCTTTTCTCTCTCTCTCTCTCTCTCTGTCTCTCTCTCTCTCTTTCTTCTTTCCATCATGTCTGAGCTTTTTGTCCTTTTCCCTGACTCTGGGAGAACTTGTTATTTATCATACATACACTCACTGATTGAATCTTCCACTGTAACTATTCATCTGTTTTCTGCCTCAGATGCAGCTTTAAATTCTGTTACTGTATATTTAGTTTTCGTGTATCTCTTTTTGATCTTACCCATTGTAGTGGGTTGAATTATATCCTTCAAAAAGTTAAGTCAAAGTCCCAAGACTCAGTACCTGTCAATATGATTTTGTGTAGAAATAAGGTCTTTACAAATATAATAAAGTTAAAGATTTCAAGGTGAGATTATCTTGAATTTAGAATGGACCCTAAATTCAATAACTTGTAAGCCTTGAATAGAAAATAAGATGCTATTTGAGATACAGTGACTCTAGAGGCAAGGCCAAGGGAAACAGAGACAGATATAAACCAAAGAACACCAAGGATCATGGGCAACTGCTAAAGGCTGATGGAAGGGCAAGCAAAGGGTTTCCCTCAGGGCCAGAAAAAGCCAACCATGTTGTTGTTTTTATTTTGGACTTCTAGTCTTCAGAACTGAGAGAATAAATTTCTGTTTTAAGCTGCCAAATTTGTGGTATTTTTTTTGTGTGTGTGGCAGCCCTAGGAAACCCATTTTTTTATTTTCATTTTTTTAATTCATTGTTTTCTGTTTTGTACTGAATGACCATTTTTCTAAGAGTCAGGAAGTAAGTTGATAGTTTTGTCCTTTATTGCCATTTTTTTTGTTTTCGATTTTTAATTTCTTATGTACCTTTACTTTTTTCTTTCAAAAATATTTTAGTAGTTAATTAGGAAGGTTTCATTGGAGGATGCCAGCCAAATGCTATTTTAAACAAAACCATCACTTATATTGATAAAGAAATACTTACACTTAATTATAAATCAGAGATACAGTGAAGACCAAATCATGCCATACACAATATAAGAAAAAGAAAATCTAACATATTGTACCATATTTAATATCAACTACTTGCATAACCCTTTATATTTATAACTCAACAAAGAAAATCATATTGAAGATATATAGCGCTTAAATTCAATTCATAAAAGCTGTCTTAGTTTGTATTTTCACAGAGGCAAACCCTAGAGCAAAGATTAGAATACATTTAGTTTATCTGGAGGTGAGCCCAGGAAATACTGGTAAAGGAGATCAGATGGGAGGACGCAAAGTGAGCCAATAAGGATTGTTATCGAGCAATAATACTACTGTAGTTATCTGGAGCTTAGCCACAGGGGAACACTGGGTACTAGCATAAACCATATTATTCACTCAAAAAGGGACATACTTACACACCAACTGCCTTGGGTCTTTTCAGTTGAGGTCTGCCCTTATATCAGTGAGGAAAGCAGTGTGACCTGAACACTTCTGGTTTGCCAACTGGGTGGCAAAGCTGGCTTTGGAAGACTGAGAAAACGCTTAGGAAAAGAATACAGATGTTATCAACTAAAAGTCAAGTCAAATAATAATAATAATAATAATAACAAAATAAAAAAAAAATAAAATAAAAGTCATTGCACTCTAAAGTAGGGAGTCCAGACAGGGACTCACATCTGCTACAGGGGCATTAAATTATAGGGACCAAATCAAAATATCTGAAAACTCAAAATTAGCAGTTGCTAGCACTGATTCCCATGGGCACAGCACTGACACAGTAGGAGTTCAGGACGGCCTTTCTGTAGTTCTCTTGAACCTTTCTGTCATGCTTGCTAGGTGGCAGTAGTATCTCCAAGCCTCCTGTTCCTTTAACTTCAATCAAAGAGGAAAGAAAATGAATGATCTCAGCAGAGATTTTCTCTGCATGAGTCTCTCTTTTACAAAAAAAAAGAAAAATCTTCCCTAGAATTCCTCCAGCTAACTTCATAATACCTCATTGATCTGATAGAAAAGGGTTGGGCCTATTTTCACTCAGATATAGGACTCTTAGCCTAGTAGCTGAACAAAACAGGTTTATAGCAAGGAAGACATGGGGAGTGGAGATGGTTTGGGAACCAACATCCAGGTCTTCTATAAGATGGAAGAGAAAAAATAAACTGGAAATATCTTAGGAGCAAAAACATTTCAGTTTTATCCCTTTAACTATTTATATATATATATAATATATATATATAATTTATATATAAATACATAAAAGTTACTTATAATGTTTATTTAAATATATTATTTGTATATATTTATTTTTGTGTATATATGTATATATTCTTATATTTATTATTTTTATTTTATTAGATTGTATATATACTTGAGTAGGTGTGTATATCTTTGAGTTAATTGCAATGTGATAAGTTAAAATTTTTACAACATTTTCAAAATAGAGATTATCTTCATATTCTGGCAGTAGATACTCCAAGATATCACAGATCCTTATTACTATTCCACCTAAAATTTGAAGCCTCTTGTCATGCATAACAAAAATATGTAAAATTAAAGGGCATGTATTACTTTAAATATGCTAAAAGGACAGTGAATCTCTCTTTTCTGTATTATTTTCTGTCCCATTTAAATAGGAGAAAATACTATAAACATGAGTGGCTTTAGTCACCTTTCAAAATATTAATATTGACATGCCTACTATCTTAAAGAGGTCTTACTTTTCCATTTCATTTCAACTAATATTTCAGTGAAACTTAACAGAGATTTATAAGCTTAATTTAAACTGAATTTGAATTAGATAAAAACACCTTTCAGAAAAATCTTTAATCCTGGATTTTTTACTAACTTACTTTTAGCTCTACAAAATCCTTCAAAACATTTGATTTGGGAATTGCTTACTGCATTAACAGATGGAACCTGAAATGTCAGAGGCTTACCACCATATGTTTACTTCTCACCTCACCCAAATGATATTTTAACTTAGATTCCTGATTAGTCCAAGTTGTGATTCCAACACCAGACCTTACCTTTGGTTTAATAAATGGTTGACAAGATCACCAAGCCAGTCAAGAGAAAAATGTCATATCAGAGGGACTTGGGAGATTTTTATGAATAAGTCCAAGAAATAGCACATACGAACTAAACATTGACTACACTCAGATGCATGACCCTACCTAATTGCAAAGGAGTCTGGGAAATACAGTCTAATTCTGGGGCCAGAAAGAAAAAAAAAAAAAAAAAAAAAAAAGGTATGCTCATCAGCTAACATCATTACCAGATTCTTTGAACTTGTTCACAGTCTTCTTCCCAATGTTATAAAATGCAAGAAAATAATACTCTCATTTATTCATTCAACAATAATTAAGGTTAAATTCACAAAATAATGCTATTGTCAATGCAGTTAATACTGCATCCAATTAAACACCAGATTTGGAAGTGGTTTTAAAATGCGAAAATAAATTCAAAATGTTTTTTTGAGAAAAAAAAAATCATTTATTCCACAAATTTATTTATTGGTTTTCTGCTATGCACTATGGTCTCAGTTCATACTTGCATTTAAAATTGTACATTAATATTATTTTTAATTGCTTAGTCTTATCATATATTGATAACACCTAAGAAGTAATTGTGAGGCTTTATTTTTATAAAAGATAGCTTTTTATTTCATCAAAAACCAGAGAAGTACCTGTTGCTAACTTAGTTCTCTCTCACTTAGGGGACTTTTCTTCTGTGATGTAATAAGAATAATGATTCACAATTACTGGTACAAAGGATATAAACATGCCAACTTTTATAGAGAAATTTCATTCTTTATATTTATTCTAGATTTTATTCAATGAAGAGTACCATTTAGTGTAATTTAACGTAATTCCCTCTTAGAGGTTAAAATTTAGTACTCATGCAACATATTCCTGATTTTTGAAATACTTTCAAAAAGAAAAAAAAAAAAACTGTCCTTTACGACTTGCACAAACATACATTTTTAAAGGCAGAGTTATTTGCATTCTCTGCTTTTGCCTATGGTACTTTTGTTGACTTGTTTGCTTTTTTAAACAGCATAAAGTCCCATGGTTTAAATACTTACTGTTAGCCCTAAAACATTTTCACAAAAATGTAATGGCATTAAAAGTTCTTTTCATTGCTTTTCAGTTACCTAATGAAATGTACCTCTAGTTTGCAGTCCTTAGTATTTTAATTTTGTCATTTTCTTGTTGGAATTTAGAGATAGTGACACCTTAAACCACACAAGACAGATTATAGGTTACTTCAAAAAAGCTCCACTGTGATTACTGAGGGATCAAAATTGCTGACCCAGGCAGAGGCTGTATCTCCAGGGTGAGCAAGATGCTTGGATGGCTCAGTCGAGTAAACACTAGATTCTTGATTTATTGCAATTGAGTGTCAGACTCTTGATTTCCACTCAAGTCATGATCTCAGGGTTGTGAGATTGAGTCTCCCTTGAAACCTCAGGCATGGAGCCCTGCATGATTCTCTCCATTACCCTGCCCCCTCTTAATGCCTCCACTCCGAGTGCTCACTCCCTCTCTTTAAAAAAAAAAAAAAATTTAAACACAGAAGCAAACTAAAAAACAAACAAATAAACAAAACCCTGGAAAAATACAATATATGTATATATTGTAATATATATATATATATATATGTTTCTTGGTCTCAGGTCAGATTTTTTTATAATAAACTTCTTCCTGTTAAAAGTAAAGCCATGCTCTATTTTATTTTTTCCTGTTAAATGTAAAATTAAATATCAAACTGACAAGATTTGTCTCTTAGTTCCTTTTTGTTTTTATTCCCAATACTCAGGTAGCCCCTCTTGTAGGGACTTCATAACATAAAAAGGAAGATAACAATTCCTTTTGAGAATAAGATTTTTTTTTTCAGAATAAGTTTTTATACACACACACACACACGTGCACACGTGTTACTAATACCACAAATCATTAAGCAGAAGATGTGCCTGATCATCTCTCTTTGTATTTTTGAAGAGCTTTTTTTTTTTTTTTTTTTTTTTGGAGTAAGACTGGGGCCTATAATCTATTTTTATTTTTATTTTTATTTTAAAGTAGGATTTCAACTGAAAATGGCTGGTGAATTACATAGCGGGATAGTTCCTATTTTGTAGCAATGTTATCAGAGCATTAAGAGACACACACATACACACATAGGTAATTACCACCTCTATGTAGCATTAGGTCAGTTATAACCTGCTGACCAAATAATTTGTCTTCATGCAGGACTCGACATGTATTGTTTTGAGTATCATATTATTATTATCAGAAAATTAAGCAGTAAGCTCTACATATTTAACAAAAGATATGGATCGAATTGAAGGGCCTTTGAAAAACTATCCCACATTTAAACTTAACCATGGGAACCTGATTTGTTAACCCTCTTGTAATAATCAGACTCCAAAATGACCCATAATCATTTTCATTTCCTGGTATTCACACCATGATGCAGTCCCTTTCACTCTGGATACCAATGACCTGTGCAACCAATAACATATAGCGGAAATTATGGTGTATGACTTCCTAGAGGAGGTCACAGAAGATATTCTTACTTCTACCTTGATCCTTCCTACATCCTTTACTCTAGAAGAAGCCAGCCACCAAAGCTGGCTCCCATACTGTCAAGCAGTCCTATGAAAGGTGCCCATGGCAAGGAACTGAAGCATCCTACCAAAAGCCAATACCAACTTGCTAGTCGTGTAAGTTAGCTATTGAGGGGGAACAAAATATGTCACTCCAAAATATTCCTCTTTGGCATAAAGGTTGTCTTAAGCCGATTATTTTTAAGAAACAGCAGACATTAAGAGAATCTCTCGAAACCTAGTAGAAGTTACTCTTCTGAAAGACACATTTACATATGTAAGGAAAATCTCCATTTGTAGGAATGTCTCACTATACCAGGGAGAAGAGGATGATCAAATCTCTGAAAATGCTTATCAATGGAGAAGGCAACTGATTTAGATCTCTGTAACAACCACACCTTTGTTTACTATTTTTTGCCTCATGACCTCCTAATAACTGGCTTTATCCACCATAACCACCGACATCTTTTGTTTTTAGCTCGACATTGTATTTAAGGTGGTGGCTTGGACTGTTTCAGAAAATTACTTAGTTTTCCAGAGTATCTCCCATGTATACAGGAGGTATACATGTTACTAAACCCACTTGTTTTTCTCCTGTTAGTCTTTTATTACAGGATAGGATAGAAGCCAAGAGTCTAATAAGGTAGAGAGAAAATTACTTTTCCTCATCCTCATCATTTTAGAAGATTCTTCAGACCCTGTGATCAAGCCTTCAGATACCTGTTTTCTTGGCTGACCTTTTTAATACAACCTCATGAAAGACTTTGAACCAGAACCATTCAACACCATTATATGTGAAAAATCTGGAGACAAGAGAGAACATTCCAGAACTGAAAGGTGTTATATTTGCATTGAATATGGATTTCATTCTGTGGCTTCAGGTTAAGAACTCCTGGAAAGATCAGAAGTACATTATATATTATTAGATGAGAAGGCAGTCTCGCATGCAGTTCATGTTTCACAGGCTTTTCAGAAGATTGGACAACAAAGACTCTCACATGTTTATCCTCCCTTTGACTTGCTTCAGTTCATATCCATGTGTTTAGCACAGATCCAAGTGGGATTATGTCTTTGAATGGGATGAGATAGGAGATGATTGCTTTAACATTCACTTCACATATGGAAATGACCCCATGTGAATTCTCCTCCACTTCTCTGTATCTTCTTTTAGAGGCTGGTGTTTTTTGTAATTTGTTCCCCTAGTTTTAAGGACTGTTTTCTTAATCTAAATGCATTATTCTTGATAATCCTTAGAAATTTAGTTGTGATAAATGATTGTCCATACCTTGCCAATCAGGCTATTCAATGCAAGCAAACTTGAATAGTTAAAGCATAAGTGGGAAGTTTGTTTTAAGTCTGTCCAACTGTGGCTAGAAGGGTTAAAATAATACTGTGAACAAGATTTTTAGATCATTGACTTTAGGGGTTGAGACAACAGAATTGCTGTGAACTTTGCCTATGAGTTATGTTTTTGCCTAATGACCATATGATGCAAAATTTTGCAAAAAAGTCCGTGACAAAATGTTGTGAATATTACTTTTTTAAAAAAAAGTTTTTATTTATTTATTCGTAAGAGACACAGAAGGAGAGAGGCAGAGATTTAGGCACAGAGAGAAGCAGGCTCCATGCAGGGAGCCTGATGTGGGACTCTATCCCAGAACTCCAGGATCATGCCTTGAGCCAAAGGCAGTTGCTCAACTGCTGGGCCACTCAGGCGTCCCTGAGAAGATTACTTTTATACGTATGTTCATATAACAATTAGTCACTATAGTTTAAGGAAAGTTATTTGTGGAATTGACAAATATAGCACATATCTATTTAAATATGATACATTGTTGGTGGTTCTTAACATTAGGCTTTTTTTTTCTAAAACCAAAATTCAAAGAATTATTGTATGAAAGTCCATATTATATTGACCGAATTTCCATATTTCTTACTTTCCTATTGGAAATGCAGTATTCTATTTGAAATATTGAAACACGGTTAATCTATCAGCCTTCCTTCCACAAATTTCTTAAATCTTAATTGGAAGTTTTGATCTGGCGAGAAGAAATTGTCTTTATTTATATTGATATGATCTTCACATTTTTAGTTAATGATATCAGAGAATACAGGGAAACAGAATAAGAATGCTTTCAAAATGAACATTACTGAAGAGCCGAATATATAAATATCATCTATATATCAACAAAACTATACATCACTCTGTTAACATTATCTTGTCCTATATTCATCTGAATTTACAAAGTGGAACTCTTTGCTCTGGAAAACCCTAGAGTTACCAAGTGTACTAACTGCTTATTAGATTTTTTTAAAAAACTCTTGAAAAAGGGGGTTATATGATGAATTGGTGATGGAATATGTACAATCTTTCACCAAGACCTAATCAGAAAATAGGATCTCTATCAAAGCATGCTTTTAGTAGCCTGGCCTAAATTTGAACCAGTGATTTGAAAGATACAACTCTTCATGTTTCAAGTTTAAGAAAGTATACAGGAGGGGGTCAGATTTTCCAGAGAATGTTATCAAAAGGGTTCTTCATGATTTAGGAGAGATTGTCAGGCTGGGAATTATCTTTCTAGTTTAATGCCTGCATATTTACCCTCCAGTGTGTCCTTGCCTGTTGTTATTCTATGTTGCCCCCATTTTAATGTCTGTATGTAATAATAATATACATCCATGTCAAATAAATGCAATGCATATAGAGTGGTACCTGCCTTCTCAGTCACTTCCAATGTTGCAGTTGTAGCTAAAATATTCTTGTCTCCCTCCCATATCCCACAAAGCTCCAGGAACTCAAGTCAATAATTTGTAAAAGAGGTTTAATGAACATTTGGAGACAATGGAGATTAGAACATGAACAGCCCACAACTTAAAGATGAACGTCAAATATTATAACACCTGGAAAACCTTGATACATTTTTCACAGCAGGGAGTCTCTCAATGGTCATGTTCCTTTCTAGGCCCCAGCTGCCACCAGAACATTTGTGACCCATTATATCTTAAATCCGCCCTCTGATTTTCTACTTCAGTTTCCCTGTACACTTCTGGGAGAATCAGAGGAGTCCAAATCCCTATTGCTGGAATATTCAGGGAGAAAAAATAACTTTGAGGGAAATTTTTCTATCTAGACAATAACCAGAGACTCTTTTTTTTTTCCATCATACCTATTCATTCTAATTAAATCCTTAGCAAAATATATTATTTGTTTGTTATAATATTTATTTGTTATTTATTTTTTTTAAATGGATGTTTCATGGCAAAATGGTTCAAACTGGATCTTTATGTTAAGTTAATAAAACTTATGTAGCCCTACTTACATCATCCAGAGTGGGGGATCGTGAGGTAACATATAACATGGACATGGTTGCTCAAATCCTGAGGTGGCCAAAATGAAAACCAGAGATATATTTTTAAAATGTCAAATCTATTCTAGTTCCTAGAGGAAAGAATTCATGATAAATATCCTCCTTCTTCTGGAAGCAGCCATCTTTTTGGGGAGAATGATGTCCAGTTAATTTGATAAATATAACCCTAGCTTGGGAGCAAATATTTTCAAGACATCTAACATTTCTTGGGTTAGTTGATGAGTTTATGTCACCTCACTGATTTCATGATCATATTTGCATGTATTCTTTGTTTTTATCTGTGAATATTTGACAAATTCTGAATTGTCTTTTTGTGATTATTTGAATGTTTCTAACAGAATGCTAATTTTCTAAGGATGTGAAATGAAAACTTGGTAACTTACTTTGGGTAGAATACCACCAGTATCTGGGGGCATAAATGGAATTAGATATTAATACTATTGACTTATTGTTTGCACATAAACACAAGGCTAAAATCATCTGCAGATTTAACTCAAGGAAGCAATTTCTTCCTCAGGGCATTTTGGCATTTTGGCAGGGATCTTGAGTTGCTTTTTCCTCTCCTCTTTGGCTGTTCTCCTTGGGGCTCAGAGCAGGGACTATCCATTAAGATCAGATGCATGTAATCATGATCAATTTCCTGCAAGAGCAAAAGGGGTGGGCACTCTCGGATGCTTGGCCGTCATTTTTTATTCTGTTTCCACGGGTGGTGTTTTTCTATCTGTAATAGCAGCTGGAATCCAACTATGGGGTGGAGAGAAGGAAAGAGAAAATGAAACTCCTCTTAGGTATATGAGTATTCCCTAATTGTCTGGTTTCTTTTTCTTTAAGTGAATTTTCTGTAGTTCCCAGTTTCTCTACCAAATGCAATGTGATGAAAGCTATGGAAACCCAGACTCAACTCAGTGTATACTTAGTTGATGCCAGAAATCCGAAGAAACGTCACTTTATTTCAAATGTCAGTATCCAGTGTTTCATGAAGAACAAATTTGCCTTAGAAAGTCCCCAAAGTACCTATAAACTGGCTGTTGCTTGCTTAAAGCCTCAGCTGTGAAAAGGTATTTTCATGTTTGCTGGCGCTCAATATCTTTGGGGCTTTAAGAATGTCTGATACATTGGCAAATCTTGTACTGAATAACAGAGCAGGAAGGACTTTCTCTTTTTTTGTACACACACATACACACACACACACACTATCTATATTCATTATCTATATACTGTAAGTGTGTGTGCATTTTATTATATATTACATGTTATATATTAGCTCATTTTACTCATGAAAATAAAGATTCTGGCTTAAAAAGGAACTTTCTTGAAAAATCAGATATGTTAATACCTTGCTGTCATTTTTTTTTTCTGGCTCCTTTCAAAATACTTTCCTATACCTACAATTTTCTGATTATGCTCTTAGGTTTATGCCAAGAATAGAGATTTTAAAATATGTCACATTTACAATATTCTGCACCTTTTCTGAAACTGTTCCTTCAGAAATTGTTCATTATGCTACTCAATCTCTCTAATACGTAGACCTACACAGAAGTAGCACTAGGAAAAAGCACCTCTCATTATATAAGTGTTATTATAGAGAAGACCTGTTGTTTCCTTCTTGTCAGGAAGCTCCTCACTGAAGTTTCAGCTTGCCTGCAGTTATTCTCCTTAGCTCAGACATTCTGATAAAACTTCCTATCTCAACTTTAATAATTAATGATAAAAATAATTATTACTGTAACAGAGAGGCTTATGTCCCTCACCAAACTCAGCTAGACTTCAGGGCAAAGGGAGTGGTGACTTAATAGTCATTCCAGAGCACTGCAGGAAGGCATCTCCATGGGGTAAGCAGGAAATATGACATGTCATGGCCTACACCACATGGTTCCTGCTTAGCAGCTGGACAGCAAGAAGCTGGACATCTAGACATCCCTTCTCACATAAAGATTGGATGGTTGACTGGCCCAGGTTCTTAGTCAGATGATAATTTTCCAGTGATATACAAACAGCCCAGTCAGTTGGTGAACGTTCTGAGACAGCAGACATTCTCAGAATGCAACCACGTACCCTCACAATGGATTTGCTCTTCTCTAGACTTTTACTGGCACCTCATGGATAGCTGTCATCTCCAACAATTTCCTAGCTGAGGCTCCCCATCACTGCAAATTTCCCAATCCTTCTTCCTGCCTTCCAAGCATCTCTAGCATAATGTACATATCTCTTTATTCCCACAGGCCCTTTTCCCATCTTTTCTTAATTGGCCCTCATGGCTGTTCAACGAGAACCTAAATTTCCTGTGAAAATTAGACCAGAAATTATTAGCAACAGAACATCTGCCTCTCCGGTCCTTGAATTCAGAGGGAACTCAGTCTTTAGGAACATGACTGAGAGACACCCATTCCTGAGGGGAAGAATGAATTTTCCATTCAACCTGACAAAACCATCTCTCCACTCGAGGATGGTTTAAATCAATTCTTATAATGGAGCAAATAAAGAAAATTAGTTGGATTTTCATATGCAAATAGTTTGAAGATTGAAATTCTGCTGATTTCTAATGATCATCGGTGCATTACGGTTTATAATTAGATTTTGCATACATTCCCTCCATCCTCATAAAAACACGATTAGTGAGATGATATCATTATTTTCAATATGCTGATGAGGAAATAGAGTTTCAGAGAAATGATGACATGTCCAGGAGAGCACCGTAGAGATTGTACAGTGAGATATCATAGTCTGTTTCCTTTTATTACATGTCTAAACCCTACAGTAGTTGTTTCTGGAAAACTCCCCATCCCCTCTCATTCTGTGTTATTGATTTCAAGACATATTTGCTCCTTTTTTTGTTTTTGTTTTTCTTTTTGTATCAACTCTTACTGATCATTTTGAAACAAGATGGGATAAAAATCTTATGTACAAAAAAGATGGTGTTTTATATTTAAGGAGAACAGTACAAATTCCATCAATATTGTTAATCAATTACACTTGTAAACCTCAAAGGATGAGACTGTGTGGAGGGAATGGGGATACTATCCAATCTATGCCTTCACTATTTTAAATGTGATCCATGGTTAAAATTTGTCTTTAAGTACTGGCCCCCAAACTCTGTGAAAACCACCGTATTTTGTAAAGTAGGGAATCAACCCCAATCAATTCTGATCTTAATTCTAGCTCCCCGGGAGGATTTCAGTCATTTGTTTTAAAGGGATGGATTTTTAGCCTCCATCACTCACCTTAAGAGGCTAATGAGAGATTCAAATTAAGTAAATGATTGGAAATGTCAAGTAATTAAACATCTGGTTTTTAATATAAAACAAATCACTTCATGCCTGTGGTCTCTGTCACTTGATCTGTCCCAGCGCTGTCTTTAAGCTGCTCCTGGCTACATTTAACCTCTTAGTCAAGCCAGACGTAACTCCATGCTTCCTATTGTAGCTCTTGGATATTCTTTTCCCCATGGCCTTCATCTGGGTTTGCTGAGGCTGTGGCTCAGACCTGTGTTTAGAGTCTGATTTTTCTCTTACTCTACCTAGGTTAAAATATAGCTTAAGGAAGCAATATTTATATCTGTTTAACTGATACTCTTAATTTTTCTGTGAATGAACACAATAATGGAGGAAACCTCTACCCTCTCCAATCCCAACTGAGTCCTTCTCTTGGGAAAGATACTCCCTCATCTGACTTTTGAGATGGTTTATTTGAACCTCTTATACATGCCTTCTTCAAATCTCTCTTTCTCATTCTCTCTCTTTTTAAAAGATTTTATCTATTTATTTATTTGAGAGAGAGTGAGTGAGAAAGAGAGCATGAGCAGAGAGATGAGCAGAGAGAGAAGGAGAAGCAGACTCCCTGTCGAGCAGGGAGCCCAACATAAGGCTCAGCCCTAAGACCCTGGGATCATGACCTGAGCTGGAGACAGACACTCAACTGACTGAGCCACCTAGGTGCCTCTCTTCAAAGCTCTACTAGGATCAATTTTGCAAGGATTCCACTAATCACTGAAAAGCAGTTCTCTCACTTGGATTTGCTGCAAACAAGGAAGAAATAGGTGTTTCTAGGCTGCACGACACATGATACAAAGCAGTGGAGCTTGTATTTTCCCCATGCCACATAGCCTCAAGCAATCACGCATACTGGGTGGGTAGCTAAATTTTGCCCCTAATAGTGAACATCTGGGTATTTTTTTTACGCAGAATCTGTGATCCTGACTCTTGATTTATCTTTGGAGGCCACCTCTCCTTCAGTCACATTCCATGAACTCTGTAGGGTCATTTCCCACCTTGTTCCAGGGCTAGACTTAGCCGGTCATCAATTTATCACATCCTGTAGCTATAGTAACTAGGCATGAGGAAGTAATGGACCTGTGTCATTCCTATAAGGTTAAATCTTGGAATTTTCCAGGAACATTAGAAAGAAGCCCTTATTCCTTTGAACTTGCTAAAAGAAGAGAATATAAGCAAGAAGTTTCTGCTGGTCATTTTTTTTCTACCACAGGCACAAATTTTGAAAAAAAAAAAAAAAATTAAAGAGCTCTAGGGATAATCCAAAATGGAGTTCAATCTAGCCACAGCCAAAGCCTCTCTCTATGCTTTTCAATACATTGTTCTTGTTTAAACTGATTTGTTCTGAGTTGAAGGTTTTTGCTTTTGTTTTTGTCTTATAAAGCTTTTTGACCCATATGACTCCACTTTGAAGGTCCAGATAATTTCAGTTCAGAGGTAAGCTCCATTTGGCAATTGCATAAATTGTGTTTTTGAAGTTCTGGTTTGATCCCAATTTAGTTGCTTGACTCTGTTTTAAAATAAAATGGTGGAGAAGGAATTAATTAGGTTTTCTAAAACCTCTAACATCACATGACACTTTGATTCCTCTTTTGTAAGGAATCACTGATTAAAGTTCTCTCCATCACATAGACCCATAATGCGCTGTCTATAGTGGCTTACCCAGAGGGGCTACGTATTTACTTCACTGATTGTCTCTTGTATATAGTTCCAAGATAAATCATAGGCATGGACTTACTTAAACCAAAGGATCATTTGTTATCTGAAATTCAAAGGTAACTAGTGTCCTCTAGGCTCATTTGTTAAATCTCTCAGTACTACTCATTGTGTTCATATAACCACATGAAAGAGCTGTCACTTACACTGGTTCCATTTGAATGAAATGCTAAATACAACTTAATTATAGACCTAGTTCCACTATTATCTGCATTTCCAAGAAGTTATGTGACTATTGCTTTTATTTCTATTTATTGGAATCTAATCAAGTCATAACTGTGGAGCATCCAGGGAAAAATGAAAAGGATGCTGAAAAATAGGAGACTTTGACATTCTAGGAGTATTTAGTTTGGAGAAAGAAAAACCAAGGCCTATGGATGGGAGAGAAATTTCATCAGACAATCAGATATGTCTTAAGTAGAATAAGTGGCAATACAGTCCCTATTTTTCCAGAACGTGCAGCTCACATCGTAGGGAAGTTTACAGGAGAGCATGTTTGATTTCACTGTAATTCTCACCAGAAAGAAAACAAGTGTTATAAGGGCATTTACTGTGGAATGAGGTAGGGTAGATTTCTGCTTATAGAAACTGCTGGTGTTTGAGGAAGGAAGCTGTCTGTCAAGAACATTATAGAAGACATCCTTGTATTGTTTTCTGGGGGCAGATCATGGAAAATAGTTTGGACCTGAAGAAAGAAGAGAGATGGTGAAAACTTCTGGGCACAGAGTAGGTGAAAATTGTTCCCACAGAAAAGCATGTGTATGAGATTATAGAGAAAAGTGGACAATAAAAAATTTGTCACAGCAGGATAGCCAGAGAATTTTAAGAGAGAGGTAGACTAACATTCAATTTAAATTGCTTCCTGCTCTTTACTGGAATGTGGTTTTCCTCTATTATCTTAAATCCTTCTCTTAATGAGGTGCCTGCAAAAGTATTGTGTTAGGGGAACATGGGGTATCAAGGGAGAGAAGCTGTGGCCAAATGGAGAGTGAAACACTGAAGAAAGAGGGGAGCAGTTGTAGTTCTTGAGACAACAGAAGGGTCTGGAGAAGCTGGCTGAGAAGGAAAGTAAGACAGGACAAAGTGAAAAAAATTTAAGATGTCATGTGGAACCTCTGAAATGTAAAACAAAATGATAGATGCAATGAGAGATAATGTCTAAAATCCCTACTCTTTCTTTTATTATTTTTTAAATGTTTATTTCAGAAAGGAAGAATACTGGGATACATGGGGATATGCCAGTGATGTAAGAATAAGCTTTATAATTTTTAAAAAGTTCCAACAATGAGATGGATTGCTTCCTATTATAGTGGAAACCTTAAAATTACTTATTCTTTCTGGAAAGAGCATTAGAGACTACATCCTAACATGGAATGGGGAAATAGATAGAGAACCTCTATTTTTCACATCCCAATATTTTTTTAAGTTCCCTACAATTTTGTAGATAGCTCTTTTTCTGATGGTTCTCTACACTGTACTCAAATTCCCAGAACATTCTCAGATGGATTTCAAACTTCCTGAAAAAATATTTCATATAATTCTATATCATCTATAACAAAGTATTAGAAATAATGTAGTAGAAAGTTAGTGAACAACTTATGATTAAATATAATATCTTACAACTCAAATTGACAACAAATAAAGCAAATGTAGAGGTAAAAACAAGAGGGCAAAACTATTTTCAATTTACTTCAAGTATAAAAGAAGATCATGTAATTCTGAAATAAGCTAACCTATTTTTAGACTACGATGAGAATTGTAAACAAGATTGGAAGATAATAACCCCTCTATCTCAAGCTGCAAAAACTGCATCTGAAATATTATTCTTAGTTTATAGCTCCACTTGAAAATCTGGTAAATTGGGGATCCCTGGGTGGCTCAGTGGTTTAGCGCCTGCCTTCGGCCCAGGCCATGATCCTGGAGTCCCAGGACAGAGTCCCATGTCGGGCTCCCTGCATGGAGCCTGCTTCTCCCTCTGCCTCTCTCTCTCTCTCTATGTCTCTCATGAATAAAATAAAATCTTAAAAAAAAAGAAAATCAGGTAAATTAGGGGGAAATGGCTGGCTCAGTTGGTAGAGCTTATGACTCTTGATCTCAGGGTCATGACTTCTAGCCACATGTTGGGTGTAGAGATTACTTAAAAATATAATCTTTTAAAAAATTAGGTAAATTACATGTCCTCTAATAAAAAAATACCATGGCAATTTGCTAAATTCAGGTATATTGAAATTAACAAAGGAAAAACTATTCTTATACCACTCACCTCAGTTAACCAACTTCCATTCTATGTATTTCTTCTGGATATTTATTTTTAGTAGGATTGCAGTGTGTAAAATGCTTTATAGTTTTTTTTCTCCAGTTGAATTTTTTTTTAGTCTGTACATTTTAAAATTCTTATAATTGCAATAACCATCTAATATTTCATTGTATGGATAAGGTACTGTAATTTGGCAATTATCCTACTCCAGTACATTTCTGCAATTATAATTACGATGAAAATAAATTTATCTGTAAGTCAAACTTTTCTGTATTCTAAATTATGTTCCTTAACTAGATTCACTAGAGTAGGATTTCTATATAAATGGGATGGACATCTTAAGTTTCCTATAGATATCATCTATGCCATTTTAATTGCTTATAATAATATGCCATATGCTTTGATTATTATTATTTCTGCGCTTTTAAAATTTAAGAGATTTAAAATAGAAATTCACACTTTTAAAATATACTTATGAGTCTGTGTATTTTTAATATATTAGATATTTATATTTCCCTTGTCTTTTTTTGTTTAGTTGTCTCAAGTTTTGCACATATATTTTGTGGACTATAATACTTCATCTGTGGAATACTTCATTTAGAATATATTACTTCTATGTGTTTTAATTTATTGCACTTATTTTTACTTTTTGATAGTTGTGCTCTCCCTGAATCTCCACATATTCACCAACCTAGAAGCTCCGTCAACCCTGCCCTTTTGGGTTTTTATGGAAGCTTCACTACATTGTCATAATTGATTAAGTCCTTGCCACTGGTGATGGTTTCATCCCCTAACCCCTCTCTTCCCTGAGGCCAAAGAATGGGACCAAAATTTCAACTCCCTAGTCACAGGGTTGGTTCCCCTGGCAACCATCCTTAGGAGCCTGTGTAACATTGCCTCATTAACATAACAAAAGACACCCTTGTTGCTCTCATCATTTAGGAATCAGGGGTTTTAGGACAGGAAAAGATGCAAAATAAATATATATTTCTTATTTTAAATTATAATATCAAAGACTTGTTAAATAAAAATTAACTGAGCGCATATTCATCCTTTCAACAAATATTTCTTGAGCTCCTCCTGTGTACCAAGTGTTTGTGGATCCTATCCTGGCAGGTGGGAGAGAAGGTAGAGGCACCTTGTACGTCTATATCAGCTAAAACACAATATTTTTGAAAGAGTCAATATGATTCAAAAAATGTCAAAAGTCATGGAGGATGGTCCCTGAATTATGAAATCTCATTGATTTCCTTCTCCTTCTTAGGAATTGTTGGCTTCACACACAGAATTATGAACTTTGTGTTTCACTTTTGTACCTCATGTAGTTGACTTGTGCACTATCCCTATATCTTTTTGATGTCATACAATTAATCCTTCACTTAATTTTTTTTTCTCTACTCTGGTGTTATGCTGGATGCTATAACTAAACCAGTAAATATAAATGACACAGTTCTGCCTTCATTGTATTGAGGTCTGTCATGGGAGAAATGTTTCTTTTTATTCTTTTTTTTTTTTTCAAAGGATTCTATTTATTTATTTGAGAGAGAGAAAGCATGATCAAGGGGCAGAGGGAAATAGATAGGCACACTCCCCACTGAGCAGGGAAACTGATGAGGGGCTCAATCCCAGGATCCTGGGATCACGACCTGAGCCAAAGGCAGATGCTTAACCAACTGAGCCAGCTGGGCACACCAGAGGAAATGTTTCTTAATAGACAATGTGAAGATTGCTATAATATTGGGAAACGTGACATTAAGTAACAGCAACAAGAGTTTATACATTAATTTGTATTCAATGAATTTCTATAATCCTCATTAATTATTCTAAAAAATGCTTAACAAAACAAACTAAACTTTTGTCTACACCTACAAGGCGATTTTACATTACTGACTAGAATAACCCATTGTTAATTTGAAGATATTGGTAATTTAAAAGAAGACAAAATGAGAACCCTATCATGAAAGCTTACAATTGCTAATTTCCTTTCCAGTGCAAAATCTGGGAGTCTAAGGATGTTTGCAAACAGGAACATTTCAAATGTCCTGGGGCTGAAGCTCTTCCTCAGCCAGACACACATGGTAAAAGCACCCAGTGAGCAATATCAAGAATGCATGTGTACGCATGTATGTCGCACGCACACATTATTTTCCCTAAAGAGGTGGTAATGACAGCTTGCCTAGCATCTTTCTGTTCTGAACCTCTTCTAAAAATTGTTTTACGTTTTTGGCTTCCTGACAGCCAGGCACACTGAGAAACAAGATGTTCAGCTGATTATGTAAAAGCTGGCAGGCTAGAAGTCAAGTATATCTGACTTAAGAGACCTTTATCATAAGACTTTTCTCCAGGTCTCTTCTTTCTGTGGGAATCAGCTGCATATTGCTAATGAATTACTTTATTAGTTTACCTTTTCCAGTTAACTGGCACTGATCACTTTGCTTCTCATTCTCCTCCTAATCTAATATTATTTATTAGGAATGGTTATAAGAAATAATTATTCATGCTTGCATATTCGATTTGTTGATTTTATTTTTTTAAGTGTTTTTAAATATTTTTGCTTATTTATTCTTTGGAAAGAGACAGGGAGAGTGAGTGAGAGCACGAGCAGGGGGGGATGGTCAGAGGGAAAGGGAAAAGCAGACTCCTCGCTGAGTAGCTGAGTAGGGTGCCTGACCCAGGGCTGGATCCCAGGACCCCAGGACCCCAGGATCAGGACCTGAGCTGAAGACAGGTGCTTCATTGACTGAGCCACCCAGGTGCTCCCAATTTGCTGATTTTAAAGGATTGGGTGTTGTCATTTAAGTCTTGATTGACTATGGAAGAAAAGTAATTACAAAGTATTTTGATAAGTAGTGTTAATGGGTGTGGCAAAGCATACAAGTGAGGAGGTAAAAAAAAATACCTTTTTTCCTCTACCCTCCAAAATGATTGCCTGAAATCCTCATATATAAAAAAGTGAATAATAAGGGGCAAGCATATATATCTATTAATGCAAGTTTTACATGACCTGACAGCATACGTAAGGAAATGCGGACCTAAAGAAATGGTTAAACCCGAGCGTTTTTATGCGAGGTTTCATGAAAAGTGTAAAGATGTGAGAGGACAGAGTATGAATTTAGCAAGTCTGTTACTTCAGATTCCTGCCTGCTTGCCTTTGTCTTTGAAGAGAGGGATGCCCCTCTCTTCTGCGTCTCGGGAGGGTGCCTCTCACATGATGCTTTTATGACCTGCTTCAGGGGGAGGTTTAGAAAATTTTCCAAATTCTTCCTGCACCTGCCATTTCTCAAACTCCTTCAGCTTGAAATAGTTAATATTCCAAAGTAACCTATTTTAGGGTATGGGTCCTGAACCCCATCAGAATCAGTGTTTTGTGGTCACTCACAAAAAGTCTCCTTGAGCTTTACACTCAGGGAACTTAAGTTCTCCAATTAGCTGAAAACACATAGGTCACATCATAGATTCATATAGAAAATCCATGGTCCTGATGTTGAATTCCTTATGATGTAAATGATGCTTCATTTCACAGGAGGTAGAAAGAGTAACTAATTTTACTGATAAATGCATTGTCCTTTTATAATTTTTTCTATCACTATATTAAGAAGATAACACAAGATTTTATAGGAAACTAAAATATTTTTTCCAAACACATGTGTTCCCATCTATATGTACGCATCTAGTTCTTTTAGGGCTATAGAAAGCCCTCTTTTTTATAGACATTAGGTCTTGAATGAGTGTATTAGGTACTGGGATCTTCTGACTCTAGCCACCTGGATCTTCAAATGTAGCTTGTTTTGGGTTCTACCTTATTGTGCATGATTGGCTTCCCCATTGCTTTGTGTTGAATACTTTCTCTACTAGACCCAGCATATGAAGTTATAACCAAATTCTTCCTGTTGCCTGTGTTTCCACAGGGGACAGATCTGGTCAGAGGACCACTCTAGGTCAGCTCTAATGATGAGAGTTGGAACAGGATAAGATAAGCTCTAGAATCCAGAAGTTCTAATGGTTTGGAGCACGGACCACGCCCTCTCATCCCACCCCCTGCATAAAGCCTATTTTCCACTCAGCTTTTTCTAACTTTTTTGGTGGTGAAGATTTTTTCTCAAAAAACAAACAAACAAACAAATCAAACTATGGAACAGTAGAGGAAACATACAAAGAACATCGTTAATTGAATCAGAGTGAAGTTTCCCCCAAACTCAACCTTAAGTACAGTGAATCGTAAAGTCCTGTGGCTGTCTCATGGAAACCCACCTATCTGTTTTAGCCCATTCTTTTATAAATGACAAAATTAAGGCAGAGTAGTAAAAATGATTTAGTATTTAAATATGACAGGGACAAACCTGCAGCTACAACCTGAGCCGTTAGTGGGCTTTCTTACCAGTGCCCATGGCAAACTCCTAGGACAATTCACAATCTTTGATTAAAAAAAAAAAAAAAAAAAATTCAAAAGTCCATTTAACCCATGAAATTAAGCAAAAGCAGTTAAGAGTTTTTACACATAGTATTTAAGAGAAAGGTTTTACTTTTTTTTTTTTTTTTCCTGGAGCTTAATTGGATGGGTGAAAGATGCTCTCATTTCAACCTTTTACTTGTAATTAGAAGTAAGTCCATTTTCATGATACTATTCATGCTAAATGGGTCAGTACTTCTGAGGAAGGTTTAGCCCCACATCATGTATTTCTCTAGAGCTTGGTGGTCTGCAGTAATAAGTTCCAAGGAAAGAAATTTAGATGGGATTCCTCTTGATTTAGCCAAATATTAAATAGCATTTATATAACATACTGACAAATTTAAAACATTAATAACTGAAATAAAATCTGGTAATTCTCAATGGATTAGAAAATATTAGAAACTGTATTCCAGAGAAGTTATATAATTATGCTGATCACATTTTGTATTCTTATAATTTTATTGGCTTATAAATTATTCCATGTATTTTATCCAATAAAATTATTTAATTGGTAAAAGAAATTACAATTTGGATAAAGATACAATTTAGCTCACTTTATGCGTTTTGGCATATTATTCCTTTGTGAAATTTATAAATTCCGATGAATGAGGTCATATAAATGGCAGTAGAAAATAAAATGCATCAATATACATGCATATTTAATAGGATTCAGCACATTTCAAGAACACAAAAGCAATGTGAAGCAGAGGCTTTTTGTAAATATTGAAAAACAGCATTTAAGGAACCATATTTCTAAAGTAATGTTTTCCTACTGTTCTCTGATTCCATACTAAAATTTTTTCTTGCATTTAGTTTGTCATTTGCATCCTAATAATTAGATTCCACTGTTTTTAGGTACACTTGAATAGAAAGTCTAAGATGATGTTATTTATTTAAAATACAGTGTCATTAAGATATCACAGATAAATGACAGACAATTCATAGACAAGTAAATAAAAGACAGATGGACAGACATAACCCTATACACTCACAAATACAAACACACACATGAAGCCATACCTATAGACATTAAATCTGTTTAGGAAAGCGCAGTCTCTCTGCACTCTTCCACTACCTTTGTGTTCCCAAATCTAGTATTCTGTGCTCTACACATACTGACCAACCTTGCTTCTAAGATATTTTATGCTTTTGTATCATCTGGTCTTTGAACCTACTCTTTCCTTCTGACTAGATTGTCTTTCCTCCTTGTGTGCCTAATCAACCATCCAGGGTAGACGTTACTTCCTCTCTGAAGCTTTCCCTAATCTACATTTCAAGAGTTTCTTATTTTCCCCTGCACCGTTTCTGGATTTTAAAATATTTTCACCCATCAGACTTTAGTCAATCATCCTAAATATTAGAAAGGGTCTAAATATCTGAAGTACATACTAAAGTGGCATCCTCAAGGAAAACAGAATGCATGGTATCTGGAAAAGTAATTTCCCCAAAATCTAATTTTTTTTCAATAAAATCTTTCCCACTGGCCATAATAGTATTTTATATCTTCTCAACTGACTTCACGTATACTATTATCTCTCTCTTCCTTCCATTTAGTGGAAGTCACTGCCTCTTATGTCCCAGGATAAAACAAAACCATCATACAGGCAACTCCTGGATCTTAACACTCTTTTCTTTTCTTTTCTTTTCTTTTCTTTTCTTTTCTTTGCTTTTTTCTTTTATTTTCTTTGCTTTCTTTTCTTTTCTTTTTTTTCTTTTCTTTTCTTTTCTTTTTCTTTTTCTTTTCTCCTTCCTTCCTTCCTTCCTTCCTTCCTTCCTTCCTTCCTTCCTTCCTTCCTTCCTTTCTTTTCTTTCTTTCTTCTTTCTTTCTCTTTCTTCTTTCTCTTTATTTCTCTTTTCCTTTCTCCCTCCCACAAGGGATTTGTATTTTGTTTATTATAATTTAATCTTGTGAAGGTTGTCTAAATCCCGCCGCCCTATTTCTTTCCTTCTCCTCAGGTAGTTTAGGTCACAAGGTACTCCTGTACTTCTTTTGGACCTTTCGGTTGCATTTTTGCTTTCTGTAAACTATGTAATCATTTTCAGAAATTTCTCATATAGCTGAGGTATAAAATACGTGAGAGTTTAGAACATGGCAGATGGCTTTTTTCCAATTTTTCATTTGTTTATCATTTGTGAACTTGGTTTAAGGTATTGGCTTTCAAGAAAGAGAATTTCTCTTTTCCCTTAGGAATTTTTGAAAATGTACAGAGGCATCTTTGGTTATCTTGGCATATTGTGAGAGAGATGATGAATTGTTCAATGGGTATATAATTTCAGTTACACAATGAGTAAAATCCAGAGATCTGCTATACAACATGGTGCTGAGAGTTAATAATACTCTATATATTGTACATATAAAAATTTAGTAAGAGAGTAGATCTCATATTCCCTGTTTTTAATACACAAAAACTAAACAAAACAACAAAAAACAAAGCACACAATAAGAGAAGCTACATAAGGAAACTTTTGGAGGTGATATTTCTGTTACCGTGATTACGGTGATGGTTTCACAGGTGTGCATATGTCCAAACTCATTCAGGCATTAAATATGTGTTATTTTCTATACAGATTACACCCCATTAAAACTTAAAAGATTGTATTATTTATGCAAACAATCCTATTGGTGTTTGAGGACCTAATGACACATTCCCACATAATTAACACTGTATCCTTGAAGTCATAGTGAATCTGTGAATAGATCTAATATAGTCCTGACCAACCATACACCATTCAAGTACTGAATAGTTTATTTTAAATTTAGTTAATATTATTTTACCTTTTATTACACTGATATATTGTTCTTTTAAAAATTATATGTGATAGCAGATCGAAGTATCACTTTTAAACATAGAAATAACTTTATACAATATTTATCACAAAAAGAAGACTAGACTCCTATGCTCCATCAATATATATATTAATGTTAATGTGAATAGGAATCCTGATTTATAAGAGAATCACATACACATCATATTTTTTTCCTTATGACTTGTGATATCTGGATCTTCTTGAAGAAATTCTCTTCCCTATTGGTAACAATAATATTCACATATATTTTCTTCTATTAACTTTTTACATATAATGCTTGATTCAAATGGACTGTATCAGTACACAAAAAAGAGGTAGATATTTGGTTTGATATATTTTTGTCATGAATAAATTTTCCTAATATCACTTATTTGCCAACAGTTCATACTTTATTCCAAATTTTTGTGGTGCCATCCTATCAGATATTAATTTCCCACCATCCAGGGTCTCCAGAGATCTCTATTTTTGTGATTTTCAGTTCCTGCAGGAATGTTTCTCATTTCTTTACAATATGCTTTGGTATATCACAATATACACTCCTGTTATTTGTGAATTTATATCCTTCCTTACAAATTTCAAATGAGTTTAGTTTATAAAAAATATCTAGAATAGTACTGAGATTGTTTTGAATTCATACATTTAATTTGTATATATTGATATGTCCACATCATTAACTTGCAATATTCATGAACATATGTATCCCCATTTGTATATAATTATTTGTTATTTAATTTTTATTCCCCACATGTATATTGTGCCTACCTTGTTAAGTCAATCATTACACATTCCAATACTTTTGTTTTACTGTAAATTATATATTATGTCTTGGTTTTCTTTTTGATCATTGTCGTTATAAAGAAACATGAGTAATTTTGGGGGGGTATGCATGAATCTGGAAATCTCATTGGATTATGCACTTGGAATAATTTGTGGTTTTTCTTAAAGAATACAATATTGTATGCTTACACTGAGAATTTTATATCTCCCTTTCTATCTATACATCTCCCTTTCTCTTTCTCTCTCTCTCTCTCTCTTTTTCTTGGTTGTGATGATAGAGAAGTTCCAATAAACGATTAAACAGTTGATAACTAGCCATCCTTGTCCCTAATCTTAAAGGAAATATATCTAAAGTTGCCATATTAGGGGCAGCCTGGGTGGCTCAGCGGTTTAGTGCTGCCTTCAGCCTAGTGCCTGATCCTGGAGACCAGGGATCAAGTCCCAAGTCGGGCTGTCTGCATGGAGCCTGCTTCTCCCTCTGCTTATGTCTCTGCCTCTCTGCCTCTCTCTGTGTGTCTCTCATGAATAAGTGAATAAAATCTTAAAAATAAATAAATAAATAAATAAATAAATAAATAAATAAATAAATAGATAGATAAAGTTGCCACATTAAGTTTAGTCTCTGTTGTATGTTTTCGGAGAATAACCTTCATCAACTTAAGAAAATACACAAATACACTTTGATTCTTCTTTGATATTTTCTAGCAAATTTATTCATTCATTCCTTCACTCATTGATTCATTCATAATTAAGAGTACTGGCTCAAGGCAAACTGTCTGAGTCCAAATTGTGGGGCTATTATAATCAAATGTGTGGCTTTTTATCTTCTTTAGCTATTATGTAAATGTAGCTAATGATACTTTCCCCACGTAGATTTTTGAGTGCTGAATGAATTAACATATGCATAGGTCTTAGAACAATACCTGTCACATGGGAATGCCAACTAAGTACTAAATATTATTTATTTAATTTGAGGATATCTTATAACTTATTCAAATATTTTCATATGTGCATAATTTATTTCCTGGGACTCAGTATGAGGATGTTTTCGGTTACTTACATATAATCTCCATATCTCTTAAGTTTTTTTTTTTTTTTTTTTATCATTTTCTCATCATCTTCTGACTGCCCGACTAAAATTTTCTTACAAAATTTTCTTGCTCACTAATTTACATTTCTTTTCTGAATACTCTGGTCCTTTGTGTTTTTAAGTGAATACTTATACGTGTCCCCAAATTTAACATTGTTTTTATGTTTAGAGTTTTTATATTTGGAAGTACAAGGATTATTATTTATGTTGAATTTGTATATCTCCTTAACTCTTATTTTAACAGTAAAACTTTTTTTTTAAAACCTAAAATATACAAAAGACTATAAGTTTTTATAAAATGTGTAAAGAATATCATAGTAAACGGCTATATATATGTTCCACGTAGTGTACATCTTCCACCTCATCCAGAATACAGAGGTACTGAATCTGTTGAAGCTGCATTTACTTTCTTCTGTGATGTCATCTCTTGTTTCAGTGGTAAGCTTTGTGCTTGCATTCGTTGTTTGATATCTTTTTTTCGTTTTGGTTTTGATTTTTTTTTTAAGATTTTATTTATTCATTCATGAGAGACACAGAGAAAGAGAGAGAGAGAGAGAGAGGCAGAGACCATAGGCAGAGGGAGAAGCAGGCTCCATCCAGGGACCTGGATTCGATCCCGGGTCTCCAGGATCACGCCCTGGGCTGAAGGCGGCTCTAAACCGCTGAGCCAACTGGGCTGCCCTGTTTTTGATTTGTACAAGTTCTTAAACAATATAGTCTCTCATTTTGAATATTTCGCATGCCTGGCTGGCATATGTCTTCTACAATGACTTGCTTATTCTGCTATTATATTTGTGAGATTTATTCATGCTGATATATGTGGTTCTAGTTCGTTTGCTTTCAAAACGTGTAGCATTTTATTATAGTAACCCACCACCTTTCATTCTATTCTTAGGTTAAGAGACAACAGGGCTTTTTCACAAAAACAATTCAATTATAGACATTCCTATGCGTGCCAACTGGTACATATTGTTGCTACTATCTTTGCAACCTCACTAACTCTGGGTATCACAGTTTTTTCCTTTGTATTCCAATATGGCAGGAATAAAGATGACTTTCCCACGGTGTTGTGATTCCTTTTTTTACTGTGGAATACCCAGTAAAGTCTTTTACCTGTACTGTGTACTTTCCTTTACTGTGAAATACCCATCTATGTCTTTTACCCAAACTTCAACTATTCTGTGATTTCATCCTACAAATCTATAAATCTTTGGTACGTATTCTTGTTGCTAAGGCTTTTTTAGTAATTTTATCCCAAATATATGGATACGGTTTACAATTTATTTTTTAAACATTTTTAAATGATACATTTTTGCTGCAGTTTTAATTTTATTTGAATCTGCTTAACATTTACTGTTTCTGAGTTCATAAATATATTCCTCAAAATATCCTTCTAACTAACATTTAAACTCAATTTATAATAGCATTCTGTACAATAATGTCACTGAATTCACTTTTGAAAGAATAAACTCAACAAAAGCTTTGCTCTGAGTTCTTGAACAGAATACAAAAATAAAGCCATTAGTGAAATTAACCAACTTTCTCTTTAAAATATATGACCCTACTATAAATATGGAAGAAATTAACTGGTTTTAAATCACTTCTGGTAATGGAGCCAACACTTCATAGCTATTTCTTCACCTTTTATATATAAACTCAGATTAAAAAGTGAATAAAATTAATGCAGAACCACAGCTTTAGATCTAAATGAAAAGTCATGCTGTAGAGAGTAATATATGTCCTTACTGTCTGCATCTATACGTATATTTGGACACAATCTCCTTATATCAACTACTGACTTTTAAAATAGAGGCCAATGCTTCTTTAACAGATTTGTGTCTACTAGTTTCCATGTAGTCAGTGGCATAGTGAATACTTTCCATGGTGAATGATAAATGCCAACAAATACTGGTGTAAGTCACACATTCATTTTCAACTTTCTTGAAAGGCTAGAATTAAGTACCTCAGTTTTCATTAAATACCAGCATTAACTTTTGAGTTCATTCTTCCTAACAGATTTTTTCCAAGTCCTCAAGAAACACTACTAAACAAGTTTAAAAAGTGGTTGTAGATATTTGCTATACAATAATCGATAACACCTCAGTAGCAGAAACATTCAGACTACTCTCTGTATGTTCTAGAGTGGGACTGGTCAGGCTCCATTTCACACATGTGTATTCCATGTACACCCTACTTATAATTTCTCTTGTTTCTGCTGACATAAACAGTGAATGAGCGATGGCTCTGTAAATCTTATAAGCCACAATTCAGGCCACTGCACATCTAGCTGGTACATTAAGTATCGAACAGGAATGGTCTAATACTTCTCTCATAATTGTTCAAGGCCTGAAAGAATTAGGTTTCCCTAAATGCACTTCAGAATACACTTGATTTCTTAATGAAAGCTCATCTTGATGCAATGGAACTGGGGGTACTATTTTTCACTTGGAAAGGATTGGGAAAAGGAAAAGAATGCAGACTCTATGTGGTTAGATTTAAAATTTAAAAAAAAAATAAAAATAAAAATAAAATAAATAAATAAATAAAATAAAATTTAAGCATGTGTTAAAATAAAAACCATTTACTTTGTGTGTGTTTACTATTAGTTGAATACATGGCAGAGTCTGGAATCACAAAGTAGAGGTCTACCAAAACTCTCCTGGCTTATTTCAAAGTAATAATTATTTTTTTGCTGTTGTTGCTAAAACAACAAAGACCTAAATTGGACAGGAAAATACATAAACATGTATAACCTAGGCTGTCCCAGGAAAATGAGGAGATAGAGGTCATCTTGTCTGTAAGTTTCAATGCTTATCATTTTACTTGCGTACTAATCAAATGTATGCTGTTATGATGGGTACAGGTCTAAGTGGTATAGTGTTATCTCCAATGTCATGTTTCTTTTTTGTTTTTTTCACTTTACTTTGTGTTTAAGATTCACCCATGTGAAACTAAGGATGTATTACTATATGTTGGCTAATTGAATTAAAAAAAATAAAAAGATTTACCCGTGTTGTTATATGGGCATTTAATGCATTACTCTTAGCTGATGCCTATGCTTCTTAACAATACCACAGTAAACATCTTTAATTGGATCCTCCTGTGGACATATGTGAGCATTTATTTTACAAGTCACTTTGAGGCATTGTAAGTATCATTCCTCATTCCACTAATTCAATGACCCTGTTGTATAGTTGGACAGATACCTTGATTTTGACCTAATCAACATGTTGCATTTCCCATGTGATGCCTTAGATTTTGTAATTTTGAACTTTTAAGATGCACTTCCTCACCCCTAGCTCACAAAATTATTTGTTCATAGTTTGTTAATGTTATAGTTTCACCTTTTATACTTAAACTTTTATCGTATCCAAATCCTTCATTGAGCAAGGATCAAGTTCTGTTTTGCTTTTTTTGTTTAGTTGGGTTTGTTGTCTCCATGTAATAGACCATATTTTCAACACCATCTATTAACAGTCCTTCCTTTCCTCACATGTTGGAATTACTTTCATCATATAAGTTTCTATTATATAAACACTGACTCTGAGATCTCTGTATCTTCCATTTTTCTATTTACCTAATAATTCTCAAAAACTACTACAGTTTGTGTTTACTGTTAATATCATTTAAAGTATGTTGGTATCTGATAAGACAAATCTTTTCATCAGCCTTTTTTAATGAAATTCATTCAATTATTTGTGGACTTACATTAACTCATTTAATATTTTAGTGCAACTACTAATTCTTTAAAAATATTTGACTGGATCACATTATATTAGTATATTTTGGGAATAATTGGCCTCTGCCTTAATTGAATTGTCCCATCCATGAGCAAGCATGATCTTCCCATTCATTCATTTAGAATTTTTTATTGGGGTTTATATTTTTTCTCTATAGAGAATAGTATATACTTAGCTAATTATTACTTGCTTTCCTTGGTGTTAAGTTAATGTAAATGCTACCTTGTTTTTAGAATTCTTCATTGGTGTTTGATGATGTAAAGAAACACTCTTGACTTTCTAGGCTGATTATTTACTTGATAAAATTGCTGGACTGTCTTATTGGTTTCAACAGATTATAGAGTATATTAATTTTTGGAAATAGATGATCATAAACATTTTGCAAATAAAAACGTATTTGCTGCTTCCATTCAACACATATGTATTATTAATGTTTCTTTTTTCTTTTTTTCTTTTCAATGACATTGTCTAGAACCTTCAATACCATGTAAACAGCAACATTGATAAGGACCATTTTTCTCTTGTTTTTGATAATAAAGTTATCCAGCTAAAGATTTTTCTCAGGTGTAAAATATTTTCTGTCATATATAAATTAAAGAAATCCCCTTTGATCCTTGTGTGCTAAGAGTTTTTATTATAAATAGTGATTAAACTTTACCAAATTAATTTTGGTCATTGATTTTGAAAATTATGATCTTTTTCTCTTAATTAGTGTGATGAATTACATTGATAATACTTCTGTTTGATACATCCTTGTGTTCCATGCATACACTTATTTGATCACATATTTGAATTTAAATAGCTAATATTTGTATTATTTTTTATTTTTTTATTTTTTTATTTTTATTTATTTATGATTGTCACAGAGAGAGAGAGAGAGAGGCAGAGACACAGGCAGAGGGAGAAGCAGGCTCCATGCACCGGGAGCCCGACGTGGGGTTCGATCCCGGGTCTCCAGGACCGCGCCCTGGGCCAAAGGCAGGCGCCAAACCGCTGCGCCACCCAGGGATCCCTACATAGCTAATATTTTTATTTAGGATTTTTGTCATTTAGACACTTAGTTAAAAAGTTAAATGGAGGGTGCATAATTTTTTATATTCCTTCAACCTCTTTAAATCTAACACAATCCGTCCCCATTTTGTCACACACTTACTTGTCATAGAAGACCTTGGACTACTTGTTCCTTCAGAGGCCCATCTTTTGTTCTGACACTCTTTAATTTGTTCACCAAATTATATGTAAACACACACAGAAACACAAATTAAGTGGAAGTTTTGTCACTGTCTGAGCATGATTATTTCACCCTCATAAAATGAATTGAATAACTTTTGCTTTCTTTCTTTCTTTCTTTCTTTCTTTCTTTCTTTCTTTCTTTCTTTCTTCTTTCTTTCTTTCTTTTCTTTCTTTCCTTCCTTCCTTCCTTCCTTCCTTCCTTCCTTCCTTCCTTCCTTCCTTCCTAACAATTTATTTGTTACAGAACTAAAGTGTTTCTTGAAACTCAAATATCCTCTGGCCCTAGAGATTTTGGGGTGGAGAAGTCTTCAACAATTATTTAAAATTTCTGATTTTGTTATTCAAGGTCTTTATTGCTTTTTGAAAATATTTTGTATTTTCTATTAATTTAATTTATCTGATTCCAAGGCGCATTAGTTATATTGTTCCATAATATTTTTGATGTCCGTTGTGTATATATAGCCATCGCCTTTTTGAAATCTGTACATTAATTACATGCATCTTCTTTTCTTTTTTCTTAATCAGTCTTGTTAAAGGTGTGATTAAGTATATAGAGACACAGGCACACATGGGTGGCTCAGTGGTTGAGCATCTACCTTCAGCTCAGATCTTGATCCTGGCATCCTGGGATGGAGTCCCACGTCAGGCTCACCATAGGGAGCCTGCTTCTCCCTCTGCCTGTGTCGGTCTCTCTCTCTGTGTCTCTCATGAATAAATAAATAAATAAAATCCTTTTTAAAAAGTACGTATAAGAACTTACTATTAATAAAAGGACTTACTATTAATTTGATTAAATTTATAAACTACCTTTAATCTCTATTTTATTGAACACTACATCTTGTTGTTTCCTTTTGGGAAGGATTTGCCCCCAAGTCAAAATGTTCAGCTTATTTTTAACCTATTCTATTTCCTGTTTCTTTTTGATTTTAAAAATGTTATTGTATTTAAATTCATTTAATTAACACAGAGTGTATTATTAGTTTCAGAAGTAGAGCTTAGGGACTCATCAGTTGCATATAACACCCAATGCCCATTCCATCAAGTGCCCTCCTTAACGCCCATCACCTAGTTACCCCATCCTCCCACCCCCCTTGCCTCCAACAACCTTCAGTTTGTTACCTATAGTTAGGAGTCTCTTATGGTTTGTCTCCTTTTCTGATTTTGTCTTATTTTATTTTTCTCTCCCTTCCTCTATAATTCTGTTTTGTTTCTTAAATTCCACTGTTAGTGAAAGAATACGATAACTGTCTTTCTCTGATTGATATATTTTGCTTAGCTACCCTCTAGTTCCATCCACATCATTGAATTGGTAAGATTTCTATTTGATAGCTGAGTAATATGCCATTGTATATATACACCGCATCTTTTTTTTTTTTTTTTAATCCATTCATCTGTCAATGGACATTTGGGTTCTTTCCAGTTTGGCTATTATGGACCTTGCTGATAGAAATACTGGGGTGCAGATGCCTTTTCAGATCACTACATTTGTGTCCTGTGGATACTTAGGGTGCAATTGCTGGGTTGTAGGGTAGCTCTATTTTTAACTTTTTGAGGAACCTCCATACTGTTTTCCAGGGTGGCTGTACAGGCTTGCATTTCTACCAACAGTGTAAGAGGGTTCCCGTTTTGCAATGCTGTCACCAACATCTATTGTTTCCTCACTGTTAATTTTAGCCATTCTGACTAGTGTGATGTGGTATCTCATTGTGGTTTTGATTTGTATTTCCCTGATGCTGAGTGATGTTGAGCATTTTTTCATGTGTCTGTTGGTCATTTGTCTGTCATCTTTGGAGAAATGTCTGTTCATTTCTTCTGCCCATTTCTTAACTGGATTATTCATTTTTTGGGTGATGAGTTTGAGAAGTTCCTTAAGATCGTGGATATTAACTCTTTATCTGATAAGACATTTGTAAATATCTTCTCCCATTATGTTGTCTTTGGTTTTGTCTACTGTTTCTTTTGCAATGCAAAAGCTTTTTGTCTTGATGAAGTCCCAAATAGGCCATTTTTCCTTCTGTTTCCCTTGCCTTTGGAGACATATCTAGCAAGAAGTTGATGTGGTTGAGGTAAAAAGGATTCCTGCCTGTGTTCTCCTCTAGGATTTTGATGGATTCCTGTCTCACATTTAGGTCTTTTATCCATTTGGGGTTTGTTTTTGTGTATAGTGTCAGGAAAAGGTCCAGTTTCATTCATCTGCATGTGGCTGTCCAATTTTCCCAACACCATTTGAAGATACTGTCATTTTTCCATTAGATATTATTTCCTGCTTTGTCAAAGATGAGTTGACAATAGAGTTGAGGGTCCATTTCTGGGTTCTCTATTCTGTTCCATTGGTCCATGTGTTTGTTTTTGTGCCAGTACCATACTGTCTTGATTATTACAGCTTTATAATACAGCTTGAAGTCTAGAATTGTGATGCTATAAGCTTTGGTTTTCTTTGTCAACATTCCTCTGGCGATTTGGGGTCTTTTCTGGTTCCATACAAATTTTAGGATTATTTGTTCCAGCTCTGTTGAAAATGTTGATAGTATTCTGATAGGAACTGCATCAAATATGTCTATGCTCTGGGTAGCATAGACATAACAATATTCGTTCTTCCAATCCATGAGCATGGAACATTTTTCCATTTCTTTGTGTCTTCTTCAATTTCTTTAATAAGTGTTCTATAGAAAAAAAAATTTAAAAAAAAAAGGGTTCTATAGTTTTCAGAGTACAGATCCTTTACCTTCTTATTATGTTTATTCCTCGGTAACTTCTAGCTTTTGGTGTAACCTTTTCTATTTCGTAATAAATATATTTAAATCTTTAAGGTTTTGTAAACACTGGCTTAACTGAGTTTCATAAATTATGATGTGTAAAAATTAATTTAATCCTAATTGTCTCTTAATTATGCCTTTGAATACATTTAAAACCATATTTTATTTTAAAAATGGTAATTTGATTTTCTTATGTATATAAAAAAATGGAAGCTACTCTTCCCATTCTGATTCCAGTATTTTTTTGCAATATCTTGGGCGTATATCATCTCTATGGAATTCTTTAGCATCCATTAAAGCTTCCTTTGTCACCTTAAACATATTCTAGTTTCCTTAATATTTCATGTGTTCCTGAGAAGAATATTTCTGTGTCTTGTGTATGCAATAGCTTGGGTTTATTAATGCTATTTTTCAGATTTTCAATATTTCTGCTTATATTTGTCTGCTTGACTGATTAAATCTGATGACTTATATATTTCTCTCTGTATGATATATTGTAGAAATTTATTATTAGTTGTATATCTGTTTATGATGGATATATCTTCTTGCTCTATTGTTTCCTTTACCATTATATATTACTGTTCTCTTTCCCATATGATATAGTTTTGCCTCAAATTTTATTCGAACAGATTTTAAGACTGCTATTTTACTGTTCTTTTGGTTCATATTTGTCTAGTATGACTTCCTTTATCATTTTATTTCAATTTCTTATTCTTCAGAGTTTTTCTCTTATTTATGGTAACTTCTCTGGAGACCAATTTGTGGTACCTAAGATTAATGGGACACTGAGATAGTGAAACATTGAAATGAATTAAATATCTGATAGAAGGATAGCCCAGTTTTACATAATGCAATACTACAAAAGGACTGGATGAAATAACAGAGAAAAACTCAAAAAATAGTTTTGTGTACACACATACACATATATATACAGTAAAATATGCTTTATGTGAATTCTTAAATGTTCTTTTTAAAGTACTAAGTATAGTGAGCATGTGACTTCATTGGTTGAGGGCCAAAAATACTTAAATTTTATGAACAAGTAATTATTATCTTTTAAAACTGTCTTAAAACAATGATGATAAAAATATTATCATGATTTTAACTATGTGGTGGCAATATGGATGTTTATTATATTATGTCTTGTGTTTTGTGTTTTTCACTTTTTTTTTGAAAATATGACACCTCACAAAACTTAAGTGATAAAACCTCAGCATACGTCATAGAGTGAGTCCATTTAGGAAATCCTATGCAAAATAATTTTAAATAACTGATTGAAAATTAGAATCCAAAAAAAAAAAGAAAAAAAAAGAAAATTAGAATCCAAACTGGTAATATTGAATCCCAATATGTGTTCATTTAAAGTTTAGGCAAATTTTTATTACATAATAACTTTATTCAATCTATTGTTTGAACCTTGAGTTTTTATAAGTAAGATGAAAATTCTGTGACTCCAGGTTTTCTTATTACTTTATTCAGGTCCTGATGAATTTAGACTTAAATCCCATAAAAATTATTTCTAATCGATTTAAAATATTTGACTCAAGAATAATATACAAAAATAAAAATAATTTTAAAAAGAAATAATATACAAGTATAAAGACACTTCCTCGGGTATAAAATAACAAGTAACATTCTCAGGGAATTATTTATATGCCATTAGAAATACTCCCCCCTCCATTTTTAGATATTCTAGAGGTCTTCTTATATATCAATAAGTAGATGAGGAGCAATGTATGGTGAAAAATACATTTTATCCTGAAGTAAAGACTCATTCTAGCTGCAAATTTGACTTTAGCACCCAGTAAAATCTAAGTTCTCTAATGAACTAGTTTCATATATGAAATTTGTCACTAGTCCAACAATGAAATGAAAGATTGCCAGGCAAATTTCAACAACCACAACACATTTGATTAAACTACTTTTTAAATTAAAATTCCAGGGATACCTGGGGGGCTCAGTGATTGAGCATCTGCCTTCAGCTTAGTGTGTGATCCTGGAGTCCTAGGATCTAGTTCCACTTTGGGGTCCCTGCATGGAGCCTGCTTCTCCTCCCTCTGTCTATGTCTCTGCTTCTCTCTCTGTGTCTCTCATGAATAAGTAAATAAAACCTTTAAAATAGATAAATTAGTTTAATTAAATTAATATCCCATCATCAGTTTCATATTGTCTGATTATATTGGTTAAAAACTGTGAAAAGAAAGTTCTTGTGACTGAATGGAAGACTACAATTTCAACCTGAATTTGACCATTGGTATGGCAACATAGAAGCTGATGCTCACTTTGACGTGAGCCGTTTTAGTGCAGAGACAAAATTTCTGTGTTCAAAGACCAAATGGAAAGAAAAAAGGAAATATTGACTAAACATAATTTTCACAATATGTTCTCTAAGAGGAAAAGGGACATGCAGAAGCACTAGAGAAACCACAGTGAGTTCATAATATGTATGGACAACTACATCCAAAATTTTACAAATTAATATAGTGGGGAAAAGTTCTTGGTGAAAGTATTTAGAAAAGAAAATATTTTAAAAAGGAAGCATTACAACTTTATAATTCTTTTTTTATGACTTTATAATTCTTAATGTTGGATTGTTTTCTGTTTGTTGTTTTGGTGGAATGCATTTTTCATTGTGTATCTCCCCAGACTGAACAAAAACAAAATTGAACACAATGAAAGTGACACTATGAGTCCAGAGGAAGAGGATCAGTCGACTATCTTCCATGATTTCATTCGGTGATTCATGTACAAATTATCTCTTAGCTACTAGCTCCTGATTTTAAGGAGCTGAGGGTAAATAAAATTTAAAGGGATGTTGCCTTAGTTTGGGCTGCTATAACAGAATACCACAGACTAGGCAGCTTAAATAAACATCAATTCTCACAGTTCTGGAGAATGGAAAGTCTAAAATCAAGACTCTAGCAGAGCTGGTGTCTGGCGAGAGCTCCCTTCCTTGCATGATGACTGACTTCTTGCTATATCCTCATATGCAAAAGAGAGATGATCTCTCCCATGTCTCTTCTTAGAAGTACACCAATTCCATACATGAATGTTCCACCCTCTGACCTAATTATCTCTCAAAGGCCACAAATCCAACTTCCACCTACTGTGACATTGGGAATTGGAGCTTCAACATATGAATTTTGGACATACACTCAGTCCACACCAAACATCTTGTTTTAAAATTGGTATCTTCTACTAGCCCTAGAAATCTTGTGTGACATTTTGTTACAGAAACTCTTCACAGAAACATTTTCTTCAAAACACTTAATCAGTATATTCAAGTATGAAAACAACATTTCCTCTGGTAGCTGAGACTTATTTTCTCACTTTTTCCTACCTTACAATTTAACTGGGAGGTGTGCCTAAAAGATCTCTGAAATTACTGGGAAAGACTTTGGCAATCCTTAACAACTGGAAAGGATATTTCTCCCGAAAAATCTGTCACAAATCTCCAAACGAATGGTGGTTATTATGAAATTTTTTGGATAAATTTACTGCATCATTAGTGGTATTTCTGAGTCAGTTAGACATAGAAAATGAGGGGGGGTGCGGATTCAAAAACACATAACAAGTCAGAATAACTTATGGACACAGAATTTGGTCCTCACACAAGCTCAGCAGAAAAATGTTCTTCAAAAGAGTTCTGTCAGCATAAAATAATGCAATTTTAAGAGTCTGTCTCTCTTTACCACTAATTTGAGTTGAATGAATCCATCTGGCTGGGCCATTCCTGATGGAAAGATAATGTTGTGAGAGAAAAAAATGGGTATGTGTACATGGGTGTATATTGGATTGGACCCTATGAAATTACCATTTTTATACATTAAAAGGTAATCAAATATGACTGATTTTGTATTGTTCAAACTAATAAATATGTGCACACATTTGAATATATGCAAAATATAACAATTTGCCAATACATATAATTATTTTGTGATGAATATTTTTCATATACACAGAATATGATATTTGACAAATGTACACTATTTTGTAATTTAAACGTCTTAACCTTTGCAAGTTTCTTAGTTCTCTTACCCAATCCCCTGAAAATATTATGATAACTGTCTTGAAAAAGAAAATTAAAGCCACTACTCAAACTATTTGATTTAGCCAGAATGAAAAACATTGTATTTTGGGGGATAGAAAGATATGAAGCTGGTAAGATTTTAGAATATTCAGTCCTTTAGTAACATTTTTATGATATGGAGACTAGATTGTGGTAGTTTTTGTAGGAACACATTGACATCAAGTGCTGACCATATGCATGAAACATCTGAAGTAGAGGCATCTAGGCCAGTCTTAAGCAAAATGTCAGCAGCTGAATTTGTCATTTTTTTTTCCTTCTTCTCATGGAATATTGTTCTGTGATTGGCAGGTACAAAACAATCAGCTCCAATGTATATTCTGCATAGTAAATTTAATTAAATCCCTGCTGACTTTGCTATGTTTTGTCCACTATACCCGTCAATCCAGAGGACTCTATAAATAATCAAACCAGAAAGATTGAGTACATTTTTATAGGATTTACTGTTGAAATCAAATAAACTATAGTATGTTAATTTGTGTAGTATATAATTAAACTCTTCATCTTTATTGCCTATATGTTAATTAGACATAAAGGTAAGTAATACACATAAATGTCAAGTAACATTACTTTGTCATAACTGGGCCACGTAGGCCTTTATTTTAATTTTGTTAGCTCTGCACTATGTGCCAATTTACTTAACGACTTTTTGGGATCTCCTACTATGTGCTAGAATAGTCATAGGTGTAGGGGAAGCAGTTCAAAACAAGCTATCTGTCTATATAGGAAGGACAGTCTCATTTTTACCTAATTTCATGAGTATCATAATACATATAGCATAAATGTACACTTATGTATGAATCACTGGTTCTGAATCAAAAGCCCCATTATATATGGTCTTCATTTGCTTTCGTCTCTTTTTCTGCCCAGTCTTATCTAAATACACCAATATATAAGCCTCTGGGGCAGAGACTACAGACTGATTTCCCTTTTTCCTAGGCATACAGCCAAATTATTTCCTGATCTCTCTTTTCTGGATAAATGAGGATGTGTTACTGAGTTCTTGGCAATGGAATGCGGATAAAAATGACGAATGACGCTCGGAAAAACTGTTTCCAGTCTAGATACAGAAAAAAAAATGTAAAGAAGTGTAAAGCACCAGCAGCTGATAGGGAAAATGATGAAAATCCTGGGCTCCTGAATGACCCACTGGAGCCTTGGCTCCCCTACCAGTTGCATTAGAGTTGTGACCTGAATGAAAACCAAACATTTTTGTTCTAAAAACTTAGTGTTTTTCCCTTTAAGCTATTAGGATTTTCAGGTTGTTTGTGTTAGCTATCAGCCTATTATGACTAAGACAACCTCTGTGATGGAGGTTTCTGGTTTTGGGAGATATATGTCCACCCTATGGTGATCTTCCATACTTGGTGATAGTTAAACTCACAAAATGGAAGCAACAGTTTAGTGTTTCTCATTGTGCTGACTCCTCAAGTGACAAAAAAGAGAAAGAGTCTGAAGAAGATAGGCACATGGTTTATTAGTGTCTTAAAATCCTTGTTCAACTAGAACTGAGATTCATTGCAAATGTAATTGATAGAATCAAATCTTCTTCTATGGCAGAGGGAAGATGAACTCAGAAATCAGGAAGAAATGGGATATATGGATGTCTGGTAAAGTGTGAGAGAGCATTTAGATTGGAGGAGAGGGAATCAGAAAATAGAGGAACAAAAATGAAGGGGGGTTCACTCATTTCAATGTTGAAATGCACAACAAAAGTTACTTATGAATTTTTGAAGAAGGCATTTATTTATTCTCTATAATTCCAGAGACCATAGTAAAGATTCATGGATATATTTTATGGAGAGAGTCCTGCTTAATAACAGATGAAACAATTGCTAACTAGAGCTAACTCAATTAGTTCTCCTTTACTGGAAATATCCAGTATTTCTGGATGACCAACTCTCCAATAGGACCTCCCCACTTGATCATCTCTTAGTCTGGTTGCTATGCTTCCATTTCTACTGCCATAACTATTATTTTGGTACTTTTATTAAAGCCCTCAAATGTCCTTGCTTAGGGTGGTATGTACTATACTCCAAAGCCTTATAGGTTGTTGACATCTGATTTAGGTGCTATGTTCCCATGCTTTATTCTGGACTTTTACTCTGTATTATCTGTCAGACATTTGTCACTTGCTTTGTGTAAATACAGTTACCTTAAGATATAAACAACAAAAATATATATTTTTTCAATTTTAGAATTCTCTCTGACTATACTCACAAAACAGTTGAATAAATCAGTTAATTTCTGACCTTGCAGATACTACAGCCAGAATGCCTCAGGGACACTTATCAATTCTAAAGGTTCTTCATTCTAAGGTGAAAAACAAAAATTTAATCAAGGTTTTTTTATTGGGTGGTTGATGGACTTGAGAGAATTTTCAGAAGCACTCTATCCTTCTAGGAGGCTGAAAAACTCAATAACATGTTTTAAGTTATCACTTTCTTCCCTAGCTTGAGGCATTTCTTCTCTTTCACTACCACACCATGCTTAATTTATTTTTCTCACCACCAGATTTTATCTGAATTTTCTCTGCATATCAATGTTTCCTCCATGCTATCCTTTTCAATGTTGATCCCATTGGTTATTATTTTGCTTCCAGAAATGAACAAATAATCTTTCTTTCTCTCTTCTGCCTTTCTTTCAACTTTGAGAGAGAATGAATGAACATTGTACATATATATGTACATATAATTTACATATATATGTACATATATGTACATTTATATGTGAAAATTATATATGAAGATATTGGAATGCCTGGCAGAAAATAGTACTTAAAAACATTTGTTGAAAAAAAAAATTTGTTGAGGGGTACCTGGGTGGTTCAGTTGGTTAAGCATCCAATTCAATTTCAGCTCAGGTCATGATCTTAGGATTGTGAAATCACGCCCTGCATTGGACTCTGTGCTGGGTATGGAACCAGCTTAATATTCTCTCTCTGTCTCTGCCCCTCCCCTCCTCTAAAAATACAAACATAAAATACTTGTTGAATGGAGCCAGACCATGTCCTTGACTATTTATAATTTTACTAAAAACCAACTATATCTCAGACCCCCCAAAAAAATTTGTATCTCATTTCTCTACTTACATCTTATGACCCAGTTTAAGGGGTCAGCATATATCACCATATCCCTAGATGATGTGCCAAATTGATCAAGAAGATCTCAACGTCCAGGTAATTCCTTCATGTCTTTAGCAGAGATCTCATTTCCAAACGAAGTGATGGCTGTTCCTACTATTCCTGAATAAGCACAGGACAAGTCAGAATAGAGGTCCTCCCTTAGAAAATGTCTCTAAGTCCCATAAGATTGACACCTAATAAAGCAGCTTACATATTATAACCAATCTCTATCACAATGAGTAATGAACCATCACAGCTCACTCATTACCTACTCAAATGAGGCTGCCAGTTGTAATTTCTGGTCTTTCACCTTGTAGCTCAAACTGGCATATAGCACTATGAGTCTTCTGGGCAAATAACGTTGTTTAACTCATTAATCCCCCTCCTGAATATTGTAGTTCATCCTCCAACTGAACTATGAGCAAACAGCCTGGGACTGAAAGACCTTCCACAGAGCTCCTCTGCTCTTTCTCAATCTGGCACATATAACAAAGGTTTATGGTGCACATATGAGACTGTTTATTGAGTGTTATAAGGAGAACATTTTCAATGTAACCTGATAGGGAGGGTAATAGGGTAGATATGTTTTGGCTTGATGTGGTTACCAAATCATGTGTGTTGTCAGGAAAATAATTCTATAACTTCCTTGTAAAGAATGAAAAGATACATATATTCTTTAGTTCTTTCTTGGGGAGTTTGTAAATTAGTACATGAAAATCCACATAACTTGTCAGTGTGTAGGTTAACATAACTCGAGAACTGGTCTATAATACACACTGGGATATTTAAATCATTTAAAACATTGTTTGGCAAACAGTTACATTGACTTGACAAATTGGGATTTCTTATTAGTTTCAGTGTTGCTTTTGGCTCCAGGCTCCTCGACCACCCCCTTTACTCCCAGTTTCAAACTGGATAACACTGCCTTGGACATATTGAAAAGGCTGTGTGTGGTAGAAGTAAGGGGTGGGGTGAGATAAGCAAATTGTGATATATTAAAACTTTTAGGTATATTTTTAAAACTCTCTTTGAATAGTATAGAATGTGTCTGATCTGAACTTAATTTCAATTTTATGGAATTCTTGAAACATGGATTTGGCTTATATATTAGGAAGGAGTTGCTGACAATGGAGTCCCACCTTCCTTAAGGGTTGGGATAGCCATCTATGAGCAAGTCATACAGAAAGCCTCCAAATATGGACTTCTCCTAAGGACACTCAACCACAGGGATGGGACTTGGCAGTGACAACCATTCTATTATCAACCAAGCCAGGTTCTGACATCAGCAAGTCAATTACGGTCAACCATAATTGGAGAGTTTCTAGTGTACTGAAAGGAAAGAACTTTAGTATGGAGGGGATCTTTAGAAATCACGGTGTCCAGATTTTTCATTTTGTAGATGTGGAAATATGGGCTCAATGACATTAAGTAACTTGTCCAAAGCCAGAAAACTAATAAAATGCATGTAAGAGTCTTCCAAAAAATGTTAATTAAATTTGAAGGAAGCTTTTCTGGGACTATAGTTCAGACCTCTTAACGACAATATGCTGATTTTCCTTAAATAACAGAGTTTCCAAAGATTAGAAGGCAAGTGATTTCTGAGACATAGCACAACATGACTTTCTATTGTTTTCCTCCATGAGCCCTACTTAGCTATTCGACTAACATTAGCAATCAATGTAATGTGTATCCTGGTATTGCTAATTGTACATTAACCGCAAGAAAGTGTAAAGAGAATCATATTCTTGGAATGTTAAAAATCTTAAGGAAATAAATAGATTTTTTAAATTATAGGACAAAACTCTAAAGCATTAAATATATTCAACATATTCGGCATCGTACAAAGACATGGACATATTCTGAAAGGCAGCTGGGAGAAATGTAGCCAAGGAGATGTATCTGGAAGAATTTGTAGAGACTGAGTAGGTAATGATGGTCTGAAGACAGAAAAATATGCCACTAACCTTTTAAATAGCTGACAGAAGAGAGGAAAAAATATGTGAAAAGTTTATTTTAAGTGAGCAATTCAGAGCACAGTGGCCTTTTAAACATGGAAGGGAAACAGATGGACAGAGTAACTTAGGCTCTGAATAGTCTTTCTTGTGTTTTAGGTTAGACAGTTTGGGGAAAGCAGAAAGCTTGTATGAAGAACTGATATGATTGGAATGTTTAATGTTAATGATTTTCACTGTTACTCCTAATTCCAAAAGTAATCAAGAAAATAATGGAGGCTATGCAATGCATATAGCTGTGGTTGGATTGGTTGAAATATACGACTGTTAAGACCAGGAGGAGGCAGGTTCCTCTGGTTCATAAGTGACAGGCTCATGCAACAGACTGAATGCTATGTGTATAGTAAAGATTCAGCTTTCCAGGTGGGCTGTGGAGGAAATGTGCATGGCTGATTGCATGGAGATGGTGGTGTTGGTGCATGTGAGGGCCGTGGCTGGGAGAGCAATGGAGAAAAAGGCTAGACCATAAGTCTCTTTATCAAAACTCTTTAAAAAAAAAAAAAAAGACATTCAGAAAATGAGACTTCTGAGTAAGGAACTTGGCAGATCCTCTACCCACCAAAATGGTATTTTTTTTTAAAGATTTTATTTATTTATTCATGAGAGACACAGAGAGAGAGGTAGAGACATATGCAGAGGGAGAAGCAGGCTCTCTGTGGAGAGCTTGATGCTAGACTCGATCCCAGGATCCCAGAACCACGCACGACCAGAGCCAAAGGCAAACACTCAACCAGTGAGTCACCCAGGTGGCCCCCAAACAGCAATTTAAATGGTGAAGATTTTTTTTTAATCACTTAAAGTCCAAATTGTCCAAATGGAGAAACATTCACCTGAGGAAATCTACTAAATCTTTGTTAGAATGGTGAAATAAATAACCTACTCTCTAATCTGCTTCCCCTCCCAGCTCCATGTGACAGGTCTAACTGGGTCATATACAGCAACAGAAAGAGGGGCTCCTTACTCTCTCAGCTCCAAGTTTAGGATTACAGTTTCACACCAGGAGGACTGGAATATTGTTTCCCCACCTTCCTGCTAATCCAGCCCCCAACTATAGACTCTCCTTTTACTAATCTCTACTCATAGGGTGAAAACTTTACTTCAGGGGCTGTAGGGCAATATTACTTAGTTCCCCAATCACTCACAGCCCAGCTGTCTCTTAGGGTGGAGATTCCAAGTAGACAAAACAGACATCCCTCCTTCTCAATGGCTCTCAGGGAGTAAGCGTGTCAGTCCAAGTAAAGCAGGTTCTTGTCTTATCCCAGCTCCAAGCTGGAACTCAGGGATTTTGCCTAGGGTGAAAGCACATGAAGGACTCCAAGACTCTGCCTGAGGGTACTGAGTTTATGAGAACTGGGTGGAGAAACCCAGGCCTCAGGGCATTATTGGAATCTAGAGTTCTTGATGGAAAGCAATGAAGAAGAAAAGAAGAACGTGCTAGTTTCCCAATGCCAGCAAAATGGTAGACTAGCAGAAGTTTTGTAGAAAGAACCAAACTTTAGTAGAAAGGAAACAGCCAAGAAGAACCCTCCTGGGATCACGGTCTACCCTGAGAGTCAGAAACACTATACACTTGTGATAAGCTGCACCTGCTCAGCAAGGATCGGAGCAGCACACGGGTCAGACCTGAAAGCATTACCCAACTTCACACAGACCCTTAAACACAGGGTAGAAGCTTCACAGGCAAAGGGGGCTTAAATGAAACCTCTAACCAAACACTTGCTCAATAAGCTATTGTGACTCACAGGTAACTCCTAGGAAACTAGCTTCAAAAATAAAATTACACATATTCCTGGCATTCTAGAGGACTGTGTGTGTACCCAAGACTGAAGCTTCTCAAGAAAGCTGAGTGAACACTCAACCTAAAAATTTCCATCTAAATGGGAAGCATAAACCAACATATAAATTCACTGAAACCTGAAAGTGTCTTACAAGCCCACATAAATATGTATATATGTAGAATGCTAATAGGTAAATATCTGACTAGCAAGCTCAAGCCCAACCTTTGATCACTAGGTAGATCGTGCTGACACAGGCAATGTCTAGGTAGCTAAATTAAAAGATAAAAACAAAGGATGAAAATCCAAGCAGGGACAGGAAAGACTGCACATTTTGTTAGGAAAATATTTCACAGAATTAGTTTAGCCAAGTCACTAAATAAATAAACAAATGACCAAGCAAAGAACAACAATCACCTCTGGTAGAAGTGTCAGATCTGCCTCCAGACTTTCTTTCTTTTTCTTTCTTTCTTTCTTTCTTTCTTTCTTTCTTTCTTTCTTTCTTTCTTTCTTTCTTTCTTTCTTTTCTTTCTTTCTTTCTTTTTCTTTCTCTTTCTTTCTTTCTTTCTTTTTCTTTCTTTCTTTCTTTTTCTTTCTTTTTTCTTTCTCTTTTTCTTTCTTCTCTTTCTTTCTTTCTTTCTTTCTTTCTTTCTTTCTTACTCTTTTTAAAATGTTTTATTTATTTATTTGAGAGAGAGTAACAGAGATTATAGAGGGAGAGGGAAAAGCAGACTCTCCACTGAGAAGAGAGCCCAACTCCCTAGGCTTGATCCCAGGACCCTGAGATTATGACCTGTGTCAAAGGCAGATGCTTAACTGACTGAGCCACCCAGGCACCCCAAGAGTTCTTAATATGATCAATTTTCAACAACAACAAAAAATTATGGGACATTTAATGAAACAGGAAAGTGTGATCCATCCACAGGGGAGAAAGGCAATAGAAAATGCTTTGAAGGGGATGAGATGATAGACTTAGCAGACAAAGACTTCATGGCATTATATAATGTATATGTTTAAAGAATTAACAGAAATCATGCTTGAGGATTAAAAGGAGATATGGAAATAATGATATTGATAAAAGAGACACTCCATTCATAAGACATAGCAATTATTTTATAATTAATGTAGGGTGATATTATCATATTAGAAATACAGACAATCAGCTTGGGTAGCAAAGCATGGATTAGTTCGGTTCTCTATTTGAGTTATGACCAGGCTGAAATCAAGGTGTCAGCTGGGGCTGTGATAACACCTGAGGCTTGAGGCTATCTTGCAAGATCACTGGTTCTTGACAGACTTTAGATTATTGTAGCAGTGTGTCTGAGGTCTCCGTTTTCATCTCGGCTCTTAGGGAATGCTCTTGGCTCCTAGAGGCCTCTCTTAGGTCTTTGCTTTGTGGCTTCCTGTTCTCACAACATGGCTCTTTACTTTCTCCCAAGCCAGTGGGAAAGTGATTAAAAACCTCAACTAATTAGGTCAGACCTTCTCAGAATAATTTCCCTTTGTATGAACTCAAATTCAACTGATCAGGGCCCTTAATTATATATGTTAATTCCTTTGGCTATATAACTGAATATATTAATATGCACAATATTTCATCATGATTATATATATAACTATACACATATATATGGTATTTATATATACAATGATATATATACACATATATATGATATAGATCATATGTATACACATGTATATTGTATACATGTATACATATGCATATTTATGTACATATGTATATCACCAGCTATAGTCATGCTGTGAAACCCAACTAATAGAGGGTCATTTCTTATGGCTTCATAAACTGACAAAACAGCTCAAATGCAATCATGAGTCATAGAAGTGATCAAGTAATTTCTAGAAACATAATGAACCATACATTCATTAGGAAAACAAATACTGAAAGAATGTTCAGTATTTTTTTTAAGATCTTATTTTTAAGTAATCTCTCCACTAATGTGGGGCTGGCACTCACAACCCTGAGATGAAGGATAACATGCTCCACCAACCGAACCAGCTGGTCACCCGTCAGAATGTTTATATATCCATTAAAGGGTTAATTAGCTAGCATTTTCTTGTTTAGCAAAATCGTAAACATGGGTAAAGAATAATAACAATAAAAAAAAGCTAGTGGTATATTAGAGATATAAAAACTTTCACATGTGTTATTTTATATTATTTAAAATAATGAGTGGCACCTTGGGTGGCTCAGTCAGTTAAAGATCCAACTCTTCATGTTGGCTCAGAGTTGGAAATGGGAAATCGAGCCCCATATTGGGCTCTGTGCTCAGTGTAGTATACTGCTTTGGGTTCTCCCGCTATCTCCCTCCAGCTCATGTGTACATGCTTGCTCTCTCACTCTATCTCTCAAATAAATAAATAATCTAAAAATAAAATTAAAATAAAATAAAATAAAATAATAAAATAAAATAAAATAAAATAAAATAAAATAAAATAAAATAATGAATATTTCCAAGACAATGGTAAGCACTTATTTAACATTTGGATTATAATTTTTTACCTTTCTCTATGCCTGACATATTCCCTTATCTGGGCCTATGAGTATTAATAATAACTTACATGCTTGTTTTTTAAAAACTGGAGTACCCTCCCAACTTCATAATTCATTATGTCATAAGGGGAAATATGGAGGGGCGGGTAGGGAAAAATTAAGAAGGGATACAAGACACAAGAAAGAAAGAAGGAAAAATAAGGAGGAAAGGCTGAAACTTAATACTGTCTAGAAATTTTCAAGTTTTATTTTAGTTGTATGGATATATATATATATATCCATACAACTAAAATATATAAACACCTGGATTTAATAATACAATTTTTATTTATGTATTTATGTATGTATGTATGTATGTATTTATTTATTAAGATTTTATTTATTTATTTATTTATTTATTTATTTATTTATTTATTTATTTATGAAAGACACACATAGAGAGAGAGGCAGAGACACAGGCAGAGGGTGAGGCAGACTCCATGCAGGGAGCCTCACGTGGGACTCCATCCCAGGTCTCCAGGATCAGGCCCTGGGCTGAAGGTGGCGCTAAACCGCTGAGCCACCTGGGCTGTCCTAATGATACAATTTTTAAATGTGTGTCTGGAATTTCTACAAAAATTAGGTACAACTTAGTTAAGGAGTCATTAGCTATATAAATCTTAAAGAGCTCCCCTTTCGCCTGGGTGAAGTATTTGAATTTTGGGGGAGATAAACAATTTTATAAAAGGAGAGAGGAATAGCAGCAAGGCTTTTCGGTGTGTATGGGTACTCCACCTGCTTCTTGGGGTTCCAGGTGTCCCCTCCTCAGTATAAATCAGTGCAGGTGTAGTAAATATTTTTTATAAACAAACACACCAGTGGAGGAACAGACCCTAGGCTTCAATGCAGCAAGCATTTTTTTAGAATCTGAGGATATGGACATCTACAAGGTGAGTTGATGTCCCTGGATGACCAACAGGGAGACTCCACGTGATGAAGTACATTTAATCCATGGCAGTCTCCTCCCAACCCTCTTTGTGTGTTGTGTGTAATCACCATGCCCTACCTGTGCACTCTATTTCTTTCATGGTATACAGGATACTCAATATATGCTAGCCAATTTAAAAAAAAAAAAAAATGTCGGAGTTCAAGAAAAGTTGAAGGAGCATCACAATTCTCTTCACCAAGCTCTCCCAATTGTTAAGAATTTACTACCTATGTATTACTATATATATATTATATATAAGATATATATAAATAAATATATAAAATACACATATATGTCAGTGATTTTAAAAGAATACATAATATTCTCTAGCATTAATCTAACTGAATTTCCTTGTCATGAATTTACCTCTCCCTTACTCCCTCAAGTTTTAAGAATAGAAAATAAAATGCACTATGTGGCTTCAAGCTGTAATTTCCACTGAAATTGTTGAAATCATATAATGCAAGTGGAAATGAAAAGATGAAATTACAACTTTTCTAATACCTCATCCAGGTACCCTTTATTTTTATATAATGGGTGTTTCTGCCAACTCCACCAACACCAAATTTGCACACACTTGCCATTAAAAATAACTTTTTTTCCCTTTATATAAAGGATAAGAAAAAGCACTAAGTTTAAAACTTTTGCCACTTTCAAAAAATAATTTTAGGCAAAGAAGATTTTTTTCAATAATTAAAATTGAAATAATAAATAATAATAGAATAATAAAATAATAATAATAAAATAACAATAACAAAAAATCAAATAGTTATTAATTTACCACATGTGAGATGGTCTACATAGATATTTCTTCATTATTTTTGCTTTAGGAAAATCCTTTCTTAATGACAGTGTAAAAAGAAAAAATGAGATAGCAAATGTGAATGGTTTGAAAGTATATTTTTAAATATCTCATCATCAACCTGATGTGAGTATCATTTGCACACTAAAGATGACAATACTTTTAAAATCATGATTGCAGAAAGCCTTCAAAAACACAATATAAATTTTTATCACCTGACATGTCTTGCTTTAGTTAATATTCTAGCAAATATTCCCCAAAACTGTACTACACAGGAGATTGAGGATGAAGATACTTAAGTCGCTTGTGTAGAAATTATAATTACACTTTGGGAATGGGTAAATTGATCAAAGGGCATATTGTACCTAAACTGACTAGAAAGGGACATTGGAGAATCTTCATATTAAAAAGATTAGCATAGTAGAGACAGACTCCAAGATAATCATACTACAATGTAATATGACACATGACACAGAAAAGAGATATCCAAAGTTGAGATTCATAGGTGTCTATCCACCCCAGAGAAATGAAAGTCTATGTTAACAGAAAGACTTATGTGTGAATTTTTATAGCAGCATTGATATTAGTAAAAAAAATGTGGAAACAACCTAAATGTCCATCAATTAGGGACTGTATACACACAATGGTGTATCCACACAGCAGAATACTATTCAATAAAAAAAAAAAAAAAAGAATACTATTCAATAATAAAAAGAAAAGAGAATGATCTATGCTCCTACATGAAGAAGACCCCCTGTATATAACTGAAACAAATCAATCATAAAAGACCACTTATTATAAGAATCAACTTACATAAAATGTTCAGAAAAGGCAAATGTATATATAGAGAAAGTACACTAGTAAGTCACTTAGGGTCAGAGGTAGGAATAAGGAGTGGGTGCTAATGATCTCTTTTTGGAATGATAGAAGTGTTCTGCAACTGGATTGTGGTGTTGCTTGGCAACTCTCTAAAATTATAAAAAATATTAAATTCCACATTTTGAATAAGTCAATATTGTTATTTATTTATTATCATCTATAAAGTGGAAATAAGTTTGGTCAGGAATCAAAAGAAGGAAAAATCAGTTGTAGTTACAGGAAGACTTCATGGAAGAGAGAGTATTTCAGAGATATTTAAAGCATAGGTATGATATCTTTTTATCTATTCATTTATCATAACTGTCTCAGGTCATAAGGAGACCTGATTTTGGACAATATGGAGAATGAGCACCTGTATACGTTATTTTACCATATGGCTCATAATGCTATTTAATTTCACTTTACATCATATGTATATATGTATAATTTTCTTTAATATAAATAAAAATTAATTACAAAGAGTTACAAATATGCTACAAAAAATCTCAGTTTTGTTGACTATATTGCAGGCAAAAGGTGCATTGACAACATGGATCGGCTGTTTTCATTAACATTTGTGTAAAACTCCCACACCAATACCAATAATGGGAAATCAAAAGGGAAATCCATTTAGTGCTCTAAATATCGACACTATTTCATTTAAATAAGTGAGAAAATTCCGTATGGACAAGAAGAAATACCACTATATTTTAATGATACAGAACTATATTCTCAATAATAATATGACTTTAAAATTATATGTCTACATAAACAAGAAACATATGTTTATATGTAAATTCATATACTTATATATGACACAGATAAAGACATATAAGGGAGTTTCATTAAAACCCTATGAAGAAAAAAATAAAATAAAATAAAATAAAATAAAATAAATAAAATAAAATATAAAATAAAATAAAATAAAGTAATAAAATAAAATAAAATAAAATAAAATAAAATAAAATAAAATAACTCTATGAAGTGGGATGCCTGTGTGGCTCAGCAGTTGGGCATCTGCTTTTGGTTCAGGCCGTGATCCTGAAGTCCCGGAATTGAGTCCCACATCAGGCTCCTTGCATGGAGCCTGTTTCTCTCTCTGCCTATATCTCTGCCTCACTCTCTGTGTCTCTCATGAATAAATAAATAAAATCTTTAAAAAACAAAAACCCCATGAAGTGATTTGGAATAAGAATTTCACATGGCACCATCAAAGACACAAAAATCTACCTTAGAGAGGCTGATGGTCACTATTAAATGTAGCCAAATGGTCAGGATATAATCACCACTCATATCTGGGTTTTTCTCCTGATATCAAGTTCATTGATCTTCTACCTTAGTATCAAACAGGAAATATGAATTGTATGTAAACATTTTAAAATAGTTTAACTATAAAAGATGTGGCATAACTTGCTCTGAAATTTGTTTTTTCCTCTGATGGTATAAGAGATATCTGGTCTGCGGGGAAAGAAAATTTCAATCTTTTATCATGTTGATGTTACAAATGTTACAAATTTAGATACAAGTACAGGCATTTTATATTACCAATTTTATACTGTTTATTATCACCAAGAAGCATTCTTTTTGTATTTTACATAGTTCATATTGTCACATTTATAAATGTTGAAAATACAGAGAGGATGGTTTTCATGATATATATAATCAATTGACCTTGTGTTTTTTTGGAAAAAGGTAAAGAAATAGTGTTCACACCTTAAAAAAACAAAACAAAGCAAAACAAAAACTGTAGGACAGTTCTTTACCCCTTTCCATAACTCTCTTCTGAAACAACCACTGCAAAAATCATCCACCATTGTGTATTTTACACACACTCACGCATGCACACATGTCCGCTTCGTGTTAGTTATAGGTTAAATAAGAAGATAAAAATCTCACTTCATTACCATTCTTTGTCATACAGCATCCCAATGACATTTTCTATTTTTCTGTATGCCTGTGTTAGTCAAGAATTTACCTGAAACATTTGTCAATAAGCCTCCTCCTTCCAAATTAAACAATTCTATTAAATATTGGGGATGATACATAATACATTTATTTGAGAGAGAAATAAGTGATGGTTATGTGTAACATTAAAAACTTCATCACCATTCTCCTAAGGCATATCTATAAATATATATGTATATTTTTATTTATACACATATATGTGTAAGTGTATAATTATATTGAATTTGTATATCCTCAGTGACTGTAGTATCCATTCCCTAGGAAAATATTAATTTTAGGAAATGCTCCTTAACATTCAATTCTGAATATTGTAAATGTTTCAAAATGCAATTAAGAATTTGGCTAATCGACAAATTTTAAGCATTAAGATTATTACCTGAAACTATTATAGTATTTCTACATAAAGATACATTAGTATGCAAAGATTTTCATTGAGTATTTATTAAATGTCAAGTATTATTTTAGTTCCTTAGATATAACAATGCTTTATAGACTTAAAGGATTGTTACTATTTGTATCTGCCTTTCATTATTGAGAATTTCAATGTCACACAGATGATAAATTCCAGAATTAGAATTTGTATCTGCTACACAAAATGCTCAAGTATCCAACCAACATATGCATATATTAAGAGTGGTTTGGGGGCCCTTGGGTGGCTCAGTCAGTTAAGTATCTGCCTTTGGCTCAGGTCATGATCTTGGGGTCCTGGGATCTAGCCCTGCATCTGGCTCCTTGCTCAGCAGGGAACCTGCTTCTCCCTCTCCCCTGCACCTCCCCTACTCATGCTCTCTTATTTCAAATAAATAAATAAAATTTTCTTTAAAAAAAGATTGTTTTTGTTTTGTACACTAGAATTAAACAGCAAATAATGTCATATTTCTAAAGTATGTATTTCTTATCAGATCAAAACTTTTAAGGACACCCAATGTCTCCTTGTCAGGATTTATGCTGACAATCTTTTTCCTGGTGGAACACCCTTTTTCTGTTTCATATCAGCTACTTAAACATATCAAAACAAACATATTAAAACAAAATATTTTTATTAAAGGCAAATTCATGCACCTGGCCAAGAGATATTTTCATTCAAAGGGGAAATTGTTATTTTATGCCACTTGTATTGTCTTGAAAAGCAAACACAAATATTGTTACCATAACAACATCTGTGCTCCTTATTTATTTATTATTAGCTTTTTAGTAAATACTGTAAAATGAGCACAGTAGTTGGATTTATATCTCCAAAGAGTAATAAACAGGAGACAATTAACTGGTAATTATTTCCACCTGCTGAACTCTATTTTGAGGCAATTTGATTAATTAACAGCAAAGATCTGTCATCATTAGATCCAGAGCCTTTTATTTTTTTCTTTTTTCAAAATACCAAAATACTGTTAACAGTACTTTGGAATAGAGTCTCCTGTCCATTTTCTGGGTCATTGCTCCTGAACTCATTATTCACATAATTGGAAAATGTGGCTACCGTTAATCAATGTGAATATGTGGCTATCCTTTAAAAAGTTTATAGTAATTTTGAAAAATGGAAAAACATATTTTTAAAAAATGAAGGAAAAAGAATTTGAGATGGTTATATCATATGTTTGACTTGTTATTCAAGGGTAGGGATACTTTTATTAAAATCAATTTTTTTATCACTAAACTCTATTCTGAAACTAATACTTTTTTAAAAATATCAAATACATCTTTTTGGAAGGAAATTTAGCAATGTATTGAAATTTGCTTGTGTCCTGCGTAGACTTTTAATCTTGCTTCTTTTGTTACAAGAATGGTTCAAGACAGTCTTTTAGGTCAATTAGATCAGCAGTTCTTTCTGATTTAAGATTGTGAAGAAACGAATAGCTCTTGTCTCTTGGCTTGCCTTTCTTTCTTCCCAGATTAATGCATTGCAATACTGTATGAACTTCCTAATCAGAGCATGCAACTGGGACCTCTCCCACGTTTAATCTTCATTATGTATGTTAGGCAATAAACAAAGGCCGGCATGAGTGTTGAAAAGTAGCAAAAATGCGAAGGATTGTTTTTTCTTAAAAAATTCATGAACATGCTGGCACGGTAGCCCAACTGCGAGTGTTAGGAAATTTCATAAATTTCATAAATCCAAATTGACAAGTCCAATCTCACAAATGCTATGTGAATCAAGTCGAAGGAATTCATCATGCTTTCCATGTCACTTGGTGAAAAAAAAAAATCATACTCTGAAAAAGTAGAAAGTATACTGTAATAAGCATTTGCATTTCTGAAAGCTTAATTTCCTTACTTTTGAATTCAGAGCATAAAACTTGCCTTTTGTCATTATAAGTGCTGGCTGGAGGAGAGAAGGCATAGATTTTTCCAATCCTTCTTATGATTTAGTTGTTATATTTTATCAGAATTCATGCTCTGCTTGCCACAAGTACTCCATTTTGATATGTATTTAGCTAGCCTTCCGGGAGGGCAGTTAGGGAGATTGAGAGGAAATGATCCATAGCTACGGTGTGTTGTAGGTGTGGTACAATCTTGCAATCTCAAACAAGCATGAGACAATTGTTCAAATACATTAACATATATAAGCCCAGTTCATATGTAGACAAGTTACCCCCCCTTAATAATTTCTTTACTGTAAAAGTAATCATCCACCCCACCTCCATTTATAATTTGGAAGTGATCATGCCACCTCCGGATCATGTCATCTTATTTTTCATCTTCTCCTAAACAAGGAGTGTTCAGAACTGAATGAATATTTAGATTTAATGAGATTATCTCTCCATAAAGGAGGTTAGAGCATTGTTATCTGAATTTGGAATATGCATACACAAACATTCGGAGTCATGCTTTAGGGGCGCCTGGGTGGCTCAGTCGGTTAAGTGTCTGCCTTTGGCTCAGGTCAAGATCTCTGGGTCCTGGGATCCAGCCCTGCCCCACCTCAGGCTCCCTGCTCAGCGTGGAGTCTGCTTCTCCCTCTCCCTCTGTCCCTCTGCCCCCTCAGCTCATGCTCTCTCTCATTCTCTCTCTTTGTCTCATACTTTCTCTCTCAAATACATAAATAAAATTTTAAAACAAAAAAAAAATAAATAAATAAATAAATAAATAAATAAATAAAGTCACTGTTTAAAGAGAAATGGACAAGTGATTAGCTTAAATATTCCTGGATTTCACAGGTGTATGGTTGGCAACCTTTCCGGAAGCTTCCATACAATTCCTGAACCAAAATAATTAGTCATTAATTTATTTTGGACATTAACTTTCCAGAGCAGATCTGGGCCCATTAGAGCCCCTCTAATATGTATTTTTTCAATGATAACATATTCAGGAATTTTTTTACATTTTAATTTATTTTCTGTGAAGAAATAGGAGGAGAAGAGGGAAAAGGGGAAAGAAAGAGAGGGAGGAAAAGAGAAAGGAAGGGAGGGCCTTAGGTATCCAAAGCTATATAGTCTTTCATGTTTAAAAGTATGAGATGTGGGATCTGACCACCTGGGTTAAATCCAGATGCTGCTGAGTTAGGGGTGTCTAATCTCTGGAAAATTACTGATCTCAGGCTGCAGCTCAGTTTCCTCATATGAAAAAGAAGTTAATTGTCTACTTTTTGGACTTTCTGTGAAAATCATACGGATTAACTGCATGCCAATTTCTTATCACAGAATCCAGCATATGATAAACTCAGTAACTCTTAGTTCTTAAGTAACGGTGACTCTGTGGTCCTTACAGCTAACCTTGATCGGGTTTGAAACAAAACCAACCCCAACTCAAAATCGCTTATTCCATAAGGATATATACCATCAGATATTAATACACTTTGTTGCTGTTGGAATTTGGGCTCAAGATGAAGTAATTTTAATTTAGGGAGTCACATTCTAAACTCATGACTTAATTAAATTCAGTTCTCAAGGTGCCTGGATGACACATCTGGAAAAAAAAAAAAAAAAAGGAATACTTTGGCACAGAAACCATTTCACATACGGTCGTGTCTGATTTGTGATACTGTTGTTTGGCCTCACAGTTGATGTTGTGATAGAACAATCCAGATGTGCTTCAAGCCCTGAGTCCACCGTGATCTTGCTAATGCACACAGTGATGGAGTCAGTCCTGGTGATGTTATGTGTTACGGATCACCAGCACGGAAGACTGATACAATGCAGATGGTGAGTCAGACTGCGTGTCTGTGGAATAAAAATGACTGCAGAACATATATGCTTTGCAATTGTATGCTATGGCCTTTCCATAATATTTTAACAAGGTGGGAGTGAATTATCTAAGCAGAAGTAATCCATATCGACCAGGTGCTCCTACAGCTGAGATTGGAAATTGAATCTGAACAAGAAAACCTTTTCAGTAGGAAAATGCCAGCTGAGCTTTGGGAGTGGGTGAAACAGCAGGTATCACTGCAACCGTCTCGCCCTTAAGGACTTTTTGATGTCCTACTTCAAAGTCCACTTTGTGGGGCTTGGGAAACTTAAATTCTCCATGTTTCAGTTTTCTCTACTGTGAGAAGGGGATGATATTGTATCTGGGCATGGAAGTATTATGAGAATTTAATGAGTCCACATTTGTAAACCACTTAGAACAATGCCTGGCACATGATAAACCCCAATTGATACCCAGAGCAGATGCAAAATGCATACAAAATATATAAAGGCTAGGAAGAATGGAGAAGTAAAATCTACCCTCTAGTGTGTCCTAAATATTCGACATGGAATCTTATCTGACTCAGTTTCCCAGTCCCACCCTGCCAAATCAGGGCTACTTTATAACTTTCATGGGTCCTTCTTTCACATTTTTTTTTAAATGATGCTTCATGATAATAGTGATAGAAAGGCAAATATAATAATATGTATGAAACCACTTTTTATTAACCTAAAATTTCAGGCTCCTTTTCCCCTGATTAAAAAAAAAAAAAAATTAAGGCATGTTTGCTAGCACCTGCAAATACTGCAGGCCCTCCCCACTGTGCCTATTGGAAAAGTCAGCTCTCCACTAAATACAACCATTGTCATTTAACTGTTGAAAATCAAGAAGGTTAAGAAACTGAATACAGATTGATTGATTGATTGATTGATTGTATTTACTTATTTGAGATCGAGAGAGCACACAAGCAGGGTGAGGGGTGGAGGGAGAAGAGAAGCAGACTTCCCACTGAGCAGGGAGCCCAATGAGGGGTTGGATCCCAGGACCCTGAGATCATGACCTGATCCCAAGGCAGCCACTTAACCACCTGAGCCACTTAGATGCCCCAAGATTTACATAATTAATATGTGGCAGAACAGGGATTTTAAATGAGTTAAATTCCAAAGTTCATGTTCTTTTCTCACTCAGTGCTATGCAAGGAGAGGTACCTGTGAAATGCTCCATGTTTGTCTTTGGCCACTGTCTCTCATTCTACTCCCAGGGCCGCCTTCTTCCTGTTGACTTTCTTTTGCTCACATCCCTCTTCTTCTTGTTTCTGATCTCTTCCTTTAACACTTCCCCCAGGGACACCTGGGTAGCTCAGTGGTTGAGCATCTGCCTTTGGCTCAGGTCATGATCCCAGGGTCCTAGGATCGAGTCCCACATTGGGCTCCTTGCAAGGAGCCTGCTTCTCCTTCTGCCTCTGCCTCTGCCTCTCTGTGTGTGTGTGTGTGTTTCTCATGAATAAATACAATATTTTAAAAAATAAAAAATAAAATAAAACAAAACCTCCCCCAGTTGCCTCTTTTTCTCAGTATCAAAAAGTTCATTCTTTCCTAGTTAGTAACCAGTTACTAATTTTTTTCAATACAATCCAGTAGATTACATCCCACAAAGATACTAATAACTTGATAATGGCACATGTTTCTCATTGAAAAATATTTTCATTTAACAAAAGAATCCTAAAGTCGAAGCTCTTTTATGTGAAAGACTGCTTTAATAGCAGTATTATTCGACTCAGGCTGCCCTAACAAAGTACCACAAAATGGGTGCTTCCACAACAGAAATTTATTTTCTCACAGATCTGGAAGCTAGAATTCCACAATCAAAATGTTGGCAGGGTTCATATCGTCTGATGGCTCTGAGGGAAGGATCTGTTAGAGGCTTTTCTTAGCCTGTGGATTACTGGCTTTTCTCTGGGTAACCTCACATCATTTTCCCTCCCTGTGTATCTGTGAGTCCAGATCCCCCTCCTTTTTTTTTTTTTTTTTTTTTTTTTTTAATAA